>NC_139554.1:32858933-34058933 GCF_965112155.1 Podarcis liolepis
GAGTCTCTCCTAAATATGATGCGCGTATCATTGTTCTGGCTCTTAACATAAAAAAGGAGTCTCGCGGCATCTTAAAGATGAACAGGTTTATGGTGGGGCGAGCTATCCTGATCTGGAGTCCCGTGTACCTCATGAGGGTGTGCTCCCTAGTCCACGAAGATTTCTGCTCCCTCTTCCCCCCAAAAAAATTAAATTTAAAATCCGTTCATCTTGTGCCTATTTTTTATTACGGTATGTTCCTTTTGCTGCAATGGGCTGACAGATATTCCCCACCGCACTCCCCGCATGGATTCTTTCCCTCGGGATTATCCATTTCCTCGCTTTCTCCTAGTGCAGGAGAAATTCAGCAGCGCTGAAACGCTCGTCCACACGCCCTTTGCTAGGGATTCTCCAGACAGCAGGAACACCGTGCCTAAAGGAAGGAGTTTTTCAGTTGCTTTCCAAGCAGTCTCTCCCCCCGGGGAGTTAAAGATCAGGGGTGTCGCGGCTGTCTCGCGCCCCATCGCCACCGCCCTACACTCCCAATAAGCCGCTAGATGTGAACGAAAGCGCTTAGCGAGGATGCCGTCGGACCTCTCCCCTTCCTGCGCGCATTTCTTTGAAAGTGCGCGCCAGGAGGGGATGTGCGAACGAGCCCCACTAATCTGTTTTTTCCTCCGAGGTGCTTAATCTCAGCAGAGGTCGGCTCTTGGTGGTTTTTTTAAAATAACACCTCCTAGAAACAATGATGGATTTTCAGTTCAACACACCTGCGTCCCCCCCACCTCTCGGCTCAAGTGCCGTCTGGTATGCAGCCGGGAGAGGGATGTTCCCGCAGTGGGCGACGCGCTTAGTTTTGCTCGCATCCGGGAGCCATGCGGAACTCGCGTCCCGTTGAAGCCTGAGCAGCAAACCTGCCGATCGCTTGGGATGGCCGGGCATCGGGTCCTCCTTCCGTCCAGCAGCTGCGTCTCAAAAAAACAGGTGTGCGCGCTTGAGGTTGTGGCCGGTCAACAGGAGGCGCTGTGACTTCGCCCAGAGTTGTACCTTCGGTCTCACAGCCACACACAAATCTCTCATCAACCTCTGAGCAGAGAATTCACAACCACCACCAAGGGGGGTCCGGGCACCCTTCCTTTGCTGGTGCTTTCTGCTTAAGGTTTGCAAGCGGACAACTTAAAAATATATATATATTTAAACTTTATTGCACAAAACCAAGCTTTGAGTTCAGGTTCGAGTTGGGAACTTTTTGTACGCTGTTCGAAAGTGTTCCAATCAAAATAAGAATAAATAATAAAAATTAGTATTAATAGTAGTAGTAACAAAACAACAGCTATTTTATTTCCCTATCTCTGTTCTGGTGTAATATATTTCTGGAGCTTTAAAGGGATGAGGAACTACGCACTTTTGGTCAATTAATGGAAAGGGGGTTTCTCTGGTCATTTAAGCTATGCACACGCGCGCGCCCCCACACACGGCATTTATTTAATGATTTATTTATTTTGCTTTCAGTTAAGCTCTACCTTGAAATCCATAGCGTTTACTTCCACATATGCGTGTTTCAGGATCCGGTTGCTAGAAGGAAGTTCAAAGAGAGCTGCCACCTCATCCTATACCCACCTGAGGGTGGTTGTCGTTGTTTTTTAAGGGCGGGAGCGTGGAAGCAAGCCATGCTGCAATCCTAAAGACTGGAAGTCACACTCATTGAAATCTGTGAAACTGAAAAGGTGTCCAGAGTTTCAGCTATGTAGCGGCACTTTGATCCTAAATGGAGTGGGCTCCACCCTGCCAAAATCAGCCCCCGTCCACATAAATGAACGAGACTCATAAATGCTTCACTGAAATGAATGGGGCTTTAAGCAACTGCATCATGGTACCCATTCATCGCAATAGGATCGGAGAGGTCCATCATCAGCCTGGCAGACAGGAGCATCTCTTCCCACACCCCTGGCCCTCTTTTTTTCCAAGTCCCAAGAAAAGGTTGTGTCTTCTGTGGCAATTCATCCCCTATGTATTGTATTTCAATGCGTCTTTAATTTACAGTGTGATCATATTCAAAAGCAGTTTGTCCTTTCGTGCTTTTATCTTTTATTTCCTTAATGGCACATTTTCATCCCTTGTTCTCGCATGCTGATTTGAGACATTTGTTTGTTTCAAGGATTTGACTTAATTCTGTTGCCAGATTTTAGGCGGCTGCGGCCAGAGAAAGGACAAAGAGAGAGAGAGAGAAAGAGAGGGATGAGAGAGGCCGCCTTTTGTCGACGGGTTAAACCATACGTCTTACACCAAGGACGTTACCTTAAAAAAAATATTTTTTACAAAATCGTGTTATTTGCTTACTTTAAATGGTTCAACGTAAATGGAACAACAAACAGATGTCATTGAAAACTATTATCTGTGTATCGCCTTGCTGTGTCCCAAGAACCACGTAAAAACGAAAAACTGGGTGCACAACCTGTGTAAACCGAAACGGTTGTTCCGGATGTAAGATTCCTCCAGCGAAATCAATAGAAAGAAACGATCTAAAATTAAGTCGAGGCGGCTGCGATTTTGTAAGGGAAGTTGTGGCGTAACCAGCTCTGGGGTAGTCAATAGGAACTTGAATTCCTCCTTGCGCGTGTGTGGGGACTGTGGTCCATACATTCATTCAGGGCAAGGCTGCGCCATCATTTATAGCAGTTGAGATTGCTTCCTTGCCATTGATGTTCAAACTCTTAGGAACCCCATTTCGGCACTGCCACCATTTAAAAGCAAGCAAGCAAGCAAGCGCGCACACACAACCCTGATGCGATCATGTTTTCCCAACCCCAAAAAGGAAAAGGAGCCACATTCCATTTAGAGTCAGCCAGGGCAAAATGCTAGAATTTGAAAGCATATTTTATTCCATCGGTTGCATTGGAACTAAATCGCCTTTTCAACCTCATCCTACTCAGTAAGGCCAATTGACTTTACTGGGATCTCGAGGAAGTATGCACGCAGTCCGGTGCTAGGTAACGTTCCTCGGAAGGGACACTTACCATGTTCTCAGAGAGAGGCTTGCGCCCCGGTAGGATTACTTAACATTATTTGGAATAGAGGACAGGCTGAGAAGCCTCGGTTTCGGTTTAAGCAGCGATCCCGTGCAATATACCGGCAACAAACCCCACAGAACATAGTGGAACTTATGTCTAGGATCGCTCTATAAATAGAAAGGAGGGTGAACCTAGACGACGTGCGTTCGACCGGTGTCCCACTGCTTGTTGTTTAGTCGTTTAGTCGTGTCCGACTCTTCGTGACCCCATGGACCAGAGCACGCCAGGCACTCTCACTGCTACCGATGGGCAAAGTTGCCCATAACTGGACCCACGCCCCCACTGACTTCAACGGGAACGAAGTTCAATTAACTAAGTCTAGATCCAAGCCATGGAAAATCTCTCCCACCGTGCCCACCCTCCTTATCCAGAGCCCCTGAAACAAATTTCTGGACCGATTTGTTTGTTTCTACGAAGTGGTTCCCCATCCTCCGCGGCCGGCCACCAACGTTTGGGAGCAATGAAGACAGCACCCTGTAAGTGTAAAGGGAACCTCAGCCCATTTACTCGGAAGCAGCCCTATTCGAGTTAATGGCCGAGTGGGATCTGCAGAGGATCGCCTAACACAAAAAGCAGGGGATACCGCCAGATTTACTGCGAAACAAGACCCCTCTGCCTTGGTCCCACGCAGCCCTAGGGGCGTGGATAGGGGTCTCCGTCCCGGGAAGGGGGAGCCCCTGCTCTTTTTCCGCTGGGGACCCTTCTGCGGGGACGATGGCCAGCCACACCCCCCCCAGCCAGGCCAGGGGCGCGGGGCGCCAGCCAGGGAGGGATGGCGGGCGCGCAGGCTGGCTGGCCGCGAAGCTGCTCGGCGTGACTCACCTGGGCCGCTTGCCAAGCCGAGCCGCCTGGCCGACCTCGCTATTCATTGGGGCCGCGCGCGTCACGCGGAGTGACTCATTCACACGGAGGCTCGGGGCTGCTGGACGGCGCGGGGACGGGGCCAAAAAGGAGCGGGGAAAGCCCGTGCGCAATGAAGGCGAAACTGCCCCCAGGAGCTGCCTGGGGAGATGGTCAGGCAGACGGGGATCTGTGGGAGGGGGGCAAAGAGGCACACATGGGGTCCATCCTGTTGCCCGCCCCCCCAACCCCAGAAGCGGCCACCAAGTGAAAGGGGTCGCCTCTGCTACCCACCCCCTCGAGCAAAGCCAGCCAGCCCTAGGCGCAGGCTGCTCTTCCCAATCCAAGCAGAGAGGGGGCTGCGCTCGCCTCTCTCTTGGCATCCCCCACGCCCCTCCCCTTCCCCACTGGAGGGAGGGAGGGGGTTGGAGGAAAGGAGGGGGGCAGTATTTTCCCGTTTCCCTCCTCCCTTCACGGGTCCCCACTTCTGTCTCTCTCCCCCCCCCCAAAAACAGCACGTCGGTGCGCTTAAGCCAATTACACCGCTTTGCGCCTAAAGTGCCGCCCCGGGGGAGTTGCGCGCGGCCTTGTTTGCAGGTGCATCTCCGGCTTTGTAGGTGCGAACGTCTTTGTGCGGGCGGACAAATGGGGAGAGGAGGAGGAGGAGGAGGAGGGGAAGGAGGTGGAGGAGGAGGAGGAGGAGGAGGAGGAGGAGGAGGTGGGCTCTGCTGCTGCTGCTCCTGCTCCTGCTGCCGCCGCCGCTGGTGCGACGACGTAAGATCCACCTCAGCTCAACTCCCCTCGCATCCCAGCCAGCACTTCCTCACTTCCTCGAGTGGCTGTCCGCCGCACACCGCTTGCTGCTGCCTCTGCCGCCGCCGCCTCCTCCTCCGCCGGGGGGCTTGATCGAGCCGCAGCTCGGCTTCCGCCGCTCCGGGACTGCGGGCGGGGGGCTCCCCGGACCCGCCACTCGCCGGGAGGGGCTGGATGGTTACCCCGGGCAGGCTGGTTCCAGGATGTTAGGGACCGTGAAAATGGAAGGGCACGAGACGAGCGATTGGAACAGCTACTACGCCGACACGCAGGAGGTGAGCCGAGCGGGGTGCAGGGAGGGCTTGGGAAAGGGGCTCCGTCCGCCCCCTCGAGGTGTGGCGGGTGTGAGAGAGAGGGGGAGCCAGGGTCCGCTCCCAGAGCCCGACGAAGCCCAGGTCTGCCTCCCTCGACCTTCCAGCTGCCCGGGAACCCGGGAAGGAAGGCGCCAAAGAGAAACTATAGAGGGCAGCGGGGAGATCTCCCTGGCCGTCGAGTGGACGGAAAACGGGAATCCTTGGTTTCATTCTAGGGTCTCGCCTTGGAGACCTACGGGCGCCCCTCCAACGCCTCTTGATTCTGAGTTAGGGCCTTGATGTGTGGGGCAGGGGGTGGGGTTGTTTGAGGCAAAGACCCCTTCTAACCCTCCCGTCGGGGAAAGCTTTCTGCCTCGTCGGCCGCCTTCTCTCTCCCTCCCACCCCTCACTTGGGCTGCTATTGCACTCTGCTGAGCATAACAATCGTTCGTGTGTACTTTGCAACACGCTTCTTTCAAGGCGGCGGCGGCGGTGGAATAAAAACTGAAACGGGAGCAATTCTCCCCGCGACCGGCGGGTGGCGCTGCGGAGAATAGGATCTCTGGAGCCTGCGACCAGGAACCGGGCTCTGTTTTTTGCATTGTCCATTCATATCCACGTTCCTGATTTAACAATATGCTCCAAAGAACTTCCAAGAAAAGATCAAAGACGCGTAAACGAACAATAACGGGTGGAGGAGCATGTAAAACCCCGATGGGGCGGAGGGTGGGAGGGAGAGAGAGATGAATGGGGCCCTCTTAACTGAATAGGGAGTGAAAGGCGGAAAAATACCCCCAAAAAATGGCTTCAGCTGCGAACTGAGCCTTACAGAACGTGAAAGGGAAAGTGACAAGATGATACGAACGAAAATCAAAGTGGGGGCGGGGAGGGAGAGGCACCCAAAATCAAGCAGACCTGACCTGACGGCGTGTGTGCAAAAAAGCAGATATTGCTCAACATTGCTTTCCTCTCCAATGTCCCGGGTTCATATGCGCTGCCTGCTGTAGACTCCGGCTGAACATATGTGTTTGCGGAGGCTGTCGTATTCCGGATTCTTATTTAATACTGAAGGGTCAACAGAGGCCAAGGAAGGGGTTTAGATTAAATGTATGCCTCTTCCCAGCGCCATAGGCACTCCGGAGGGGGGGGGACACCCTAAAATGCGGCTAGTATGCTAATGTGGGGCCCTTCATTGGTAAGCATAATTCATCCTTCTCCGCGCCAGATTTCCCTCTCTCTCTCTCAATTTGATTTTCCAGTGTTCTTTTGACAATTTTACATCCAGTTTTATTTATCGCTCACCCGCCCGCACACATTATTTTCCCATCCAGTCTTGCTCTGGGAAGGATACTTGATTTTTTGTTTGTTTTTAAAAAACGTATTTGTTTTATAAATTATAGCACGCCAGGCAAGGGGGGGGGAATGATTCATTTATATAGAAATATAATGTTTATATAGAAATTATATTCTCCATCAGTTAGGCTTAGTCACACTGCATAATCTTAGGATTGTTTACTAAAAAAGAAAAAAGAAAAACGTCAGAAGTAGGGGAACTGTCTGTGTATCACCCACAATATCACAACCACCTCTACGATATGCAAACGCTGTCGGAGAGATATTCTGCAAGAAATCTCAGGCATATTATAAATCTCTTAGCTTTTAGGAATTTTTGGGATTCTAATTATACTAGAGAACCGGGACTACACCTACTTAACGTTTAAAACACAAGCAAACTAGGAAGCGAACCTATGGGACACCCTTTCCCGGATTCAAGCCCAGCTAATAGCGTACATTAGCTGCAGTTGTTTTAGTAATTATATTTTTAAAAAATTAAGTGGGGGTTCGCTTTCTCAGTCTATTTTAACCCCAAACTGATTTTTTTTTTAAATTCTTTGGTCTGTTGTTTTATTCCAGACCGTTCTGTTATTTGGGACTCAAGGTGGGGAAACTGGCTGAATCTAAATTTAGACGGTCCAAAGGTTTGATGAAGCTTCGGTTGACTATAAACCTCGGGAAAATAGATGGGCGGAGGGAAGCCACCTTTCGCCCCCCCCCCACCTCCAAGAAAAGGCTGTGTTGTTTTGGGCCCAAAAGGTGCAGTTGTTCATTTTGTAGAAAACTTCCCGGCGGGCCAGGAATGTGGGGGCAGTCAGCACAGAAGAGAAGAGGGACGCGGGGTTTGTGTCAAGGAGGCCGCAAAGTTTGTTTTTCCCACCAGCCTCTCTCCGAGACTTTGGGAAGCTTTGGAGAAGGAGGCCGAGGAGGAGCCACGACCTCGGAGAGCTCCGTTTCGGCGCCTTGCAACAAGGCGCGCGGATTTCGGCGCGGCCTCCTTCGGGAAAGGCACCTGTCTCGGCGGCCTAGCCTAGTGGCAGATCCGCCACCCGCTTGGGGTAGCGCCGCAAGCCGTCGGGTTTTCCTCCTCCCCTTCCTAGGGATGCGCTTTCTTGTGGCGGCGAGGCTGGCGATCTTTGGATGGAATGGCGGCTTCTCTCTCACCGACCTTTCTCCTCCCCCGCTGTAATTCTTAAGTGTATTTAAATCTCACTGGTGTTTCCATTTTTTTTAAAAATGAAATAATGGTACACGACCTGGCCTTGGAAAAGGGGAGTCTCTGAAGGAAGCGCCGGGCTTCCTCAGATCCCACTTTACACGCCCGCGGCAAGGATGTGGAGTGGCTCGTCTCAGCCGGCGCTTTGCCCTGGCAGGACCTGGGAGGGTCTGTGGGTGTCTGATCCTTTGGGCCGACTGGTTCTTCCCCCGCGTGTCCCCGAGTTCTGGTTTGCTGCGCGTAATTTGGCACCCGCAGCCACCCACTCGCGCGGCCAGGATCTTTCCTGTCTAAGAACAGGGCCTCGTTTTAACAATACAGGCCGCATCCAAACATCTCCACAACTCTTGTTTTTACTTTCTGTGGAGATAAAGGCGCTACAGCGATTTGTGGCTGATCCTCCGCACTCTTTACTTTGAAGGAATACAAACGTTTTAACAGGATGCGCGCCAAGCTGCGACGCCCTCGGTGCAAATCGGGACCTTTTACGGATACGCCTTGGTTCTCCTATAAAGTTAGATCGAGTAGATTCATAATGTCGCTGTCCTTCAAATGCAAACCATGATCTCCCCCATTTCCTTCTCACACAGCCCCACCTCTCCCTCCCCAAAAAAACTCCCTGATCCATCCAGGGCCAATATATTTCTAGAGTTTGGAGGATCAACCCGGACTCGCTCATTGCCCCTTTAGCGAACCCTGTGATAAATCGCAGACTAGAGACTAGGATACGGTTAAGAAGGCGCCGCTTTGAGTGTAGTTTGCGAGCGATAGTCGAGATCCTAATCCTCGCCGGCTGGTTGCGTGAGAAAGGAAACTTGCGAGAGCAGCTAGGAATTCACCGAGGTGACCAATAAAGGCAAAGGTCGGAAGGGACTGGGGCAGCCACGGAGGGAAGGGAGGTTAGGAAGGCAGACAGGTGCGTTCCGGCTTCTCGCCTCCTTTAGGCCGTCTAAATTAAGATTCAGCCAGTTCCCCCCACGTCTAACCAGTGTCTCCCTCCGCAGGCCTACTCGACGGTGCCCGTGGGCAACATGAACTCTGGCCTGGGCTCCATGAACTCCATGAACACCTACATGAGCATGAACGCCATGACCACCAGCGGCAACATGACGTCGGGCTCCTTCAACGTGTCCTACGCCAACCCCAGCCTGGGCGCTGGGCTGAGTCCCGGGGCGTCGGGGGGCGCCATGAACAGCATGTCGGCCATGGGCTCGGCGCTCAGCCCCGGCGGCATGAACGCGATGGGCAGCCCGCAGGCCTCTCTGAACGGGCTGGGCGCCTACGGGGCCATGGGCCCTCCGTGCATGAGCCCCATGGGGTACGCCGCGCCGTCGCTGAGCCGCGGCGGGCGCGACGCCAAGAGCTTCAAGCGCAGCTACCCGCACGCCAAGCCGCCCTACTCGTACATTTCGCTCATCACCATGGCCATCCAGCAGGCGCCCAGCAAGATGCTCACGCTGAGCGAGATCTACCAGTGGATCATGGACCTGTTCCCCTACTACCGCCAGAACCAGCAGCGCTGGCAGAACTCCATCCGCCACTCGCTCTCCTTCAACGACTGCTTCGTCAAGGTGGCGCGCTCGCCCGACAAGCCCGGCAAGGGCTCCTACTGGACGCTGCACCCGGACTCTGGCAACATGTTTGAGAACGGCTGCTACCTGCGCCGCCAGAAGCGCTTCAAGTGCGACAAGCAGCCCGGAGGAGGCAAAGCGGGACAAGGTGCCGTCGGGGGAGGAGGAGGTGGTGGTGGCAACGGCAGCGAAGGCAGGAAAGACCCCGGAGGAGGAGGAGGTTCGCCTTTGCACCGAGGCGCCAAAGGAGGCCAGCTAGAGTCCGCCCCTTCGAATCCCAGCTCGGGCAGCCCGCAAGGCCTGGACCACAGCGGGAGCGGAGCGGAGCTGAAGCCGTCGGTGGCCTCTTCCGCCGCAGCTGCGGCGGCTGCTGCTGCTGCCGCGGCGGCAGCGGTGGCAGCGGCCTCCGTGCCCCCCGGGCCGAGCTTGGCCTCTCTGGGTCACCCGGGCCACTCTCTGGGTCACCACGAGTCTCAGCTGCACCTCAAGGGCGACCCGCACTATTCCTTCAACCACCCGTTCTCCATCAACAACCTCATGTCCTCCTCGGAACAGCAGCACAAACTGGACTTCAAGGCTTACGAGCAAGCGCTGCAATATTCCTCCTACGGGGCCGGGCTGCCGGGAGGGCTGCCTCTGGGCAGCGCATCCATGGGCGGCCGGGGAGGCATTGAGCCCTCGGCCCTGGAGCCGTCCTACTACCAAGGTGTGTATTCCAGACCCGTCCTAAATACGTCTTAGCTGGCAGGGACTCGAGGGCGCACCAAGCAGCAATCTTCCTCCCCAGCAGGGCTGGTTGGTTTGGCCTCTCCCATCCTCCCCCTTCTCCTAGATCTCTCAGCCGAAACTGACGGTGCGTTTCCCCCAACACCATCCCTGCGAGGCGGGGGAAGCAAAAGGAGAAGGGGGCGGAGAGCAGAAGAAAGGACTGTTACTTTATTATTGTTATTATTATTGTTATTGTTATTATTATTGTATCCCCCCCCCCAATGCATAGTGTTTATTCTATTTTGGCCTGGAAAGTCCAGCAAATCGCATCCAACTCCGCAAGCAGACACTGTATATACCGCCCACCTTCCCTCGCCATGACCACAAAGGAAAGATTGATTTCCAACCTGTAAATTATTATTATTATTATTGGTGGAGTCCCCCCCGCCCCACTTTAACCTTCTTCAGTGTAATCTCATCAGATTTAGGACCTTAACCAATAAAAGCAGACCTACGAAGATGCCTTATTCTAGTGAGTCAGATCTCTCTCTCTGGCTGGCTTGCTCCTGCAAGGTCTCAAGACTGAGCTGTTCCAAGTCTCCCCCCCCCCATCCAGCCCAGCCTTTAGATAAATAAATAAATAAATAAAAGGCAGAATGAGGTGGAACCGGGGGCCTTCTCTGCGTATAAAGGCCTCTCCAGTTAAAGTAGTCCCAAATGGAGAGCTTTAAGTTAAATTTAAATTAGGAAGTCCTCCAGGGACAGGCGATACAGTGCTGAATATATAAATGCGCATATGTACTTGAACAGAACAGCCCCCGGTCCCACCAGAGCCTTGGGGAAAGGAAATCTCCTAACCAACCCAGAGTTGATCTGACCGGTTCGGAATGGCTCCTTTGGGAGAGATAGGTCACACGCCCATGGACCATAGAGCCTGATCCTGAACCCCCCTGCCCTAACTCTGCAAAGTGACAGGGGTCGCGGCTGGATATGGATGCAAAGTCGCAGGGGTCGCAGTCGTTTTAATTTCCCCCCTCCCTCCAAGCTGTTACTAAAGCGTCTCCTTCACCGGGAAGCGCCCTGGCCACGTGGACGGCCGGGTATTTAATCCCAGGACCCCTTCCCCTCCGCGTGCATTCTCGAACTATATCTATCCGTAACAACAAGAATTATTGTCATTCTCCTCTCCCTCCCCCGAATATTTTAAGGTAGAAGGGGTTATCTCCCTCCCTCTCCTCTTCATCAGATTAGTCTATGACCAGTCATGATTCTGCCCCTCTCGAATTTCTTGTGGCCGCTTAATTATCGCCGTTGTTAGCACGTTCATCCAGTGTTAATGCACTTTCCACAGGTTTTTTTTACACACGATGTATTTTAGCCTAGCCAGACGGGTTGCTTCCCTTCCTCCCCCCCCCAACTTCCCCTCCCTGTTCGCTTTCACGACGTCCTTAATTTATTTGCACGGTTTTATTACTTTCTTTCTTTACAGCTTGAAAGTGCTTTTAAATGACGGTTTTAAAAAAATGACACACACCATTTTAAAGAAAATTTTAAAAAAATCTTAATTTTATAATAAATGTGATTGTAATTGAAAAAAATGTTTTGATTTTTTTAAAGGAAAAAAATGACAATATAAGCAGCGACGTATGTTTTTGGGTTTTTTTGCATCCCCTTTCTCTCTCTCTCTCGATCATTTGCAGTTAAGGACTTTAAATAAATCGAATATTATCAACGAGAGAATTTTTTGGGTTATTTTATTTTGTTCCATTATTGGGTAGGACGACTACGTCTATATTAATTAAATGGTCTGGAATAGAAAAAGAGATGGAGGGGGTAAACAAAAGATGTTGGTCCCCCCCCCACTTTCCTAGTTGATAAATTAGGAGCTCACAGGGGCTTCTGTGATACAGAATAGGGATGCCCAGAACTCATTCTTGCAACACATAAGCAGCACATTCCTACAGGGCTAGGGGGAGTCTTACCACAAACTTAAACCTTCTCTTCTTATGTATGGGAAGAAAAAAGATAGCATCCGATCTGCCCTAGATTGCATTGGAGGAATACTGTTATTGTTTTCTCCTAGCAGAGAAATGTTGTATTTAATTTGGGAGATAGGGTTGTGGTTCTACTATTGTAATGTGAATTATCGAGTGATGAAGCCCCCTCATCCCTCTTATTTTACATTAACAAAAAACTCAAGTTTTAATCGACCACCATAAGAATGCGAAATGTCTGCAGCAACCAAAACAGGGATGTTGCCATTGGCTTTAGCGAGAAACGGGTTGCATTCACTTAGCGAGTTTTAAAAATATGAGGTGTGTCGGTTGCTGAAACTGGCTCTGTTGCCCTCGCTTTCTTGTTCACTGGAAGGCGGCTTTGCAGTTTGGTGGTGAATTCTAGTGTACAGTTTCTGTTTTATTTTTCCTAAGTCTTTGCGGAGGGAACGACTTGTAGCAGACGGTGCAAAAGATCGCTTCACTTTGTAGTGGAATTTAGCGCCAAGTTAGCAAGAGAGGAGGAATCGGCGCTGCTCTCACTTTCCTGGTCCTGTCCGCACCTCCCTTTAAATTAGCTGAAGTTACTGCTTGCAATATTTTTTTGGGAAATCAAATCCTTCCCCGCCTCCCCAAAAAGTTTATCGATACACAAGTTTGTGTATCGAGTTGCTAGTTAGTGTTTGAGTGTGTCCTCTGTATATTATTGGACTCCCATTCTAGCTGCTCATATTCAGATTTCGCTGTTGTGACAGAAGCCTTTGGAATGAGACCATTTTAAGTAAGGCTTTCGGTGTTATTTTTATTCCATTAGTATGTCTGTGGAAGAGGCCAGGTCTCTATTTCTAAGAGTCTGAAATGCTTTCAGGTTATATGGCTGCAAACTTAAGACACACTTGGGGCGGAGGCATCCCACTGAATTCAGAGGGACATCCATAGAGGAAACAAGGACCTACGCATACAGCTGGAGTCCAATCCTATGCATGTTTCCTCGGATTGATTCCAATCCTAGCCATGAATCCCCACTGAATTCCGGATGATAGCAACCAGTGAGGCAAGTATCCAGGATCAAACTGGGTAGGTAGATTGTTGCTACTGCTACAGGGCTAGAGAGAATCAAGGGAGCAATCCTAAACAGAGCTCCAGAGAATCTGGTGTAGTCGTTTGAATGCTGGAAATCCTATCCATAGTTCCCCCAAGGGATTCTTACTTAGGCAAGGTGTGCGCAAAGAGTTGCAGCCTAAAGCCAAGTGTTGTGGCAGAGGGTTTTCTGGGCCGGATATCCACTTCCTTCTAGGCAGATCTAAATTCACACACCAGTTCCAAATCACCCTTTTTAATTTCACCCATCGCACTTGAGTTTCAAGGTTTGCTTATTCTGTTCTGTTGTCGCGTTGAGAGAGGGGGTCCCCGGTGACGATGAGGGTGAGGATTTATTTATACCGCGCCCATCTGGCTCCAAGCGGTGGGATCTCCCATTTTAAACCTGCTGGCTTCCGAAGCCCCCAACTCCTTTTCATGTTTACAACGACTAGGATCCAGAAGCCTCGCTGGCCTCGTTTGGGGCTTCCTTGTTTATAAGCACGTTAAACGGGGGGGGGGGGGAGCGGGGCTTCCAAGATCACCAAATGCTTCTCATTACACTCAAGTGTCTTAATTCAGTCCATTAATCTGAGGAAAGTCGGCCCTGAAACGAACAGCGCTTGCTTCCAGGTCTAGGGCCAAGGACCGCTAACCACAAGTGAGGAGGAGGCCGTGACCAGCTGCTCCACTCCTCGCCCTCCCCTTTTCTGTGCCAGCTTTCCTGGGCTCGGTACCAAGAAGACCCACCAAAACAACGGCCTCCTTAACAGCACATCATTCTGGACTGCGAGGGTCGTGTGTATGCGTGAACCTGGGTCCCATTTCCCTTTCGTCTGCCCATTCCAGACATACTCAACAGAGGAAAGGCCTGCGTCTCCCGTCTAATATCCGCACAATTAGTCCCCTTCTCCAGAATTCAGTTGCATAAAAGGAGACTGTCAAACTCTACTCTCCGGTGCAAATATACTGTAATTGTACGAGATGGATTCTCAAGTAACGCTGCATTTAGGAGCTGGGCTTCATTTAGGGGGGTTAGTTCGGCTCACTCTCGCCTATCAAGACTCGACACCACAAAACCTTCCAGCAGAGAGAGGGCAAATAAACAAGAGTTGTGGGGTTTTTTTGAGGGGGGTGTCACAGGGAGAGAAGGGAAATCAGTTGACGCTTCCACGCTCTTGATCCGAACTCCAAACCTCACTTAGGTTGGGTTAATAAAGGCATCGCTCTAATGTGGATTTTGGATTTCTTCTTCTTGTGGGTCAACATGACTACCATTTCCTTTTGCGGCGCTTACTTGGGTCTGCCTTCCGAGTAAACTAGGAGAGGATCGGGCGACCCACATATTTACTTGGATCGACGTGGCTTATTCAGGGAAATGCGTACCAGGACAGCCTGCGAAGCTTTTGTAAACTGCTGGGGGGGGGGGTGGAGAGAGAGCGCGGGCAGTTGGAAGTGATAGACAGCTCGGGATGAATTGCCTCGTGAGTAAACACCCATAGGATCCGGCTGTTGCGCCCAGCACTTGGTCACTTTGATTGTAACCCTAAGCACTTTCTCTAGGGTTACAGGTCCTGAACACGTTTACCCGGCAGTAAGACTCGGTGGGACTTACTTCCGAGTAAGCCAGCTTAAGGTGGCGCCCTTAGAATGGATCCTCCAATAAGTCCAAATGTTGAGGCGTGAGCGAAGGCCCGGGACATTCAGCCCCGAGCGAGATTCAGTCTCACGGATTTTGGGTCCGGCTAAAAGTAGAGGCCGCAGCGTTTCAATGAGCTCTCCATATGGGTGACGTGTGTTTTTGTTTAGTTCAGACGTGTTAAAAGGAGCCTGCCTCCGCTCTTGTTTCCCATCTCATCTGCATTTCAAAACTTTAAGGGGTGCAGCGGGGTGCCTTGCCCATAGCCTATTTCCCTGCTTAGCCTATTTCCCTGCTTTTTAGAAGACATCTGAAGACAGCCCTGTATAGGGAAGTTCTTAATGTTTGATGTCTTGCCATGTTTTAATTTGTTGGTGTAACCCAGTCAAATGGGCGGCATATAAATAAAATTATTATTATTATTATTATTATTATTATTATTATTATTATTATTATTATTATTATTATTATTCCTACTACTACTCCAGGCATAGTCTATCTATTCAGAGCTTCGATTAAAAGACTTCTAGAGATTCAGAGCAATGTCCGGGCTTTTGCTAAGGCTCCGTTCTTTTGCAAAGGTGCAGAAGCGAGAGAGTTTAGGCAGGAGACGAGTTTCAAAGGGACCCACGAGGAAGGAAGCGGGCCATCTGCAGCCCACGAGGATGGTTGGATTATGCCCATCGCAACTGTTCCCCAAGAGACCTTCGTCTCTTATTTTCCACAAGGCGTGTGTGTGTGTCTTCCCCTCCTTCCCCCACAAAATAAGCAACGATCATAAGAGATGGATATCGGGGTTCAGCCTTCTCCACTGTAGGCAACACGCGGCGTAATTGACTTGGAAGATGTACTCCGCGCCTGTGTAATAAAAGATATTCACCTGCTCCGTCTGGCGAGGCATAATAATAATAAGCACGCGCGTCCTTCTGCCGGGCTGGTTAATGCATAGCACTTCTGGAAAACCCATCTCTCTACGACCTTTATTCTTAATCAAAGGGGCTAGAGAATACGTGGTCACATCGAAACCTCTAGCCAAAGGCATTTCGCTGCAACGCCAGAGCGCGGTTGCGTCTCTGGAAATGCTATGGACTTTTCCCTCTCCCCCCCCCCCTTTTTCCAGACACACAATACCTGATAATGAGGTCCATTGACTTTCAGGGGATCGATCTCCCTGGGTGCTGCGGGGAGTGTTATAAACAGCTCGCAACTTTTAAGTAGTATTATATTGGGCAGTAACGGCGGAGAGAAAGCGCTGGGTCCGGATAGTAGTGGGGAGGGAGAATGGTGTGAGTGGGGCAGCGGGGGGGGGGGGGAGAGGTTAGGAGGAGCAAGGGTTCATTCATTACAACAGCCTTGTAAAAATACTTTCCCTACTCCAGCCACTACTGCGTTTGTTTCGACGTCAATTTCAAGGCAACAGAGGGAAAAAGCAAAGCTGTTTATTTTCTGGCCGACTCTCAGCTGTTGCCATATCTGGTTTCGGCGGCGGGAATGCGTGTGGGTTTTAATCTTTAGCATCCCTAGCCTGGCATCTTCTGCCCCATCCGCTCAGTGGGGAAGGGGGTGTTTGCTCCCGACCCCCCCCCCAAGCGAATTCAGTCCTCCTCCTCGCCGTCGATTGGTTCCCCAGGCGATGCTTGCGCTCTTGTTTCGCTGTCCCGCAGCATAGCAAGGACATAGGTAGATTCCGGCGTCAATGGGTGACGCTCTGGCTTTCTTCCCTTCTTCCTGGGGACGCAGGAAATGCCTTTCCTTTTCAAATGCAATTACCTTCCTTTAACAAGCCACGTGCTAGACAGCTAAAACTGTTGCCATCATTCAGGCTCATTTAACTCCATTAAACTCAAGCAGGGAGTAATTCAGCATATTACTGAAGCCTTTTAAGAGAGCTAACTGGATTTTGGCCAGTGTAAAAGACCCATATGGGGAGGCGGGAGATGGGGGAGGGGAGGCCGGGATAGATTCCCCATAGAGGCAGAATAGGGCCGTTTGCGGTGCAATACAAGCCCCCCCCCCCAATTACACCAAAATTCCCAGGACAATATTATGTGGACTGGGAACTGCTGTATATATTTTGCAGTTTATTTCTCTCCACGAATCTATTCCGGGGCCATGCTTGCAGATTTACAGAGATGCAGCTGGTTGTTTGTTAAGAAATCCAGTTACAGTTGTTGATGTTATTATTGTTATTATTATTAATAGAACAAGAAGAAAATATTCTTCTTCCTCAGGGGAAAAAGAGATTGCTTCTCCATCATAATAGAAGTATTTCTGTTTGCACCACGGCATCCTCACAAAACCTTCACTTTATTGATTAATGTAAGATGGACCTGCTGGTGGATTAAGCTTCGATGGCTCGTGAACATTTTGCCTTTAAAAAAAAAATGAAGCTTTAAAGGGAAGGATATTTTGCAATTGTTCCAGATAACATCGCCAATGACATTTGACCTCCTTTCCCCGCATCAATTTTTTCAGGAAGACTTTGCAGAAAATATTGAAAGGGTGGGCGTTTGTGGCTGAGACGAAACTTGCAGTTTCATTTAAATGAATCCTTGTTGTGCTCTAAGGGGGCGATCCTAGAAGTGACCCACTTGGAAGAAAGCTTCATGGAAATCAACAAGATCGACTGCCTTTAAAAAGTGCTTAGGACTCGGGTGCCATGAAAACAAGCAGGCGCAGAAAACAAATCAGAAGATATAGCTGTGTGTTTTTTTTTTGTGTATCTATATATCATAGTTCTCTCTCTCTCTCTCTCTCTCTCTCTCTCTCTCTCTCTCTCTCTCTGTGTGTGTGTGTGTGTGTGTGTGTGTGTGTGTGTGTAAGCGGTTTTGAACCAGAGGTTCCGTTGCCATGAATCTGTTTTTATGAATCTCAGTTGCCTGGAAATCTCTCCCCCCCCAGTCCTTTCAAAGGAGCACAACCGGTTCTCAAACATCAGGTTGGGATGGATTGTTCAAGCTGATTTATATTGGATGCAATCCACATCCTATGGAGGTCAGTGGGAAGCCTCTCATTGATTTGAATGGATTTGCATATGCTTCTAATGAGCGGGTTCTGAATCTGAGTGGGCTTGCCTTTACGTTGAATGGATCTGTAAGGATATTGGCAATGAAAACAGAGCCGGGTGCCAAAACCAGCACCAGCTGATACTAATATGCTTATGAATTGACTTTCACGCTATCTCTGTCACAGAACTCAAAAGGTGGCACTCTACTTACCTGGGAGTAGGGTGCACTGACCTTAAGTGGGAATTACTGTACTCTTGAGCAGACATACAGAGGATCGCATTGTCACATTCATGTATATGGTGGGGAACGACATGTGGCGTTGTTGGGACTCCAAACTCCATCAGCTCCAGCCAGCAGGACCAGTGGTTACAGCATGATGGGACTTGTGGTCCACCAATGTCTCGAGGGCTGCAGCTTCCCCATCCCTGGGGAAGCAGCTTAATCTTAGAGTCTGATACATTTACTCAGAAGTAAGTCCCACTGAGTTCAGCAGACTATTCTTCCAAGTAAGAATGAGCAGGGTTGTAACTTTAGACATTACTTGAAAGTAGGATCCCAAGGAGACTTACATCTAAAAGTCTGTGATTAGGACTGTGGTATAAAGTAAAACTATTTTAATTTATTGCTGATGCTTGGTTTAAAAGGGGGAGGGGAACCTACTGTGTATACTGCCCAGGATCCTTCGTGATGAAGGTCGTACTAGAAATATAACCTATTTATTAATACAGTATCTTCCTTGTTTATGTCCTGCGAGAGATAACAGGCTGCAGTTCCTTACACACATTGAACGTTCCAATGCATTCACCTTCTGAGCAAATGTGTTTAGGGTCTGACTGTGCGCGCAGAGAGAGGTGTCACACTCTCCCCTCCACTTTGAATGAAGTCCAGGTGTCTCCATTTCTCAAGCAAATGCAGAATAGATGCCTCTTGCTTTTCCAGGCAACAGGGCTCCTGTCACCTGTCGTGGGTCACGATCCGCAGCCGTCCTTTCCAGGGGCTCAGCAGTGGAAAACCAAGCAAGGAAAGAAGGGTGACGCCATGGAAAACTGCCTTTGTTCTCTATGTGTTCTTTTCCACTAATTATTTTGCACCCTGTGACAATGCAACAGTTAAGTAAGGATAGATTAGTCGAAATCACCTCCCCCTTCTCCCAATAGAGTGCCATTTTCTGGCCCAGGCTTGTGTTTTTCTTCTCTCTCTCTATTGCACACAGGCACACACGCACACTTAACCGAGATTTCACAGCTTTGAACTTTGGACAGACCAAGCTTCCCCTTTGTTGTAAGTTTCAGGTTTGCGATAAATGCCAGATACAGAATTCCCCTCCCCAGCTCTCTTCTCCAGTCTTCTTGCTTCTACAGCCAGGATTGAAAGGATCCGAGACCCACTGGCTGGTTCCATTCATTGCAATCACAGTGCAAGCCCATAACCTCTACTCAGAAATAGGCCCCAGTGACTTCAATGGAAGTTACATCCCAGGTCAGCTTAGCTGTGGTGGGGATGGAGCTGCTGGATCGCAACCCTGAACACATTTCTTGTGTTTCATTCTAAATCAACAGGCTTGCTTCTGCTTCTAAGTACTGTATAGGAGGTTTCAGTGGAGCTCCTTTCAGGACGAGCGTGGCAAGTAATTCAGGTTCGTTTCCAATTCCCACGGATATCAACAGAACTTACCGGTACCTACACCATCTCAGTCCTCTTAGGACCCCAACCTTAATGGATTCTTTCAGTCGCCTCCATTAACCTTGAGCAGATAAACCCTGTACAAGTGTTTGATTTTTAATAGTCCAGTAAATATTTATCTCTTTTCCGGATTGAAAAAAATTATGATAAATGTTATGGCAGAAGATAGGTAACTAGCCAACTCTTGTTATATTTCTCAGCTCCCCATTTTGGATTTCTCAGCTCCCCATTTTGCAATGTTAATTTAAAGAGCCCGGGAAACTCCTCCTTTGAAATATATTAGAAATTTGGAGAGCTGTTGCTAGGTACTGAAAACCTCCCATCTGTGTTTGTTACCATTGTGTTATGAGACACTAGGATTCAGCTGCAATACATTGCAGCAACTGGTTGGTTGCCCGACAGCATATATGAGCACAATACGAATATATCTACTTGGAAGCTAGCCCCACTGATTTAAATCTAAAGAAGTATATGAGAGGTTATGGTGTTTTAAAAATGGTGTGTGTGTGTGTGTGTGTCTTTCACGGAAAACCAAACAGAGGGTAACCCAGCCTTCAGAGTATGGCATCAATCTTCTTTCCCCACTACAAGGAGGACCACAAAAAGAGAGACAAGAATGGCTGGAGAATATATTCCAGCGACAGCCACCTCGAATGCTTTGCAACTTTTTTCGCGTTTCCACTGGAAACCAAGCGCTGCAACAGCTGGAGAGCAAACACGGCGCGTTTCAAGGAGGGTGAAAACTCACATCGCTCGGCAAATTTAGCCGCCAGTGCAATGCACTTTTGCTTTGGAGTAAAACGCCACTGAGCGGTGGCAGTTACTTGCGAGTAAATATTCAGTAGGATCGGGAAGTCTTGCAAGCATAACTATATTTAGAACTACAGGCTATCTCTCCTGGAAACCCGATTATTTTTAATGGCTGTCTTAAATCGATGCTAAACGTTACTTGGCAGAAAATCCCAATGACTGACGGACTTCCAATGAATGGGTTTAGGACTGGGGTGGGGAACGGGGTCGGGGACCAGCCTGGTCATATGTATTCCACCTGCTGCTGTACTAGGTTATCGGGAATGCATTGCAACTCTGGTGAGCTTAAAGACCCGCGAAGAGGAAGGCAGGAGTGCGGAGTGTTTAATGGAAGCATCAGATTTAAAATGCATTCTCCCAAATAGGTCTTTTTCTCAGTGGTTGACCGTTGCTCATTTTCTGCAATGAGCCTGAAGCAAGTTCAAAGGATGGCAACAGAGTCATTCGGAAGCTTTGGCTAACCTAACCGAATTTTATTCTAAACCGAGAAACACAACAGAATACTGGATAGCAGAACTAAAAAGGCGCAATCCGCTGCCCACGGAATCAGCAAAATTCCCAATGGGTGCTAGAGGTCCAAATAATAATTGATTATTATTATTATTTTGCATCAATCAAAGTTTAATGATGCTATCTGTATACCTTACAGAAATCAAGCAAATATTTCTATTATTTACCCATATTCTAGCTCTGGAGAGGAGAGGAGCAAAGCCTTACGGTTCCAACAATGCAATTTACATGGCAGCAAGACCCATTGTCTTCAATAGGATTGACTTCCTAGAAAGTGAATATAGGGGTGCACCCAGCAGACTCGAGGGGGAAATCTTTTCCTTTGCACGCCTCTATACTCAGGGAGTTGTTGCTCTTGGGGGGGGCGCGGGGGGTGTTGTCTGTCCCTGAGGAAACCTCCGAAGGGGCTTCCCCCAGCAGCCAAAGACAACAGTTGATTCTGCTGAGAATATTAGAAGGTCTAAAAGGAGGCAGGGTCACAACAGGCGACTGTGGGGAGGAATCAGTTACGCGTTTTATCTAAACAGAAACGAAATATGAAATGACTGGAGGAGTCACGCCGGATTTCAGCTGTGAGCACTGTAAACGACCGTAGATACACAAACAGAGTACACAAGCTCGATTGTGGTCCTCGTTTCGTCCAGCTGCAGCGGCACCAACTGAAAAACAGACTCTACCAAGTCTTCACTTTTATCACTAGGTCGGAAATACGTATATATGCTGACAAATCAGGGCAGCGCATTCGAACCTCCCTCCCCTCTTAATCCTACAACGAGGCTACGATTTTTGAGAGAAAAGTTGCCCTTTGATGATGATGATTTGCCCAATCCTGACGGGCTTCCAAATCCGCTCGAATCTTACTCTGGCAACCAGTTCAAAACCTTTGGACAAGATCCTAAGCAAAGATAAAGACTGGAGAGAGTTAAGCAGACGCATTTAGTTTGCCACTGAAATAACTGAATAAATTTGACCAAATAATGCCTATTAGCTGGAAGAACGTCCCAGTGAAACCAAGGGGGCTTTACTTCCAAGGAAAAGCGATTAGGACGGAGGTGTGAACTTCCAAGGCTCACATTCGGGCTTCACCCGAATTCATCGCGCCTGGATATGCGAACTGCCTTCTCTGTTCACGCAACGAGGGTAGTTAAAAGAGTCCTGGCAAGGTGGGGTTTGCCGCTCGGCTTGCTTCTGTACTTAATAGGTTGCTTAATAGCCGAGTTGCTATTTATTCTAGCCTCATTAATCGAGATTAGCAATATGACTTCGTGAATGTTCTCCAAGTGATTTGCCCCACAAATAGATCCAGCAAACAGACTTCACATGTCCAGGATATTCGATGTCGGAGTCAGATTTTCAGCCTGAGCCTATGCATGTTTACTTGGAAGAAAGCCCCACGGAATTCAGTGGGGCTTCCCTTCCAAGAAAGTGTGCAAGGAACTGGAGGCTTGGGGGCTAAGTGAAATGAACTGCCTGTCACCACCCCTCTCAAAAACCTGGTTAAGAAGAAGTATTTGAATGTCAACAAATCCACACATTCCAGCCTAAACACATCATGGGCTGTGGCTCCAGCTGAAGCAAAGGGGAGTGGGGAGACAGCATGAATAGATCTAGGGATACTTTAACCCCCTGAACCTTGTATGCTACTATTCCTTGTTTTCCTAAGCAAAATTCTGCATCAATAAAAGATGTCTGCAACCAATATCAATTATGGAAATAAAATATATCTGTGCGCTTTTTTATTTTGTTTTCAGAGCCATTATAAATTGCCTTACCTGCTCCTTCAGTGTCACCTGAGTTATGGGAACTACTTTAATGGCTGACTGCTGAATTCTGAGCCACGCAATTCATAATGCAATCTGCCCTAATGCAGGGATTTGATCACTTTGATGCTACACACAGCTCCTCATATGTAGCTGTAACTCAATGAATGCAAACTTTCAACTGACAATAGAAAAAATAGCTTAAGTTTTGTTCATTCTCTTATACTTATATCACACCTTTCTGATGTTATGGAACCCAAGCTGCTTTTCACGTGGCATTAACTCAACTAAGACCCACTTAACTGCAGCAAAGTGGAAGCCTCAGGTGCCTTAGGAACACACGGACCTGCCATACGGGGTCAGTCCATCTAGCTCAATGTTGTTTACAATGATGGGTACCCAGTTTCCAGGGTTTCAGACAGGAGTCCTTCCCAACCTTACCTGGAGATGCCACGGACTGAACTGGGAACCACCTTCAGATCATAGCTTGTAAAATGTCTTCCTTCTACTTCTTCTGCCCTGAGAATCTGGGCAAATGATTGGGATGAGAGAATATTTAGCCGTTTTAATTTCCCCACTCCCATCCCTATGGTGTGTGTGTGGGAATTTATCTCGGAGAGGATTTTCAAACAGGCTATGTTCAGCATGCATATGGTTTTTGTCCAGCTTTGTTAGACTATGTCCCACTTTTTCTGGCTCTGCTCCATTGCTTTGAAAAGCAGCCTGCCATGCAGAAATGAAGCCAGCTTTGCCAGGTAAATTTCTGTGCACCAGGCTGCTGTTCCAGGCCTGAAAGGGCAAGAGAGAAAGCAAGCAGGCCTTCCTTAAACAACACAGAGACCACAAATAAGGTTAATCTATTACGACGCAGGTTGGATTTCTCATGTGTCCTTAATAAATATTAAAGAGGAGGAGCCCTTTCAGGACTGAAGCAAGCACCTAACCTTTATGGGTGCTAGCACCCCCTAAAGATGATTGAACAAGGCCTCTAAAATGCCCTTATAAGTTTTTGATTTGCTGATGGCACATGGAGGTTAATGGAGGTTAATTTAAACAAGATCAATTGGCAGCTTACCTGTCCTGGAATCCCCTGGCACCAAACTCACATTACAGAAAGAATGAAAGGCACTCTGCAGGTGCTCAGAGGCACACCAATTACCGTACTTCCCTTGTTTCAGACTGGAGCTATGGCGCTAACAAAGATTTAAGAGGCAAAAGGATGATCTCCTTTGAATCTGATTCCCCTGAAAGGGAAGGCTCCAATACACTTGTCACCCATAAAGGTTAGGCGCTGTTTCTTCCCAGCCTAGGGTTAACCATCTCTAACAGCAACAGGGCAGACAGAAATTCTGCAGGTGAAACTTTCCCCTAGCGTAGTGTGAGGGAGAAGGAAGAAAAGTCTCACTGGCTGAATTTCAACCCTTCGGAAAGGGCATGAACTGCTTTTAAGAGAAGCTTTTAAGGAAAGCAAGCTGGCCCTCTCAGGCCTAGCTTGGGTCTGCTCCATCTGGGCTTCAGCTGCCAAGCACCACTCCTTTCACAAGGCCCAAGGAGGGAGAGCACTGGCCTGCCTCACCCCGAGGCTGCTCCTGACTCTTGGTGAGCCCACGCAGCCTTGCCAAGAGCCTGGCTGGCAGCAGCAGCAGCAGCAGCAAGAATCTGGCCCGGGCCTGGCCGCGCTCCTGCCATTGTCAACAAGGCCTTTGTGCCTCGCCGGCTTTGAGCTGCTCTCCAGTTAATCATCTCAAGCTGCAATGGACCGCGGGCAGCAGGAGCAGCAGCCTCAGCCAGCCCGCCTCGGCCTTTCTTCTCCCAGCCAGCCAGGCAAGCAGGCATTTAAGCGGACATACATTTCCTCCTGGTACTTCGCAGAGGCGCGGGGAATGTCAACAGCTTGGTAACCAGGAGGGAGGGATGGGGGGACGGGGGTCCCTCTCTCCTCTCTCTCCATAGCGACTCTCCTCAGTGACCCCCGTTAGCATGAAAATAGCCTCCTCCAAGAGACGCGGGGAGTCTCCAGGCTGGGGGAGGGCAGGCGACTACGCGCTCGGAGGCAAGCTCCCTTCAGCTTCTGCACCCAAGGAGGGCGCTTTGCGCAGGACGCGCGGAGGTGGCTCCACAAGCCAGGACGGTGGAGGGGGGGAAGAGAGAGAAAGCTTACATCCCAATCGCCCATCAGGGTAGGAAAAGGAAGATCAGTCCGTGGTGCCATGGGGGAAGGGGTTTAGGGAGGATGCTCAGACGCTACTCAGCAGAACCTAGCAGGGCTGTCTTATTTGGGGCAAAAGGGAAGTAATGCACTCGAGCACCCATCCCCAAAGCGCACGCGGGGAGGGACTATGGAGTCTAGAGCCTAGATCGCCTCACTGCATCACTGCTCAGCATGGAGGAGAGAGATTACCATTAAACAGACACGTGTACACGACCCAAGGTGCCACTGAAGAGTTACTCTTTTAAAAAAAATGATAATATGTCATCGGTGGATGTTTGTGCCCTGACACCGGAGTCCCAAACGTGTGTGTATGCCGTATACAGTATATATTAATTCTGAATTAAGTCCGACTGCATTTTATGCATGTTTATACAAAAGTCAGTTCTAGTGTTTGATGCATTTTTCAGAGAAAGTAACTGGGATCGCATAGGATTGGATGTGGGCTTTGCGACCAAGCCTGTCGAAGTAAATTCCACTAAATTCAGTGGAAAGGACTCCCAGGTAAGTATATGCACAGCGCTTCAGCCTTCAGTTAAGAAAACACACCCAGAATACCGGAGTTAACTTTCCACCAAGCGAGAACCTAGCATTGGGAGAATTTACTCTGAATCCACACAAACTGCGCTCCATGAATTCTTCCCCAGGTTTCTCATAGCCTAAGCGAATGGTTTATAGATTGCAACTGACTAGGATCCTAAAGTAGGATCCTCTTGAACACATGTTTTCCACATAACTCACTTCTAATAAATAACTTTAGGACAACACCCTATTACTCTCCCTCTAAACAGGAAAAGTAAGGCAGCAGTAGAGAGACAGTGTGGTGTAGTGGTTAAGACCTGGGCGACAGGGTTCAAATCTCCACTCAGCCATGAAGCTCACTGAGTAACGTTGGGACAGCCGCAGTCTCTCAGTCTGACCTACCCCGCAGGGTTGTTGTGAGGTTAAAATGGGAGCTCCTTGGAGGAAAAGGTGGGACATAAAGAATATAAATAGATGCAATATATTCCCACTTCATTAGGAGTAAGCCTGACTGAATTCATCAGGACCTACTTCTGAGTAAACATGCAGAAGTTAGGGCTGCACATCAATAGAATTTATTTGCAAGGAGGTTTTATCCCCAGGATTGGGGGGTGGTGTGGTGGTGGTGTAAGACATCTTTACACTTGGAACATTTACTTCTCAGCCACCCCACTGAAGTCAAGGGAGGTACTCTAAAGTCAGTGATCTGAAGATTTCATCTCTGCCTTGGCTTTAGCACGAGGTTATTTGATAAGGAGGCATTCTTGACCAGCATGATCCAGGACCTCAGGGAAGCTGAAGCTCAAAAAAGTATTCGTATTGCTTTCAATAGACTGGTCTATACTAACACATTGTTGGGAAGGAGCGTTCCACTGAAATCGGAACGATTTATTTTCATCTAAAGACTGTGGCCTGGAGTGGCCTGACGGCTTAATTGATTCGCGACGGGAGCCTTCCCCAGTAAACCAGGAATCCTGTTTTAAGAGTTGTGCTGTACAACAGCTAACACATGCAGCTGCGTGTTCATCATTTGACCACCGTAGTCAAGTGCGCCTGAAAGACCGACCACCGACCGAACCACCCATTGAAAGGTTTTCATTATTACCGCAAATTCCACGCTTTTCAGTGAAGGCAGTTCACCCCAGCATACACATTACTTGATTAGCTTTGGTAGATTCAGACGTGCCTGGCAGCTGAATGTGTGAAAAGTTTGAAGTGATGCAGTACTATTTCCAGGCGTGTTAGCTTTCTAGCCACCCATTCACACGTGCACTTCGCCATTTCGGGAAACTCTCTCTAAAAGATGAGCTGGGGTGTGCGAGACAGCCCTTAGCTGCTGGTTACCAAACGCTGAGAAATCGGATAGTGAGGAAACCGACTGGCGCACAAAGTACGTGTGAAGGTGTGCTAAGAAGTCTCAATGGTGCTCGGTTAGTGGTGGCGCGCATCTGAGAGTAATTCTAACCCCCCTTAGCCCGAATCAGTGTCCCCCCCCCAAAAAAAAAAACCCCTGGAGTTTTGTATTAATGCGGGACATATGTCATCCCCAGGACCAGGGCTTTGCCCCGCTGGTCGAACTTGTTGCGCCAGTGACGAGGTGGTTCTCATCTCCGCATCAAAAGCGGCCGTCTTTCTTTGCCGGACGGGCAAAAAAGTGAAATAAAATGCCAGAAGCGCAATCCTCGGCCCCCTTCACTTCAAAAGCCGCTATCAGGGAGGCTCCCCGGCGAATTTGCCTGCCTGCCTTTCATTCCCCGCTGGAAGAAGTGGGGGGGTGGGGGCGTGCGGGTGGAAAAGCCCCTCCAACAAGGCCAGGGCGCTGCTAATGCGCTTTGATGGGGATTGAATTCATTATCTCCAATAACACAATTGTGCTCGGCCAACGAAAAGAGCAAAGTAATACTCATCTAGAATTAGAGCGAGGGGCTCAGAAGAAAAGGGACGGAGGGGCCGTTTCAAAGGGAGCAGGGGCGAAAAATGAGAAAACACCTAGATGGACAATCGGCTCGGCGAAGGGGGTCCCCCGGTCTAAAGCGCAGAAGTGTATTAAGTGGGCCATTGCGAGGATCAAGGCGCGTTGGTGGTCCCTGACTGCGCATTCTTGCCTTGGCCGGCCAAGTCGAGGCGAACAAGGCCGGGGTCTTGACATTTCCTTTCCTCCAGAGAGTGGGAGGGGGACGGGGACTTAGACCTCGCCCCTCCCCGCCCCACCCGCCTAATCACATTTACTTGGGAAGCAGGAGAGCCGGACAGAAAGGAGGAGGAGGTCCTGTCTCTTGAGCGCAGCCGCTATGGGCAAAAGAGCGAAGTTGGGAGCGCGCCTCTTCTCCTGCAGCAGCGAGAAAAGCTACACCTGCGGCAAATATGAACAGTTCAGTTCTTTTAAGCATCTGGCTTAAACCTTTGATCCGAAAGTGAAAATCTTTAGCTACATTCAATGGTCCATCCAAATAAAGTGCCACAGTCAATAGGATGAATTGGGCACGGGAAGGAAAGTATCCAGGACTGCTCCCTAAAGCAGGAATGGGCAACTTGTGGACCTCCAGATGTTGTGGGACTACTACTCTTAGCATCCCTGGCCGTGCTGGCTGGGGCCGAATCAAACAACATCTGGAGGACCTGAGATCTCTCCTGGGAGGATGGGATTAAAACAGGGCTAGTCATCTTGGTGCCCTCCAGGTGTTGTTAGAGACCAATTCCCGTCAGCATTGCCTATTATTGCCAGGAATAATGGGGGTTGTATTCCAGTAAGATCTGGAGGGCTCCACGCTGGGTATCCCTGGATATTTTGGAACTAACTAAACAAACAGCTTCATATGCGCTTTGGAGTGGCTTTGGGGCAACCCCTGGAGGGCTGGAATGAGCCCCTGACATGCTCTTAGTCGCCGTGGAATCATAGCTAAGCTGGAGGAACTCTATCCTTTGCCCCAAACAGCTGGTGTGGATCAGGGGCAGGAAGGGGAACTTGTGAGTTGGGGAGGAGGGGGGGGGACACAAAGGGCAGGAAATGCGAGCGCGGATGAAGCTGAGTCCTGCAAGAGGTCAACTGGAGTCCTGAGCAAGAGCACCACTAACTCCCCCAAAGTGTTAAACCTGATGCCTCTAGAAAATAAGAAAATCATTTTTTATTTTTTTAAAATGAAAAATAACAAGATGATGATGAAGAAAAGAACTCTGTCGGTCAATATAAGCGCAGGTCTTTTCATTTTAATTACTTTCCATTCCAGTCATAGGAGCCCATTCCCAGGGGCCCGGGTCCCTTCGCCCTCCCCCATAAAATAGTTGAGGGAGCCCCCCCCCCACAGTTGATAGGCATTGCCATTCAACTGGTGTGTGTCTTGTGATCGATTATGCAGGGCGGGGCTCCCTCCAATATTTTATTCAAGTTGGCACCTTTGATTCCAGTGAATGTCTTTCATTGGAGGCAAGCAGTTTTCCAGTACATAACTTTGAATGCGTGGATAGAGCTCAGCAGCCACTTTGTTCATAAACGGTGGTGGCGAGGATCTCGATGGCAGGGATGCTGCGCGCCCCAGGGACCTTTGCAGGCGCTGCAAACCAGAGCGCAACGCCGAGAGAGTAGAAGGCGAGTCTTTTTTCAGGAGCTGGACGGCGAAAAGCAGCTCAGAATGAACCTGCTTGGTTCCTTCCACGTTTCCGCCGAGCAGGGCAGGGGCGCGCCTGAAACTGGCCGGGCCTCTGCTCGGACAGGGGGGTGGGCCACACGCCCCGCGTCTCCTCGGGTCGGCGCCTCGCCGCCAGAAGCCCGCACAGAGCGGCCTCCGTCCAAAGCAGCCGCCGCCGCAGCTCTCGGCAGCAAAGGGCGGTTTCCCGGCGGTGCCCCGAGGGACAGCGTATGCCCTGACAGCCAAGTCTCACCGGCCGCTTGAAAGGCGCTCAGCCGGCGAAGAAGATGGTGGTAGGCAGGTAGAGAGGAGCTCCCCTTCTCGCAAGGCCTCGAGTGCGCCGAAGTGACTGAGCCCTCAGAGATAAGGCCCTTCTGGTCGTAGCAGAGAGCCAGACCCAGAAAAGGGCGCGCTTGGGGCCTAGCAAACGCCTCCGAGCCTCGTCGTGGCAGTTGCTTCTGCGCGCTGCTGAGGAGCTTAGCGCAACTCAGGGTGGCTTTGCCCTCCGCTTCCTCCCGTCTACGATTTCCTCTACCGAGGGCCCAGTCAGTGCTGGATTTACCTATAAGCTAAACAAGCTATAGCATAGGGCCCCACTCTCTTGGGAACCCCAAAAAGATTTAAAGAAAAAACAACACTGGATGTACAGTTCCAAAATAGCAGATAAAACCTACACAGTGGCCAATGGCTTTAGATACCTTTAGATACCTATTAGGTCCATAAATTACCACATAACATATATTCAACACAAAAACAGCGACAATTTGTTGTTGACAAAGGACAGCTGGACATATAAAGAGCCCCATTACCTTCAGTAGTTTAGGGCCTCACCAAACCTAAATCTGGCTCTGGGTCCAGTCCATGGGAGTAGCCAGGGGGTAGGCAGAGGCAGCTAAGAAATCAATAAAAATACATGACAAACTGAGGTTCTCCCCCCCCCCCCAACAAAAGGCCTGTCTCCCCCCCCCCCAATCCTGGCTATGGCCATGGCCCAGTCGCTTAAAATAAGAGCATCCTTGCCACTGACTTTCACTGGGTGGTAACATGGGATTTTTGTTAGGAGGGAGCAGGACTTTTGTTGGGGGGGGCAGAACTGAAGTGATTGGTCAGTTAGTTATGTATTTTAATTGTTTTCTTGATCTTGGGGGGAGCAGCTGCCCCCTGCAAAGCCTGTTGGCTATGCCCATGGGTGGGACGACATCCTTCTACACACACACACACACACACGTCTAAAATAAGTTAAGGGAGGCAAACTTCACTGAGCCTAACAGGCAACCAAGGCTCATGCATTTAAGACATATTCTCAACTCAGTCGCCAAAAGAGGGTTAGCAAAAGTATGTCCACTAGAAAACATACTGGAAGAGTAGCAAACAGGTAGAGTGTCTTGCTAGTATCATTTCTTAAATTTCCAAGCGCAAAAAGGTCTATTAGAGCAAATTGCTAGAGAATAATGAAGTTTGGGGGTACACAGGAAATAAAAAATGCAGGCACATTTCTCTGGTTTATGTAAAATACATCACATTTGATAATCGGAAAGGTGGGGATTGCACTGTCGGAGCAGCTTCAAGATAAGGAAATTGAACACCGGCACCCGCATCTATGAACAGCTTCTGGTTGGAATCAAGGAAAAACCCGGGTTCTGCTGTTTCTAAATACAATAAACACTACAGGATTTGTTCCAGTGTAGAGTATATGACCGAGATGATCTTCCACCTGCTTTTAGGTGCCACTACTGGAGGTCTCAGGAACACTAAAGGAAAGCGAGAAGTAGGAAAGTCTTGACAGTCTTGACAGCACAATTAGGAATGAAAGGGGGAAATATAGAGGTGGGAGTCAGAAGTTGGACAGGGACCAAGGCCTAGTGGAACTTATTTAAGCATGTATAAGATTGCCTGGTTGCAGAATTCCAAAATGGAAGTGAAGAGTTTCCTCTTCAAAGTAGAGTGCCGCCTGTGCTTGTCTCACCAGCTAACTTGTAGCTTCTGAAATGTGAGTGGGGATGAATATGGGTTCAGTTGTGAGCTGAATGGTGCCCTATTTGATCCATCTGCCATCTGAAATCATCACCCAAGGCCTTTCTCTAGGTGACCCCATGGTCTGAAGTGCTGCTGGTGGTAACTGAAGAGAGCCTTTGCTATTGCGAATCCTTTATCTTTCAATAAATAATAATAATTATATTGGGGTCAGCCTGGAAATGTCCTTTAGGTGCCAGGCAAAAAACACTTCTGTTTTCTTAAACTTTCAATAACTAAGAATGTATGCAGTTAGCTTTGAACAGCTGATTTTGGTGTCTGTTTGAATAAGCTGCTGCTGTTTGAGTTTGTTATTTTAATTTAATTGTTGGATAGTAGTTAAGAGTGTTGGACTAGGAAACTGGGAGACCCGGGTTCAAATCCCCCACTCAGCCATGAAGCTTACTGGGTGATCTTGGGCCCATCATTGTTTCTTAGCCTAATGTTCTTCACAGGGTAGTTGTGAGGATAAAAAGGAGAGAAATATGTATGCCACCTTGAGCTCCTTGAAGGAAAGGTGGGATATAAATAGGACAGCTAGAGAGATAGATACAGCAGGATTATGGAGCAGGATTTCTAAGTCAAAGTGTGTGATCTGAGACCAAATCCCTTTCATTTGAGAAATTGTGCAAAGTCTTGGTCTGTTTCAGCCTTTGCAACAAGAATCAGCTATCCTGCACATGTGATGAACACATCACAAGACCGGGCTTTATCTGAATTCCCCACCACAATCCACTCTCGGGGTCTGACACCGTAAAATATTCTTTTGTTCTGGAATCCAGATGACTGAAGGCCCAGCCAAGGTGCTAAAGTGTCTCATCCAAGTTGCTGAATTTCTTTGCTCCCCATGGGACTTTATCTCGCTTAAGTGCATGAATGCAAAGGGAATTAAGGTCCTCAGCAAGTTGCAAGATTTGAAGCTAACTAGAAGGGAACCCGAGAAAAGGATATCAGGATCCTTCATGGATTAAGTTTTGGGTGTGGAGAAGAGGCTTAGAGTGGCTCCATGCTAGTCCCCAGTATCTTGAATGTTAATACTTTTGCCTAATGTTACCTGCATAGGTGCCTCCTGAGAGTTAAGATTAGAAGAAAGAACATTTGGGAAGGGAATTGAGAGAAGAAAAACCTAACAAATACTTTCAGAAGGTCAAATGATAAGGACTACCTTGTTAAGCTCATTGGAGCTTTGGTTACGTGTCAGATATGGCTGCAAATATGTTCATTCCCTTGTGCAGAGGAGAAAGGAGCTTATTACATTTCAGCTCTTTCACCAGAGTTTATAGAACTTTTAAGTGAGGACTAACCCATTGCCACAATAGTGCAATACCTTTATGAGGGCCAACTAAAAACCCCAAAATGATAAACAGTCTTTTGAGTTCTCCAGAATAACAGGCTGGATGCTAAGCAAAAAAAGAAAAGAAAAAAGTGTGTGTATTTGAGTTGGGGGAGATGAGAATGGAAACTGGGAGTGGTGAAGTTGCTCTCCAGCTTTGCAGTTTACACCAGTCTTGAACTGCAATGCAGGGGGCATTTTGCAGACAACACTGGATTAGCTTCGCAAAGTGCAAGGCAGCTTGTAAAATACATCCAGGGTTATTGGAACAAGCAAGCAAAAATGGATGTTCCCTCATTTTTATGCATTAATATCCCATCTGTTCCTCCTTTCCCCCTTTTTATCCTCATAGCAACCTGGTGCAGTATATTAGGCTGAGAGGCAGTGACTGGCCCAAGGACAGCCAGTGAGCTTCATGGCTGAGTGGGGATTTGAATCCAAGTCCTAGTCCAAGATTTCAACCACTACACCACACTGGAACTTGCCTTTTTAAAAAATCCAAAATCCAATAGTTACTCAGTTTGGTCTCAAGCTTTAACTGGAACACACAGGTCTAGTAGAGATGGAAAACAAAAAGCAATGTGGGTATCTTTATATTAGCAAAGTTGGAGATTACTTTCTAGGTGGTGCCAATTGAGGTATCTGATTGGAAAGCATGTGACTCTTGGAAGGAAAGTGTCATCTTCAGGTAGTAGCAACCATCTCACTTCAGTTTCATGATCCCTGTCCTTGATGGTTATATCCAGCAGTCTTTTAGACACAAAAAGCAAAGGCAGTGGTTTGGGTCCATTAGAGGAAACAAAGACACCAAAACACAGAGCAGGGTGATTCTTTTATATTACAAAGGAGTGAGCAAGTTTTCAAATTTTTTTTATAACTCATTTTGTCAAACAAAATGGGTGTGTATGGGGGAGATGCAAGGGCTGCATCTCTCCAGACTAACGTGTCCTTCAGATAAAACCTAAAGCCAAGGTCCAAAGCTTTTTGTCATTTGAAATACCCGGCAATGTTTCACAAGATACCTTTTGGGCAAACTCCATGTTGGGCAACTGGGATCCTAGACTTTTCTTCCAGTATTGCTTTGAATGACACCTGAATTCTCTGCTGCTTATTTTGCTGTGCTGCATATCCAATATGTATATACTGTACTCAGAAATGAGTCCTGTGGAGATCATTTAGGCTTGCTGCCAGGTTTGTGTATATATACACTTAGGAAAGAGCAAGCCCAAATGATCTAAATGAAACTCACTTTGTAGCAGACACACATAGGGGTTACCTGGTTAAAAAGTGGGAAATTTATTTGAGTTAGTAATTATTTGTGATATATGACTCAAAAAAGATGTACATAGTTATAGATTACTGTATAAAAACCTGAGATAATGATATTTTCACTTTACTGTTTCCTTTCAGGGAAAGTACAGTATTAGGTTCTGTCAAAACTGCCCTCTCCCTTTTACAGCACAATTCTAAAGCTAATTTACTACAATTTCTGATACAGAAGGTTAGCAATCAATTTGTCAATGGATTTGTCGATAGCATCATCAACAAACATTATACCATCTTTTTGGTGGTGGTGGGGGGGACTAATGTGATAAGGAGAAATAGAAATCCTGGGGTGTAACACTTAGCAGTAACCAAGTGGTAAAGCTGTTGAATGGGCCTTATTCATGGCAGGAAATTATTGTGGATTCAGGTGAATCCAATCAGCAGTGACTAATTCCAAGTGTGACTTCCAGGGTGTGCAATCACCAGTGGAAATTCTCTGATCAGGTTGCTGTTAATGTGGCAGACTCCCACTTCCTGCAAGACAATGGTCTTTCACTTTGTAGATTACACTTGTGAATGCATCTGCTGGATAGGACACTAACCATCAGAAGTTTGTTCCTAAAGGTTAGTCTGAATCTCTTCTATTGTAATTTGAACCCTAAAAGCTTCATAGCTATTTACAAAAAAAGAACATGAGAATAAAACTATTTGTGAAAAACAGTTAAAAACAACTTAAAATAAATAAAATCAATTATAATCTGAAAACCAGATTAAAACACATGGTAGTATTCTACATGTCTGGATATACTTGCCTAAACAAAAATGTTTTTAGCAGGTGCCAAAAAGAGTGCAGTAAAGGTGTCTGTTTGTTGTCAATAGGCAGGGAGTTCCAATGTGTGGCGGCAGCTGCACCAAAAGATTGATTTCTTACAAACATAGAATGAGTTTCATGTGGTACCTGTAGCAGTGCCAGGTCCACAGATCAGAGCAGCCCAGTGGACATAAATATTATGTAAGGTGATTTAGTTGGGGTGTAGGACAAAAGGACAGTTCTGGATTTTAGGCTAAGGCTGCTGCCATTGGAGGCATCTAGCCATTCTCAGCAGAGGCAGATTTAAGGCAGCGTGACTGGTTCTCATGCACTGGACACAGAGCTGAGGGAGGTGCTGCAGGGCATCTCAATTATTATGTCATGTACACTTGGAACAGAAGGTGAGAAGCTGGGGTATGGACCAAATTTTGGCCTTGCACAGGGCACCGTTGAAATTTGAAAGACTAAAGTCTGCCCCTGTTCTCAGTATGAGCTGGTTATAGAAAATATCTTGACAGGGTAGTTTAAACAGTAGAAAAACTTGATTCATAGTATCATAGAATCTTAGAGTTGGAAGGGAGCCAAGGGTCATCTAGTCCAATGCAGGAATCTCAGCTAAAGCATCCATGGCAGCATCCATCCAACCGCCATTTTAAAAACCTCTAAGGAAAGAGAGTTCACAACCTCCCAAGGGAGTCTGTTCCACTGTCAAACAGCTCTTACCGTCATAATTTTTTGTCTAGCCGGAATCTCCTTTCCTGCAACTTGAAGCCATTGGTTCGAGTCCTACCTTCCGGAGCAGGAGAAAACAAGCTTGCGCAGTCCTCCATGTGACAGTCCATCAAAATGTGAACGTTTGGATGGGAAGACTGAAATTTGACTGGTGGATATACTTGTGAATTCATGGCAGGGATGGCTTGGCTGCGGTGTGCTGAGTGAAAGCAAGGCCTGAAAAGATTTGGGGGTAGTTATAGCAACCAGATCAGTCCCTGTCTCCTCTCTGCCCTCTGAAGCCCTTTCAGCTCCGGCTGCCAGAACACGTTTTTAATTAAAGCGTATAAAAAGTTGTTTTGTCAGGCCTCTCACCATCCCATCAGTTTCAAAATGGTTAATGAGGCATCATCTCTTTTTGATGTTCAGGGAAGCATGGGGGGACTACCTAAAATGGCCACCAAGAGAGTTATCTCTCAATCAGGATCCCCACAACAGGGAAAGAGCGACTAGCTTCATGCCACTGACAAGGGGAACGCTTCAGATATGTGTTGCCCTTACAGAACTTGCAAGCCCAAAGTTGCAGTGAGCGTCTGTGGATCTGAAAGGGCACCAGGCAGCCTGTGACTCCTTCCCTCCCTCTTCCCTCTTCCCTCTCCCCCCCAAACCCCTCTCCTCCCCTGTTTTTCTGTGCCGCAGCAGGTAGCCTTTCAAGTGGCCACCACAAGAGGCAGCAACTTCAACCAGGCAGAAGTGGCAGCTACTCCCTCAGGGGTGTTCGTATAAATATATAAAAGAGAGGCGGAATTTTGAGAAAGCCTGGCTTGGCCTACCTGGTTATTTTAAAGAATAGGCCCAGTCTACCTAGGTATCATTATTTCAGTCTTCAGTCTTTTGTTTGTCTTTTGTTGAGCTAACCAAAAAACAACAGAAATATTTAGAAAATCAGGTTTCAGATTATTTTTTAACCTTTAAAGCCTTTTTAAAGCATTTCTAAAACACTTGATAGTTTTAAAACTATCTAAGCAGCGTACAACATAAGAACAGTCGACAATATCCTTTATACAATAATACCTCATAAGAAAACCCAGTAAAATGGTAGTATAAAAGCTTATCCGTCAGGGAAAGCCTAGACAGAAAGATACTGTACTTTTCCATGCATAAGACCAGGTGTTTTCTTTAAAAATTATGCTAAAAAGTGGGGGTTGTCTTATACATGGATAGTCCATAGGGTGGACGTTTGATTGGTGGCTGCCGCGGCTGTACCAACAGCTATTGGGCATGTTATTGGTTGCTGCGTCAATAGCTGTTGTTGATTGGCTGACGCTGTAACAATTGGGCGGGCGATTGGCAGCTTCTGCCAGCGAGGGGACGTGACAGGAGGTGGATTTTTGGACACATGCGGGTGAGTCTTTTTTGGCAATCCCCTTCAACAACTCTGTGCCATCTCCCCCCATTTTCTTAAATTTGAGTCCCCCAAAATAGGGGTGTCTTATACATGGGGGAGTCTTATAGATGGAAAAGTATGGTATGTATTTAAAAGAGGTCTGGAGCAGCTCCAGGAGCAAATAATTTTTCTTGAGGGACCTTGAAGTGGCCCATCAACCTTTCTCTCTTGGTAGTCAACTGAGCAGGCACCCTGGCCACTTGGCTACAGTCTTCTCTGCTATGGTGAGGTGTATTCTATTTCTATTCAGGTTAAGGTAATTATGTATAGCCTTGCATCTATACATATAAAGTAGCATACACAAAGTTCACACACATCTAAACCCTCTTATCCCCCCTTTTTTACTTCTTTTTTCATGATTTGTTTGTGACCACCCTACTAAGGGCCCCAGGGCGAGGGACTGAGGAACGAATTGGGAATGCTACACAAGTCCGAGCATATAAACCGATCTGGACTCTGCATTCATCATCTGAGGCCCTTCTTCATGTGCCTCCTCCATGGGAGGTCCAGAGGGTGGCAACAGGAACATGGGCCTTTTCTGCAGTGGCCCCCTTTTTGTGGAATGCTCTCCCCAGGGAGGTTCAGCTGGCGCCTTCATTATATATTTTTAGGTGCCAGGTGAAAAACTCTTCAACTAGGCCTTTGGCTGATTACACAGCCTTCTAAATATTTTGTTGTTTTTGTTTGAACTATTCATTTGTGCTTTTACCTTGTATTTTTATATTGTGAACAGCCCTGAGACCTTTTGATGAAGGGCGGTATAGAAATCTAATAAACAGCAATAATAATATTTGTGCTCTTGTTCAGCTGCTGTTCGTTTCAGAACCCCCTGTCAGATCGTGTCCCTTAGATTCCGTTTGAAATGAGAGCCTGCCTCTGGCACTCATAGGTGGCCCTAAAACAGCAATCCAGTTTTTGCCCGACTGCCAGCCACAGCCCTCAACCTTCCTTGGCCAGGTGGCTTCTGAGTCTGCATGGAATAGGCAGACTCCAAAGACATTATCAGGTAAAGTAAAAATGTAAAGGATCCCTGGACAGTTACGTCCAGTCAAAGGTGACTATGGGGTTGCAGCGCTCATCTCGTTTTCAGGCCACAGACAGCTTTTCAGGTCATGTGGCCAGCATGACTAAACTGCTTCTGGCACAATGGGACACCGTGATGGAAACCAGAGCGCACGGAAACACCGTTTACCTTCCCGCTGCAGCGGTACCTATTTATCTACTTGCACTGGTGTGCTTTCAAACTGCTAGGTTGGCAGGAGCTGGGACAGAGCAACGGGAGCTCACCCCGTCGCAGGGATTCGAACCACCAACCTTTTGATCGGCAAGCCCAAGAGGCTCAGTGGTTTAGACCACAGCGCCACCTGTGTCAGGTAGCCATCTTAGGAAAGGCTGATCTAAATTATTGCAACTAGAATCCACAGCATGTTTAAACATTCAAAAGAAGTGTTCCAAAGGGTGTATCAGTTGCAGGTCAATCTAATGATGCTTATCAGCTTGACAAGCTAGGGAAGTGTTGCTAAAGACTGGAAAAGGCCTGACCCCTTGCTTCTAAAACTAAGGGGGTAGGTCTATAACCCACAGAGGGTGGGTCGCACACATAAGGCTTTTAATGCAGAGGTTTACTGCTGCCAGAGTTAAAAAGCTACAGGCAGTAATGACTCAGGTTAGATAAGGGATTGGATGGGTGGAGCGAGTGAACAATACACCCAAGTGCTTTTCTTTCAGCAACCATGGTTCAAATGAAGGTTACATTCCAAGGGGAGTGAACATTCCCCCCCCCCCCCCAAGGAAAGGATTGAAAAGCCCTTATTTTTAGTTTCGAAATGGCTAAGAGGGCATATGTAACTCTGAATATTGCCATAGATTTCTGAAATGGAAGATGCATTGAGTCTTCTGGGATTAACACTTTGCTACCAAATGGGTATACTCTGCACCTTACCCAAATGGCTCATACCTATGACGAAGAAGTCCCATTAAAGTCCATGGATAGGATCCAGCAATTTGAAATGGGAGATTGGCTTGGAATCTCAAGCTGAGAATCTTCAGCAGCCTCAAGCAAACTACAATTCGCAGAATTCTCCAACTAGTATAATACAGCCAGCGACTCATGCTGCTTTATATAACTTTTGAATGGTATAACCAAAGCTCCAAGGGCAATGGTTCCAAGACCTGGGAAGACCTAAACACTGATATGCCTTTAGTTGGGATGTGGGTGGCGCTGTGGTCTAAACCACTGAGCCTTGCGCTTGCCGATCAGAAGGTTGGCAGTTTGAATCCCTGCGACGGGGTGAGCTCCCATTGTTCGGTCCCTGCTCCTGCCAACCTAGCAGTTCGAAAGCATGTCAAAGTGCAAGTAGATAAATAGGTACCGCTGCAGCAGGCAGGCAAATGGCGTTTCCGTGTGCTGCTCTGGTTTTGCCAGAAGCGACTTAGTCATGCTGGCCACATGACCCGGAAAAACTATCTGCGGACAAACGTCGGCTCCCTCGGCCAGTAAAGCGAGATGAGCACGCAACCCCAGAGACGTTTGCGTTATGCCTTTAGTCATGGGCTTAGCCGGGGGGGGGGCAAGGAAGGGCAGCTGCCCCCCTAAATAAATAGAAATAAAAATACATAGCAAACTGAGGTTCTGCTCCCCTAACTAAAGGTCTGCTCCCCTCAGCAAAAATCCTGGCTACGCCCATGCCTTTAGAAGAAGAGATCAGAGAGAAATGTCCTACAGTTCCCATGCTGTTTTACTGGGTGACTAGCGCTGATCTAGGGAGTGGAATAAAACCCACCATTATGGAGATGTCGGACCTGACTCCGTAGACACCTTATATATAGCACAGAGAGGCAAAATAGTTTTAATTAAGAGGGTCAGCAACAACAAACAAACCAAAACACAACCACCGGATCACATTAACAATACAGTATCTATCAATACATCTGTCTTGGTTTACACATGTGGCTCAATATACTCAGTCCAAATACGTAGGTATCCAAGCCACTTTAGCATTTATTATTAATGTCCTTTGCTTGATTTTCTGTTTTGATAGCATTTTTCTCCTCTTCTATTCCTTCTTTTCGTATGCATTCTTTTTTTTAATAAATTGCAATAACACAAATAAATGAAGGGGGGGAAGGCTCAAGAACACTGTTTTGGTCTTGTCACTTACATTAATGGCTTATGGTGGTAGCGCAGGAGTGGCTAGGAAAAAGTATATGCCTTTTTTCAAGACACTTCCTGACCTCCCAATTTCTGCTTATATTGACACTAGTGCCCCACTTTTTCTGCTGCATGGTCCTCCAAGTGACTGTACACTATGGAAGGGGAACCTCAGGCCCAGGGGACAAAGGCGCTCACCAACAGAGCTCCTTATCTGGTCCTCCCTCGGCATCACTCCAGTGTGCCAGAGAGCCAGTATGGTGTAGTGGTTAAGAGCCGTAGATTCGTAATCTGGTGAACCGGGTTTGATTCCCCACTCCTTCACATGCAGCTGCTGGGTGACCTTGGGCTACTCACACTTCTCTGAAGTCTCTCAGCCCCACTCACCTCACAGAGTGTTTGTTGTGGGGGAGGAAGGGAAAGGAGAATGTTAGCTGCTTTGAGACTCCTTCGGGTAGTGATAAAGCGGGATATCAAATCCAAACTCCTCCTCTTCTTCTGACACCCATTACTGGCCCTATTTGCACCCTCGTTGAGTCTTTTTGCCTGGTTGCAATGTGTCCTTGCATTTTGTCATGTTGCCCCCAGAAGGATACCTTCACACATCACACACTGGGCCCAGCCACATTTCCCCTTAAGTCCGTTTTCCCTCTTTACCCCGTTTCCCACCTGGTCTGGGTGTCAAATCTCCTTCGCTTTCATTACGCAACTTTTGACCCTTTTCTCAGCTTCCCTCTCAGTCCTTCCACAGACTCAGACTACATCGCTTCCCCTTTTGGATTTTTCTAAAACTCTGCTTGCAGCTAGCATTCCACCACGAACCACCCACCTATTGCTCTTATAGTACTTGATAATCCTTTTATTTAGCTCATGTTGCAGTATAATTAAAAGCATCAGAATACAAAGCTAAGCTAACAAGATTAACTACTTTGCTTTTATGTGGCAGCCTTTCAGCCTCACTGCTAGATGTTGTCTGCCGGGGCTGTGAGCGGTTTGGAACAGGGGGTTAGGTAGTTATTTCCTTTACTTGTCTTCCGAGGCCCCATGGCATAACTATATCACCAGGAAACCCTTGATCCCTCGCCACTTCTTACTGTATGCTGAAAAGGGCTGTAGAACGGTATTTCACCATTCGTTTTATCCTCACAACAGTCCTGCGAGGTAGGATGTTGACTTCCCCAAGGCCAGCCACAGATTCCATTGTATCACACCATGGCTGAGAGCCTCCAAGGAAATCCCAGTGTGCCCTGTATATTATAACAGATATGGCGTGAACACGATGGTACAGCTGAAACACTGGGCAGTCAGAAGCATTTATAACACGAGAGGCCCAGATTTCCAGTGCCCACAATTTTCACTAGCTGGCATTATAGTTGATCCACCCATACCAAGTGGTGAGGCTATCCTGGGTCTGAACCACTTCAAGAAGAAGGATACAGCAAAGGCAGGCTTGCACTGTGTGATTTCCCTGATGCTAACCACTGTTCTTTTGCTTTTTCACGTCTGTCCAAAAGACGTACACATAATCTGTTGGACAACTGCAATGCACTCTATGTGGGGCTACCTTTGAAGGTGACCTAGAAACTACAATTAATCCAGAATGTGGCAGCTAGACTGGTGACTGGGAGTGGCTGCCGAGACCACATAACACCTGTCCTGAAAGACCTACATTGGCTCCCAGTACGTTCCAAGTACAATTCAAAGTGTTGCTGCTGACCTTTAAAGCCCTAAATGGCCTCAGCCCTGTATACCTGAAGGAGCGTCTCCATCCCCATCGTTCAGCCCAGTCACTGAGGTCCAGCGCCGAGGGCCTTCTGGTGATTCCCTCACTGTGAGAAGTGAGGTTACAGGGAACTAGGCAGTGGGCTTTCTCAGTAGTGGCACCTGCCCTGTGGAACGCCCTCCCCATCAGATGTCAAGGAAATAAACAACTATCTGACTTTTAGAAGACATCTGAAGGCAGCCCTGTTTAGGGAAGTTTTTAATGTTTGATGTTTTATTGTGTTTTTAATATTTCGTTGGGAGCTGCCCAGAGTGGCTGGGGAAACCCAGCCAGATGGACGGGGTATTATTTATTTATTTAGGTATTATTATTATTTATTATTATTTATCATCATCATAATTTCCAATTCATACTCTCTTGTCTAGTAAGCAATATGAAACACATGAAAGTTTTACAGGTGCAAGGGAGGGAGAATTGTATTATGAATGTTTAAAGATCACCCAGCTCAGTCTTAGGTTATTTAAAGATAAATAAAACACAAACAGCAACAATGTGGTGTTAGTACCCATCAGGATGCTTATTTTGGAAGAATAATTTCTTTATGCAATGTTAAAGAAAAGCTGATCATGTCATTTTTGGGGTACTCTAACGATGGCCAGCTGACATATGGAGCAACCGCCTCACCATTGCTGAGAACCTCAAAGAATCCCTGAGGCTTGTATGGACTTCTATGGAAACACCATTTGGAGGATGCGGTGCCTCCATGTGGGCAGGATAGTCATGGCAGATCTAGTTCTCACCGGGGCCAAACAGATGTCTATGGGAAGCCAGTGAGCAGGACCTGAGCACAACCTCACTCTCCCATTCCAGCAACAGCTCTTCAGAAGTATACTGCCTCCACTTGTGGAAGCAGAATATAGCACATACCCTCCATTCATTTGTCAAATCCTCTTTCAAAGCCATCCAAGTTTGTGGCCATCATGGCCTCCTGTGGCAGTGAGTTCCACAGTTTCACGATGCACTGTGTGAAGAAGTACTTTTCTTTGTCTGCCCTAAATCTTCCAATATTTAGCTTCATGGGACGTCACGGAGTTCTAGAGTTACGAGAGAGGGAGAAAACCTTTTCTCTATCCGCTTTCTCAATACCATGCATGATTTTATACACCTCTACCATGTCAGAGGACGCAGGTGGTGCTGTGGGTTAAACCACAGAGCCAAGGGCTTGCCGATCAGAAGGTCGGTGTTTCGAATCCCCGTGACGGAGTGAGCTCCCGTTGCTTGGTCCCAGCTCCTGCCCACCTAGCAGTTCGAAAGCACATCAAAGTGCAAGTAGATAAATAGGTACCGCTCCAGCGGGAAGGTAAACGGCGTTTCCGTGCGCTGCTCTGGTTTGCCAGAAGTGGCTTAATCATGCTGGCCACATGACTCGGAAGCTGTCTGTGGACAAACGCCGGCTCCTCGGCCTATAGAGCAAGATGAGCGCCGCAACCCCAGAGTCGGTCACGACTGGACCTAATGGTCAGGGGTCCCTTTACCTTTACCTTACCATGTCACCTTATAATTAAAAAGCCCCAAATGCTGCAACCTTCCCACATAGGGGAGTTGCTTCATCCCCTTGATTGTTTCCGTTGCCCTTTTCTGCAAATCACTTTTTAACGCTCTACACGCATATGCTCCTGCATCTAGAAAACCAGCACATCAGGGAAAAGGGTAGGTTCGAGTTCTCCATGCTGACATGTGAGATTTTCATAGGCTGTTGGGGGAAGGACCAACCGTGTGAAATTTCTTAATGTGCAATTTCGCTCAAACACTTATGAAAACAAGTGGCCTTTTTCTAAAGCTAGAAACCAACCGTACCAAACTTTCGTTTTACGAAAATGAAATAGCAGAGCTGAGTAACAGGAGTACCCAGCGAACACTACACAAGCAGCTCCTTCGCTGCCGGTAATGTTAGGGAGGATTTAGATAATATCTGTACAAAAACTGAAATGGCTGTGAAGAGATTTGACTCTTGTGGGAGCGGGGAGGGAGACTGGGAGACAAGCTTGATAACATACCTTATGGCATTTAAAAGGAAATGAGGCTTCTACAGGTGAAGTCTTAAATGAGCAATAGTCTCCCCTGATGAGAACCGTTCTTTGACAGACAGTTAATGACTGGAACATTTAAGACATAACGTGATTACTGAAAATGAGGCAGGCCATTACAATTGCCTGCCATTGGATGGGGTGGAGCCGACTAGCAGCAGCCGGCTAGTGCTTGTTCATGAAGACAAGAGCTGTCAAAGAAATAATTTAATTTAATGTGATAGAGGCTAAATTATGAAGCTTATGATGTAGGTCATTTTCCTTTAGACATTTTAGGTGCTACATCAGGGAGACTCAAGGACACTGACAGGGATGGCTGCTAAGAGACGGTCAACTGGGTAGAATTTATTGTAAGCTGTATGCAAAAACTATCTGGTGGATGCTGTGAGCAGATCCATCCATCTCCCAGGGGTCTCTGGGAAGTAGAACTCACTGAAGCTAGATGGCAATTTGAGAGTATATGTTGTCCTCCCCCTCCCCCGACCAAGGTAATGTATTTTTCCCTCAAATAATGGGAGTTTCTGTCTTCCACACAATGTGTCATACGTGGGGCTGCCTCTGTTGACAGTTTGGGAACTTTAGATGCTGCAGAATTTGGCGGCCAGGTTGCTCACTGGGACAAGATGGTTTGAGCATATTATTACACTGATCCTGGCCCAACTGCACTGGCTGCCAATTAGTTTCCAGGCTCAATTCAAAGTGTTGGTTTTGACCTACAAAGCCTTAAATAGCTCAGGACCGCAATACCTCTAGGACTATCCCCCCCTATCTGAACTGACCTGGACCCTTCAATCATAATCTGAGGCCTTTCTTCATGTGTGTCCTCCACAAGATATCTGGAGGGTAGCAACATAGAATGGGGCTTTTCTGTGGTGGCACCCTGCTCATGGAATGCTTCTCCAGGGTGGCTCACCTGGCATTTCCATTACATGTCTTTAGGCACCAGGTGAAAACCTTTCTCTATAACCAGGCCTTGGGCTGATTACCAGTCTTTTAAATCCTTTTAAATGTGTTTGGGAGGGGGCACTATTAGTTAGTTTTTTTTGTTTACTATGTATTTTGTGTTCTCCTTTTATATTGTGTAATGCCCTGTGATCTTCAGATGAAGGTCAGTATACAAATTTAAGTATTATTATTAATAATACGGCAATACTCCAAAGTGCCATTGATTTCAATGAAACTTACTCCTAGACAAATATGTATAGGACTTAGGTCTGTCTGGACCTAACCAGGTAGCTTTCTATTCTAGTGGATAACCCTGGTTTCTTGAATAATGAGAGCAAGGCATATTTTTCTGTTTACTCTCTCCACATACCACAAGATTTTATAAATCCCTATTGAGCGCTAGCTAAATTTGCTTCTTCTTTTTAACTAAGTGGAAGTTCCTTGATGGTGGATTAGTTTGGGAAAGCACCATCCCATTGCAAATTTGCTGAAAATAGACTGACTTGGCAGCTGTAGAGTGAACATGGTAGTGCATGTTGGATTCTCACGCGGGAGAAATCAGTTGACCACTGCACTTTACGTTTCTTTACACTGCCCTGCATCATTCAGCATCGATTCACAACACACGGCTGTTTGCTCACCACATTCATGAGACGAGAACTAGAAAAAACAACGCAGGGTTGATGCAACCTTTCCACTCTTGGCTATGAAATTATTTTTGTGTTTGTGAAGTAATGCACACCGAGGCAGGCTGCTTATTTGCTGAGCGATACAGACCAAAGTGCCTTCGCCAAGTAACCTCAGTGACCCCCGTTAAGAATTGCTAATTTTATTTGCAGGGAAAAGAAGGGGATTCCAAGCTATTGAAAGTTCTCAAAATCCTGCTTGTTCATGGCCTCATATTTCAGAGGCTGATTTTTATAAATAGTGGAGGGAGAACACACCCACCAGGCAACATAAAGAACTTGCGAAACAATAAAGCAACATCTGTGAAAGTCAAATACTGGAGAACAAAGCTCTGGGCCTCCAGACGTACATGTTTCAGCAGTTCCCAGACAGTTTTGTATCATGTATCTTAATTTTTGGAATTCCCTTTCAGTTGTTTTGCTTTGGAAGAATGTTGGTCAACAGTTCTTGTTTTCTGGCAAACGTGTGAGAAGGGATGCCCTCTGTCCTCAGACCTCCTGCAGGGTCAGAGGGGATTTTGTGTGTGTGTTGAATCTGGCAATGGAAGGAGGCAGTATATTCATACTTTCTGATAGGTGTCCTTCCAAAACAAAGACAAAAAAACTACCCCACTCAGCAGATCCGAGTCAGGAAATCCACTGTGGTTAGCCGTAATTTACCAATCAGTCTATCTGAATGTAGCAATAAAAGTGTTGCTAATGTACCAGAACTCCAATAACAAAAGCCAAGAGATGAAAGAGCTATAACTCTGAGTAAAATTTAGGAATTTCCTGAAGAGGGAAAGAGATTTATTTTGATCTCTCCATGGAGTTCTGAACCCCTGGGATAGGATGGGACAATCTCCCTCTCCCGGACTCAAACATGCATGCAAAATAGATAAAACCGGGTAGAACCCAGCCATGCACTGAGATCACTGTGTATGCAAATGGCCCACAGATCTTGCTTCTCATCCCCAGGAACTAGCACCATGCCAGGAACTTACCTCCATGGAAAGGTGTGGCACCGCACTGGCTTCCACATTTCTTGGACTGCACAGAGTAGTGACTGGAGCCACATGGCACCAGATGTGTGACTGTGCCTGCCCTAAGGAGCTCATGATGGGAAGATCTCTTGTGTCTTACTTGGGCTGATGACTTTCCTGGCCATGTCTTAACCATGCTGCAGGGTGCAAGAATAGGACCAGGTACATTGACTGCAAAGAAGCCTTTGTTCTGAACGTACTCTCACTGTATTTATTCTGTAAAAAAGGGGGTGAACAGAAATCTGGACTATCAATACAAAGTTTTGAAGCCCCCCGTTTCTTGATTTTTACAGTTAATTTCTGACTCGCATTCATGCAATGACAATCCTTCACCTTGAATTGTTTTTAAAAGCAACCTTTACAAAGCCTATTTTAATAAAAGGATTACAATCTACAAAAGGGTAAGAGACAGGTAACCTGAGATCCAATTTTGGAACGTATACTCCTAGTTCAAATGTGCAAGCTTGAACTTAACAAATGTTTAAAATATTTGAGTTTTTTAAACCGTGCCAAAATAAACCACATCTTTTCTAAAGGCTACATATTTAGCTAGGCACTGGCAATGTAAATCATTCAACCATTCCAACTATTTGTTTAAAAGCCTCCTGGAACACGTGCAGCTCCAACAAAACTGAAGAATGAAAAGTCTAGACTGTTGAAGACTACAACTGACTTCCAATCAAATTAAAACAAGTAAGGAACTTTTGGGAGGTTCATTAGGGCTTCACTAATGAAATGCTCTTTAAAAAAAACAAAACATTTTACACAGACCTAGAGCTAAATGGGAAAATGCATACAGTAGGTAATATAACATAGGTAAGCTATTTTACCAATACCTAAATTTTAGATTCTAAAGAACGGATATAATTCCTTCCATCCTTTGGATGCAGAGCAAAACAGAATCTCATATGCAAAGCCGATGCATACATGGGAGCTGGGTTCCACCTGAACATTCCAGCCTAAGATAGGAATCATGCACAAAAAGTTTAGCACCTACATCACTGCACTAAGCCACATGGGCCTATAGGAGGAATTCAACACCACCCTGTTCTGATTGTTCCACCAGTGCCAGAATTTCAGCTTGCCAGATGGAACAAATTCCCCTTCTTCCCCTGCATCCTGCACTAGGGGGATCTCCTGACCCTCCCAAGTCTATTTCGGGGGGGGGGGGCATACCGGGGCAGAGGGGCGAAGCTCTTTTGCATAAGCAGAATTCCATGTGCAGGGCTTGCACTGCTGTGTCTTGTTAGGCAAATCCCATCCGAAGTGTATAAAATGTATGTGTGTGCGCACACTTTCAATCTCACCAGAAGAACCCATTAAGGCAGGGTTCTTAACCTGGGGCAGGGGGAAGAAGGTAGCAGAAAGAGGAGAGGGGAAGGGAGAATGATAGCAAAAAAATAAGAGGCGTGCAAGATGGAGAACGGTGATAAAGATCACCCTGGCAGTGCTGAATATATTGGGCAACCCGCTGACACTGCCCCTGATACACCAACTTAATAGAGGGTTCTAGGGCCCTGTGAGTTTAGGGTGAGGAAGTCAGCCTTGGGATGGAAGATGCACTGCCCTTCTTAGAAGGTTGGGAGATATCAGAGGATGGCTGGGTCAAGGGAGGGGGATTCCACTGTACAAAATACCACAGTCAGGTTATGATTTGGGGCCGAATGGGAAACATTGCTGGGTGATGCAAGGTCCCCATTTCTTTCCTGTTCAAGTTGACTTGTTGCAGTATAGTTAATTAGTGAGGGCTTAGGGGAGGCTTACCATGAATCTAATTACAGTGCTGGAAAGCTTTAATAATGCTCTTATTCTGAGACAACGTGATGCTATTTACATATTTTACCATGACATGGACCATGGATGGCTCACAACTCACTGTGCAATCCCGCTGAAAAAATACACAGTATCTCCATGTAGCATTGAAGGAATAGTGACACGACTCGCAATGGTAATTACATTTGTTATCTTAGCCAGTGGGGGTGGACGGGCGGGGGGGACAGGCTCTTACTTTGAACCCTGGGAAGGGGGAAGAACGATCATGATCAGTGTGCAAATTAGAAAGCATCTCACATTTCCTGCGTAAATCAAGAGACATAAACCGTATTCCAGTCTGTCATGCTGAGCTGTAGGCAGCTGTCAAAGGTGAGCCGAGAAGAACAAGGAGTTGAGCCCAGAATCTGAACTGAGCAACCAAGACAGGACACACAGGAACACCCCTGAGCTAGGAAGCCATTGTTGCCCAGACAAGGTCCCAGGGTAAACAGGAAGTCTTTATACAGCGCTTCCTGTCAGCCCAATGGGCAACCTGGATGGGGCCATTCTAGAACCTGACTAGATGATCTAAGCTGCAGTTCTGACAGCTCATCATATGCAGCTCAAGCACACAGAACCAAAAGTTCCTAGTTTCTAGCCCAAGCAGCTTCTGATATCTGCTCATGATTGTCTTTTTGAGAGGAAAGGAGTTTGCAACCCACGTGTATGGAGGATGTTAGAATCTGGAGGATGAACTTTGCAGCAGGGTTTATAATCTTGGAATCTTCAATAGATTTCCCCCTCCCCCATTTTTCCTTCAAGAGCAGCCATGTTACTCTGTACTATGCCAAGAATAGCCATGTACGTTTGTAGTATTAAAAAGATCAAAAATCCTGAGACATGTTAAGGAACAAATGCTGTATTGTATTTTCAAGGAGCAATGCCCACTTCTTCGGATGTATGAAATGGACAGAGAAATATGGATGTACAGATACACACACGGGTTACTCACCCCTGCAGCTCAGTTTTAGTGTGTGCACACATGTGCAAGTGTACAGAGACTGAGATGCAATGGTGGATAAACCAAGTTAACGAGAATGAAACAGAACAGGAATTATTGACTCACAGCAAATACATCATATAGTATTTATTTCCTTCAATCCTTTATTTTTTCCATTATAATCTTTTTCACTGAATCTGTAAAACAATAATCAAGGAAAGCTGGAGAAAGAGATTGCCTGGGCAATTCTAAATGATAGGAAACTGACACGGGTGTACATTTCTTGCGGGAGGTTAATCATATCGCCAGTTTGTTTGCTTTTATTTGAGAGGGTTCATAACAACAAGGACTGCTTTAAATGAGACATAATGAATCTTCTCTGCTTCTGTACAACATGAGACTGGGAATCTCCACAGAAATCACATACTGAACAATTAAGATGTGAACATAAAGAATTTGCTAATTTATCAGGATATATCTACTACTACTTGATATATGTTTTAATTTTTCCTGAAAATGGTCTGTATGCCTTCCCTTCAGTGTGTCTGCACAGGGACAATTTTCATTAACCTATACAGTGTTGGCAGAAAACGAACAGTGTTGTTCAAGAGAAAATGCAACATTTTTCAAGATATTAGATGCATATTTTTATTCCGAGCTCCTATCATTTACATACATCTTGAATTTTAGCATTATCGGATAATTTCAATATTTATATTCAACCCAGTGGATTTAGAGTTCAAGAATAATCTGAAAGGTTTTGCATCTTATATTAGGCAGAAAGAGTTAAGACCTGACTAAGCAGGCTACACTTGGTAAAGAAACAATTGCCCATAGTGTGTGTGTGTGTGTATACAACACACAAACTTTCTCAAAGGCTTGCTAACCCTACCAAAACAGATCTGCTATGAAAGTAAATAAATTTTCGTTGGGATACCTTTGGACAAATCACAGAACTCAGCAGCCAAGTGGTTAAACATTTATGATTTGATTTTATCTCGGCTTGGAATGTCGTTGGAGTGTCCCACTTCTAACAACTGTTTGCTAAGTTAAGGCTTTAATGTTTACACAGCGCTGAATGAAGCAGCCTGGTCACCAGATGTGAATGCTTCCCCAGACTGGAGTTTTCTATCAGATCACCGTCCTAATGGTCCCTGCGCCAATCTTCTTCCTTAGGACGTCCACCAGCCTTTGCAACCTGGAATGGGGGAGGCGAGTGAAGAAAAGGAAACTAATATTAGGAATGTCCTGGCTGAAAGAGACAGTGTTTGCTCTGGACCAATAAGTCCCAGGGGTGGTCATGCTAGGAAACAAAGCATTACTGTAACAGAGACAGGCTCCCAAGGCAGAATGCAGACAATTTGCGAGGAACTTTTAACCTACAGCCCAGCCCCGTCCCAGTCAGAAGAGCGTGTTAACTCATCTCCCACTTCGTAGTAAACACAATATCTGAGAACCCCGCATCTCTCAAGTTTGCACAGTACTGCCGACTGCTTGTGTGTGAAGCTTCTTGCAGAGATGCCTTCACACAAGCAGCAAATTTGGTTCCTGTTTGGGGGGGGCAGGGGCAGGGGCAGGGGGGAACCCTGCTTTGGTGCCTGTTGCTCTCGTTACATGGAACACCCAATTCTCTTTTGTCATTTAAAATATCTCTGCCCTTGTTTCTACCTCAGCCACCAACAAGCTTTAGTTGAATGCGTGCTGCATTTCCCTAAATTTCCCTATACATCATAATGTATAATATCATTTGCAGAATTGGAGAAACTAGTGAGATGGTTGGATAGGGAAGGTGGAAGCCCTTTGTTTGGAGAATCAGGCCTCCTCCTTTTCCCTCCTATCCCTTCTTCCTTCTACCACGATTCCCTACAATACCCACTTAGTTTTCTGGCAGCCCAGCTCATCCACCTCCCCATTTACATGTTATTAAAAACCAGTTATGGAACAGGCTCCCAAGAAAGGCTCACCTTTAAACATGATTTTAACATTTTAAAGATCAGTTAATGTAAAACAGTGTGGTTGGAAGGTGTGTCCCTTTGGTGTCATTTATTTGCGATTAGGTATTATTACTATTGTTATAAGAATATTTATTTATATCCCGTCTTTATCCCTGTAAGGCACCTTGGGTGCCCACCAAGAACACAGAAAAAAGAGCAAGAATTAAAAACTAATTTTATATAATATTGTTGAGTTTGTGGGTGCCAGACTCCTTTAATCGCTGAATCCAGAAAGTGTTAGAATTTGATGAGGGCTGGGGGTTTTAAGCTGGGTGCCAGACAATTCTCATCCCAGGATTGACCAGCATTCTAATAACAATACATTTTAGCAATTTCCTTTGTTAATGCATAGAACTTTTTTTGAAGGTTCTCCGCCCCTGCCCCCTGCATGGCATAAAAACATATATTGAGAGAAGGGGAGCAAATCCAACACTAGTATATATTAAGATATACAGTACTTTTTGCCATTGGGAATTTCAATAAATTGCCCTCAGTAAAGCTAAAAACATCAACATAGTTATACAAGAAGGAAATCATGTTCCATCATTTGTGAAGAATGTTAAGTGCAAATGAATTTGTTCTCATGGATGAGAGAAAGAGATATATATGGTTACCAGACGTCCCCGTTTCCTGGGGACAGCCCCCGGATTTACAAATCTGTCCCCGAACAAAATCCATCCCCGGAACGTCCTCGGATTTCATTTAATGTCCTCAGATTTATATTTTAAGTGTTGTAGATTTATTAGTAGGGAATGAATGTTGTGTGATTGCTTCATTGGCACAAGACACATCATATAAGGAGTTCTGGCGAGGCAAAATGGCGGGCGCTATGGCAGCGAGCAGCTCCTGAAGCCAGCCAGAGCCAACTGCGCTACCAGGCTGGCTCTGGGCTGCTGAGACTGCCGCTGCCAGTGCCGTGGGAGGAACCGGGGATGCCCGGTGCATCAACTGGGGGAACCGCTGGACCCCCTCCCACAACCCATATTGAGCTGGGAGCAAGAGAGCTTGGTCACCTGGCCAACTGCCCAGTGGCGCTCCAGGGCCAGTAAAAACCACGGAGCTGACACAGTGAGAAGGAGGAGAAGAGAAGGAGAAGGAAGAAAGAGGAAGGAGGAAAAAGAGGGGAGCCCTGACCTTGTCGTGCCGCTGCGGAGGAGAGGTAGGAGAACACCAGGAGGGCAAGGACATGCAGCCAAGTCCAGGACCAACCTGAACCTACTCCATGGCAGCTAGCGCTCCAAGAGAGCAGATGAGGCCCAGATGAAGGCTATGCGACAGAGGAGACCACAGAAGAGAAGATATTACTTCTTTACAGTGGCACCTCAGGTTAAGAACTTAATTCTGGAGGTCCGTTCTTAACCTGAAACTGTTCTTAACCTGAGGTACCACTTTAGCTAATGGGACCTCCAGCTGCCGCTGCACCACCGGAGCACGCTTTCTGTTCTCATCCTGAAGCAAAGGTCTTAACCCGAGGTACTATTTCTGGGTTAGCAGAGTCTGTAACCTGAAGCGTCTGTAACCCGAGGTACCACTGTATTTATTTTTTAAATAATTTTTTAAAAAATATTTTACCCCCTCTTTTTTTTTTTAAAAAAAAGTGTCCCCAGATTCTTTGAAAAAAATCTGGTAACCTTACAGAGAGAGAGAGAGAGAGAGAGAGAGAGCTTTATAGCAGATAACTGCAAGCTCTACAAAGATAGCTGCTTTGGTTTTAGTGATCCAAGCAGAAGTATCTGATACTGACAGAGGTGCACGCTAGGTATCGAAACTCTCACATTTTCCAGGAGACTCTAGGCTCCTTCCAACTGTGCTTTTTATTGCACTATTCAGAAAACTTCATCCCTGAAACTAGATTAGGAATCCACCCACTACGTAAAAACATTGGTACGGGAGAAGGGGGTGGGGTGAGTGGTAGGCAATAAGGCTTTCAGCAAGAAACAGGAAATGGTGACAGAGAGGTTTAACTACTTTTACTATGCTCTGTGATACTGAAGAAATTTATGCAGGTCAAGTGAACCAGGAGAGCAACAGAAGGCTGCATACATGCAGATGTGCTCATGGCTACTTGGAATAAGAGGATGCCTACCGGTCCCAGTAGGATAAAGGGTGATGAGCAATTCCCCATGCAGCTTCCAAACACTGAACCTCCAGAATGCTTTCCCACTGAACTGAAACCCTTCTGTATGTGTCTAAAAAGTTTAAACCCTCCAATTCAGGCATAGGCAAACTTGGCCCTTCAGACATTTTTTGAGACTACAATTCCCATCATCCCTGGCCACTGGTCCTGTTAGCTAAGGATGATGGGAGTTGTAGTCCCAAAAACATCTGAAGGGCCGAGTTTGCCTATGCCTGCTCTAAATCCAATGGGGCTTAACCTCAAGTGTATGTACAAAAAAGTTACTTTTTTGAAACTTAAAAATCATCATTGTTAAACGAGGGCTGCAAGATTCAGATAAGCTTAATCATGATAAGAGTATGTTGGTCCTCCCTGATGAATCAGGCAGCAGATTTGGAAGATTTTACCATTCTTTTTAATGGAGGGGGAATCCAAAGTTTGCACAAGCAGGAGGTGAGCATTCGCTCCCCTTCTCTTCCAAGTTATACCCCCCTCAACACGCCCCCCTCCCCGTTTTAGAGGATCAGGTTCCCTCTGAACAGTGAGGGTGGCATTGTATGGGGCCGCAGCACGGTGGCAGAACTGCCTGAAATTGGATGGAGAGCCTTTGCCCCAGCTAAAGCAAGTTCCTTCTGCACCATTTCGTAAGTGATATGTAATTATTTTCTTATCACTTGGCACGAAGAAACAGAAAACCTAACAATTCAAATGTCTGTGTGGGCTCAACGTTGCTTAAGATGTAAAAGCTGGGAATGTACCAGTCTAGCCTGTCTGCATGAAACCTGAGAGATACAGGCTAAACACTGTGGTACCTTCTTAGCGTGCAAACATTTTATTATGGAAGACGATGCAAATATTTGGAAGTCGTGGAATTCCTCAGGGGGAGCAAGCTCAGTGCACTCCCATCCACAGGTTATGCTACTGGTGTTGTCTCTCAGTTCTTGGGGGGCGGCCACAGCAAAACACATTCCACCTCAATGTGGCTCTTGTCTTGTTTTCATTTTCTCCCCTTCAGCAACAGAAGAAAGCCCACCAACATTTGTCAGCATAGTAATACCATGCATGGGAAGGGAATGGGAAAGACAATGGCTGGAGGGCTTACTTATGAGCCTCAAGAGTACAGACATATAAGGAGATGCGACCAACCACCATCGGGGAACACCACAATTGACAAGTCAATGAGGAGTCACCCATGCTTGAAAAGAAATACCCATAGGATGAAAGTTGCTGTCTTCTGGTTAACTCTGAAACTGTCAGGCCTCATTGAAAATAATGAGGCTTAGCAATCATGGCTATGGCTCTTCAGATGAATGATGACGGCTATCATCAAAATGAGGTAGACCACACCACGCATCAGGAATGCAAGACCACTTTGCTCTTTGTTTTATTCCGGGGGAAAACGTTGCAGGTTTAATCAATGGTAACAAGAGGAATTAAGCTTTTTCTGGGTATGAAAGAAATGGACCCAAAGCAGGAACTACATCTCAAAAGCAGCAAATTACACTTGAAGAGAAAAGTATTTATCTAAGAAAGTGCTTCTCATTCAAAAATTGTACTTGGGATAGTACAACCAGACTGGGCTGGACTGGCCAAAATAAAATTTTGGCTGCTCTTCCAAATGCACGCCCTCTCTCTCTCCCTACACACACACACACACACACACACACACACACACACAGAGCAAATTCCTCATTGTTCCAGCAGGCCCATTTTTCAAGTGGAAGCTCAGACTCTGGACTGCTTAGCAGGTATTGGCCCTGACACAATTGCTTCAGGTGCACCAGGGATAATCCGGCCTTGATGACAGTGGGCCCTGATAGGTTTACCTGGTGGGGTAATGACAGTGGTGGATGCCAGTGCTGCCATCAACACTGAGTGGCTTGGAGTTGCCATTAAAAATTCCCACAATGTACTGGTGTGTCACTGCGCTGGGGGCACTTTAGGAAATTAAAATGGTAGCTTCAAGCCAACTGGCATTGGAATCATAAGCCACAGGGCATCAGTGGGCCCCATCAGGTTCTTGGTACCTATCAGCTGCCCAAAGGTGCTGTGCCTCACCATAATCAACTCCTGCCCGGAAATCTATGTCCCCACTGTGAAAGGACATGTGGATCCAGAACTGGCCTCCATAGTCACTTAAGGACTCACTGTTAAAACCGTGTTTATGGAAGACAATCATACTCGGCTACGAGTAATCGCCAAAGAAGACCGTGCTCATAAAAGGTTATAAAAAGTGAACAATAGTGTTTAAGCAGCCAGCATCACCATTATTCATTTCTAATAGTTTATTAATTTACATACCGTTTAATTCCAAAATAGGTTTCTAAGCATAAAATGCTTATAAAAGTATAAACATCAATTTACATGTTACAATTTACCATTAAAATATAAACATCCATAATTAAAATACACAATAAAACAACCCCACTAAAGTACACAAACCCATAGTTAAAAGGTGCAATAAAGCAGTATCGTGCCAAATACATTTACTTGGAACAACTTTGTTTAGGCATTTAGCTAAGTTGTGTATTAGATCTGTTGTTCGGTCCCAGCTCCTGCCCACCTAGCACGTCAAAGTGCAAGTAGATAAATAGGTACCACTCTGGTGGGAGGGTAAACGGCATTTCCGTGCGCTGCTCTGCTTCGCCAGAAGCAGCTTAGTCATGCTGGCCACATGACCCGGAAGCTGTACGCCGGTTCCCTCAGCCAATAAAGCAAGATGAGCGCCGCAACCCCAGAGTCGGTCACGACTGGACCTAACGGTCAGGGGTCCCTTTACTTTTAGCACTAAGAAAGGTGACTTGCCCAAAGCTACACTGCTGAGCGCTACTTGAGTCTGCCTGGATTCCAGTCACTTTGTTGTGCTGGGCCTGAAAGAAGTCACCTTGATCCAGGAGGCTGCAGAAATTGGCACACACGCCGATCACAAATGTATGTAAGAGACAGGAGAGAGAAAGAGATGGCGCAGCAACCGCGAGAGACTTTCTAGGTTTCCATATATCTAGGATTTATGAACAAGCTCTGTTTGTAACATATTCGTAATCAGAGATGTTCTCCTGAATATAAACCAAATACATTTCCATCACAATTGTAACTTGCAACCCAAATGCAGGGGAAATTTGATCACTCCTGGACATAATATGCAGTTCTGGAGATTTTTTTTTTTACATGCATCATAGAGACAGGAGCTGCAGAACAAAATATGAAGAAATGCAAAGAGTATGTGGATACTCGTCTATGTTATTCTTCCATTATTATGATATATTATACCCATCCTCAGAGTACTTCACTGGTTACAGAGCCCAATTCAAGGATGTGGTTGTGAAATACAAAGCCCCCAAAGGCTTGTGACTCTTCCTGCCCATGACTTGAAGTCTGCTGGGGAGGCCCTGTTCTGGTCGCTTGACTTGCAAAATGGAGGGACCCCCTCAAAATTTCATCAGTTATGAAACTCACTCTCCGCCCCCTGCCCTGGCTGGCATCAGTGCTGTCAACCTGATGCCTGGACCAGGTTTGTAAGTGTCTTGAGGACAGCACTGGAAGAGATGTTTGGTGAGAGAAAAAATATATCAAAACTATGAGTGTATGTGGGGCTTGAAGGAGGAGTGGCAATCTTTATTCCCACTGCAGGTGTGAGGTGAGGAAGAGCTGGGAAGGAGGTCTGCCCCAAGGGGGAGGTGTGACTACCCCACAAAGCAGGGAAGTTAACTGTGGAGCTCTTCTGTGGAATGCCTTTTTGGGGTGGTGACGCCCCCACCCTCAGTTTTCTAAACTTCCATTTTATCTTTGTGTTTGGCATTATTCTCTCTCCAGTTTAGTTTCAAGCTGTTAAAATTAAGTTAGCTTATTTGTATTGTCTTGAAACAATGTTGCATGGATTTATTTACTTTTGTATTTACTTACTGACCTCACACTTATTTCTAACCATTCTGGTTTTTGTTTAATAATTGCAATATGTTGTTCATTTGGTACGTTGTGATCCACCATGGGCACAATTTTGTGGAAAAGTGATATACAAATAAACAGATGGTGGTGGTGATGACCTTTAGACACCTGCCTGTTTCTTCAAGGCTTTCAAACCTCAAATAATTTGCCTGTGCAGCAACAGTGACAAATTATTGCTTCTAAATGTGCAGAACTGTGTTGTGTTTTGATATTTGTTGACGGCTTTATGTGTTATTATTGGATTCCATCCTGAGGTCTTAAGACAAAGAAGAGAGATAAGATTCAAAAGTAAACAAACATTTTCATCATTACCTTTGTGAGTTTCACTAGGGTGTGAAAGGTGGGATATAAAGTCAACAACAAATGAACCGAACACTTGAATGTACTATTCAGAATAGGAGCAGGAAACAGGGCTTTGCCTATAACAAAACACTGTGTACTTCAAATGAAAAACAACTGAGCAAATTTAATATGGCAGCATTATTAGTCATTTACAGTGCTACGAGACTAGGGTTGGAATTTCCTAGACATAGCTGGAATACTGCAGTTTGAAGCAGGGTCCAGGCGGAAATCTCTGAAATGTCCTTGAAAATCTGGACATATGGCAACCCATGTCGGAATTCTAGATTTTGTTGAATAGCTCAAAAACTTCATTATTTTTGAGATTTTGCAAAAAAAAAGAAAAAAAAGCACAACATAGAACAACAACAACAAACAAACAAACCCAACTACTTTGCCAAAAAAACTCAACAACATTTGTGTCTGGATTTTCACTTTTTGAAAGATGTCAACCCTAATGAGAGGCTTTGGTTGTATACATGCTACTGGCTTAAAATGAAGCAAGGCCATTGTTTCTTTCACTGGATCAAAGCTGGTGTGTGGGGGGAAACGCATCAAAAGATAGTATTTCTTAGGAAGCAACAGGATAAATAAAGGATTGTGGCTTATTTTGTGTGTTCATCGCTTCTCACACCAGTGAGAAGAGTAAACAGGGAATGTGTATGCAGCCTTTGTTATTTTTGGTACAGCTGCCTAACACAGCTACTGTTCTGGAAATCGGGTCCCAAAAAGTTCAAAAAGAACTACTATTTGGGTTTCTGTACCTTATATCCTAGCTGCTGTCTAGACACCAAATTGACAACATGAGGTTTTGGCCCTAACCTCTATGCTATATATGAGTATAACACTGAATGCTCTTCTTCTCTGGGATGACTGCTCTTCAGTGGAAATTGCCACACAGCTAGGGGAGTGTGAATCTTGCTGAAGTTCATGACTTTTTGAAGGGACCAAGACAGGGCGCTGCCAGTATTCTTCAGGAAGCAGCGATTTCACCTCCCTTCAAACTAATAAATACTTCAGTACAAATGCGGTCTGTAGCACAGTTAGCTCAGCTTCATGGGCAAACTGTTTGCTAATGCATGTGAGCCTAGGTTCATATGAACTGTAGTTACATCACCAGCAGACTACATTAGGTCTGTTATTCTTCTTGAGGGGGTTTACACAGCCACATTCATGTAATATCAGAAATACTACCAATGGGAGTTGCACATTTATTTTGCAAAATATGACTGTTAGCAGTGTTCTTCATTGTTGCACAGCAAATACAGTGCAAAACTAGAGGTTTTTAGACCTCTGGTTTCTTCCTGTCCATGGTATGCACCATAAAAACATCACCACATTATAACTAGGAGTGATCAAAACATGCAATATCACTATTTCTAAAATTAGCTGAAGCTATGAGGTGTTCTTCAGATGGTCAATATTGGTATTTTGTGGGGAGAACTGAGGGCTTAGTCACATAGTGGTCTTTCTCATCATTGTTATTTGTCTTTGCCCAAAGCAGTTCCTACCTATGAGTAACAGATCATCCATCTTGTTTATTTATGAGCAGAAGCTGTATTTTGTGATAGTTTTCCGATCTTTTGCTTTACACTTGTTGCTGTTTGGAGGCCATGCACACCCTGGAAACCTCACAGAAGATCAGAAGGTTGATGGTTTGAGTCCACGCAACAGAACTGTGGACTATCTGTATTGATATTACTTGGCACTGTGAATGAGTCTTGTCAATTTCACTACAGCTTTTTATGGGAGAAAAGTAGGTTTCAAAGCTGGCTTGAAAAGTGAACAAGTGATCTCATCTTTCAGAGTGACTTCCTGCCCCACAATTTTGAAAAGTTGGCTTAATTATATCCTTAAGGGCAGAAAATGAATGAGACAAAATGTGCTCCCTCCCTGCAACATTGGATCACCCGTTGTCTTTTTTCATAAATGTCTTTTCCACCAATCAATATCCAGAAGAAGAAGAAGAGTTTGGATTTAATACCCCGCCTTTCACTCCCCTTCAGGAATCTCAAAGCAGCTAACATTCTCCTTTCCCTTCCTCCCCCTCAACAAACACTCTGTGGGGCGAGTGGGGCTGAGAGACTTCAAAGAAGTGTGACTGGCCCAAGGTCACCCAGCAGCTGCATGTGGAGGAGTGGAGACGCAAACCCGGTCCCCCAGATTACGAGACTACCGCTCTTAACCACTACACCACACTGGCTCCCATCCAGTGAGGCATGGTTATAAGCAGGGGTAAAAAGCATGGGAGCTGGACTACAACTCCATTGGCTATGCATCCCTGTCCACTGGCTATGCTGGCTAGGACTATTGAAAGCTGGCATCCAACAGCATCTGGAGAACCCCAGATTGGCTGCCTACGGGTTTTTGTAATTGTTGGTAGACTTGCAGGCAGATCATGTAAAAATGCAGTTGAAGGCATGCTTTGCAGCACTGTTTAAATAAGGTGAGAGGCTCCGGAAACACTGGTGCTGAGCCCATGACCTGTTAAAATTAATGGTCTTAGTTTCAGAGCATCATATTCCAAGTTCTGTGTGTTCTAAACAAGCATTCCATGATGACTTGAACGCTTGCCGCTCCCTTGTGTGTCCTCTCTGATTGTTTATAGTCCTGGTTTAAAATACCAAGTGTCCTCCATTAAGCATCCTCTGGACAGTATAACCAACACAAACTGTTCCTTCTCCATCACTCTGTATTGCGTATTTGGCAAACTTTGCAACAAATCTTTTGGCATTGTGTCCTTTTAATTTTTATTCTCTCTCATCATCCTTACGACATAAAACTACCCCCCACCACCACCCTTGCAAGCAATCACATTGCCTTACAAGAGAACAGAACAATCTCACACCACGAATCAGAGTGACATCTGGAAGTGCCCAAAAGAACTGTAATGGACACCAGAAGCATTATTCTCATTATTGCTTTTTCAATGATTGTGTGTGTGTGGGGGGGGATAAGACTCATCAGAGGCTCAAGGACTACCTCAGTGAGCCCTTTGCTTCAAGCCACATGTAGGTGCCATTGTCTGTTGGTGAAGACAATTTACAAAGATAAACATCAGCTCAAAATTTTGGCAAGATGGCCAGTACTTTATTATGTTTTCTCCTAAAGAATACTGAATTTTCTTAAAATTAGACTGGAACCCTTCAAAACTGGGAAGGATTTAAAACTCTGATAAACCTTTATGTGGTTAAAAAAAAAGGAATATACAATTTGAAGCTTAAGTTACATGCACCATCTTTATCAATGGATATAAACAGGACTGCTCAGCAACTTTTATGCAGCAGGAATTTAAGTGGTTGGCTAGATTGTGAAAAAAATAGCATATTTCATCTGAAACCATCAGAGGTGCTTCTGCCCGATGACTCAGGTAAGGCATCTGGCAGAACTCCATAATTAACAGAAATGCATTTTAAAGACTTGATATATCTTTTTGTTATCTATTCAAGGTGGCCTTGCATATTTTTTCAAACATTTTTAGCAGTTATGCTTTATTTGTTCAGCCAAGTTTTAGCACTGTCTGATAATGATTTTTACAACATGAAAGGGAAAAAAACATTTTGAAAAACCAAAACACTATCCATTTATTATATTTGGGAAGAAGTAATTTTAGCAAACAATACTTGGCCAGGATGCTTGCCTCTTTTATAATATAAAAGTGAGTTATAGCAGTTATTCAAATTAGCAAACACTGTTTTCAAAAAGGTAATTTAATAGTTTGCAGTTATCGAGCAGCTATTATGGATTTTAAAACACTAAGTAAACATCCTTCTTAGTTTTGGACAAAGCATACAACTCTGAGATCTAATTTGTTTTGTGTCGTTGGTCTTGCTGAATGGTAGTTTCTGCTGGGCTGGTGGCTTACATTATTTAACTTCACTATGCCAACATCTGGGTTTGCTCTGAAATATTCCACAACAAGCTGATGTTACACAGCAGCAGCCCTTAACCTAGCCTTTCCAGTTTACTGAGTATGCTTGGTATATTTTGCCATTGATAAATCAATGTACCAACTTCCATCTCTCTGAAGCTCTTATAAGCAAACTGTAAATGAACACTCGGGTCAAAAATTGGGTGTTGGGATTATGTTGACTTGGAAAACATTTGATTTTCATAGAATACAGTTTATTGTTTGGCAGGGGGAAGATGTTCCAGTGATGCCTGCATTTTCATGAAATGCAGTAGTGAACATTATCTAAGGGATGTTAGCTGTGCATAAGTGACAAACAAGTAAGTTAAAGATCCCAGCTCTATGAACACCCATGCTCTACTGTAAGAGAAGCTACAGTTCACACAGTGTGTGATTGTCCCTGCATGTGATTAAGTTATGTATGCAGAGGGCTCTATAGAGCCTTCAGATTACCATAGTCTTCTTTTATCTGTTTCTTACATTGTTGATTCCATATTAAGAAAAGCCAGCTCTATGACTCCAGAATGACATGTAGATTGAGCACATGCGGTCAAAGGTTTACACTTTCCACAAGTTAATCTCCTTTTATTAATCAATAGACCTGCATAACTTACTTAAGCTCCATCACATCACCACTGTCTTCATCCCCACTATCCAACCAGTCCACACATTTTCAAGTCTTTCTCAGCAAACATCAATATTTCATTTTTCTCAGAGATGGAAACAGAAACTGGAGCCAGTGAGGAGTAGCTCTAGTACCAAGCTCTTCATTACCAGAAAGAATTGGGCCCTCATAACATGTCCACCAGGTTCTCATAACATCCTTACAAAAACCTATTTACATTAGAAAAAAGGCTATGTAGTTTCTCTTCTGCATACAACTGAATACAACTGGCTTCTCAAGAAATAGTTCAGATATCCACTCCTTCCTAATTAAACAGAGAGCACTGGCTCAGTAGAGTTTTGTATCTGCACCAACCTTCATGGTTGTCACAGGAGTCAACAAATACTTCCAGAGTGACCTCCCTCGCCTAGCCTGGCCAGAGAGGATGTGTGCCTCACATTGGCTTGAAGTTTTGCTAAACATCTCAGTAATGGAACGTCCTATATGTTACATTTGCTTTTATATTAATAAATTATCTTTATCTGTTTTAAGAGTACAGAACAGTATCCACTTCGCCTGATACCATCTCTATGACCATAGTAAAGGCCCTAGATGAGCCAAAGGTGCCTTTAATTTGTAGCTTCACAGTTGGATCTATAAATAAAGACTTTCCTAGTTGTTAGTTGCTGTTCTACGTTGTGTGCATTCATATTCTTTTAGGGTAGTGGCGATCATAAGAGAGAACTAATCCTGCCTTCCCAATTTTTCTTCTCTTACCCAGAGAGCACTGTAATTCCTTACATTCTCTTTCTTTCTTTCTTTGTTTTAATTAGTGTTTCCAATGCATTTTATATATATACCACAAATCTTTATCAGTAGTAAACAGAATACCATATACAAGGGGATTTTTAGAAAATGCCTTGATTTGTACTTAATCAAGCATAGTTCCTACCCTGACTTTATTTTATTTTATTTCAGTAGATTAGGAGGCACTAGATGAATTGTAGGGGTGAAAAAGAATACAGCAGACTTTCCCATACCTGATGCCCTCCAGATGTTTGGGACTACAGCTCCCATCAGCCCCAGCCAGCATGGTCAGTGGCTAGGGATGTTGGGAATTGTTTTTCAACAACATATGGATGGCACCAGCTTAGGGAAGGCTGGTATAGACTATATGAACTGTTTGGAACACATGGAATATACTATGTAAATGCTATGACTATTGCACATCATAAAAATCCAGCGATTTCTATTCACTAGTTTAATTAGGACCAGAGGTATGAACCGGATATTGTGTAATTCCCATTCAATCAATTCTGTTTTGATGGATTTCATGACATCAAAATGATTTTAAGCACACTGTGCCACACCGCAACATCATCAGTTAACAATGGAGAAAGAGTCATTATTGTGATGCGTGACTTACATAATGGCTACAAAAAACACATTGGAATAATATTTAGATAACCAGCACTAGGGCTTAGGAAGTTAGGATATGCCATTATGAAGGTTGCCCAGAATAGCTTGATTTAATCCTCACTTCTGTTCCCATCTGTGCATTTTCATCAGGATACAGTGTGATGATCCGTCATAATCAAGGACCCTGATTTGATATTTTCAGCCGGTAATGTGATTAATTACTACATCTGGAAGGATCACTCTTTCTTGACCTCTTCAGGTACGCACAACAGCTGAAAGAACTGTTTGAGGAAATAATGAGAGAATACCTGCTTTGTCTTTTCAACTTTCACATAAGCTGGAAAATCCATACTGTATACTTTTTCAGAAAGTAATATTTTGATTGCATTGCTCAGGCAGAGTTCATGAACTAGCCGCACAGTAGGTGGCTCTGTATGAACCTGGAAGCATTGTTGGACAAATTAAGAAGGTGCCCACTAGCTTCCTTCCTTGCTTTTCTAGATTGCCTCATCTCAAAAGGTTTGGAACAAATAACAATGCATTGAAATGACACGAAATGTCTAACTCAAAGCAGATAAAACATGACAAATGCTGGATCTCAACAGTTCCACTGGCACCAGACCAGCTCAAAGAGGGGGTTGAACTGCTTCTACCTGATGCTCAGGTTGCACCAAAGTAACAGAACTTTAATGCCTCAAGCAAAGGCTTTAGAGGTCAAAACCAACAATCTGAGTTTTGTGTGGAAGCCCATAGGGACCTGATGGTCTGGAAACCTGATACATGCTTTCACATTCCATGAAGGGAAATGGATTTATCATTGTATTCATTATGGGCCATGTGGAGATCTCTCGGCAGGTTGGAGGGGGAAGTGGAATGAGATGAGGCTGCTGAAACTGTGGGCACGGAGGGTCCAAATCAGGTGGTGCCTCCATTGTGTTGGTGCTGGACACCCCAGAGAAGAAGAAGAGGAGTTTGGATTTGATATCCCGCCTTTCACTCCCTTTAAGGAGTCTCAAAGCGGCTAACATTCTCCTTTCCCTTCCTCAACCATAACAAACACTCTGTGAGGTGAGTGGGGCTGAGAGACTTCAGAGAAGTGTGACTAGCCCAAGGTCACCCAGCAGCTGCAGGTGGAGGAGTGGAGACACGAACCCGGTTCCCCAGATTACGAGACTACCGCTCTTAACCACTACACCACACTGGCTGACAGAGGAAAAGCTGACAGAGCCAGTCCCTAAACCACATCTCCTGAGAGTGAGGTTGCCTGGCAGGTGAACCTGAGACAGACAGTGAAGCAGCAAAGCAGAGTCTGCCCCTGACTTCATGGACACACAATCAAATGTGTTAGTGCAAGCAGACCCTGCCTGCTTGCAAAAGTGGCTACTTGCTTGCCCAGCCCTGTTGCTTGGGATGAGAATTGCACTAATAACTATGCCTGCCCTGCTCTTCAAAAGGAGAGCAAAGGGGATGTGTGTGTTAGATGTTGAGAGCGCTGAACTGTGTAACCACCATCTTGAACTATGTTTAAATTGCATACTGACATGTGGAATAATTGAGCTGAGAGCCTGAGTTCTGTGTCTGACAGGTTTTTAATTTTTCCTATTCTTATTAAACTCTAAAAAAGAATTAGGCTCAATCAAAACAAAATGATGGCATTTTCTGACCGCAGGCTCTCACACAAAGGTACAAGAGAAATTTGGAAGTGCACTGGCAATGGGAGCGAGTTGGAAATGGGGTAGGAAGCTATCTTCCCAAGGTGTGGTGCGAAGCCACATGACACATCACCCTTGCTGAAGCTAGAAGCAATTGTTCAAGCCTGGACGGGAGATCACCTAAGAAAACTCCTGCATGCTACTTGCTTGTATTCTACTTGCTTGTTTCCAATACTCTGTGTATTAGTATAGAGACAACTGAAGTCATGAGCCATTCCCTTAAACTGGTTTCTTCTTGTAATCTTGCGCCATTTAGCATGTTTCTGGAGCATCATCTCAGCTTCCCAAACATCAATGAAGCTATTATCCCCCAGTACCAGGTGTTCCCCTGTCATCTGTAATATTCTCTCTCCCGCTCTCCCCTGGATTTAGTTTAAACTAGCTCTCCTGATCAGGCTTGTGAGATTCTCAGCAAACACATTCTTGCCAACTGCTGTGAGGTACAAGCCATCTCTTGCCAGAAGTCCTTCCTCAAGAAAGCGAAGACCATGGTCCATGATTCTCCTAATGTTTTAAATTATTATAATGAGATTGCTGTGTGATAGCAGTGGGTTTTTTTAAAAGGAAAACTGAAGAATCATGAAGAATTCCCCCCCAAATATTCAGTTATTCACATCTTAGTTTTGTTTGGTGGGGGCTTTCAGTTAAATATTTGTTCTTTTCCAGAATCTGTTCCGATGCCCAGGAATGAATTACAATATTTCTTACAGTGGCCAAATCAGTCACCCTTTGAAGAAAATGGGCATCTGCTCTCTTTCCACCTGGCTGAGTTAACCATCACTACCTTCACAGAAACCAGACATTAATTTATAGAGATATGAAATCCAAATATTGATTCATATTTAGTCTTACACGAGAACATTATCTGAATCTACATTGACTCAGCTTCCACAAGCTATTTGTCTTTTCTTCTCCACTTCTTCCATTTTTTAAAAAAGAAGCGGGAAGGTTTTAGAATGTGCAGGGTGATTTTGCTACAGTTTATGTCACCCTGCAAGATCCTTGTAGCTAGGGGTGCTTGAGGATTTTGCTCTCTGATTTCTGAGGTGAACTGACCTGATTTGCACCTTGTGAACTAACACTTTATTATCTCTTGGGGTTCATGGCTCAAAAAAAGGCAGAGGGCCTTCTTGATAGTGGCGCCTGCCCTGTGGAACGCCCTCCCATCAGGTATCAAGGAAATAAACAACTACCTAACTTTTAGAAGACATCTGAAGGCAGCCCTGTTTAGGGAAGTTTTTAATGTTTGATGTTTTATTGTGGTTTTAATATTCTGTTGGGAGCTGCCCAGAGTGGCTGGGGAAACCCAGCCAGATGGGTGGGGTATAATAATAATAATAATAATAATAATAATAATAATAGAAAATATGCTTGAAAATTTACATATTGAGATAAAAATGAAATACCTGTACATATTTTGTGATAAAATAATATTTAAAATATGAATTCCGAAGGGGATTTTTATTTTAAAAATGACAGATTAAGGTAGTAACAGGCTGGAATGGATTTATGAAGGAACATGTGCAAAATTGATTGGGACCATCCATTTGCTATGTGTGGCTTCTTTCTAGAGCTAACCAGGCTTATAAAAATGTTGTTGGCATCTGTCTGTCTTGAGAGAAGTGGAGTGTGTCTCCATAGGTGAAGTCAAGCCACTGTATTAGCAGCAATGAAGTGACCTCCGTGGGATGTACAGGAACTATATTAAAAATGAAGGGTTTGTTCCATTACAGTGGTACCTCGGGTTACATACGCTTCAGGTTACAGACTCTGCTAACTCAGAAATATTACCTCGGGTTAAGAACTTTGCTTCAGGATGAGAACAGAAATCGTGCTCCAGCAGCAGGAGGCCCCATTAGCTAAAGTGGTGCTTCAGGTTAAGAACAGTTTCAGGTCAAGAACGGACCTCTGGAACGAATTAAGTACTTAACCCGAGGTACCACTGTATTGGGGTGTAAACCCCGACCTCAGAAATGCATATCCCCACATGCCATCATGTGAACAATACTAAAAATATATCTTTATTTTATAATGCTTTATACAGTTTTAAACCTGCCAGTGTGTGGGATTTGCTAGCTTTCAATTGTTGGAAGCTGCCCTGGGTGATGCAAATGCATCAGAAAGGTGGGATACATGGTTTTAAAGTAATAAATGCATAAATAAAAAGGATGCTGCTGCACTACAACTCCCAGCATCCTTGATCACTAATCATGCTCCTGGTGCTGATGTTTGTTGTAGTCCAACAACAAGGCCACAGGCTCTTCACCGCCCTATGAGGTATATATTAGCAGATCCTTCAAGATGCAGACATGACATTAGTACATGTTAAAAGGTGAGGATCTGTAGCTTAACAACAGAGCTCACACCTTGCACATCATCTCATGTCCAATTCCTATAATCTCAGACTGGATTTCTGTGAAATACCTCTTCTTGAGAACTTTTTAAAAAAACAACCTGTCAATCAGACAGGACAAAGGGGCTAACCTGTGGCTTTCTAGGTTTTGTTGAACCATAGCTTCCCTCACTGGCCCTGCTGGCTATAGCTGATGATGGGGCTCAGCATCATCTGGAAGACCAAAAGTTAGTCATTCCACAAGTAGACACTGTTGGGCCAAATGGGTCAATGATCTTGAGAGTATAATCCAGCTTCAAGTTACAAGATGGATTCAAGTTACAAGAAAGGAAATTCCAACTAAACATCAGGAAGAACCTTTTGACGGTAAGGTAGTAGACTCTTCTTCATTAGAGGTTTTTAAGCAGAGGTTGGAAGGCCATCTGCCATGGGTGCTTCAGTGGATATTCCTGTATTGCAGGGGGTTGGACTAGATGACCCTCAATGTCCCTTTAACTTCTACAATTCTAGTTTGGGTCAAAATATTGGGGAAGGAAAATGTATGTCAACTAAGCTTTTCTATTGCTTTAATATGACAAATTTCCCATAAATATTCAAAGAAATTGCATTGTTGGGATACTGGTACACAGCAGAACATAACAACTCTTAAGAATATGTCTTGCCTTTAAAATTCCTGGACTTTCTATTAAAATTTGTTTATATGCTTTGGCTATACCCTAGTGATAACTCATCTAGTAGACAGTTGACTTTCTTTATAACTTATAACTATACCGTACATGTCAGTTCCTGGGGAAAAAAATCCTTCTGCACAAATGAATTTTCCTGAGTGGAGTAATAACTGGGATTACCGAAGGGTTTAAAACAACTGTGATGTGTGCAATCAGTCTTAAATACCTAAATAAACTTTGTAAGTTCTCAGTTGGATCACACACAACCTCCTTTATACATTGCAATTAGTCTTAATTCTACACAAACCTTAATCCCTAAGGCAGACTGAGTTTGCACACCCACCGTCACAAAATCCAGTGACTTTACTGTGCCCTTTATTCACATATTCCATAGCTTATGTGCCAATTAAAGACAATCTCTTCACCTTACTTTCTTCTATTTCAGACTTTCCTCTGCCCCCGCTCTGGGGAAACTTGCCTTGGTTGCGTGGCATCCTCCATAATTCCTTACAACATTCCCACTACTTTCCTGCATTGTGTAAAAATGGCCCATGCCTAAGAAGGTCATATTAAAAATGTGAAAGCCAACAAATAAGGTAGCTCAAACAAATTCCACTGAATACAGAGAACTTGTTTTTGAAAATAAATAGTTCTCGTTGGCACCTGTCTGTCTCGAGAGACATGGAGTGAGCCTCTGGGGGTGAAGTCAAACCACTGCATTAGCAGCACTGAAATGACCTCCCTGTGGTACAAGCCAGGGCAATGTGTATGGAGGTCCAGCCCAGACAACAGGACGCCCCTAAATGAACAAATTCATAATTCCATCCTGCTTGATGTCCACATCACAAAACATAGTGTTTCTAGACCAAGAACTGCCCTCTCCAAAAGGTACACAATCCTCCCAAAACCTCTTAAATATTTTTGTTGTTAAGATTGTCAGAAAAATTCTTAAAACGGGGAGAGGGAAACCCTCAGTGCCTTGATCCAGTATGTGAATATGCTTAATTCTCCCCATAGGAGCAAGCTAGCCATACATTTCAAAGGAGGGACCAGCTATGCATAAACATTCTATAGCAGCCAAATTAAATGACTGGCCTCAATAGCTTCGAGTAAGCTATCAACACACCCCTATATGCAGCTATTCCTTCATACCCTTTGGGTGAAAGATTTATATGATCTGAAGAGAATCCTGAATATTCACTCATCTTACCCTTGGTACAATTGGCCACAACAGGAATTGTATAGGGCTAGCCACACTCCAATACTTGGGAGTATTGGAGGCTCCAATACTTTGGCCACCTCATGAGAAGAGAAGACTCCCTGGAAAAGACCCTGATGTTGGGAAAGATGGAGGGCACAAGAAGGGGACGACAGAGGACGAGATAGTTGGACAGTGTTCTCGAAGCTACGAACATGAGTTTGACCAAACTGCGGGAGGCAGTGGAAAACAGGAGTGCCTGGCATGCTCTGGTCCATGGGGTCACGAAGAGTCAGGGATGACTAAACGACTAAACAACAACAGCCACACATATATTTTAGGGATAGTTTAACTCAGAGCTTTCCAAACTGTGTGTCACGACACGTTAGTGTGTTGGCAACAGTGTGTAGGTGTGTCATGTGAACACCCCCCGTACTCCTCCCAGGGCTGGCAATGGATTAGTTTTTCCACCAGTTTGTAGGTAAAACTGAATTACTGTGTCGCAAAATGATGCATGTCTGAAAAGCGTGTCACCAACATGAACAGTTTGGAAAACTCTAGTTTAACTCCTAAGAGAACGTCCCAGTTCTCTAGGACCCTACTGATGAAACATAATAAAAAAGTAAAAAAACTAGGTGTGTTAAGTAGATATGAGCGTGCCAACAAGATGAGGAGAAAAATCAGTCAATCAATTAATCTAGCAGAGATATGGAAGTTACCCAGTGTTTCTTTAAAGTGTCACACGTATGTGATTACCTGTTCACCTGGCAGAGGTTGCAGGCATGAGCCCTTGCAACAAGCACCTGGCTCTTAGGAAACTAAATTACTCCCTTAAGTCCAAGGTGGCAAACACAGAAAAGCTGAAGGACACACAGAGGTGCACAGATAAAGGCTTTCAGAGATGTGGTTGAGGCACCTCAATCCCATGCTGATTGGGTCTTGAGACAAGAAAACATCATAGGGAGAGGGGAAAAATAATTTAGAAGGTATCCCTTTTTCAGGTGGTTCAATTCTGTTTCAGGTGGTTATAAGTGATACGAGGAGATGCGTCTAGGATAGAAATTTTACCTCACAGAAAGAAAATAAAAATGAGCACAATTTCTGGCACAAAAAATGTAAGCAGATAGCAAGGCAAGAGAGAAAATAATCTGAAGGCTGTATTGTAAAGACACTGGGCTGGATTCAACTAGCCAGTCCCACTTGTGGGAAACTTGTGTAAGGACTTCTGCTGGTGCAACAGAGTTCATCTCCCTCAAAACTGTAGGGGGGGGGAGAGAAGGGAGATTGTTCCATCACAGAAGCAGAAATGATTGACAGAGTGCTCTTCCTAGCGCTATGCTGAATTTCTCCAATAAGATGAACAACAGAAGTTCTTAAACGATAAATGTAAGAGTTTTACACTGGGGCATAAAACCTGGAACACATGTCCATTAATGCAAGGGTAGGCAACATGGTGCCCACCATACGCTGTTCGACTACATAATCCCTGATCACTGGCAATGATGGCTGTGTCTGATGGAAGTTTTAATCCAACAACATTTGGGAGCATCAAATTGGATACCCTTGCACCAATGGGTTTTGAGCTAGATGTGTTTCTCCAGAAAAGAGACTCCTTGGGTTCTCTGCTGCGTTGCTGGGTGGTGAGTTTACCAGAGCAGTGAGAAATTCAAAGCCCCCGAGAATGTGGAGCTAGTTTCAGAATTCTTTGGGCTTCCCCCCTGAGGTTTGGGATGGAAGTATAGTGGTTTAAGAGGTTGGACAAAGACATTGCTTCCCACAGGGCCCTCTCACTAGGGCCAATTTTCTGCCCCATCACCAAACTTATATAACCTATTGGCCGGAGCTGAAAGCAAGATGAATACACATTGCATGCAATGTTTCCTGTCTTCAAACTGAATTCAATTCTCTGAAATAAATTAACTCTTGTTTAAGATATCATCATAATGCTTTTAATGAAGCTTTAGGGAGACCTTCAGCCTGAAGAGTCAAACTCTTTACTAAGGCAAAAGAAACGTTCTTTTTAACTAAAAGTGGGACTGCTTAGCTCTAAAAATGGAATTTCCAGTTTAAACTTAAAAATCTGTCAAATATAAACAGAACTTAATAAAATATTGTATGTAAGCAAAACATGAACAAAACTCACTAGAAGGTGCAGAACACAACCATGTATTTCTGCAATTAAAACAAACAGATTTTTAAAAGTTCTCAGAAATTCAGTCAATTCCCCCCCACCCCAAATCAAAACAAGTATTGCTTATTTTTCATGAAGTTAGTTTATTGCCTATACATTTATTAACCACCCCCTTCTGATTTTAAAGGGAAGATTAAAGTCAAACACCAAATTTCCACAAGTTTCCTGAAACTCTAGAAAAGTCATTCTGTTTTGCAGAAAGGCCATTCATAAACCGGCATCAGACGGGGACGGGGGGGGGGTTATGAAAAGCACTGATGTCCATAAGCCTAGCTTTGAGTCTGCTTCCTATTTAATAGACATTGTACTCTATAGAATGCAATCTGTGCTTTAACGGTATCATGTTTGCAGTTAAAAACCTCAGACTTTAGACCTACGTATAAAAGATAGTCATATTATCCTTTTCTGAGACACTGACCTGTATCCTCATTTAAAAATGAACAACCCATCTTTATGTAATTAAATCTTTGTTTTGATCTATTAGTATTCAGCAAAGTGCCATTTTATAAAACCTCGCCCTGAATAGGCAATGCTGGAGGTAACCATCTGCAGCTTTAGAGTCCGAGTTTGAATTGATGAAAAGAGCTTTGTGTTTTCATTGCCAAGGTTGATTCTTCCAGTCATTAGGCATTCCCCTCAGATCGAATCAATGAAGCTGAAGCTCTTACACCCATGTGTTAAATTCTCTTCCCCTCATGGCTTCCTTTGCCAGCTATACTCCAGAAAGGCTACTGGATCTTAGCCACATTCTTCTCACAGCTGTGTTAAAAAAGAACATCAGAGCGCCTTGCCACAAACCCATATGGGTAACTGGTCAGTCCCCTGCCTGAGGGTCACCTCACATTGTGGTGCGATTATTCAAAGATTCATTCTTGTTCTTGAACTGCGCTGCTCAGATCATTCTGGGAAAGATTATACCCTCCAGTGGGCGCTGGAGAATGTCTTGGACATTGGTGTGAAATGCACACAATTCCCGTGCTCAGAGAAGGCAGATTAGTATTTACTTTCTGAGGAATAAGATGCTAACACCTATTGAACAGGCTGCCCCAATGTGATTCCCTCCGCCATGCACATTTCATGTGTGAAATGGCAGTGCAACATAGAAAGCAGATCCCGTTATGCAAAATGCAATGAAAGAAAGAGAACTTGTTCTGACACATGACTCTTACAAGAGTTTAATTGTTTTTTATGCAAAACACACAAGATATTACAGGAAAATTATGTATGCAATTATATGATAAAATGAAATTATGCTAATCTTGTATGTGTGCTGCACACATGTGCATATTATATCTTACACAAAAATTGATTAATAGTAAAGTATTACCATGTCCTAAAACATGTACTTTTATCACACTGAAATAAACAGTTTTGATAAAGGGTAGTGCATGATTTAAATAAATGTATGGCGATTGCAAGCATGGTCTATAATTTCTCTTGTTTTTCCATTCTTTTTCATATGAAGCATCCATTTTATTGATTTTGTAATATATATCCCATCTTTCCTACATGCAACACTATGCATGTTTTCCCAAATGTGCCACTGTGTTCAGAGTAGTTTACTCTCAGGTAAATATGCATGGGACTTATACACCTTTACCTGGGAGTATGTCCGGTTCAACCATGAGATTTTTGGAGAAACATGCCTAGGATTATGCTAAAAAAATTATCTACATAGTTATTCATTCTGAGATCACAAAGCAATGCACATTTATTTGGAAAGAATCTGCCATAAGATCAATGGAGCTTGTTTGCAAGTGAACGGGATTTGAAGTCTTGTTAATCAGAAAATAATGTTGGAGGGGGAATATTGTGCTATTCTTTACAGTTACATCAAGACAAGAACACCCCTATTTTCATCAGTGAAATGTTGTACAGCATTTGAGCTTAACTCAATAAAATCTCTGTGGGATTCTTTGATTGATCTTGGTTTAGCTTCTGGAGTAGCTGCACTAAAAAATTATATTGCTTTAATTAAACTAGAAGTAGGATTTGCAACAAAATGTAGCAAAATGCTATCTAGCCATTTGGTGCTATCTTCCCCCTGTTCCCAAAATGTCACATATTTGGTCACTCACTGGACAGTTTGGGGGTTATATATAAGGGCTTTTCTAAAGTTTTCTTTTTGTAGTTCAGCAAAAGTTATAAGAATTAAACCTAGAGGTTCCCCTTCCATGCTGAGGATACTTCCACCAGGTAGTACTATTTTCTACATACACACGGCAGTATTCTTTGGAAACAGAGGTAATGATGCGCTCCTGCTTCCAATCCCATCCCGATGGTTGGAGCTGCATCCAAAAGACTTGTGTCCCATAAGATTCCAACCCCATATCAACACACTCTTCCATGCCAAAGCATGCCTTGAAAACTTGTGGAATTTCAATTTATTGCCCAATTTACGATATCCTCACAAATTAAAATTAGTATAATGCAACTGCAATTTGAAAACAAACACTATAAAAGCAGGAGTAAAACTAGCCAAAAACCAGCATGAAACCATGCAGCAGCATAAAATCAATACATTGGCAGCAAGACCAACAAGGATAAATAAACAAAATAGTTATAAGAATTAAACACGTGGCATTAAGGAGTGTCTCCACCCCCATCGTTCTGCCCGGACGCTGAGGTCCAGTGCCGAGGGCCTTCTGGCGGTTCCCTCATTACGAGAAGCAAAGCTACAGGGAACCAGGCAGAGGGCCTTTTCGGTAGTGGCGCCCGCCCTGTGGAACGGCCTCCCATCAGATGTCAAAGAGATAAACAACTACCTGACATTCAGAAGACATCTTAAGGCAGCCCTGTTCAGGGAAGTTTTTAATGTATGATATTTTAGTGTTTTTTTTGGTTTCTATGGAAGCCGCCCAGAGTGGCTGGGGAAACCCAGCCAGATGGGCGGGGTACAAATAATTTTTTATTATTATTATTATTATTATTATTATTATTATTATTATTATTATTAAAAGCGTGGGAGAACAGAAGGGACTTTCCCCGGTGCTGGAAAATCCGAAGCTGCCACGAGAGCCTCTCTTATCTATAAAGTATTATCTATAGCAGGTGCAAACTTTAACTGACTAAAACGAATTCAAAAGCTCCATTCATATTAATGGATTAGAATAGCTCCCAAACACTATCAGAGAGGAGATTCCAGTATTCAACTGCTGCTCCTTCTGGTTCACAGGCGTACCATGCATTTATATGCTGGATCCCCATATATAAACAGTGCTATAGTGAATTGGAAGCTTCACAAAAGCTATGAGATTGAGAAGCCCAAGGTTCTCATTGAAGTGGTCTACCTATTTTAGTAGGTACAGACCTGCTTCTGATGCTGCAGTCACACACACATCCTGGCCATGGTGATCTAGCAACCTCAAGGTTGGACTCCCGTAATACTTCATCACTGACGTTGTTACAGAATGCAGATGCTAGGATAATAGCTGGGGTTGGATGTTGCAACCTATCTTATTGTGCTTCAAGAGCTACACTGGCGACCAGCCTTATGATTAGGTGTCTACTTCAGGAAACTGATTTTGGATGTCATGAAAGGGCAGGGAAATGTTAGTTATTTATTTCATTATGGTTACATTTTCAGTGCCAGGAAAGGAATGGGTGCTTCTGGAGCCAACATAATTTGACTGACCTATGCACCTTGGTCCTCAGAGAGGCTTGTCTGATAACTCAGAGACAAAATTTGTACAAACCACTTCAATAATTGTCTACTGGAGGGTGGTAGAAAAACCTGATGGATGAATAAATCCAGGTTGACTATGTATTTTCTCTAACAGATAGGTGAGCAACTTAACAAGTATTCAAACTATAAAATGACTAAATATAATGAGGACTGAATCACATTATCAGTCATGCTGGCTGCTTCCTCCTTCAGCCCTTGGTGGATTCCCTGCTTGAGATGAGAATGTTTGTAACATGAGCATTATCAGTAGCTCTGCATGCTGCTGCAAGCCATCTCTCTTTTGTGTTGGGTGTTGAAAATACTTGCAAATGTTTAGATCACATGGTTTTCTTTCCATTAACACGGAGAGCGGCCATGACAAGAGTAGCAGCTAGGAGAAGCCCAGATGTTGTGTGACTCAGCCCTGACATCCCTTGGGGTTCTGAAAAATGATTAAGTTCATTTATGATGTTAGCTGCCTTTGGATTGAAGAGGAAAGATGGGGTATAAATATTTTAGAAAGATCCATAGCAATATTTGCTAACCTTCTGCTATCACAGTATATTACGAAACATTCCAATATATAAATAATAATTTCACTATTTCTTCCAAAGATTATCAAGGCACTATCATAGGTTGACACCTAATAAAAAGGACTTCATCCCACATGCATGTTATACTCTTAAGAAAACTTCAAGCCATAACTATTAATAGACAGATGTGATGGAAAATTAAGGATATTAGAAATCAGGTGGGTTGCATTGATTTTCATTATTACTTATGCAAAGCATACACTTTGCATTTTTTTAAAAATTGAGTAGGAATACCTGGTTTCCCATTACAAATGATAACTACTATCTCCTTGGAAAATGGGGATGGAGTTGGACAAAATTAGCGTGGTAGGAAGTCTTTCAGTACAGGGATCAGTCAGTTCCTTTTAAAAATGCAGAATATTTTATATCTTTCTCCCTCTCTCACATTAATAAAGGCTAAGAAAAGTAGTTCTGGCCTAATTGAAAAATACTCATTTGTATGAAGCCGTTGAGGTTACAAAGAAACTGCAAATTCTTAGCCTGGTTTTCCTGCTGATGAGTAAGAACCGTCTGTGTGGCTCTCCCAGAGGTGTCAGTGGAATCTCTATAGTGCCACACAAGGGTTCTTAGCTCAAAGTAAACACACTTTCCACAAACTCAGCTGCTTAATCTGTTTGCAGGTTGAATTATAAGATGGGGTGGATGACTGGGGGTGCTGGGAAGATGCAGTAAGCATTTCCACAGTTTCTCGATAAAAAGGGCATGGTGTTGTTGTCAAAAGACTTTGCCCAGCTGTTTAATTTTGCTACAGGCTCAGAAGGCTGATTTTAGCATTAACTAACCTGGCAGACAGTTTTTCCCTGAGTAGTTAAGCATGTCAAATTGAATTAATTCTTCTCATAAAAGCTCACGTTAGAGTTAGCATGGTTCAGGTTATATCTGCAGGTCCATTACAGCACTCCTGGTTTGGGGAGGATTAGAGCAAAGCTAGAAAATTTTCTCTGAGATAATCCTGGCCTATACTCTATTGTAACAGCAAATTATTTTAACACTAAAGAACAGAAATGGGATACTTATATAAGCTAGTTGCTCAAGTTATCTGCCCAGATTCACAGCTAACTGGATGGAACTTTTCAAAATATTTTGCCCTCTTACATGCAGCAATTTCTCTACTTTGCTTTCCAGAAAATGATTCCCCAAATTAAGTGAAAATCTAATACAGGCAAATCATGGCTTTAACTAAATTACTCTGGTACACAGAGAAATGTAGGAGGTCTAGCTATCCTTTATGGCAGCCAACCTGGTCTAGTCTATGGAGAGACTGAAGTCCTTTTCAGGTGTTTGGTGTGAACTTGTGTTATTCTAAAAGGGAAGAAGGAAGGAAAGTGCATGGAAGCTCTGCCTCCGATGTCCCCGAGTACGGTGTCCATTGCTTCACTTCAGAGTTCCTACTACTGATAAACTTTGAGAAGGAAAATGGAACATGCTTAGAATTCTCCTCCTGATCAGGATCACAGGGAAGATTCTATGCAGATCCAGCTAAATCCAGTACGTTTCCAAGGACAATTCAAAGTGTTGGTGCTGACCTTTAAAGCCCTAAATGGCCTCGGTCCAGTATACCTGAAGGAGCATCTCCACCCCCATCGTTCAGCCCAGGCACTGAGATCCAGTGCCGAGGGCCTTCTGGCGGTTCCCTCACTACGAGAAGCCAAGTTACAGGGAACCAGACAGAGGGCCTTCTCGGTAGTGGCACCGGCCCTGTGGAACGCCCTCCCACCAGATGTCAAAGAGAAGAACAACTACCAGACTTTTAGAAGACATCTGAAGGCAACCCTGTTTAGGGAAGCTTTTAATGTTTAACAGACCACTGTATTTTAACACTTTGTTGGAAGCCACCCAGAGTGGCTGGAGAAACCCAGCCAGATGGGCGGGGTATGTATGTATGTATGTATGTGTGTATGTATGTATGTATGTATAAATAAACAAACAAACAAACAAACAAATAAATATTATTATTATTGCACTTGGAATATATTGTCACGGCTAAAATGGCCGCTGTTTCTTTAATGCGAATAAAGCTGGGTCAGCATGACTCAGCGGTCTGCACCAAGTTGTATATATAGAGTGAGAAATGTTAGTTTGTTGCTGTGGCTGGTGTTTAGGTTGGTTGGTTGGTTAGTGCTGGTGTGTATAGTTATTCAGTCGTGTTTTGCACAAAGTCTTTTAAGAATAAAACTCTGCAAGGATATTCTCGTGGACTCTTTTTGTGCTGACAAGGAGACTGAGGCGACAAAGGGAGGTCAGAACCCTTTCCTCCTTTTTTGCTTTTTACAAACACTGACATATATTCCCTCTCAATATGGGGAAGTCTGAAGGGGAGCCAGCATGTGTGGGGATGAGTGCCACACCAATGCTTTAAGATAGGGCCAAAAATGGACTGGGAGCGCTGAAACTGGTAACAATTGGACGGAATTGTGCAGCCCGGGTAATATTCTTGCAGCTGTATTTAAAAGTGTACAGAAAGAACATTCCAAACCAAGGTTCCCAAACCAAGGTGCACTTGCTAGGAAGAAAGGAGAGGGCCTCACACCTATGAAAACGTGCACATGATTGCACTGTGTGAAACATAGCAGTTGAAGTGAACCGAGGAAACTGTTTCACAACAGCTGCTTAAAATAATTGAAAAATAAATAATATCACAATGCAACATGAATTCACAAAAAAAGGTCTTTGTTTTCGCTGTTCCAAAATGAGCCAATATTCAGCTGACTATCACTGGGAATTAACTGATATCTAAATGACTGTCATGGCATAATTGTATCATTATATAATAGCATTTTTGTCAGCTCAGTCTGTGCAACAGGAGAGATATATGATGTTTGACCCCTTGGTTGCTATACTAAGAAGAAAATTGCTGCCTTTACAGGTTTGGCAGCTGACAGTCTGTCTCTAAGGTGGGGCAAGTGGTAAGCAAGAATTTGCTGGTAATAATTGCAGCTTCTCTTTGGCATAACAGGAACATGAGATGCTGCTCTGGAGTTCAACTTAGCGGCTCCAGGATATGTGTCAAAACATACAATGTGTGAAACAGTCCAGTTCTTACATAGAATTATTGTGTAACTTTTCAGTTAATTATGTATTTCCTTCCTAACGAGCTGCTGTTTGAAACAAAGATCTGGGGGGTAAATGTTGCTCTTTCACTGGCAGGGAATCAAACAATGGGTTTCCAAGAGGAGTTCTAGACCTTAGGAGCAGAATGGTTTCCTGGTACAGTGACGCTCACAAAATATGACTGCAAGGGGCCTTGCTGGTTGCCAGGATTCCTTTGGGGGGAAAGCAGGAATTCTTGGTGGCTACACAATGAAGATCACAGCACGGCAATGCATATACTTAGGGAGAACTCCTTTCGCCTCTGGAAGGTGCTGGGGGAGACTGTCAATAGCATACCCAGGGCACTCAACAGATATGCTCAGTAGAAAATTGGGAGTGCAAGGGCAGGGTTCACTGGTTATTTATAAAAAATATTTATGCCATCCTTTATTCTATTTAGAAACACAACCATTTATCACAACTTAAATGCAGTAAAACAGACAGAACACATAATCATTACACAGCAGCAGAAGAAGCTGCTTTATACAGACTAAAGATCAGTTTTGTTTACACTGATTGTCAGTGGCTGTCCAGGATTTCAGGACCAAGACTCTCCCAGCCCTACCTGGAGATGCCAACAATTGAACCCTGGACCCTTTTGCATGCCAAACAGATGCTCTACCACAGAGCTACAGCAAATGAAAACAGGCACAAATTAAAAATGACTCGGTGGATAAAACTATTTTAGCTTGGCAACAAAAGGATCATAATGCGACTGCCAGGTGAGTCTCTGTAGGGAGGGTCAACCCAGAGTCGGCAGGGGGTGGGCATTGCAGGGAAACCCCTTGTCATGGCACCTGACAAATGTCACCTGAAAAAGGGTCACAGCAGGTTAATGCACAAGCAGGTTGATAAGGGAAGATGTTGTTCTTCAGTTATTTGGGTCCCAAGTCATTTAGGGCTCTAAAGGCGTGTACCAGCACTTGGGCCTGGAAGCCAATAGGTAGTACAGCTCCTTTTAAACTGGTGCCTAAATGTTTGTCAAGAAAACTAATGCCAACTATTGAGTTTCGCACAATGTCAGGCATTTTTCAGACAGATCAAATTTAGGGCTGCCACACGTACAAATTTTCTCGGGATTTCAAAGGTGGAAATGACATCCAGGGGGGATTTTCAGCAGGCAGCGGTTTATCCTGACATTAGGCAAGTCAATCAAAAATTTATGGGTTTTGGGTTTTTTTGCGTTTTTTTTTGGGGGGGGGAGCTCAACAACTTTTGGGGTGTCCTGGTTTTTACTTTTTGAAATATGGCAGCCCTAGCAAAATTGAAAACATTGATGTCCTTTTTTCCTTTCTTTTGCAAGCCTCCCCCATGATACCAAACAGAAAAGAAATATGCTGAACATGTGTTCAAGGACTGTGATTGATTTGATCTGTACTGCAAAGTAGCCAAGAAAAACCTGGCCTTTTAAATTTTGGATATTCTGGTAAACTGATTTGGGCATGAACTTTTTTCAGCGGGAAAGCACACATCTGAACTTAAAGAAGTATTAACAAACAGCCAGATCTACTCAACTTTAGCCTTCCAGGAAGAGAAAGAAAAAGGTGCATTCACTGATTTTCATTTCATCTGGGCCCATGGAAGCTGGCAACTACATGGCAGAACAACATGAGATATGCTGTGCCTGGAAGCTGCTGGAAAGCATGAGCCTTTTCCACCATTAATCATCATGCTTCACCTGACCTGCCTCTAGACGTGTGCAGGACATGAGAAATGTGCCATTCTCTCTAAACTGGTACTGTGCAAGATTGAGAAGGGAACACTGTGTGACCAACAGAAAAAGCAATGCAAAGAGGTATTATTATTAATGCATGGAGGCTGGCGGAGCCAAGCAATGGGGACATGGCAAAGAGCAAAGAGCATTCCCATTCAGTGGCGTAGCGTGGGGGGTGCAGGGGGGGGCCAGCCACACCGGGCACAACATCTGGGGGTTAGGGACGCAAATCCACGGGTTAGGGGGCGCAAATCCACGGGTTAGGGTGCGCAAATTACTTGCCTTGCCCTGGGTGCTGACAACCCACGCTACGCCACTGTTCCCATTCTCCCTCTGTTTGTATGAAGAGAAGAATAACTGAATAGGGCGAACATGTTACAGTCAAATATATGAACTACCTAAATGGGAAACTGAAATGTTCCAGGCATTTCAGCAGCATACACAAAGTTGCTTCAAATGTTACAGGGCTGGATCCAGACTTTGCTCCTCTAAGAAGGAACATCCCTTGAATGCAGTTCTGCTCAGGGGATGTTCCCTGTGTTTGTGTGTGTGGTTTTTTTGGGGGGGAGGGGGCAGATTCCGACTCCCCGTGCAACCCCTGGCACTACCTCTGACACTGTTCTGGAGGGCTGGGCAATCCTCCTACAACACCCTGGGAAATGGTGCTGGGAGCTGCATGGGTTGGGAGGAACTGGTAAAAGTCACCCCTCCCCATCTTCCCTACTGGTAGGATGCCTTTTGTGAAGAAAAAGACGTCTGCAAACGGAAGGACCTCTCCATCCATCCAGTCTGGATCCAACTGACATGTGCATATAGACATGAGTCTATAAAATGTTAAGCAAGCATGAACCTGTGGCCCTCTAGTTGCTGTTGGACTACAATTTCCATCATCCCAATCATTGGCCATATTGACTTGGGTTGATGGGCATTGGAGGCCAACAACATCTGGATAGTCACAAGTTCTGTCTCAAGGCAAATCTAAAAAAATGTAGTATAAACACCAACAACTGGGAAACACTGGCCTGTGAGCGCTCCAATTCGAGAACAGCCTTTACCAAAGGTGTCATGGGCTTTGAAGACACTCAAACTCAGGACGCGAGGGAGAAACGTGCTAAGAGGAAGGTACGCTTGGCAAATCCACACCGTGATCAACTCCCACCCAGAAACCAATGTCCCCACTGTGGAAGGATGTGTGGATCAAGAACTGGCCTCCACAGACACTTACGGACTCATTGTCAAAACCGTGTTTATGGAAGACAATCTTACTTGGCTATGAGTGATTGCTGAAGAAGAAGAACCTCTGTTATAGAAGATAAATAAATACACAAGAATCCTATCTCTTCTCCAGATGTTATAACTATGAAGTGCTAAGCTGACAAATAAAAACCCTACAGTTTTGTTGTTGGATATAACAATAAATAGCTCTGCTATTAAGTCTGAATAAATATTCAGATAAGAATTGGCCCACTAACTTTAACAGGGATTTCTGTCTGTTTTCTAACTTGAACCTCTTTGTGTCACAGGAAGAGGGGCCCATTTAGTTGACAAACGCCATTTTCCTAAAAGAAAGACAATGTACTTACTTTTGAAGTTTCTCACTGGCCTCCTGTGAAGCCTCTAAAGCTTGCTGAAACTTCAATTCTGCATTTGCTCTCTCTTCTGCTGCTTGCTGAAGATGGGTTGTCAGCTCCTCATTTTGAAGCAGCAGCATCGACACAACATCCTCTCTGTTTTTCAGAGCTTTTTCATAAGTTATGAGAGTGGCGTTGAACTGATCCTTAAGGTTCACTTCTTGAGACAAAGACTGGTGTAAACTGCAAAAACAAAAAGGTAGGTCTTTTCAGTATGGTCAGCACAGGTTTGGCATGTAAAAAGAGGACATTGAAAAAGATGGTACAAATATGCCATGGCCAAAATATTTCAATGTAAAATTCAAACAGCAAGCCAAGAAGATCTGAAGCACTCGTGTTAATGGTTCCACAATACATTAAAAATAAACACAAAACTAAATCAACGTTTTCATATTGTACTCTACAGACCAATTGCCTCTCGGCAGTACTATGAAGTAGAGGGAAGTGATATGGCCTATTCTCATGAAACAAATAAAAACCCCAGGATTAATTACACAAATATACTAACGCACTATTGACCAACAGCACAACATTTTGTTACAGCCAATGGCATTACCCAGAAGCTGAAACAGAGGAAGTGTGAATAATTAGCACTTTCCTTTCCTTTTCGTTTTGGTATCTTGCAGATCCTCCATGTCAAGATACATTACCAGCTTGGGGAACGGATCCATTGAGACCATCCCATTAGCACCAAGACTTCTGCTTGTGTGATGGAAACTACCCTGCTCCTCTCTCCAAATGACCCTCCAATTTGGGGATATGTGGGGGGGAGGAGAGAGAGAGGAAGTTCCACTACAGAAGTGGAAGCCCTTGAGCTAACGTTACAACTCCGTTAGACACAACCCTATACGTATATCTTTATTTCTGCAGAAGTGTCTGAGAAGCACCAGTATGGCTCGCACCTCCTCTGTTGCCACTGCTAAGGATCATCCCAAGCCAGCTAGCACTTGAGACTTAATGAGTGCAACAACCTCTGGAGCATCATAGGTTCCCCACCTGTGCTGTAGAACTTGGTGGGAGGGTGGGGTGGGGGAAGAAGGTTAAAAATACTGAGCTCACTACAATCAGTGCAGCTTTCAGCTTGGTGCCCAGGGTGAGCACTCTGCTTGTCCACATCTAAGGCTGGCTTTGGGTGGAGCAAAATCCAGGTGCACATTCAATGGTGTTTTAGAATCAGATCATCTGATTGGTTAGACCCCACGGATGACAGTTCGTGGCTGTTAAGAGCAATTAAAATGTGCTGCCAAGACTGCAATTCTATGCACACTTATGTGAGAGTAAGTCCCACTGAACTATATTGAACTTGCTTCTCATTAAACAAGCATAGGAGCACACTGTTGGAAAGTGATGAAACATGCTTAGGGTGCACTATTTATCACAGTTTTACCTCATTATTACTACCATCAATCCCACAGTGTGGTATTTATGCAGTTAACCTATGTTTTTTCCACATAGCAACCCAGTAATGTAGACTAGGCTGAGAAACAGTGACTACAAGGTTACCACTGATATAAATGAATGAGTGGATATCTTTCATTAATTATTTTTGTTTAAAATAAATATATAATCTGAGCAGCTTTTTAAAATCTTTGCCCTATTTTGCTTTTGCAGGGAGCCATTCTCCCCACCATGTGCATATTTGTTTTCTTGCAAACATTGGGTTGGGTAGATTGGATGTCACACATTTGAACCATCATGGAAGTAAGAAATGAGGCATAAATTGTGTTTTCCTATTTTGAGACATGAAAAGTAAGCACTGAATAACAAACAGAACTCTGTGTCAAGAGTGTTGGCACTCCCCTTTCCTTTCTGCAGAAAACACGACCGCATTGCCAGATCATATAGAAATTAAAACCCTCTGCGCATGCATAAGTAAAATATGGCTGATTTAATAGGAATCTAAAAGTTAAAGGTCAGAGTATCGGTATGTCATTACACCTACCACCTGAGGTTGTTTGAAAATGGTGCGAGGTACCTATTCAATTAAATAAGGACATTCTGAAACTATAAATAATGTATAAAGAAATACGAAAAATCCACAGAGCAGAGAGTCTAAAATAAATAAATAAAAACCATTGGAAGAGTAGCAGATAAAATATATTGACTCACATTTCACCCACAAAAAAAAAGACGGGGGAAAAATTAAATACTCCAGCATTTCAAAGGAAAATGTAAAGCTGTAAGCTGAAGACATCACTGTCTTGCTTTTAAGGCACTTAAAGAGTTTCATAAAGAGAAGCCTAGAGTTCAGTTCTTCTTCAATTTATTTTCTGCCGTTCACCTGCAGGTCCCATGGTGGGTTACAAAAATTAAAAATTAAAAAAAGTTAAAACATGTGCATTAATTTACATCCAAATAAAGATGCATAGGATTGGACCGAACCAAAGGATTCAAGTTACAAGAAAGGAGAGTCCTACTAAACACCAGGAAGAACTTTCTGATAATAAGAGCTGTTTGACAGTGGAATGGACTCCCTTGGAGGTGAAGGACTCTCCTTCCTTGGAGGATTTGAAGCAGATTTTGGGTGGCCAGCTGTCATGGATGCTTTAGCTATGATTCCTGCTTTGCAGGAGGTTGGATTAGATGACGCTTGCAGAACATCAGGGAGCTTGAAGGCCTCTGGCTTATGCTTACTGTACATGAAGAAACATGAAAAGATCATGTTTGAGTTGGCCTCTTCTGCACCCACTCAAATCAATGGACTTCACTTAGTCATAAAAAGCCCAAACAAAACAAGAAGAGTCAGTGTGGTGGTTAGAGTGTTGGACCAGGAGGAACAGGGTTCAAATCCTCACTCGGCCAAAAAGCTCACAGGGTGTCCCTGGGTCAACCACTGCCTCTCAGCTGAATCTACCTCACAGGGTTGTTGTGAGGATTAAATAAGGGGAAAAACCATGTTCACCACCGTGCGCTCCTTGAAGAAAAAGGCGGGTAATAAACAAACACAATAATGTTCCTTGATTTCAGTGGATCTACTTTAAATATGGCTTAGTGAGATACAACAAAATCCAGATACAAAGGAAATTAAGAAGAGGAAGGAGAGAATTCTTAGCGGTTGGAAGGATGAAGCACCTTCAGGAGGCAAGGGAAGGCCGCATCAAATGAAGTCAGGGGCCACATGCACCACCCAGGCTACAGCCTGCTCACCTCTGTCTACCCTGACTTGCGACAGACACAGAAGTCTTTCCTAGTCCTACCTAGAGATGCCAGGGATTGATCTTGGGATAATCCAAGGGCAAAGCGTGCACTCTAGATAAAGGTAAAGGTCCCCTGGATGGTTAAGTCCAATCAAAGGCGACTATGGGGTTGCGGCGCTCATCTTGTTTTCAGGCCAATGGAGCCAGCGCTTGTCCACGGACAACTTTCCAGGTCATATGGCCAGCATGACTAAACCGCTTCTGGCGCAATGGAACACCGTGGCGGAAACCAGAGCGCACAAAAAATGTCATTTACCTTTCTACCACAGCAGTACCTATTTATCTACTTGCACTGGTGTGCTTTTGAACTGCTAGGTTGGCAGGAGCTGGGACAGAGCAACGGGAGCTCACCCCGTCACGGGGATTCGAACCGCTAACCTTCCGATTGGCAAGTCCAAGAGGCTCAGTGGTTTAGACCACAGCGCCACCTGCGTCCTCCTAAACGCGCTCTTCTACTGAACTATAGCCATTCTTCATGGGGAATAAATCCCTCTGAACGCAATCAGACATAAATATAAGTAAACATGCATAAAATTGTGCCGCATGACAAATTCAAAAGGCCAATTTGCCATGAAGAGTGGGCACATGAGGTGGAATTGAAGACAGAGTAACAATCCTAATTTCATGCAGAATGCCAAAACCCCCAGCAAAAGAGCACTCTGCTTCAAAAACATTCTGACAGCATGATGTCACCTTAATATCTCTTTTGTGGAGGTTTTTTAAGACACTTGAAGGAGTAACTCTACATTTTCAGCGAAGTGAAGAATTATGCGAAGTGGCCATTCAGCTAAAAGTGACACTTTTCTGATAACAGCAAATCTCTCACTGCTGGAACACAACTCGGGCACTGGAATCACCTCAAAAGCAAGTCCAACTTAATGGCTGTGCTATATGCCATTTACTTTTATTATCATCCCCAGGAAATAGGTTTACCCTGCTTTAAAATTTATACGGCTCATCTTGCAAGCTGCTTTCTAAAAATTAGCTTGAAGGAAATAGTGATTCAGGAGACAGAGCGGAAATCAATTCCAATTCGATATTGATAGCTACCGTGCGATGTAAACTGTGTGTTCTTTCTAATTAAATGTAAACACGCTTGGTTCTAAAGTCCAGCAGTGATGACAACAGCCATTAGAATGGATTGCTTAAGCATTGATCAACCAATTTGTCTGAACCTTTGTTCATACCTTACGTATTCTTGAGCAATCTGCGGCAGGGTTAGTGTCAGTTCCAACTGACTTTAGTTTAGGTCATCTTCAGGTAAAAAAAAACCAAACTTGACAGGAATGTTGAGTGCTCAGTAATGCCTAAAGTTATTCATTAACTATGTCCTTCTGATAGCTAATCAATACCATTGCATGGAGCCAAGCACACTGCTCTGAACTGCCCTTCTCCCAAAAGCCAAGTCTTGGTAAATATTTAATGGTAGTAAAGGTGTTTTGGGTTGCTATCAAACTGATTATGTTAAAGAACTCTTAAAAGAAACTTTATCTTCCCCCTCTCTGCAGAATTTGTTCAGCAATTCTATAGCCCTGATGCAAAGTGGTTCGAGGAATGCATTTCAATGCATCTTTTGAATGGTGGATATTCACCTCTGGTGTGTAAGAAAATAGTTTTGTTATAAAAGAATCAAGAGATCTCTTTTAAAGACCTGTATTTCCTTGCTAGAACACTATATAAAGGCAGGGGAAGGGACCCTAGTGCCTCTCATAAGTTGCTGGACTACAACTGCCATAATTCCTGACCATTGACCACGTTGGCTGAGACTGATGGGAACTGGAGTTCAACATCTGGGGGGTCACAGGTTCCTCAACCCTGTTAGAAAGCAACCCAACCCTCTCGTGCCCCTTTGCGACAAGGAAAGGCTGTATTCCAGTTTCCCAGTTCCATGCCTACTTTGCATATGACGCAAACTGTTTGCTAATTATGCAGTCAGGCATACTGTATTAGCTGTTTAACTGTCTATCAGCCGCTTCCTGTATGTTCCTGGCAAATATTTCAAAAACGTTGGGGAAGGGTCAGAAGCAACTTTTTCCCCAATGTCCATTTGCTCATGCCAGAATTTGCTTACTCTTTTATTCGCTCACAATAGGAGCAGCTTAATGGGGACAGAGGTGTTGCAAACTGCCTGCTGCCTGCAATGCTGTTGCTCTAGCAGTACATATTCTGCATCCATGCATATATATTCAAATGGCATTTTGGAATCTCCAGCAAAAATCACACCACGGGTTTTGTGGTTGGAAGTATTCTTGAGATAACATTACAAGGGAAATGGAAGAAGCCAACATCAAACTATTACAACAGGATTTTTTTTTCTTTAAGTTGGTCCAAGTTTAGAATCCTCCCTCCCCCCCCCCCCAGCACAGGAGCCAACTCCTGGGGGAGGGGGAGTCCTTGTGCAGGGCTTCTGTTGAAGGTCTTCATTAGCTCAATGTCATCCAATATCTGTAGGTCAGTTATGTGGTAAAAGGTAAAGGTAAAGGGACCCCTGACCATTAGGTCCAGTCGTGACCGACTCTGGGGTTGCGACACTCATCTCGCTTTACTGGCCGAGGGAGCCGGCGTACAGCTTCCGGGTCATGTGGCCAGCATGACTAAGCTGCTTCTGGCGAACCAGAGCAGTGCATAGAAACGCAGTTTACCTTCCCGCCGGAGTGGTACCTATTTATCTACTTGCACTTTGACGTGCTTTCGAACTGCTAGGTTGGCAGGAGCAGGGACCGAGCAACAGGAGCTCACCCCGTCGCAGGGATTCGAACTGCCGACCTTCTGATCGGCAAGTCCTAGGCTCTGTGGTTTAACCCACAGCGCCACCCACGTCCCTCAGTTATGTGGTAGTACTGGCTTTTCCTCTTTCCATTTAGGCTGTAGCCTTGAGTTTTTGGACAGCATTTCTCGATTTAGAATCTAATCCACACCATTCATGGTTTCTATATAGCTCCATCATGCCTTCTTGGAATCATCTCTGTTTAGCCTAAAACACCCTATCTGTTTAAATCTGTTTCCTAAAGATGATCCTCTTACCATTTTAATTGCCTTTCCTGCAAGTTTATCAGAGAAATCTGCGTAATTCAATACATTTCTGAATGCTTCTGAGGCAAAGTACATCTAAAGTTACACTAGCAAAAGTGCATCCCTATGGGCCTACGGAAGGGAAATGGAGAAAGAGTGGGCAGAGTTTGGCCCATCCGCTGCGAACGGAGAGTTGTCTTGGCAAACTAAAACGATCCTTTTAAGAAGCTCCTATTGCCTATTGTAGTTTCTTGGTCTCGGTTGCTTGCTTCAGTCATATTTAGTGTCCTAGAATGAAATAAATATTTCCAGAGAATAACAATGCAGTTATTTTTCTAAGTAGACGTACCTCCTCTACCCCTCAACAAGCCCTGGTTCCAAGTCTAGCTATGACCCCTGGATTGAAAAGGTTCTTGGCAGAACCCTTGAGGTAGGGAGGGGTCAAAAAAGTCTAAAATAGGAGCAGGGAATACAACTGCGCTTCATAATGGACGCAAGGCTATGCTGCTGATACTATTGCATGGTTTTTGACACTAGCTCCATTCGCTCCCTAAAAATGTATCCCTGTAGAATACATTTTTAGAAAACACATCCTAAGATGTGTTTTCTAAAAATGTATTCTATAGGGATAATGGAGGGGTAATAATCAGACACTCTATTAGATATATATTTTTTAAGTCCCTAAATAATCATTTCACGGAGAGAACTGTGATTCCTCCGTTTAATCAAGAGTTAAAATATGCACAGTAATTCCTTATTTTCATAATATTCCTTTTGACAAAGATAACAGCCATGAAAACAGTTCCCACCTGGCCAAACCCGACATACAGGTTTTGTTGAGGAAAAAAGAAATGCATGACTTAATTATTGAAATGGATCTATTAGAACTGTCCCCCAATCCACCTTGCCTGCCCCACCTACAGATGAACTTCGAATGACCCGCTTTATGCAAAAAAGAATCGTAATAACTTGCACTAAAAGCTGCTTATAAAGCTCAGGCTGCCAGGAAGACAAAAGCAGAATTCAGAAATGTGTGTGATGCCCCTAGAGGAGAAATGTAGCGAAAAAAGGCACCTTTTATCAAGTTTGCTTTCATATCGAATAAATAGCTAAACTGCTGCGCTATAAGTTACTTCGTGCTAATTATGTTTGGTTTCCTTAGTCCTTGATACTGTCTATTGTTTAAATTGCTTTCATTAAAACAGAAGATGGTGTCAAGAGTAACACAACGAAGAGACATTCCCCTACCCCAGCATTCCTTGAGTAAAAAGGGCAGTATTATAACAAGGGCTCCCCTCCCCCATCAAATAATACTACCATGAAAAGGTGTTCTGAGATTATTATTATTATCATCAAAAAAATAAGAATTTTCAAATGATTTAAACTAAAGGATGGTTTTCATTGTGCTTTGGGAAGTTAACTCTACAGCCATCTCCTTATTTTAACCATCTCTTCCATTTCCAGTATTCTGAGGTATATATCGGTGCTTACAGAACCAAAACAGCAACACCCATGAACAAGAGGAAGGTATCAGCAAGGTTGGGGAAAGCTGAATATTTAAAATAGAAAAAAAATATTTAGGAGGGAAGAAACAAATCTTAAGGGGGGAAACAGCCCTGCTGTATGCTCAATGGCCAATGAATTGAGTGGGGGCCCCCAGAAAACTGGGTGGCAAGGGGAATGGAGAATCCAGACAGACTGAAGCACACAACAGGAGCACTCCATGCTACAACATTTTGTTGCATGTCCACTTGCAGGACTCTGTTCTGGTTTACATATAGCTGGACTTTGACTGAGATCTTCATTAATGTTGGTAGATTTGGCACTGCCCACTTCTAGACATGTAGGATTCCTTCCCTCAATAAGGGTATAGCTGCAACGTCACGTGCCACATTTATATACAGATTTTCTGCCAAAGCACTCAAAAATGATATGAAAAGGGACAGGGAAAATTAATGGAGGGCGGGTAATCGGCTGAAAACAGCATAATGTCCTGTAGCAACAAAACATCCTAAAGATTGACAAATTCACCATGGTATGTTAAGTTGTGGTGGACTAGAGTTTATTTCATTGGATGGACTCTAGTCACACAGGCCTATGCCAGGGGTTGAGAACCTGCAGCCTTCCATATGTTACTCCAGCAGCCCAGCCACAATGGTAAAAAAGCAGGGATGATGGGAGCTATGACCTGGCAACTTCTAGAGGGTCACAGGTTCCTGGTCCATAATCAATGCATTAGTCTTCAGGTCACTATGATGCTCCAAGTTGGTTTTACATGCTAACATGACTACACATCTGGAAGCTATAATGCAATCTTAGACATGCTTACTAAGGAGTAAACCCCACTGGATACAATGGGCTAGATTGAAGTAACCTGGCACATTAGCAGAAGCTAGTGTGTGGTTCCCACTAACATAATGGGGCTCCCCCCCAAAAAATCTACTCTAGTGGTTTGGGAGAACCCCCAAAACAGCACATGGGGAGCTGAGAGGGGGATTGTTCCATCTAAATAAAACTAATGGATCGAAACAGTGTGGCATATTTCTCCCAATAGAAATCACTTAGGAATAAACATGTGTAAGATTGCATTCTCAGTCATGGTGATTAACAGCAATCTCCAAGTTTAGGGCCAGTGCACTTGAAACCTGATAGGACAAAAAACAGGGGAGGACTGTTCCAAGTTTTGGGATGACAACTCGTTGGCCCCAGTTAAAAACAGAATTCTGGACTAGAGGCATTTTGGCTTGATCCAGCAGGATTCTCTTTGTGCCTTTTTACGACATGACAACTCTGAAAGTTCTTCTTCGTACTTCTGTCGAAATGTGCTCACAAACTAAGCCAAGGAATTAACCCCCACATTTATATTTCAGGGTTCCCTGAAAGCTCCCCCTTTTTTTACTGGAGGCAGAAATGTGAGAAAAGGAGTCAGAGCAGTTTAGGCCTGGAATGCTGCATCTTATATAATCCCCTCTCACTGGTCAGGTGAGTCTTTCCCTCTACAGCTGCAATGACCTTTTAATTTATTATTATTATAGACTTCCAAGGGATAGAAGAAAATGTCATTTGGTCTGCATTCTTAAGTGAAGTGATCTAATCCACACCTTCCAGAACAATACATGGTTCAGAATGTCATCATCTTTTGGACTTCACACTTCTCCAAATGTTGCTACACAGTTCTTGGCTCAAAAGAACACAACAATGTACAAACACACACACATATGAACACGGATATAAAGCAATCATCAGTATCCAGGTTCTGACTCTAGCTTCCTTGGGCTTGGTCCATTTATGAAAATAGCTGACCAAGTAGCTTTACATCATAGGCTACTTAAAATGAATCTTGGAAGACATCAAAGACCAGGGATGTCTCTGAACCTCAGCTACCCTGGACCACTGTGTCAAGAGGATGGCGTTTCCCCCATGTTCAGGGCTGAGATCATGGGACTAAAACAACCAATAAAACACAGGGGCTGGCTGTATATCATGGAGAAGACTTGAATTGAAAGTTTGCCCCAATCAAGAGATGGCTCAATCTGGATCCTGGAGAGCAGGTCTGGTAATTGTGAGGCAGGCAGGGAGTTGAGGTAAGATGTTGAGAGGATAGAGCTGTGAGTGTCATGTGGTCTGTCTGCACCCCTTAAGGTAGCCTACTGTCCTCTGGTGCAATGGAGAGCACTGTTCATGCCACCAGTGCTGAAGTAAGATTCAGCTGGCAGTCAGGTTACATTCTGTACTTGGAATGTACCTTTCACTTCAGAGAGCAGAATGTCTTGTGCTGGACCAGGTAAAGACAGTGACTTACTGTATTTTTCGCTCTATAGGACGCACTTTTCCCCCTCCAAAAATTAAGGGGAAATGTGTGTGCGACCTATGGAGTGAATCCAGGCTCCTTGGCTTCAGCGATAGCAACGCGAAGCCTCCGAAGCGCAGAGGGAGCGCTCCCTCCGCGCTCCGGAGGCTTTGCATTGCTTTCGCTGAAGCCAGGAGAGTCTTGCTCTCCCGGCTTCAGCAAAAGGAACCCGAAGCCTGAGGAGCGTAGCGGGAACTTGCACTGTGCTCGGAAAGCTTCAGGGATAGTCGCGCGCAGCCCCTCCGGCAGGGAGAGGCTGCACGCGGCTATGGCTTCTTTAGCCCCGCGCAGCCTCTCCCTGCCGGAGGGGTTGCACGCGGCTAAAGAGGAAGCCAAAACAGCGAGCGGGATCCATCCCGCTTGATGTCTTGGCTTGTGCCATAGCCGCGCGCAACCCCTCCGGCAGGGAGAGGTTGCGCGCAGTCTATACGCTGCTCGGGGGGGGGGGAGATTTTTTTTCTTGATTTCTCCCTCTAAAAACTAGGTGTGCCCTATGGTCCGGTGCACCCTATGCAGCGAAAAATACGGTACCTTCTCAGGCTGCAATCTCATATGCGCTTATCTGGCAATTAAGTCTGACTGAATGTGACTTCTGAGTAGATATGTATATGATCACACTGTTAAGTCCCATTCCCCACCTGGGTTTCTTTTCGATTCATTGCTACAAACAGACAACACAAAGGCGAGTGAGGAGGGTCTTCTCATATGGATGTAGGATCCACAGTAAAAGGTTATACATGTGATGGGGAGGATGCTCAGCTGAGACACTGTCAGGAGAAAATGGAAGAGTGTGCTTTCGGAGGGAAAGTCAAACCATTGGAGAGTTACAGCGCCAGCTGTGGCTGTAGAGAAGGATACAAGAGAGACGTGTCTTGTTGCAGCTGAGGCAAAAGGTGGTGTCGGTTTTGCTGCTACAGATGCACCACAGCGTTTCTTCTCTCTGCGCTCCTCCCAGTGGTCATTCCTCGTCTGGTCACTGCTGTGGATACATGACCTGACTATCTGTCTCCAGGCACTGCAATTGTCTGCAACAGCAGGGTTAATGTTGCCATCCTTCATGCCATGTTTGCAGGCATCTTTGTAATGCAGAGTTGGTCTGCCAACAGTCCTAGGACTTGAAGCCAGTTCCCTGTAGAGCACGTCCTTGTGGATCCTGCCATCTTCCATTCTGTGTACATGACCAAGCCAGCGCAGACGTCGCTGGTACTGAAGTGCAAACAAGCTGGGAATGTGGGCTTGGGAGAACACATTTTTGTTTGAGACTCTGTCTTGCCATGTGATGTTCACAGCACATGTGAAAGGCATCGAGGTATTTCTCCTGGCAGGTGTAAGTTGCTCGCTTCCATAAAGCAGCATGCTCAATACCCACAAGTCCAGAATATATATCTTAACATTCCTGTGTTGTGTATAAATTGTCGTCTAACTGGAAAATCTGTTTATTTGCCACTTGGGTAAATACCACATTATGCTAAGACTTCACAGTAATATATTTTAAAGCTAACAACATGTCTTGGAATTAAAGCTCTCAATAATTACTAAATCTTAACAGTATTCCCTATATGACACCTATTGGAATCAAGTAACTGCCTGCAAAAAAGGTAAAATGCAGTTTACTAAAAAAAAAATTCCATTTTATCTTACTGGACCAGATAAATACATTTTGAAAGAAAAAGAAAAGAATTCTGGTTACCTGAAGTAAAACAACCTATTGTTTTGCCATTGTTGGGTGAAATATTAATGACCATCACTAAGGGGACCATCACGTATTAGCTACCAAGCCTAAAAATACATATTTAAATTTTTGTTTTGGGGTGCTATTTGCTTCCTGCCAGTTCAATTTTAACATTATTTCATTGGTCACAATATCAGTTTATTTACTCTGAATGTTATCACTGCATGGTTCCCAATGTAAACACTCCCGCTGAATGCAGCATAGCTGTTTGTGTGCTGAAGGTAAACTAATGCTTTGGTATGGAATTGAAGGGGAGGATGTTAGGATCCACTATTCAGGAAGAACTTTCTGGGTCATGACCTTTTCGTAAGCTGCTTGGCCTCTGGGGCATTGTTAAGGGGTGGCCCAGAGGGACAGAACCCCCTGCTCATTTGCATGGGGCCCTAGATTTCCTGCCCTTCACCCCCACTTAAAAATAAAAAAAATAAAGTTTGCTTACAGGGTGGCTTTCCCTCTGAAGATCTGCCACAAGTTTTCATCTATGAATATAAATCAGCATATGCAAATTTTATGCAGATTTACACCATGGACCTGTGTCTCAAATCTTTAAGGCACCCAGCAATGCTCAAAAAGCTTCTGACACTCTCTGTGTACTCCTGGGAAGGTGACTCTTTAGTACAGGCACGGCTTTTTCAAAGAGGAAAACATGTAAAGGGGTAAAGGAAGTAACCCTTGTCAACTCAAGTTTTGTTTTTGGGCTGAAAGAAGTCCCCTGTCAAAGCCACACACTTTCTGAGATTGTTAAAAGTTCTGGGATAGACATGGAATCAGCATTGTGTGCTAAAATGGCAAACTATTAACATCGGTTTATCAAATTTAGATGTAGGGCACACAAGATTACCTTAATAGCGAGATCTGGGATGTGGGAGAAAGAAGGGAGCTAAGATTTTAGAACAAGAGACTATACTATGGAGGAGAAGAATGTCAGCAGCTTGCCTCATCAAGTACTGACAAATGGAATGTGAGAACTGCTCCTTAGATGAAAGGAAGCAGACGGAACAATTCAACTAATGGGATCACATTGAGCTAATGGGATCACTCTGACTTGCTTGGCTTCTGTGGGCATATGTCAAAATGCTAATGTTATTTTAAGGTAGTTTCTTTTATTTGTATATTCACTAGCAGTCGGCCATGACAGGTTTGGAGAATTTCGAGGCAGTTAAAACACATCCACATACTTTAAAAGTTGTAGGACAAAAAAAGCTAACTCCCTGAAAGGAGAAAAAGAGGATGGGGTAGGGGGGTGGGAGTGAAGCAGATGCATGCACCCAGAAGCCAGGCCCCCTTTCACTAGTTCTCCACTAAAACCCTAGGCTTAAACTCCCCTCAGTCTGAAAAACAACAACAAAAAACCTCGTTTGAGGGTTTGGACTGCTTGGAAAGTGAGCAAACCTGCTGCTGAAAAAACTTTTTTTAAAAAAACACACAAAACCTTAGCAGGCTGACACGAAGCCTGACCTGAGGTATGCAAGCAAAGCAGCTTGCAAAGCCCAGCAAGTACAATGGGGCCAACTTGCTGCTAAAGCACGTTTAGGGTGGCAGCCTTAGCATGCATGCAGAGAGCAGTGTTTTTCCGGTATTCCCATCATGCTACACTGGTATTTTTAAGCTCAGTGAGGAGTGTGAGTGGGGGGAAAAGTGTTTCTGGAACTCGACGCCTCTCTGTTCCTGCCCACTTCCTGTACCGTGGGTGCTTCTTAGGATTATAAAAGTCATGAACCACAATTCAATTAAGAAAATGGTTGCATAATCCAACTTGGATTTTGCACAACTGTGGCAAGTTTCCCTGTTTCTGATTTATGTAAATAACAGAATCTTCCGACACCAGAATTCCTGGCATTTGTTTAATTAACTCCTTTAAACAACCAATCACTTAAAAACTTTTCTAACTCTTAACAGGACACATGTATGGGTATCTCCTCAGAAGCAAATCCCACTGAGTGTCCAGAGGAGGGCAACCAAAATGGTCAAAGGCCTGGAAACGATGCCTTATGAGGAACAGCTAAGGGAGCTGGGCATGTTTAGCCTGGAGAAGAGGAGGTTAAGGGGTGATATGATAGCCATGTTCAAATATATAAAAGGATGTCACATAGAGGAGGGAGAAAGGCTGTTTTCTGCTGCTCCAGAGAAGCGGACACGGAGCAATGGATCCAAACTACAAGAAAGAAGATTCCACCTAAACATTAGGAAGAACTTCCTGACAGTAAGAGCTGTTCGACAGTGGAATTTGCTGCCAAGGAGTGTGGTGGAGTCTCCTTCTTTGGAGGTCTTTAAGCGGAGGCTTGACAACCATATGTCAGGAGTGCTCTGATGGTGTTTCCTGCTTGGCAGGGGGTTGGACTTGATGCCCTTGTGGTCTCTTCCAACTCTATGATTCTATGATTCTATTCTATGATTCTATGAGTTCAATAGGCCTGGCTGCCATAATACAGGATGTACAGTCTAAGCATATATGGCACAGATCCTGGATTCTCACTATACTCAACATGCCACTATCATCACTTCCTAGTACTGATGATTCCACACTTTGGCCACCATATTTTGAAGCTGGTTTGCAAGCGATTCAGAGTCACTCATTTCAAAAATTCTTACACCCAGGACATTTCTCTGTAGGGGGGTTGGCATGAAACTAGCAGGTAAATTGTCCTGTCTCGTGATCTTATATACCAAACGGCTACAAACATAGGTAATAAGAAGCCACAACTGATTATAGTTTCCCAGCCTGCAACACAAAAGAGACATACAAGTCGAAAAATGGCATCCAATGTTGTCAGATATGATGCTATGCTAATCCTGCACTCTCCCCATCACCCCCGTTTCTGTGTACCATCTGCAAGAAGTTGTATGTAGAGCAAATGCTTTCTTCTTTATAATTTTGTAAATCTGGCTACGGTCACTAAAATCCTGTGAAACGTAACATCTTAGAGAGGCCATTCAGTAAAAGCCCGGGGTCACTGAGCTCCGCCCTGGAAACCTAAAGATCTGATAAGATTACTTGTATTATCTACAACATCATTAGCTTTAATACGACTAGTGGTTAAACATAGATAAGCTTTTGAGATACTATTGTTATATTCTATCTTGTAACAGTGGGCAACCTATTGTGACTTCACACTGGTCTGCTTCGAAACACTGCTCTTCTTTCTTACGATTATCCTCTCAAAGAACAGGCTAAAAAGAACTTAAAGAAGCTTTTTCTGGTGCGAGTAAATGAAATACCACATAAAAACCAATATGAGCAAATCTGAGGTTCATACCCCACAACTTGAAGTTGAAAACAAATTGCCCAACCAGGGGAAACAGGAAAAAACAACCATCTATCATATATACATTAGCAACGAGACCTGCAGTACCTTAAAGACTAACAAATTTATCGTGGTTTGTGAATTTGTGAATTCGAGTTGACTTCATCAGCTGCATGAAATGTAAGTTGTCAGATATACATGATTGGGGCGAGGGGAGAAAGAAATGTAGAGACGATGGCAATTACATCAAAAGTTAAAATAAAAAAATTCCTTCCAGTAGCACCTTAAAGACCAACTAAGTTAGTTCTTGGTATGAGCTTTCGTGTGCATGCACACTTCTTCAGATACCAAGAATGCACACGAAAGCTCATACCAAGAACTAACTTAGTTGGTCTTTAAGGTGCTACTGGAAGGAATTTTTTTATTTTGACTATGGCAGACCAACACGGTTACCTATCTACTATCAAAAGTTAAATGCAGCTAAATTTGTGTACATTCACAAATCAGTGTTGCGGATGATGCAGCATTCCTGCAACGGTAAAATAATTAATACTAGCAGTAAAATAATGATGTGGCAAAATGCTTTAATTGATCACACAACTTAATGTGGCACAATATTCATGAGGTACGCTAACAAATTTCAAATCTGCTAAACACTTCAAAGTACAGTGGTACCTTGGGTTACAGACACTTCATGTTACAGACGCTTCAGGTTACAAACTCCGCTAACCCAGAAATAGGACCTCGGGTTAAGAACTTTGCTTCAGGATGAGAACAGAAATTGCACGGTGGTAGCGGGAGGCCCCATTAGCTAAAGTGGTAACTCAGGTTAAGAACAGTTTCAGGTTGAGAACGGACCTCCAGAACGAATTAAGTTCTTAACCCGAGGTACCACTGTACACTGATTGCTACTCAATTGTCAGTGTTAATTAATAAATAAATATTTAAATGTTTTCCTAGTTCAAATGGCAGGAAAATTCAGACCTTATGACCTCTTGGTGTGCTATGTGGTGAGTTCCCATAGCACAAGATTATTCTTTAATACCCATTTACAGGAGCCAAATACAATAACTTCTTTATAATTAATTAAATGTGATAATACCAACTATTGGTATATCTGTCGAAACATTTTAATGTCTTGCAGATTAAGTGGTAAGATTTTCTTTCTAAGGAAAGCTCAAAAGTGCACCAGACCCTTCCCTATCTTTTGGAACTGGCATGGAGGGGTAGGAAACCTGTAGCCTTCTAGATGTCATTGGACTCCAATTTCCACCAGCTCAGAGATTACGCAATATGCAGTCCAATAATACCAGGAGGGCCACAGGCTCCCCGTCCTGGCATATGAAATGGGAAGGAACTCAAAAGTCAGTCAGTTCAATCAATCCCTAGCTGTGAAGAAGGAAGAACCTTTCATATTTTCACCTAGCCCTAAATCTACTCAAGTGCCTTACAGTGCAGTCCTATTCGTATCTATTTAGAGGTCCCACCAATTTCAATGAAACTTACTCTCAGGTCTGCAGCATAAGACTCACCAAGGATTTTGGCAGTTTTAGGGGAGGATTCACGAGAGGAAGTGGTGCTCAACCCAGGCACGGAAAAAATCAGTTTTGGATCCCAGCGCAGGGTGGAGGACAGGCATTCACAAGAGAGAATCAGTGGGTAGAGGAAGGGTTACAAACCCTCCTGCCAATTCACTCTTGTTAGTGTGACCTCCAATCTCTCCATTAGCATTACAAAAGAAGCACAGGGTTTGGAACCCCACGTTCCTCTTAGAAATTCCTCTTAGAATTTCGAGTTCTGTCCTGACCAATCTCACTAACAGAAAAAGAAACATTCAAAACCCGACAGGAATAAAAACACCTTCCTGTCTGCATTGCTCAGAGGAGGACTAAAAGTCTTCTTCCCTTCACCGTTACTCCCCGCCCCTTCCCAGTCACAGAACATCTAAATGTGCATTTTGTGCTGAAATATGTATTAAATTAGGGATTTAGTACAAGAACACTGATAAAAGAACAGAACATAGGATTGGAAGGACCAAGACTTAACCTTTTTTTTTTTTTTTTTGTATAGCCAGAACACCACCAAAAACTAAAATGCACAAAAGGGCATCACAAGTGGATACTGACTTAAAAAACAAACAAAACCAAAACCCTAAGCAACACGCTTGACAATTCCTTACTTTTTCTTTATCTCATTTAAATTGTGTGATATCAAGTTGCACTGGGTTAGGTTCTTTCATATGAAGTGAATAAATCGAGACATATCACATTGTGTCCCACGGTGCAGAGAAGGTAAACAAAGACCTCTTCTTTATGGCAAAGCAGAAAAAGATAATTCGTTCCCCGCCTTTAGCCTCCCACCCTGTACACATCTGATGGGTCTTTTGTGGAGAAGGCAATCTGAAGCATAAAAATGAGACTGTCAAGCCCAGATACCTTTTCCATTCTGAATGACGGAAAAATCTATGTCACACATACTGCTAGTAAAAATGAGAATTGTTTGCTTGCTGCTGCTGCTGCTGCTGTGTGTGTGTGTGATTATTGCATCAGGTGATTTTCATTTGTGTATTTCATATTCACCCCCAAACTGGTATGAAGAAAATAAAATAGAATATTAAACAAGGAACTTAATATTAAATGAAATCTGAATAGTTACATGGGCAGGCTTGAAACCTTTCTTAGTTTCTGTGTGTGTACAGAAGTCTGCAGTTGAGTAAGGGAGGGATATAAAAAACACCATTCTACTTAAAATACTTTCTGTATAGCAGGTATCGATTTGCACATGGAAATGTCAGATCTGCATATGAAAACAAAAAAATTACATAAGAGACAACAATAAGATATAATTTTTTTCTTGCTGGTAATAACGGGGGGGGGGGGAGAAATCATAGTGTTTCATCCTGACTTGGCCATACTGAAGAGTAGACCCATTCATTTCAAAGGGGTCTACTCTAGGTATGACTAACAGAATAATCCAACCCCCAACAGAGCTGGGTTGAGCAGAGGCACCTCTCCACTCAGCTGGCCTCCTGCCAACTCCTGAACATGTGACTGGGAGGCACCTTGGTGGGCTTTACATCACACCAGACAGCTGAAATCCTCAAAATGGGGCATTGGGATCAGGAATGAGGTAGCCCAGGATCTGCTGAATGCCGAGCCAGTCACACTGCTGTTGCATAGTAGAATCAGGCCTGATCCAACCCAATTGCTGCATCCTGCCCTCCACCTTCTGCTGGGGCTGCCATGAGGGTCTGGGATGCCAGCAGTGGGTGGGGTTTTAGAGTGTACCCTAAGACTGGCTACAACTCATAGTACAACAGGTAATGAAAGGCAATTCAGAAGAAGAAAAAGAAGAGTTTGGATTTGATATCCTGCTTTATCACTACCCTAAGGAGTCTCAAAGAGGCTAACAATCTCCTTTCCCTTCCTCCTCCACGATAAACACTCTGTGAGGTGAGTGAGGCTGAGAAACTTCAGAGTAGTGTGAATAGCCCAAAGTCACCCAGCAGCTACATGTGGAGAAGTGGGGAAGCGAACCCAGTTCACCAGATTACAAGTCTACCGCTCTTAACCACTACACCACACTGGCTCATTAGGACTTTAGCACACAACACTTTACTTGGCTTCTTCACCATACCAAAACCATTTGTATTTAGGCACCATATTAAAACTTGACCTCCTCTAGTGGTATTATCAACTTTTCTATATTGATACTGACTCTTCTGCAATCGTACTATTCAACTGGGGATGATTTGACACATTTTATTACTATTGTTTTCCATGTTTTATTTTGCAAGCTGCCTTAGAAATCTTAAGGCGGTAAGGCAGGATAAAAATGGTTCTACAGAAACACATTTCTATCACTTCAAAAAAACATAGAACAATACAAAGTCCATGAGCTGTATTGATTTGTGTCCCAACAGAAGGCTCTTTGATCCAGTAGAACCAAAAGGGGAGGAGAAGGTGATTTTCTCAGATTCACCCTTTCTCCCTCAGTTTTCTGCATCATCTACCATGTTTTCTCAAAGGGTCCTCCAACCCACTTGAGGAAAGTTAACGGGAGGCACAGGGGGGCCGCAGAAGGAAGGGGGGAAAACTCCCTTCCCTTTCCCACCAACAGAAGCCTCCACTGGACCAAGCAGCCTTCTGTCAGCAGAAGGGCACAATTGGATACCACCCTATCTGTTTAACAAATTAAGAAATACCAGGAAACGGTTACTGCCATTATTGGTTCCTGTCATCTCAGTAATTTATAGTTCTACTCCCTCCTTCTCTTATATCCCTCTTATTAGACTGGAGGGCCTGCAGTTAGGGATTGATGTGCATTTTTATTTATAATAAGTACACACTAAGCACTTCACAAATAATAAATGGTGACATCCCTGGACATCTCTCCGTTTGCTAATGGGTACTTTTTGCACACAGAAAAAATGTTACCTGTGAAAGGCAACATGATGGAAGTTTCAGGTGCCCAGGCTTTTTATGTCAGAAGGGCACTTAATCTTCTGAAAAATGTGATTGGATAAATCTTAACATATGACTTGGGAGGTCATTCTAGACCTTTGCTATTTACACCATTAAAAAACCCCCCAAACCCTATGATGAAGTGTGTCCTTTCTTCTTCAAGAGAACACTCTCCCCTATACCAGATTTTGGAAAGCCAGTTCCCAGCTACCCTCACACTTGCAAGTCTGGTTCAGTTTTCAGTGGTGGCCCTTGAGTTCTGGGAGAGAAAGCAAAGAGACCACATTCCGAGAAAGGAAATTCTGTGATGTTTTAAATGTTTTCCTTTCCCAACTTGAGTATTAGGGTGCAAATGTTATTAGAGCAGCATTAAAAAGTAAAGGTACCCCTGACCATTAGGTCCAGTCGCGGACGACTCTGGGGTTGCGGCGCTCATCTCGCTTTATTGGCCGAGGGAGCCGGCATGTGGCCAGCATGACTAAGCTCTGGCAAACCAGAGCAGCGCACGGAAACACTGTTAGAAAGCAGCATCTTCCAGGGAAAAAAGAAGATGGGGTGGGGAGGGGGCCAGTGCGAAGTACCAGTCTGGATTGGCAAAGCAGTGCCAAAATGTCATTGCAAAGCTCATTTTCCTTAATAAAATGGGAGGGGACCAGCCAGCATTAAGCACACTTTTAAAGAAGAATAACAAACGCAATCATGTGTAGATTGGCCATTAGAGAGGCAATGATGATTCAGCGAAGCTGACAGGTGTGTACAAGCTCAAGCCGCTTGGGACTGGAGACCCCAGGGAAACAGGGACTTAAAGAACTTGGGATTCTTTGGATGTTTAATGGTAGAAAACAGAGAAGAGGAAGTGGGCTGAATGAAAGTACTGGGTATGGGAAGGAGTTAGAATTTATGTCCCATAGTGCAGCAGGAAGAGGAAGTGACTTGGCAAATTTTAAGTACCGGTAAGTGAATACAGGAGGTGCTGAAAGAGACCGAAAGGTGAAAGGAGGAAGCAGGATATATTTGGTTTTCGGTTGTTGTTTTTTACTCTTGGCATCTACTGGTCTGGGAAGGCTCCTGCCTGGACAATTATCAATCAGATAAACTAACCTGTTTATCAAGCCTCTTTTTAAGGGCATAGATCTGGTCAAAGGTCTTGAATAATGAGGCCACTTACAGGTTGTTGTTTTTCTTAAAAAGAAAATAAAATTTAAGAGCCTCCACCCTGCGTATTCCCCACAGTTCAAGAATATATGCAGTTGGAATGTGAGTATTTCTTTACAGATTTGGGCATAAGGGAGATCCCCTGATCTCAGGTGCTGGAGCCACTAGCTACAAAGGATACAGTGAAACTTTGCAACCTGCAGGGATCCATAAAATTTTAACAGTCCTCTGTCCATGCATACTCTCTCTCTCTCTCTGTGTGTGTGTGTGTGTGTGTAAGTGATACTTTTCTTGCTATAGGAAATGGAAATAAAGTTAGAACTTTAAAATGAACTAATTTTAAACATACCTGTGGCATTTATTGCCCAGAGAAGAAAAGAAATAGATATGATGATTTGGACCCACAAACCACCCACAGAACTCCACTTCCAAAGCTTCCTCCCTGTTGCAGCCCCTTGCACACATGCACACACCCCTCGGGACCCTTGGGAAAGGTGTGGCACATGGTGCAAGCGTCTGCAGATGGGGGCGGGGAGTTGGCAGCAGCCATGAAGCCCCTTGAGCAAGGGGAAGTGCCTTCTACTTACAGAATCATAACATTGTACAGTTGAAGGGACCACGAGAGTCATCTAGTCCATCCCCCTCCACTTGTGTGATGGCCCTCTGGAACCAACACAATGTATATGAAGAAGAGGCCCTCCCAAGTCCCTTAAACAACTTAAAACATACAGGCATGAAACACCATTGATGAAAAAGTTTATTTATCCACCTTTAAGCCTTCTTAAAAAATAAAATAAAGCTATAATATGCTGGCACACCTTTATTTTAAGAAGACTCTTACTTTTGTATACAGTCATACCTTGGTTTCTGAACAGCTTAGTTCTTGAATGTTTTGGCTCCCAAACGGCGCAAATCCCAAAGTGACTGTTCCGGTTTGCAAACTATTTTTGGAAGCCGAACGTCCGACAGGACTTCCGCGGCTTCCGATTGGATGCAAGAGCTTCCTGCAGCCAATCAGAAGATGCGCTTTGGTTTCCGAACGCTTTGGAAGTCGACTTCTGGAACGGATTCCGTTCCGACTTCCAAGGCACAACTGTACTTCACTTCGGTAAACGTTTTGTTTTTTTATTACATAGGAGAATGATTTTTTTCCAGTACCAACCCAGCCTTTGCACAACACTCAGGGTTTTTATGATTTGCATTAATCACCACCTCAGGAATACAGTGGTTAGAAAATTAGAACAGTTTAACTGGCAACATTGTAACTCCTAACTGTCATGCAAAGTTTTGTTTCAGGAATGATTTTCAGGTATTGAATCAGGCTGAATGGCACCTTGTCCTGAGTCACAACACAAAGAAAGAACTTGCCTGTCTTCATTCCCAGCCAACTTTTTCTTGGCTCATGAGCCTGAGGTAGATTCCTTTCTGTTTTTCTCCACCCCCACTTTTTCCTTCTTTAGATTAAATAGGTTTTTATTATTTTGGGGGGCAACCCCATGGTGTTTTGTTTTTTTTAAAAAAAGGAATAAAAAGAAGAATCATCAAATAGAAATACAGCAGTCTCTGGATAAAAAACATGCTCAAGGAACCATTGTGTGATTCTAAGAAATCTTTCCTCATTGAAATGGCTTTGAACTTCCATGCTACAACAGATGTGAACACCCTCAGGTCAAGGGTTCCTCTCCTCCAGTGGAGGTCAGCCTCCTCCCACATCAGTGAGCTTCATGAGCCCAATGGAGACATCTTGGCAAGGCTGGTCAGAGGGGAAGCAAGAAAAGGACAAGAGTGCAGAATTGGGGAGGCACTGATCTGAATACTGGGGAAGGGCCAGTTGGGTTTGTAGGGGAGAGGCCTGCCCCAGTGACATCCGATGCCCTGGCCAGCACCTTAGAGCTGCCTGACTTGTCTTTTGGCTTGCAACTTTGACACATTTTTTTCTTGTCCTATATAGTTTCTCCCTAAAATATGCATCTGATAAACTGAATTCAGGGATATTATTACCCTGACCCTTTTCTCGCTTTTTGTATTCCTAGGAATAATAACACAATGGGGGGAAAATCACATTTCATTGGACATTGCTTTTTCAGTAATATAAATTACATTACCTGTAATAAATGCGAAGGGTCTGGAGCTCTTCTTCTAGTTCTTTATACTGTTGAACAGCTGCCTCTCTTTCTTGTTGCATAGCCATCAATTTTTCCTACAGAGAGAAAGCCAGTTTAATTTTCCCCCTTCCTTGTTTCCCCCCAAAATAACAAAAATATATTACTTTATACACAAAAGTTGGCATTGTGTTCCATGCAAATGCCTTGAAGAGCAACCCTATGCATGCTTACTTCTATGTAAGTCCCACTGAGTTCACTGGGGCTTATTCAGGTAAGTGCCTTTCAGGTAAGTGCCTGCAGGATTCAATCTAGAGGCCTGCTGGATCACACTAAAGGCCTATCCAGTCTAGCTTACTGTTTCCAACAGTGGCCAATTAAAAGTACCCGAGAAGCTCACAAACAGGACATGATTGCAATGGCAGTTTCCTGCTGGTGCTCCCAGCAATGGATATGCAGAGGCATACTGCAGAGGTGGCATATAAGCATAATGACTAGTAGACCACCTTGGATGCATTAGCAGGAATGAGGAATATCAATACAACCAATAAATAGTTGTTAATTGAGCCGTTGTCCTCAACAATTCATTCTAACTATTCTTTTTTTAATATAATCTAGCAAAGAGATCTCAGGAAAAGCTTGGCAGTCAGTGCAAATGTTGTAGCAGAGGTGTTGGATGCTGTAGGCCAGGCATGGCCAAACTTGGACCTCCAGATGTTTTGGGACTACAGCTCACTAGCTAACAGGACCAGTGGTCAGGGATGATGGGAATTGTAGTCCCAAAACAGCTGGAGGGCCAAGTTTGGCCATGCCTGCTATAGGCTATTAGCAGTCTAGCTCACTGAGTTCTGCATCAGATGGGAGTTTTTGAACAAGGCCCAAGGGCAGCCCCACACAGACTACATTGCAGTAATCCAGACTCTAGGTTACCATTACATGAATTGGGCCCCAAAGCCAAACAGAACCAATCTAGGTGCTGTAAATTTAATACAATAAGCTCCAAGCTTATTCCACTCAACAACCTGGAAGCCTCGTTCTATAACAACCGAAGTGTCCAAACATTTTTCAAGGCAATCTCACCTAGAGCATTTCTTGTGTCCTGTCTGGCTGTGAAGTATGCAAAAAATACCATGGCTAAATCACTGTATCTGTGGGTTCCTTCTCACACAGCACTCTTTCAGGCATTTACCGTATTTTTCGCTCTATAACACGCACCCGGCCATAACACGCACGTAGTTTTTAGAGGAGGAAAATTCGTAGGCATGCCACCCATAGGCATTTCCTCCATAACACGCACAGACATTTCCCCTTACTTTCTAGGAGGAAAAAAAGTGAGTGTTACGGTGCAAAAAATACGGTACCTTATCCAATCCCACAGAATGTATTCCTGATAGAAGAGTACTGCAAGGAAAAGGTGACCAGATGCAATATCTCACAATAATTTTGCTAGGATAGCCCTACTGTTAGGTAGAGTGAGCTGTTGCTATAGGCAGCAGGCGAGGACAGAGTTATGTGCCATGCAGCCTGCCTCCCTGTGCCCCAGGGCCTTTACCTCATCTCCTCTGTTGAAGTATGATTCAGCTACCGGTCTAGTCAGCTTTTCTACAGGGCACCATCTTATCCTTCACCCCCAGACAGCAAAATGTACTGAGCCAGCCTTGCAGCTCTGAAACAACACCATACTAAGCAGAGGCTGAGGTAACAATGCCCGCCTGGCCAAGGAATTTGCTCTAAAACTCAAGGTGCTTGCTTCCTCTGTTAAATGTGCACAATGGCATTTACTCTGCTTCCATGAACAGGCAAACAGTTGATTCCTGGAATTAAGCAGTTAAAATTCCATTTGCAGGTCGAGCCATTTGTGTGTTGAACCTTTTAGGCTCACAGATATAAAACCACAAAAGAATGTTAGCCAAACCAAGCTATTTTTTATAATTATACTGTACCGTTTGTGAACCAATCTTCTTAAATATTGGGGGAAAACATGCCTGAATCAAAGTAGGTGGGTTGTTCCAAGAGGCCAATAATTAACATCCTTGACAATTTTCAGTGTACTGTGAACTGCAATTGAAACGTAGACTGGAAGGAAATGTTTGTAGCAGACACACCCACTCGCCAAGAGATTACCAGTTCGATTCTTTAGAGAGGTATCACACCTGATATCCTTTTAGGATAAAGGTCAGGAGATGTAGGTCTGGATTCTCCTTTCACTTAAACCCATACTGGTCTGGTACTACTTCACAAGATTAGCTTCTAGTTTATTGCAACATAAGAGAAGGGAGAATTGACGTAAATGGATTCAGGGCAATCAGTCCCTGAGAAAGAGGAAAATAATAATAATACTAGGCTTGCAGTTAATCTCCTGAGTATAATGTGTAGGATGGGAGCCGAATTCTGGTAAGGCAGAGACAATAGCAAACATTCCAATCTGGGATTTAGGTGCCTGCTACCTGTGACAGAAGCCCAATCCTCACTAAGGTGGTAAACCTGTGCCTTGGTTGTAGCATCTCAGATGGAGAGGGGGACACATACAAATAAAAATAAACCAGCATCATAAAAATCCATGCATACAGAAAATTAGATGTTACGAAGCCGGCTTATTCCTGATATCTAGGGCTGGATATTTATTGTTATCATATGGAGCACAATCTTGCGAGCCCCCACTTGCTTTCAGTTTAGCATTTCAATGAGCTGGAGGAGAAGTCTATCAATGGTTACTGGCCATGATGGCTATGGTCTACCTCCATAGGTGGAGACAGCAATGCTTCCAGACACCAGTTGCTGGAAACCACAGAAGGGGAGAGTCTTCTTGTGCTCATGTCCTGCTTCCTGGTTTATCACAGGCCTCTGGTTGGCCATGGAGAGAACAGGATGCTGGACGATATGGGCCATTGACCTGATCCAGCAGGCTATTATTATGTTCTTAAATCTTATCCGGGAAGTTTGCACTGCAATAAAATAGCTGGCTAGCAAATACCATTCTCTCATTTGCCATGTATTTCTATGCCAGATTTTTAACCTCCCTTTTTGTCGCTCATCAATAAAGAGAAAGAGAGACAGAGAAAGGCCCTGCCATTAGGCTTACAAAACTAAAAAGAGACAAGACATACAAGAAAGGGAGAGTAAGAGAAAAAGGCAGAAGTGAGAGATCAGTTTATCAAGGCCAAAACAAAGTGATGATGTATAATGATTTATACCCAGTTTGAGCCAGGTTGATCTTTCCTGACTGGTGTTCTTCCTTGAATAGTAAAGGTAAAGGGACCCCTGACCATTAGGTCCAGTCGTGGCTGACTCTGGGGTTGCGGCACTCATCTCGCTTTATTGGCCGAGGGAGCCGGCGTACAACTTCCGGGTCATGTGGCCAGCATGACTAAGTCGCTTCTGGCGAACCAGAGCAGCGCACGGAAACGCCGTTTACCTTCCCGCCAGAGTGGTACCTATTTATCTACTTGCACTTTGAGGTGCTTTCGAACTGCTAGGTTGGCAGGAGCAGGGACCGAGCAATGGGAGCTCAACCCGTCGTAGGGATTTGAACTGCCAACCTTCTGATCGGCAAGCCCTAGGCTCTGTGGTTTAACCCACAGCGCCAATAGCAGTTGAATTCTTTTGGCCAGTGGTGTGGGGCAAGGTGCTTTCCCCTTGTGCTTCTGTAATTCCAGGGCAACAGGCATATGAGACTACAGGCAAATTCTACATCAACCGAGATCTTTTTGGTAATGTCATGCGCAGAGGACGCTCATCAAAAGTAATCAACTTAATCGAGTCATGTCCATTGATTTCAGTGGGTTTACTTTGAGTGTCATTTGGAACTTTGAAATGTGACAGCAATATGGAGTAGTCTACTAAGAAAGATTTTAATGGATATGGTATTTTAGGAAAGCTAAAGAACAATGTTGTTTGCCTAGAACTGTAGTGCTGGAAAGAATCTCAAGGATTATCCAGTTCAACCCCTACCACACTAAGACAGGAATCATTATACCTTAAGCAGCTCTGATAATTGTTTATCTAAGGCCTTCTTTAAAAAGTTTGTTGACAAGTTTCTATGACTTAAATCTTTCAGTTAGAAACCTTTGTTCAACATTTAATCTAATCTACTGTCATTCTTGTAACACTGCTGCCTCTCATTGGCAAAACAACAACAACCACCCCAATTGCTTTCTAATTTGCTTATACTGAAGAAATGAACCTTTGCTGCCAATTCTTGTACTAGACCAGTATGAAGTAAGCAGCACATAAGCGGCACACAAAACACTGCCAAACCATTCTACGTTCTAAATCTTATATTAATAATCCAATGATCCTTGTTCTCTCAATTTTTGGATTATTAATATAAGATTTAGAACGTAGAATGGTTTGGTAGTGTTTTGTGTGCGGCTTATGTACTGCTTACTTCTAATTTGCTTATGGCAAATGTTTGAAAACTACTTTGTCCCCATAATCTCTTCCCTAGATCCAGTATTAGAAATGTACCAGATATTCTGCAGTTTTGATTTCTGAGCTGAAAATGGAGGTTTTAGAGGGATAGAGGCTACCTGAGCCTCAAGCAACAACAATGGAACCAGAACTACCCCCAAGGTATGTACCTACTCCATCAGATGGAGTATAACTCCATCAAGAACAGGCCGTTCTTGGTCTAGGGAACCACCCACTACCAGTGCCTCAGTCTTATCTGGATTGAGCTTCAGTTTATTGGCTCTCATCCAGGCCATTATCAAGGCAAAACAACGGTCCAGCATATCTGCTGCCACACCTGCAGATGTAAAGGGTGCTTCCCCTTCCGGAACTACAATCCCCAGAGTTCCCTGTAGAGAGGGATTGATTGTTGATCCTGGGACTTATAGCTCTGGGAGTGGAATAGGGATCTCTTAAGAGCTCTCAGCACTCTCCCCCCCCATAACATTTTATTAATTTTCCACAATAACAAAAACAAAGCAAACAACAATAAAAACAAAACAGATTGACTCCCCCCTATTCCCTTTCTTGGTTCCATTGTATATCAATGTACTACATGTCCATTACAAAGTTTTAACCATTTGAATTACTTATTGTCCAGTCATAATAAAATTACAAGTATTCTCAAAACCCTGCCAATGTATTAGCCTGTGTACATTGCTTCTGTATATATGCAGTAAAGTACTTCCATTCTTCCTTAAATTCGTTGTCATCTCTTTCTCTTAATTTCACTGTCAGTTTTGCCATTTCAGCATATTCCATTAATTTAACTTGCCAATCTTCTTCAGCTGGGACACTTTCTTCTTTCCAAGAGCTCTCAGCACTCTTAACAAACTACAGCTCTGTGATATGAATGTAGCCTTAGCCCACACTGAATATAACTACTGTTGCATACAATGCATTTTTTAAAATAAAAAAATCCTATTTCTCTTTTGTCCTGTTTAGTGGCAGCATTTCCTTGGCACCACTTTCCCCCTTGGCTTCTTCTTTATTCTTCCTGAATTAAAAGCACTGGTGATGATGGGCAATCAAGGAATGCACACTGAACAGGGTGTCTGAGAGATAGTGGCATCTCCTAGGACAGAGAGAGAGGTTTTGGCCAAAAGCAGAAAATGGAAGATCCCAGGGCAAACTGAACTAGTAGATTATGCTATCTTGAAGATGAAAAGAAGTGTGCTTTAACGTCAAAGGTAAATACTTTCTCCTTTCATCATTATGATTTTTATTCACAGGATCTGCTTAGGCATACTTGGGTACAGATACAGTGGTACCTCGGGTTAAGAATTTAATTCGTTCCGGAGGTCCGTTCTTAACCTGAAACTGTTCTTAACCCGAAGCACCACTTTAGCTAATGGGGCCTCCTGCTGCCGCTGCTGCACGATTTCTCTTCTCATCCTGAAGCAAAGTTCTTAACCAGAGGTACTATTTCTGGGTTAGTGGAGTCTGTAACCTGAAGCATATGTAACCTGAAGCGTATGTAACCTGAGGTACCACTGTGTGTGTGTGTGTGTGTGTGTATATATATATATATATATATATATATATATATATATATATATATATATATATCTCCTCTCCAAATTGTAATGTCTGGTTCAAGAATGAACCATTGCATTCTCATGATTCAGAGTTTTCATATTGGAGGTGGGGGGGGGGCAGCGTCTTCTGATACTGCTCAGCTTTGTATTTAACAACTCACCTGGTTGCCATAAGCAACAAGGAATTCCATGCAGCCAAGTGACCGGACTGGCAGAAGAGGGATGGATCACTCGCTTGCTTCTCTGCCAGCAAACTTGGTTTCTGTGTCAGCCATAAAGGAAGGCGAGACCTGTGGCTCAAAAGGAGAGGGCTCCCCTACAATATTAAGTGCACTCCTATCCATGTCTTCGAAGAAGTAAGTCCTATTGAATTCAATGGAGCTTACTCTCATGTAAGTGGGGTTAAGAAGAGCAGCCTTAAGCAATCAAAAAATTTTCCTTGCCACAAATGTTGCTGCTCAAGTAGGAAATATTAATATTCTGATAGAAGTCAATTGTATGCATCTGTTTCCTCTGGATGGTACATAATCAAGTCATGGAAATGGCTCTTGACTTAGCACTCAACTTCTTACAAAAGTAACTTCCAAAGCTTGCAGCAAAGACAGGAGCATGGAGAGCACTGGGAAAACCCTCCACTCCCCATTATTTTTTTTGGCAGCCAGCAATTTAATTATGTTAGGTACATCTTAGATATTAGCTATTGAACATACTAGCCTCCAGTTTACCAACGGAAACAAGAGCTCTTTTAGATCAGACCAAGAGCCAACCAGACGAACAACTTCCCTGCCATTATTGCTAGTCTGCCATTTTCCACTCTTGCTTTGGCCACCCAGCACAATCATTTGCCAGCAGAAGGCAGCTCTCATGTTATCTATCAGACGATTATAACATGTCACAAAAAGATGCCTAACTCTGTTCCCAGCCATTCTGAAATGGCATGCGGCAACTGTTTTGCACAGCGTTGATTCTGTTAGCTGCCTTGAGCATGCTAATGGAAAGGTGGTGCGTCAAGCAAGGAAATAAATAACAAATAGGAAGAAAAAGGAGAATTGTGAATTCACAGCAATGCAACATCTAAGGTTGTAAAATCTTGCTCTGTTAAAATAAATAGATGTTTTGCTTCTGTCTTGAGCAGACACATGACGGCTCCCTATTAGAGCAAAAAATCCTTATGATCCCTTAGCAACGATCTTGCCAAATTTACCCCTGCTTTTAACCACTTTTTTGCAATGATCTCGAAAGATGCCAATGAGAGCAAATATCAGCCGCTGCAAACCAAACTACCGTGTGCAAACCCGCAGTCTGTTAAAATCGAACTGTAAACTTTCCCCTACATGCCAATGCCCTTCTGCATTTGGAATCTTTGCCAATACTTTTGTTTTTGTTTGTTCAAAGGATCTCATCTGCTGTCACTGTGACTACCTTACAGTTCAGCTCCTGAACACCTGCTGAAGTGAACCTGTCACACCAGAAATGTTTTGAAGGTTAGGCAATCTCCATTCATTGAATGGCAAGCACTTGGGTCCTGTTTCCTCTCTACCTTTCAACATAACGAAAAGACAATTGGATAACTGACTGTACAGAGATATTTGCCAACCGAAATGTTATTCCAGCAAGTTTAATCAAGTCATTTTGAATAGCAAAGAATGAGCGTATTTCTGGCAAAAACAAAATGAAAGTATTAAACAATTTACCAGATTGAATTGCAATATTGCGAGTCCATGAAAATTATTTCATAGTTCTGCCCAGTCAATGAAATGGAAGAATAAATAACCTATAATATAGTCTTTACTTTCTTTGTACCTTAAGTTACAAATAGGTAGCCGTGTTGGTCTGCCATAGTCAAAATAAAAAAATTCCTTCCAGTAGCACCTTAAAGACCAACTAAGTTAGTTCTTGGTATGAGCTTTCGTGTGCATGCACACTTCTTCAGATACAGTGTATACAGTGTATCTGAAGAAGTGTGCATGCACACGAAAGCTCATACCAAGAACTAACTTAGTTGGTCTTTAAGGTGCTACTGGAAGGATTTTTTTTATTTTGTACCTTAAGTGTGGGACATTACTGATGATTTGTACAATTTCAACACCCGTACCCAATGAAATACTAGATCAATGGGTACTTAGTATAGTAATGACTAGCTTGGGTCCCACTGATTTCCCTCAATCTGCTGTGCTGATGGGGGTTTGATGGGGCAAAGGTGTTCTTCCACCTAACGCTGCCTGGTTCTGCCCCTCTCCCCTCTGTTGGTGGGGAAGTCCTGCCCTATTGGAACCATGGGGGGAGGGAGAAGTAGTAAACCTACTACTTCACACATGTTGAGACCAAATATGCAAGCCAAGGCACAGCCATCCTTCAAAATCTGCACTAATCTAATTCTGCCATGCAGTTCTCCAGACAGGTAATACAGTAAAAATAAATAAATACATGTATTACAATAAAATGCATATATTTGTGAAGACAGCATAATAAATGCTTTCTATTAGGCCAAGTTGCTTTGCAAAAAGGTGTATATTGGGCAAAATTAGAAAGATGTGTATATCAGAAGAAATTCACACTACAATGCTGATGTTGTTAGCTGCTCTGTTGTTTACCTGTTGTTAACCACTCTGAGCCCGGCTTTGGCCAGGGAGGGCAGGATACAAATAAAAATTTATTATTATTATTATGAGTTTTCATGAGGACTTTTTCATTATTAAAAAAATTACAGACTGATGTGGAAATGTGGAAAACTAAACTTAAGACTGGAAAAAAGAGAAAGTGGGAGTAATCAAAATGGACAGATGCCTCTATCCCTAACAATGTCATAAAGGACATCTATGCACATCAACTGCTATAGCTAAGAACAGAACCTCCATATATAGAAGCAATAAAGGTCCACTCGCGGACGACTCTGGGGTTGCGGCGCTCATCTCGCTGTATATGCCGAGGGAGCCGACATTCCTCCACAGACAGCTTCCAGGTCATGTGGCGAGCATGACTAAGCCGCTTCTGGCGAACCAGAGCAGTGCACAGAAACATTGGTCACCTTCCCTCCGGAGTAGTACCTATTTATCTACTTGCACTTTGACGTGCTTTCAAACTGCTAGGTGGGCAGGAGCAGGGATGGAACCACGGGAGCTCACCCCGTTGCGGGGAATCGAACCACCGACCTTCCGATCGGCAAGCTCTAGGCTCTGTGGTTTAGACCACAGTGCCACCAGCGTCCCTATAGAAGCAATATACCCCATAAATAAAGAGCATTTTGTCACTGTTTACAATTAAGCTTTAAGGGATGTTTGTTAATTGTTACGGTATTATCTTTGTTGTTTACTGTCTTAGGCTCTATGGAGGAATGGTGGGATAGAATAATTTTAAATAAAATACTACCAGTGGAGGATCTTGGGGTGTCAAATTTTAGCGGTGCCCTGTGCGATGACAAAATGTGGTGCCCCCTGTCTTCCATTCTACATCATTGTTGTGGCACGCCCTTTGGCGCTCCCAAGGCTCTACACCCCATAACCCACCTCTGACACTACTGCTACTAATTTTTATTTCTATACATTACTGAATCCATGCAGTGTTTATAAACAATTAAGGATCCAGCACTTTGACTTGGGCTTGGAAGCAGAAGCCAGTGCAGTTTTATAAGAAACGGCAACATACGGATGATATCCAACCATAACCTGTGCATGAGTAGACCGATTGAAAATCATGAGAGATTCACTGAAATAGATGGGCTTAAGTTGCTTAGCTCCATCCAGTGGGCTTATTCTGAATATAACATAGCTGGATATTACTCTGTGCTCTGAATGGCTCCTGGTCAACAATGGCCAAATGGAAGTCTTCAAAGACAGTCCCATATATAACACATTAAAGCATAGCAGTCTAACTGGTGTGTTATCAGGATGTGGACCACAGGAGCTGAGCTTCTCTATCCAGGAGAGGGCCCCCTTCCTGTTGAACTTCCAGCACTTACTGAAGACTTCCTTTCACTGTTTTTTGGGTGGGGTTTTTTTATTGTGGTAGAAGATACTTCATGCCACAAATGCCACTTGAACACACTAAGACAGAATTGGATTCAAAAGCACTCCAATGCTGCAAACCTGATCTTTAAAGTGGAAAACACATAACACCCCCCCCCCAAGGATAGGTGAACCACCAGGATGGTGGCGAAAAATAGCGAAAAAGAAGGGAAATTGGGGTGAAAAAATGCTTCCCTCGTGCATTTACGCCCAAAATCTCTGAGGTTTTCACATCCCCTTTAGGACTCAGTTGACTAGCCCTTGAGCACCATAGCTGTCAACTTTTCCCTTTTCTTGCGAGAAATCCTATTCAGAATAAGGGAATTTCCCTTTAAAAAAGGGAAACTTTGACAGCTATGTTGAGCACACAGTTCCTCTGTGTAACGCCAGGATGCAACTAGATCTGATAGCTGTCAGCCGCAAAACAGGCCCTGCCAATTGCCTATACAGCACCAGTAATTTTATTTATTTATTTATATTTATTTATTTTGTTTTTAGATATGATGTTGCCTGACGTGCTTAGCTGAGGAAGAAAAATTATTCATCCGATCACCAAATCCTGTTAATGACGAGGTTCAAATGTACAAAAGTTGCATCAGGAGGTGGGCACACAGCGACTTCTTTTGGAGGCTGCAACTTCTGTGACTCGCATCGCTTGGGGTTAGATTGCTATGGATTTTGGCTGTTACGCGGAACTCCGCAAATGCTTTTGATCCATTTTATCTTGCAACGTAGCAAAGAAATGTTGCAATAAGAAACACCAACAAAGATCCGAAAATCTTAAGCTCTGGATTACCATATTGTGTTCTCCTGCCATTCAATGCATCAGACAAAGGCCTTGGTGTTCAAAGTAAAAGGAAGGGAGAAAGGAAGGGGAAAGAAAAAGTAAGAAAGAAAGAAACTGGTCACAGAAAGTGCAGAACACAAAGTCAATAATATTCTTCCACATCTTTCCTCTTTTCACAGACTGGATGTTAAAAGAGTTGCAGCAATTAGGCTTTTGTTAATTACCAGCTGTTGAAACAGATGTGTTGACTGTCCTTATTAGCTCACAGCTGGGACAGGAGAACAACTGATGCTCACTAAAACCAACAGCCAGCTGTTTGGCAGTAATTATCTCCTATAAATAATACAGGTGATAAATGCAGTAAAGCTTCATTGGGGAGTTTTAATAACAAAAGCACAGTTACTACATATATGTTCAATTTAAGTTTCAGATTCCCCCATCCTAAATATTTGTGCTGGCATACCTTCTTGGAAGGTTTATAATGTTACACTGGTGCAGCAGTTAGCATATTGCATTCTACCTAAACATGTTTTTGCTGCTCCAGCAGGCCTCAAAATTCTCTCAACGTGGCGGCATGTGTGCATCAACTACAAACTTACAAGGATGGTTTGTTCTAGCTGCTTCTGTGTTGATCCAGAAAAAGTGAGATCCAAAGTAAGAAATATTACCTCCAATACTGAATTTTATTATGCTTGTGCAACAAGATTCAGTTTGAGTTTAACAAAACTCTGATGAAGTGTCCTGTCTTAAATGCTTGCCTACTCTTGTAGTGCATTCACACCCCAGCAAAACATACCACATTACATCCCCTTCCTTTCTGTGGTAAATATATATTCTTCAACTGCCTATAATGGGCTTGCCGTGTCATATTTCTCTTTATTATATTTTACCATGATTTGGAATAGCCTTAAGTTGTATGTGTGTGAGAATTCACAAGTCACACAAGTCATACAATATGAAGTAAAAGCAATATATTCTAGGGAAATGAGCAAATATGTCTTTTCATCTCAGCACATTTGGTTCAGTCCCATAAACAACCAACTGCTTATTTAACTTACTTATTTTAAGACATATTTTTGACATATACCAAAAGTGGAAATAATCTGAAATTTCTGGCATCAAGTTGATAAATGTTACAACACAGGATACAATTTTCCGAATAAGCAAATGATGGAAATATGTATTTTTTCTACTGCTTACAATTTTAAAATAACCTCATATCCAGGTAACAGTAAATGCTGAAAATCTGATAAAGTTGACATTCACACATGAATGCTGTTAAACCTAAAGATGAATGTTATGAATGTCAAAAACAGAGGCGTCCCCATTTTTAGTATATACATACTGATGTGCATGTCAGAATACAACAGCACTTTCCTTAGTTTTCAGTTTTTAACATTATTTCTCTGTTACTAACTTCCACTTGAAATGTCTTTTAGTCATGACATTTTGGGTGTTCACTGGATCATTCAGATTTCCTTATATGTAGGATAACAATATGGAAATAAGTCAGAATATCTGAAATAATATTAACATAGATGATCATGTGGTTGTTTATATATTGATTCTTGACTTTATTCCAAATATTTTGTTATTAAAACTTATTAAGATGCATTAGAAAGAAGAAAGCAATGTAAAATAGAAATTTTGATTCTCTTATGTAAGCAAAGCTGTGCAACACAACCCAACAAAGGACAAGTCTACAGGAATTTAAGTCTATCCACTAATTAGTTCACATTAAAGACACCATCTTACTGAAAACAAGGATTAAGGCAGGCTGAATATTCACCCTTTCATGTCCTTCCTTCCTTATGTCTTGGGTAGAATCACCATAAAAAGCCTGTTCAGCCAGCTTTTAAGTAGAGAAGCTTGACAATAATCAAGTCTCTGTTCATTAAGAGGGACAATATCAATTAAGAGACATTACAGGGCAAGCAAACAAATAAAAAAGCCAGCCTGAACAGCCCACACAATGCCCATGAAAGTGTATTTCTAACACTGATGTGTTTTAAATTTTATAAATAAAATTTAAAGCAAAGTTCATTATTTTGTATCTCAAAGCCCTGAGTGAAACACATACCCATTCTCAACCTGCAAACACAAATGAAAGGAATTATCTTAGTGCCTAGAGAATTCCATTTATGAGGTGACCAATAAAGGTAAACAAGAAATAATGCTTCTTAAGGAATCATAACTTGATATATTGGGTTGTCTATGCACCGTTTCATTGTTAATACGACTTTGAGCAAAAGAAATCCAAAATTTGTAACAAGTTTCAGTTTGAGAGATAATGCCTTTCCCCACAAAGCTACCCCCCCTTGCCCAGCATCATCTTTAGAAATTGGTGCTATCTTTAGTTATTTGGTGCTACTTTATGTGAATATAGCAAGAAGACAACTGTAAGGACTTGTAGAATGTAAAGCAGGTCTCACCAGAATTTGCTATCAATGATGAACTGTACGAAAATAATAGATATAATCTATAGATAGGTTTGTCTACTATATTTGTAGCTGAACACAAAACAGAAACTTCCACTAAACTATGTTTGACACTTCTAAGCAAGTCTTCCATCCCCCTTATCGGGAAGAAGACAGCTTAGGAAAAAATAGTAGGGAGAAACCTATTTTATCTACTTCATATAATTGGATTAACTAATCTGTAATACATCTGACAATCCTTTTGAATGTGTAATCTAGATTGGCAAAAGGTGGTCCCTCCCTTCCCTGATTCTTCTGACTTTTAGTATTTTTTATTGTTTCGATGCTGATCCACACTGGAAAACATATATGCAAAACCAGGGGATGGTAGTGAGCAATTTGGGAAAAAACACACAAATTGATTCCTTTAGTCCAAAATTTATTTCTGGAAATTGCTGTCATACTCAGTTTCATGCAATGAAAGCAACACAGACTATGCCTACATGCAGAATTTGGACATTTTGGAAGTCCAGCAAAAATATCTAGATGTGCAGCTATATCATGAGTAACCTATAGCTTGATTTTGGCCACTGATTTAAAGCAACTGATCTTAGCTATATAGCTACTTTAAATTTGCCTCAGCCGAAAGTGGGAAACCCATTTACACGTTTAAAATATAGGTTAGTTATCCTACATTCACACATAGCAAGAAGATATTCCATATTCTGTTTTTATGTGTCCTCAAGGACTTCTGGCTTGTCAGACTGCAATGCAAACAAAAATTCTTCAGCATTCAGACAAGAAGAACATGATTTTTTATTTTATTCCCCCAACCATTTCAGATAAGTAATATTTACTAGACTTAGGTGGGAGGAATAGAGACCTAGTTTTATTATATTTCTGCATTGTTTGTAAATGCTGACAACACAAAAGTTAATGGGGAAATGAAATAGATTTTAACGGTGATGCATTCGTAATGTTGCCCATATTTATGCCACATGCAAACCACGCACACACTTTTTGTCTGTATATTACGTGCTAATGTGCAATTTTAACTTGTGTCAAGTCATGGTCAGAGTACGAGGGCACAGGTGGTTTTTGCAATACACAAAGGCAGAATAGGAACAGAATTCTAATAAAATTCTAAACTGCCACAAGCTGTCTATCACAGTTCCTTCCTGATATATCTCATAAAATACTGGCAAATGTTCCAATCGAGCTACCCAACAAAATTCACCTGGCAACAGTTGCATTGAAACAAAGTTACTGCAGCAACAAGAAACGTCATGGCGTTAATAATTGACATGCAAAGAATGAAACGGTGAGCAAGGGATAGAGAGGACAAAGGAAAGATTTCAGTATAAACTTATCCCAGCCAGTAATCAATCAAATGGAGGCTGAAAAGGGGTTTGGTTAAGTCGCATGCTAAAATGGAAGCAAATTTCAATATTTTATTATTAACTGCCTTTTTATCATGGTTCAAAGAAGGTAGCGGCACTCAAAATGTTGAATTTCATTGGAACATGAAATGAAGAATGTCAGAAGGGAACCCCCACTAATTTCTTTATTTCCTTAACTGCTGTGATCAAGAAAACTCAAGGTAGTGCCAAAACAGTAGCACCAACTGTTTAGTGTTTCTAAGGAAATGGAAAAAAAAGTGGTTGAGTCAGAGTTTAAAGGTGAAAGCAGGAATAAGCAGTGGGTTCCTGGGTTTCAATCAATCTATCAAAAGTCACTCCTTTCTGGGAAAGGTGAAATATCCCAGTGACACTGTGTAGATTAATGCGATTTGCATGACTTATCAACAACCTTGGGCGAATTTTGCTGTTGAGTTAACATCCATGACGACTATTGCTGGTAGCATTACAGCACAGGATTCTTAAGAAGCAAAACTTAACAAAGCCAAGACTGAGCAAAAGAGGAATCACACCAGGTGTGGGATGCTGGTGGTAGCGACTCTTTGTTCCTCTGGTACATAAATACACACAAAAATATTAGTTCCCAGGGTTCCAATTACACTACTCGCCCCCGCTTTGTTAAATAATTGCAAAAGCGTGAGTAAGCGCGTCGCGTCAAAGGTAGCTGCACACTTTCCCCTGGAAAAATCAGAACATGAGAATATATAAATGAGAATATTAAAACGAGATTAAATGGATTCGAGGGCTCTACGCTATTATTTGTAAGATCCTAGGCTTGACGATTCAGCCCCCTAATACAGAGCACATTGGTTACAGCACTCCTCTTACAGCTAACCCCCCACCCAGCGTATCGATTTAAATTATGTCAAGATTATTTATATAGAATGCTCCATGGAACTGGATTCTTTGATTCTGCATGAAAAACTGCTAATTGAAGCACTTTTCAGTCTCTGTTCTCCCCACCTGATAAGATCTGTTCTGTGATTTTTCAAAAACAAACCCTAACAGGCAATGAAGAGGTTGGCCGACTATTAAAAAGGTAAATCTTACAAAAGGAGATTAATAACTCATTGGGTTTAAAATTTAAGCTGAACATATTAAATAGTATAAACCAAGCTCATTTCCTGCTCCTTGCAGGGACCTGCTAGTTTTTGCTTTGCTTCCAATCAATATTTTCCTGATAGCTTTACGTGCAGGTAGAATGAATGAATCCATTCGCAACTATTTTCCCCCCCCCCATTATTAGTAAAAAGTAAGAATCTTGTTCAACATGAGTGTCAGGTTTCTGTTGGGCTTTACTGGTATTTCAGGCTGAAAGACGGACAACACTATCACTTTGATCACAGCAATTTCACAGGACTATTTTTATCATTCACAGAGAAATGTGCTACTAAATAGAGAAGTCATTTAACGTGAACTATTTATCAGTACAGGAAAGCAGTATGCTCAAATTTATTTCCTTATGCAAGCTTTCCCCAAATCTAGATTTCAAAATTTCATTTTGAAGTGATTATTTCCATGTCTCTTTCACAACCAAGAACACAAAAGAACAATTCCTCACTTTGAATAATAGCATCCTATCTGTGGAACTCTCCAGCAAAAGCAGTTAAGCCATTGCCCACTCTGTAGAATTGGTGACACCTCAAGTTGTGAGTCAAATCTTCGAAAAAGGCAGAGATATTTCTACAGAATAAATATAAAAGCCCATTCTGAGTCAAGTAAGGAACTTTCAGCATCTTTTAGATTATAAAGCTTGTTCCTTTTAATATATTCACTATACAATGCCTAGTCATTGTAACACTGTACAAATAATCATTATAATTAACATTATAGGCCACATATCTAGTATAATTCTAATGTTTAAGCATTGTATAGAATTTTGGTTCTTTTTTAGTGGGGGGGGGGGAACCTGTCACTATCACTAATTTAGCACCAATATACCGTACTTGCTAATAACAAGTATTATATAGAACCTCAAACCTACATGTATTTATTGATTCTAATGAAATGTACTTCAAAGTAACCGTACTGAGGATGTAATTTAGCTCTTCAATGTGATCTTATGCACGTTTGCTCTGAAGTAAGTCCCACTGTCTTCACTGGGGCTTAGAATTTGTGTTTTGGATTGCAGTTCTGGAATGATACTCTTAGGTTTTGAAACTTGCTGCTGCAAAAAGACTGAAACCATTAGCCAGAGTGAACAGAAAGCCACATTAATGATGTTGTGGGTGGGAGTCGAGAGTATGTGACACAGCTAAATGCAAGCATATAAATGGTGATAAATGTATGTTCCATTGATTTCAGTTCCCACACACCTCGTCAAAATCAACAGGATTTTAACAAGTTTCTTAAGTTAACAATGTTCCTTAATTAATTAAATTTAATTAAAGCCTGCTGAGGTTTTTCCTATAGGCTCTTATGCACAATGTTTCTTGGCCAAGCTTTCCAGCATGAACACTCTCGAAAGCAGAGATGAAGGACCTGCAGCCTTCCAGATCATGGGTAGGCAAACTAAGGCCCGGGGGCCGCATCTGGCCCAATCGCCTTCTAAATCCTGCCCATGGACAGTCCCGGAATCAGTGTGTTTTTACATGAGTAGAATATGTCCTTTTATTTAAAATGCATCTCTGGGTTATTTGTGGGGCCTGCCTGGTGTTTTTACACTAGTAGAATGTGTGCTTTTATTTAAAATGCATCTCTGGGTTATTTCTAGGGCATGGGAATTTGTTCATTTCCCCCCACCCCACCCCCCCAAAATATAGTCTGGCCCCCCACAAGGTCTGAGGGACAGTGGACGGGCCTGCTGCTGAAAAAGTTTGCTGACCCCTGTTCCAGATGTTCCCATGCCCCAACTCTTATCAGCCTCAGCCACCATGGCTAGTGATCGGGGTGATGGAAGTTCTAGTTGAATAACATCTGGAGAGTTACGGTGTTCCCCATCCTTCATGTAAAGCATAAGGTCATAGGCAACAAAACAACCAACCTCAACTATTTTCCTTTCCTGTGCAGGAGCAGGAGCAACAGCCGGATGTGGGGAGACAGGAGAAGGGAAGTTTGTCTGTCTGTAGGGTGGGGTGCTTGGAAGGGCCATGGAGGGAACCTGGAATTTCCAGAGTATTTTTTTAAAAAATATATTCTTTAGAAGCTTTGGCAAATCCCAAAAGTTCTTCTTTTTGCAAGCCCAGCTTGTGTAGTATGAAAGGTGCTGGACTCTCCTTCAGTGGAGGTTTCTCGACAGAGGTTGGCTGGCTGATTGCTGGGGATTATTGGGCTGTGATTTCTGCACTGGAGTGGGATGGATTGAGTGACCCGTGGGGGTACCTTCCCATTCTATGAACTCAAAACCTGAGGCTGCAGAAACCATCTTGGCTGTGAGTTCTGGGAGAGCCAGTGTGGTGTAGTGGTTAAGAATGGTGGACTCATAATCTGGTGAACTGGGTTTGCATCTCCGCTCCTCCACATGCAGCTGCTGGGTGACCTTGGGCCAGTCACACTTCTTTGAAGTCTCTCAGCCCCACTCACCTCACAGAGTGTTTGTTGTGGGGGAGGAAGGGAAAGGAGATTGTTAGCCGCTTTGAGTCTCCTTAGGGTAGCGATAAAGCGGGATATAAAATCCAAGCTCTTCTTCTACTTCCTGCCTTGCTGGACTCCACCTGCAGAAGCTGAGGCCGCTGAGCAGACACATTGGCTGTGGTATTGTTTAGGGGGTGTTGCTGCGGACTTTGGTAATTATGGATATTGGTATACCTGTCTTTTTAGATATGATGATTTATGTGGAAACATTTCAACTTTGTTGTGTACTTTTTGATGTGTTTTATTTATTGTTTATGACTACTTGCGTTATTTGTAATGTTGCACCTTCAGCATGGTTTTAACAATGGAAAAGCGACATGCAAATAAAATGACAATCGGTTTTAGGACACATGTGACTAATTAAAAACATTTTTCAAAAACAACAAAATATTTCAAGACACCTTCTATTTGAAGCTTTTTCTTTTGAACAGAAAATATATAGTCTTCTAATCTCTCCCATATCATCTAAAAAAACAAACTGTTAAAGGTTAATTCATGAAGTAGGTGCTCTACAGTACAGGATATCTTTCCCTACTGATTAAGGTTTTATGGTTAAGATATAAATACCTGTTTACCATATTTCCCTGTATTTGTTTCCATTTGAGTTATGAGGCATAATATCAGTCCTTTGACTGCTTAATGATCAACAGTCATGAGATATGACCAATCATACATTGCTCTATCTCAAACTCTTCCATTCATTCAAGTGAGCAACTATTCTTTAACAACTCATTTAATCTCCTCATCAGAGTGATAACCATATCACATTATTAGAGCAGAAGTGGTTTCTGCCAGACGGTAAGGAAACAGATTAAAAAGAAGGGTGCGTTTAATTCGAGACATGCAGGAAATTGGAATTATTTCCCATGACTTGAATAGAAACATGCAGTGGAAAGGCAAATAAAAATTTAACCAGGGCTGAATGTAGTATAACCACTTGGCAAGCTGGTCAACTGTAAATGTTGAGGAGAACTGTACTATTTCTCTGCTTCTCCACTTTTCTGAGCAGGTGAGAGAATGTGCACTAAGACACTCTGCACTGCTTGGCAAGATGTTTACTCATAATTACCTGGTAAGTTGGCACTTGTTAAATTGTCAACTATACAGTATTCACTTGATGAAAACCAGTAACTGAGAAAATACATCCAGGTTCTGATCTAACTAAGCTGTGATTCTCCAGATGTTGACTGGCTACAATTCTATTAATCCCTGACCATCAGCCATGGTGGCAGTTGTGGTACAGCAACATCTGTGGAGGGGTCAAAGGTTAGCTACACGTATTCTTAAATGAAAAGCACAAGAGATATGAACTACACTTAGAAAGGAATAAACAAATGCACAAATATAGGATGGGGGACACCTAGCTTGATATTAGCACACACAAAAAGGATCTAAGGGTCTTAGTAGACCACGAGATTAACATGAATCAACTGTGTGAAGCAGTAGCAGCAAAAAAAGGGGGGGCAGGGAGGGGGGAAGAGAGCAAATGCTATTCCAGGCTGCATCAACAGAAGTCTAGTGTCCAGTTCAAGGGAAGTAATGGGACCCCTTTATTCTGCCTTGCTCAGACTCCATCTGCAGTATTGTGTCCAGTTCTGGGCGCCACAATTAAGAAGGGTATTGACAAGCTGGAACACGTGCAGAGGAGGATGGCCAAGATGATAAAGGGTCTGGAAACCAAGCCATGGTGACTTACCATTTTTTTTATCTGAGGGCCACATTCATCCTTGGCATTCATCTGGGGTCCCCATGCCAGTGGTGGGAGTGGCCAAAAGAGGGTGTGCCACCTTCTCTCTCTCTCTCTCTCTCTCTCTCTCTCTCTCTCTTTCTTTCTCTCACGTTTTTCTATGCATGGAACACAAAGGGCATATATAGGCAGCCCACCTCTTCAGCTGATCAATGCAGACCAACTGATATGGGGGCTACCCCCCTCTCCACATACCCAGTGATCAATCTGATAACCAGGGAGAAAGACATGTGGATCCCCATCAGGGCACTCGGCTCTGTCAGCCCCAGCACTTTACATTTCCCCTTTTTGCTACAGCTACAAAAATCAGTGGGGTCTTGGGCAGGGGACAGAATTCCTTGGGTGGCTACATTGCCCCCCCCCCCCACTGGGGAGAGCCACTTATTACAAGCAAATGTATACTGATAATATAATGAGATGATACAGGTTGATACTCTTATTTTATATAAATTATTTCAAAAATTATCATGGGTACATGCTTAAAATACACTGAGGATTAATGAGGAAATATTTGGGCATGCGCCAGAAAGCTTATCAGGAAGGGCTGGTCCACATAAGACAATTTCCCCCAACAATTTCCCCTTTGGATATTATGGACTACAACTTGCATCAGTCCAGCCAATGGTTGGGGATAATGGGAATTGCAGTCTAAAACATCTGAATGACCCCAGGTTGGGAGCAGGTATCAACTCCATCTTCTTTTTTAGCGACAGTGCCAAAATTTGGAAATTGGGTTGGGAAATGATTCCCTCAGTTCAGAAAACATAAAGCAATTAGAAACTGAGTGCAAACTGTCCCTGAAGTTTGAGCCTGGCTCTTAATGGCTTTTCCAGGGACTAGCCCTCTCTCCAGCCCAACTTTCAAATTACCAGCTGTACACAAAAGTTCTTTCTTTTCTGAAGCAACAGTAACATTAGGATAACACCTTCATTAGGACCAGCTAAAATGCCACAAATGCCCAGATTGTAAATAAGATGTTTTTAAAAGCATACGTTGCTCACATTTCAACTATTTGTAGGAAGGAATAAAAAACATTTAGCAAAAGTAAGATCAAAATATTTTGAAACAAGGGTCAAAAGTACGGTTAATGATTAGCTGTGTTAATGGACTGATTTCTGTCTCTCTCTTTTGGATTACAGAGGCAACTCAGCCATCAGGCAGGTCTATCTCCCCTCATTCTTTGGCCACTTCCAGCAGATTGAGAAAAGCTGGAGAGTAAACACAGGTGTTTTAAAACTGGAGCTGCTGTCATGGACAACCACAAACAGCCTTAACTCGACTGTGGCTATGCCTCTTTCCCGCCCTCTCTTTTTAAAAGGAGAGCTTAGCAAGAAAATGTCAAATGTTTCACCTTTCAACACCTCAAAATAACTCAGAGCTTAAGGTATTGTCCAGGAAATCTCAAGCAAATAGTTCTTTTTCTAATTTTCTTTTCAAATGTAGCCAACTTCGAATTAGTCATGTATTTTTTGAATATTTTTTTTTACTAATTACTTTATTTGGAAGATAAGTTTCTTGGTTTCTTGGAAAGCGCTATAGTTATTACACACAAAGAGCATGATCCAGAGAATCAGCAGGCTAATTTACTGGATCCAGCGAAACTACTCGGTGACTTGTTTTTATAAACATCAGCCGCCATGGTCATTCATACCCTTAAGTCGCTGTTGGAGCTGCCTTTGAAGACAGCTCGGAAACTTCCAAGTGGTTCTCCATGCAGCCTCTGCTTGGAACAGGACAACCCTCTGAAAAGCTGCTCTCCAGAGTAGAGTCCAAAGCAGCGCTAAAAGCTGCAGATGGAAAGGGACAATTGGAGCTCAGTTTGGGCATACACAGCCACAATCTATTTAATGACTGCTAAGCGAGATGTTTTGCTTTGAAATGGCAAAAACTGGACCTACTAAAGTAGCAACCATCTCCCATACTGTGCTATGGGCTCAAAAGACACAATGGGTAAATCAAGCTATGGAATCTGTATTATTTAGACAAGAGTGACTTACCCCGAAAGCTGCTTGATTTACCCGGAGAGTTGGGAAGCAGGTGGCACAATCAACCTGGCTGGGCAACAACTTAAAGGGAAATTTGAGATCCTGCACTGGGATATGACATCTATAGTATGGGCACCAGTGTACTTGAAAGATTTATTGTTAAGAAAACACCCCAACTAGTGTATTAGTGAGTAAAACCTGAGAGCTGGCACAGGCAAGAGCAGGCATAGGCAAATTTGGCCTTTCAAATGCTTTGGGATTACAATTCCCATCATGCCTGACCACCGGTCCTATTAGCTAGGGATGATGGGAGTTGTAGTCCCAAAACGTCTGGAGGGCCAAGTTTGCCTATGCCTGGGCAAGAGCCATTTGCCACTGCTACCACCTCCTTTGGTGCTGGCCAGCCCCAGCGGTAGGGTTGTGGATGCATGCTGTTTCATTAACCCTGGTGCTGCCAGCCAGGGGGTTGGATTGCCCCCTAAGTACATTTTTGGTTGCTTCCATGAGAAATTAGCTCTCGTCCCCACCCCAACTTTCAGGTACTAACCTTTTCTTTTTTACTGATGATTCATGAGGCAAGCAGCTTTCATTCAGTAATGTTTGTGCAGCCTTTTCTCTGAACCCCATTTTTTAAAAAACAAACAAACAAACAACCTACAATATCCTATGTATATGTTCAGGCCGATCTTCACAACAAATGATCAAGGAATAACTGGGATCTGCACAACAGTAACCCTATCAATGCAAATACAGTGGTATCTCGTGTTACAGACAGGATCCATTCCAGAGGCCCGTCTGTAACTTTAAATGCCCACAACTCGAAGCATTCTGGTACTTCTGGGTTGCTGCGGGACGTAACGTGAAAAGACGCCACATGAAGCGTACGCAACACAAGGTATGACTGTAACAGCTTATAGGAGGCAACCTTTTTATCAGGATTGCAGGGGCAGGAAAAGATTAAACTACTACTTCTAGTCAGCTCCAAGTCTGTTACTCAACCCCCATAGCCGTTATTTGAATTTCAAAAACTGTACATTACATGCAAAAATGCAACATGTTCAATTTATGTTCAGTTTGGCTCTTTCTGCTTTGGTCTCCACAGCCTGACACGGCAATTCCGGTCTCCAGGCTGGTTCATCTTTGCCTGTATGGCAAACTAAGGCCCGTGGGCTGGATCCGGCCCAATCGCCTTCTAAATCCGGCCCACGGACGGTCCGGGAATCAGTGTGTTTTTACATGAGTAGAATGATGTGTCCTCTTAAGAGCGGTAGTCTCGTAATCTGGGGAACCGGGTTCGCGTCTCCACTCCTCCACATGCAGCTGCTGGGTGATCTTGGGCTAGTCACACTTCTCTGAAGTCTCTCAGTCCCACTCACCTCACAGAGTGTTTGTTGTGGGGGAGGAAGGGAAAGGAGAATGTTAGCTGCTTTGAGACTCCTGAAGGGGAGTGAAAGGCGGGATATCAAATCCAAACTACTACTACTACTACTACTACTACTACTACTACTACTACTACTCTTCTTCTTCTTCTTCTTCTTCTTCTTCTTCTTCTTCTTCTTCTTCTTCTTCTTTAAAATGCATCTCTCGGTTATTTGTGGGGCCTGCCTGGTGTTTTTACATGAGTAGAATGTGTGCTTTTATTTAAAATGCATCTCTGGGTTATTTTGGGGGCATAGGAATTTGTTCATCCCCCCAAAAAAGATATAGTCCTACAGCCCACGGCTGAAAAAGTTTGCTGACCCCTGCTGTATGCCTTTCATGGGCTACAGATGCCTCACAATATCAGATCCTCCAAGTGTCCTATTTTCCAGGGGCATCCCTGATTTAGAGAAGCTGTCTCAGTTTCTGATTTGATCCTGGAATGCCCCACTTTTCCTTAGGATGTACTTATTCTCATTGGAGACATGTTGGGAGGGTATAGAATTATCTGACCCCCGAGTCGTCTGAAGGTAATCTTGTATAGGGAGGGTTTTTAAAAAATGTTTTATTATGTTTTTATATATGTTGGAAGCTGCCCAGGGCAACCTAGTAAGATGTGTGGGGTATAAATAGCAAAATTATCATTAAGGAATGGGACACCCCTATTTTCATCAGAGAAATGTTGGAGGGTATGCAACATTGACCCTGACTGACCTTCATCTACATTAGATGAAAATAAATAATGCTTCATACATGCCTTCTTGTGATATGGGCAGAATAGGCTCAAAACTATGAATTGCACAGAGCTCTACCCTGGCTAAATCCAGATTCCAACTCTGGATCTGTGCAAATGGATTAACCCTGCCTTGCAGCCAGAAACCATTAATCCAAATCACTTGATGCAATCTTGAAACTGCTTGTTCTTTAGTAACCTAATTGCTTTTAATATGTTTGTTCTGGAATAAGTGATTTCTAAACCTGTGGCTTTTAGCATCACACAACTGCCCTTGAACAATGGAATATTCTTTCTTCATTTCCTTCCCACCATCCTTCCAACTCCAAAAGCATCTATTTATTTATTTTAAATTCAAACACAGATTATGTAACGAGTTTCTGGTAAACTTGTGAATGTGTTTTCTGAGTATCAGTTTAGCATTATATATGTCTATCAAGCTAAATGAAATCAGACCACAATAGTACTATGATTACTAGTAGTAGCAGCAGGTTGTTGCAAAAATAAATTTATAAGTTAAAAAGTCAAACCAATTTTATTTCTAATTAATAAATCTCATCAAGTTTGCTTGTCTTCCTTATTTATTAATTACACGGAGCATATTAAATTTATGTGACTAATAAAACTGTAGTTTAATGCTGCATATAAGGGAAATATCAAAGTAAGCTATACTCACAAGAGACACAATAAGGCAATAGGTCTACTCAATGACAAAACTGGATATCATCCAGTGTGATTTTGTGTATGCTTGAAATATTTTTTTTTAAGTTTGCATGTCTTTCTTAGAAGTCCTACATTTTAAAAACAACAAAACCCCCGCTTGTGCTTCTTACAGAAGTAATTCCAAGATGAAATTCCAGTTTGTGAAAAATGTTTTTTCTGGACTCACATCTGCTAAACTGCAGACTAGATTGAAGTCTGGGTTGCAAAGTCTTAAAGTTGTGTAGGTAGGAAGCTACAGTGCTCTGACCTAAGCTGCTTCTGCCTCTACTGCAATGTCAACTTTGCCAGGCAAGTTTTTTAAGTACCGAAAGAGAGGAAACATGAAAGCTGATGTCATTTTCCTTTGAACATAAACAAAACCCAGCAAGAGCGTGAATCTATTTTTCTGAAGAAAAACTGAAAAAACAAAACTTTTGAGAGATGTAGACATTCCTCTCCAAGGTCATAGCTAATAAAACATTTGGAAGACGACATGACACAATTTAGGTTTAAAGGTTCACTTAACTTTGTTCTAATGTTTTGAATTTGACGGGCTCACGTGTCAAAAGATGTTTGCATCGTTTTGTGGTCTGACAATTGATCTGCAAGAATAGTTTTTAAGGAGCTTTTTTCTTTTTTCTTTTTTTTGTTTCAGTTAAAATTAAAATCCATGCTGCCTAATCCTTGGAGTCAATCTGTAATTAAGGGGATTTCAAGAGAGACCATGCGCTGAATTAATGATAAAATTTAATATCTGTTTAATACTCTAACAAAAGAATGAAAACCAGGCGATACACAAAACACCATCACTTCAGTATTTGGTGTAAATTTGCACCAATACTTTCACTAGCAATAATCAGATACTTGATACTTAAGGACACATTTTTTGCAACTGAACGTCTGTTCAGCTTACAGCTAAGGCACTGATCCTATGTACATTCAGGACACTTCCAGATCCTTAGTCTTTGACATGGTGATCATACGATGCAAAGGAGAACAGGGCTGTCAAGGTTCTTTAGAAAGAGGAATTTCAGCAGGTGCCATTTGCCATGAAGGTGTGAGGAAAGCAGCATCCACCAATGTTTCTTCTCCCTCAGACCTCTTAGGTTGGGAGCGTTGTACACTTGGAAGTGGCATTCTGCTCCTCTGCACGTACCTGGCAGTTCAGATACTCCCCCCCCACTCTGTTTTGCGAGAGACTTTCTGTGTTTTTTGTAGTCTAACAACAATGCAAAGGATGTAAAAAAATACCCACCCACGTTACAAATTCCTGAAAGTTCCTTCATAGTGTTGTTTGAGGAACCACAGACTTTCAGAAGCCATTGGACTACAACTCCCACGATCTCTAGCCACTGGCCATGTTGGGTGGGGCTATTGCAGGCACAGGTAAACTCAGCCCTCCAGACGTTTTGGGACTACAACTCCCATCATCCCTAGCTAACAGGACCAGTGGTCAGGGATGATGGGAATTGTAGTCTCAAAACATCTAGAGGGCCGAGTTTGCCTATGCCTGGACTAATGGGAGTTAATCAACATCTTCAAATATCTCAAGGGCTGTCACACAGAAGATGGAGCATGCTTATTTTCTTCTGCTGTGGAGGGGTAGGTCTCGAACCAATGGCTTTGAGTGACAAGAAAGGAGATTCTGACTAAACATCAGGAAGAACTTTCTAACAGGAAGACCTGTTCAACTCTGGAACTATCTCCCTTAGGAGGCTGTGGACTCTCCTTCCTTGGAGGTTTTTAAGCAGAAGTCAGATGGCCATCTGTCATGGATGCTTTCATGGAGATTCCGGCATTGCAGGAGGTTAAATTAGGTGACCATTCCAACTCTATGATTCTGTGATCTGGAGGGGCAGATTCCCCATTCCTAACTGTACAGGTAATATTTTGTATGCTGTGGGATGCTATTGGTAATCTCACTTCCAAACTACCACCCACAGTATGTAGTTATCTTGTATTTGGACTATTTGCCCATAAAGTCCAAGGTTGTCTACTTGGATAGGCAGCAGCTCTCTTTTGCATTACCAGACACTTGATCCTTTTGACTGGAGATACTTGGGAATTCAATCTGCCACTCATCTATGTTACCTATTTATAATAAGATAAAATGTGCTGTAAGAGTACCCCCCCCAAAAAAAAACCCCTGTAGCACACATACCTACAAAAGCAAGAGGGGGAGCGAAGGATGTGCAATAACAGCATTTTAGCCAGAACTTGTATGCTGCTAATTGAGCAAAAATATTCATATCTATATATTTTTTAAATAACTGCATTCTTTGACTGAGTGAACTGGACCTGACAATACACAGGCCTATTCACATACCTGTCTACATACCATTTTGGACTTCATAAATTTACAGCCTAATCCACATTTATATAAGACTGAGGTCTTTGAATTTAACACCTTTTCTTCATATGGATGCCTTTGGGTATTTAAAATCCAAATACATCAGGTTACTGGTTTGTGAACTGAGCTCATCTTAATTGTAAGTTTGGTTCTACAGTGTGAAGTTATTACTGGCAGATTTCATAGGCAAGTGGTGTTCAGTTAATTCTGCTTTCAAACTGAACTATATTTAGTTTATCTGTAATGTTAACATTCTTCATGCCTTTTCTATTAGCGACATTTACATTTTTCTCCTTAATGGAAGGTAAGATTTTGAAATCACAACACTCCTAAGTGAATATTTAAATCAGAGGAGATTGAACTCTTAACGGGGAATGCCAGGCCATTGTATTTATCGCTATAAGAGAGGAGAAGAACTTCTCTGAGCTTATTGCTTCCTACTGAATAATTCATTTCTGTATAAGTATAATGAAATACTCAAATCAAAGTACATGCCAGGACTGAGCAATCAGGTTCTGCAAGGATGACACATCCTAATATAGTCTCGGCTGAAATCTCCAAGTATTTGTGCTGCTTTAATATCTTCCCCACAGTGGGACTGCGTTCAGCTTGACTTACTTGTGAGTAGTAGTCATGTTTAGTATTTGTGCCTAGCTCTTATGAAGGAACAACATACAACAAGGAAGCTACACAGCTTATTGGCTTTCCAAATCACAGAGAGAATGTGGGATCTGCACAGTTGATTCGTAGTTAAGCCTATTACGTACGTGTGAGGATCCATTCTATGCGTGTGTTACAGTTGCTTGTCTTGTACACTGAGACAACTAGAGTGACATTTTCATTCTATTACACCTTTATCACCCAATATTGGAGCAATAAGGGACAACCAAGTATTGGGCATAGCAGAATCTGCTGGCAGGTGACAGAAGACTTCAGATAAGGCCAGTGCCAATTTGGACCATAAAGAAGGCTGATTGCTGAAGAATTGATGCTTTCGAATTATGGTGCTGGAGGAGACTCTTGAGAGTCCCATGGACTGCAAGAAGATCAAACATCTCCATTCTGAAGGAAATCAGCCCTGTGTGCTCACTGGAAGGACAGATCCTGAAGCTGAGGCTCCAGTATTTTGGCCACCTCATGAGAAGAGAAGACTCCCTGGAAAAGACCCTGATGCTGGGAAAGATGGAGGGCACAAGGAGAAGGGGACGACAGAGGACGAGATGGTTGGACAGTGTTCTCGAAGCTACAAACATGAGTTTAACCAAGCTGTGGGAGGCAGTGGAAGACAAGAGTGCCTGGCGTGCTCTGGTCCATGGGGTCATGAAGAGTCGGACACGACTAAACGACTAAACAACTACAACCATTTTTATGTCCAATGATAAATCCACAGCTCTTTGTGAAAATGAATCATGGACACCAGATTAAAATCCATTAAAAGGCACAATATTCTTTAGGTGGTGGAAGAGAGGGGACATGAACATTGCCCTTCCAGCACAATTATGACTCTCGCTGGCTTAGTAAACCATCTGAAACAGAGTTTAGCTGTATGATCTGCTCATCTCATGATCACAGTAGACACTGGTTTACAAATGCCTGGAGCAGCACTGGAGCCACTTCCCCACAGTTTCTTCCTACGTAACACAAGTAATGACAATATGATAGAAGCACACGGATGGCGTGAATCATGGTGTGGTTTCTTCCCATGCAAATTATGCCTGGCTCCCAGAGAAGGGGATGATCACACAGAAAAAACACTCACATGTCACTCTCCTCCTCTACAGTGTTCTGGAGACCATCTTGGCTGTGAGTCCAGGAAGAACTGCTCCCTGCCTTGTAGGCCTATTCCCACCTGGCCTGGTGGGGGCAGGACACTGACTGACGCCAGCTACAGAGACTGACGCTACTGAACAGACTATCGGCTCACGGTATTGTTTGGGGAGATTTGTTCCTCTTATTGATATCATTTTTTGGTATCTTTATTTTCAGCTCTTATTTAATGTGGAGTTCTTCAAATTGGCTGTGCGCTTTTTGATGTATTTGTAATTATCTACCCCCCCCCCCATGCTGTAAGCTGCCTTGAGCATGGTTTTAGCTATGGAAAGGAGGCATACAAATAAAATGATGCATGTAATGGGAAAGCATGGATGAAGCCACATGGAAGCTGCTCCCATGCCATGTAGTCTTATGTGTTCTGGGTCTGGGAATGGCTTCCTTAGAGCCTGTAAAGCAAATACTTTCAGGATAGAGCCTTAGTTGGCTGCCAGCACTCAGCAGGACAACATAGCAATAAAGTTCTTACAAAAAGCAGCTGCCGGCAACAATGTGCGGGGAAGTATTTATTTCCAACTGTTCCAGCACAGGTCAAAGCCACTGGAAATGAAGACTGATCTACACTGCTACTGGTGGGTATGTTTTGTCACAGACACCTGGAGTTGGTTCACATGTAATGTCAAAGTTTGCCATTATGTCTGAATCAGAGGTAGACTAAACTCATGGATGAAACTTTCAAGTATTAGACGGGACAAACTGACCAGTAGGTCTAACCAAGTACCCCCGAATACGCAACAGCAACATCCTACCTCTTGCGGGCTTTCATGACTTGGAAGTTATTCTTGCTGAATTTTCACCTACTGTACAGCTAGAAACATCAGAGCCCTGCCAATAATTTATCTAGTGTGGATTTTAAAAGCAATAGATTTCTTCATTTAGTATTTGCTCTCACTTCTGGCTCACATGCCTAATCACACCACCATACACTTATCAATTTCCTTATTGTTTCCTTTTTCCAGTATGTGGGGGGACGACCCTAAATTCTGAACCAACGCTTAAATGTTAAAACTATTAAAAAGTTGCAAAAAATAAAATTAAAGTACATTTACGGATCTCCCTGCATTTGCTGGTGTTATTCCTGTTTTAGAATTCCCGGCTTGGATACTATTATGGTAGGGAGTTTGGTAAAATAGTTTGCAAAACTATTTATACAGATACATTATTTGAGAAACTATCCATTCTGATGTCCTCATTGGTCACAGGACTACAGTCAAGAAGATCCTTCAGATTAAGAATGAAAGAAAAGTTGAAAAGTGCAAACATGTATTATCTTTTGAGCCAAGGCTAGTTGGCAGCCTTGAGAATGCATTAAGGCTTTTGTCTCATCTCTTGTGAGGAACTTGCTCATGACATCTACAAATTTCAAGCCACACAAAAGAAAGAGGCTATATCAGGTAAAGGGGCCCTGGTACTATTTTTTAGAAAACAGACGAGGCTTAGAAATATTTATATATGCTTTGCCCCACCTATGTCTCCTCAGTGTCTATTACAGACCGAAGGTGGAACGGCATTTTCAGATAAGGAGGTCATGCATGGGTCGGAGAAAGACCTTTGCTATTTAGAGCTTCCTAAGGCTTGCTTTTGGGGTGAAGGGTTTACGTAACCAGCGTTTATAAGATTTCACTAGAGCACAAACAACAATGTATCGTTATGCACTAATGGTGAATGGGACAATCTAATGGAGGGTTATTTTGACACTCGCCCTAAGAAGTACAGTTCACTATTGATACCTTTTTAAAGCCCCCCCTTAAAGTCCCAGTTATACTGCAGCTAAAAACCACACACTATTAAGGCTGTAATCTTTCAAATACTGCAATCCTGTTGTTGTTTAGTTGTGACCGACTCTTCGTGACCCCATGGACCAGAGCACGCCAGGCACTCCTGTCTTCCACTGCTTCCCGCAGCTTGGTCACTCATGTTTGTACTGCAATCCTATACAGTGGTGCCTCGGGATAAGAACTTAATTCGTTCTGGAGGTCCGTTCTTAACCTGAAACTGTTCTTAACCCGAAGCACCACTTTAGCTAATGGGGTTTCCCGCTTCCACTGTGCCGCCACCGCCCGATTTCTGTTCTCATCCTGAAGCAAAGTTCTTAACCCGAGGTACTATTTCTTGGTTAGCGGAGTCTGTAACCTGAAGCGTCTGTAACCCAAGGTACCACCACTGTACATGCTTAACTAGGTAGACGGAAGCTGCTTTAAACTCAACGGGACATGCTTCTGAGTAGACACATGATTGTGCTGAAACACAGATCTGTCTTGAGAGTCACTAGAGGGTCTGTTGTGATTCTATAAAACAATCCCACTTTAAAGGAAAGAGGATATTTAACACTTCACCCATGTCAATTTAGATATGTATTTGACTTACATCCCAGGTTTAGATTAACAGCATGTCCCCCAGAGGAAAAGCTTTTTCATATGATTCCGCCCCGCCCCCCAATAAAATAAAGCATATTGCTTGACAACAACTTAACATTTCTGGTAGTGTGACATCTCTCTTTTGGCTACAAAATCGGTTACTTACAGAGATGCAGTAGTAAAAGCAAAATTAAAGAGCATGGAACGCTCTTCTTATCCCTACCCCACCTTCATTTTTAATTTTAAAATCTGAACATTCTGTATAGTGATGAGGAATCCCAGGCATCTAAAATGTTTGATTCGTGTTTCAAAAACAAACAAACCTGGGGCAGGACTAAAACCCCCCACACGAAAACCTGCTGCTCCTATTCATTTGAAATGTTTTCCCGGACAAGAGTATTATTGTGCATATATGAACTAAACAAGCTACGTATTATTAAACATTTATATTATACCCCCTCCCTTCAGGCCTCAATGTACACTGGGATTAACTCACCATTTAAATGTAATCTATTTTGCTTCTGGAAATATTTTTTCCTTGACCAAATGTCTCCTTCTTTTAACCACAAAGAAAAAGGCTGCTGTGCTCTCAATCCTTTTGTCTTTGGTAACAAGCGAAAGAATACTCTTGCTAATATGTGCTTTCATCTCCAGTGAAACGGACACTTAGGCACACAATTAAAATTACTCATACAAATGAGTCAATAGTACTATTTGTGTAAAGAGAGCCACATATGTAAATATCATCCGAATCAAAATCTCGCCGCACAAAGTGGCATGCCACTTCTGAGAAGCGTGTGAGTTTTTCTTTTTGGGAAGCGGGGAAATAGGCAAGAGGCAATTCAGCTTGGCTAGTTAGCCCTGTGAAAGATTAGCCCTGTCTAATTCTTCTACTGTTGGCTTTCAGGCAGTATAGAATCTCTGGAAGTGGGGTCACATGAGACATGTGGCCATTTTCAGACACCTCTATACAGTAGTCATGATATTTGTGCAAAGTGAGATTTCTGATTTTCCATGATCTGTAAGGTACATTTGTCAGATTCAGAGATTGCAACAATTGATGTTGCTGAAACCTCTGGGTTTCTATGCCACACATAATATCAATCACATTAAGAATTGTAAGACGTCATCCTAATCAGTCTGTGTTATACTATCTACGACAAACCTACAATATTTACTGCACATACCTGCTGTTGCTGGAAACATGGACGAAGTAGATGAATCTCAAAGGAAACAATTAGGATAATTATATAAAAGGTAGTGTGGTGGCCCCTACCCTTTGGAACACTATCTTCTTATGTACCAGACAAGTGCCATTTCTATTATGATTTCAGCACCTACAAAAGACCTTCCTTTTCTCAATAAGCCTTTTAAGACTATATTTTATCCCAATCTGTATTTGCACATTTGAAATGCTTTTTATATATGAACCTGCTCTATGTTACATATGTTTCTACTGTTGATGTTTTCATTGCTGAATCACCTTGAAACATTTCATAGAAAGTGATTCACAAATGGGATTAATTGAGAAATAGATAGCTGTAAAAATGTCTTCAACACGAGTCCACTTTTTAAAAGCCAGCTACAATGTTTTAGCTTTACTGAAAAGAATATTTGTGGTGACAAATATTATGTATTGTAAGCAGGACAATTTTGCCAAAGAGGAAAATTGTGTATTCCTCTCTGAATGACTCAACTGCCTTGCAGGAATACATGAAAACATTTACAGTGTGAAAATGCATAGGGTGGGTAATAACAACTACTTTGGCACAGTAACTTCAAAGTATCAAACGTGACAACTCTGAGCGATGTTACTTTAGTGTTGCAGGCACAAATATTCAGTTCTGAATGGGAGTTTGATAGTTTAGCCCTGTGTGACTGGAATGATAAATGCTGAGCTTGGTTCAGATAATTAAACAATAACTAAGTAAAAAGCACCTTGGACATCCGGGGATGAATAACATTTGATTTCACGTTAGCCTAATTTCCCCCTCATCTAAGTGCTTTTAGAGCCTTCCCATGACACACAAACAAGGACTGGTTTTTATATCTACTGCTTTGTGAAAATTCCATGAATTATGACTATACTTAGCTTCATGAGTTGCCACAAGTCCACTTGTTGATAGAGCCTAGGAATGGGCAAATCGGTTTTCTCTCAGGTTCTCATTTTTCCAATCTTAAATTGGAGAACCTTTTTTTTAAGTCCTCATGAAAATCTACCAGCATTTTATTGTGAATTCCTAATATATACATTGTGTACAATTTTGGCTCATATACACAATTTTGCAAAGCAATTACTATAGCACATTTTTGCACGTGTGTTTTTGTGTGCATTATTTTTGCTAATATATGCATTCAATGCACACGTTACCCAAGTATATGCATTTTTGAACACACTGTTTGGCCAGTGAACTGCACCCAAAAATTTGGAGATGTGCTAATTTCAGAGGCTGGCTGTGTTTCGGTTTACATATTGCTTTGGAAAGTGTGAATTGGGCAGGTTCGCTTTTAAATCAAATGGGGTTCAGTTTTCTTCTCCATCCCTAATGGGGACAAATGTTTTCACATTTCAGAACTAATCAATATAGACAACAGAAATGTTGATCCTCAAGCTAACTTAACAAGAAGAAAGGTGGGAAATGAGAACAAGTTTAAAGGAATAAAACAGCTGTAGGCTCCAGACAAAGATCTCTCTTTTCTTTTCATTATACATGTTGGGATGATGTAGAAATATATGTCTCATGAGCCCTGCAGTGCTGCTGGGATCAGGCTTGAGAACAGGCTCCGATGTGGGTGGAGGAGGTTGAACAGAAGATGGCAGCAACTGAACTGGCGTTTGAATTGGAGTATGAAGCCTTGCTGCTCAGAACCAGGCCCCACCTTCACAGATGGGATCAGACCCACCCACTCCAACCAAGTGTATGCTTGCAACCCTAATATTCCAGAGAGGTGAGAGAGCCTTGATTGTGAGCTCACCACACCTTGTCTTGGCAGGAAAACTCGTTGGGACATCTTCCAGGCTTCTGTCCAATTCTGAACTTCTTGCCCTGCTCCTGAATCATGAATCCTGCCTGCTGTGAGCCTTTACCATCACTTGCCTGAAGTAAGATCCTCTGTCTGCATGCATTGGCTTGGAGCAAGGACAACATGGATCTTTTAAAAACATTATTTTAATCTGTTTTCCCCTTTTGGTTCCTAAGAGGGTCTCGCAAGGAAAGGCAGTGTCAACATAAGATGCCCTTTCTAAAGCTAAAGTATCATTTCCCTCAAATCTTCCCACTTTGCTGCCTTTTATCCTTCTCTTCTTTCCTTCTCTCTTCCTCCTCCTCCTTTTTATCTCTTTCTCCCTTTTATCCTTCCTGACAAGACTTCCCCCGCCGAAACTGAGAAGAGGACTCACAAGCTACCCTTTTGCAAACATCAGTATCAACTATGTGGTCACTACTAGGATAGGTCAACAATCTTATTAATACAGCACACACTACCTGAAGCATATCAAACAGACATTCTTTAGAAATATTCATTTTGTACAGTTACCGCTGGGCAAACAGCGACAATTTCCCCCCAAACACTATAGAGCTAGAATACTGCCAGAAGCGAACCGGTGTGAATTGAACGTTAGTTACCATAACACAGCCTGTCAATTTGGAGAATATGTTGTTTTTATTTTGTTGTGCTCATAGGCGCACACACACCACTAAATAATACCATAACAGAAGGGTGCTGTATCTGTGTTTAAAGAAGGGGTTGTTGGCAAACAGCGAAGCTCACTTCTGCCGAAATGTACACAACTGATATATGCAGCACAGAAAGCTGGCACCCAGGGCTTACAACCTTAATTTGCCTGCAAGAAGGAATGGAGATTTACCTTCAGAGCACGTTCTTGATTGTTTTCAGCAGTCAGATGTCTCGTGTTGTTTGCAGAAGTCTGGTTCTGCTCTTTCATATGATGAAGCTCCTGCTCCAGCAGTTTGCACTGCAACGAGGGAAGAATCCCATTAAGTGAAGGAGCTGGGACAGATCTTTTCTCCTCCAGCAAGCCAAATGAATTAATGCAAATAAAACATATTATATTATATTATATTATATTATATTATATTATATTATATTATATTATATTATATTATAGAATTGATTTAAACTTCACATTTAAACATGTGATCTAGGATATGAGATAACACAGATTTTGGTTTATTCATTCTCTCACGGTATAATTACTCACAGACAAAAATGCAAATTCCCATGACTAACACAACATATCTGAAAGACGGCATATAAATTATTGAGAAAAAATAATATTCTAAGTCAGAATGAGAAGCAATTTTGGCATTAAATAGCTACACACACACACACACAGAGAGAGAGAGAGAGAGAGAGAGAGAGAGAGAGAGAGACTTGTCTACATTCTGACTTAGATGATTTTATATACGGGAAAGTAAAGTTGCATGTAAAATGTTGAATTGGAAGTTACAGCCACAATGTTATGCATTGCTTATTAAAAACAATGTGAAACAAAACAGATTATACACTGCACACCCTATCTCATGCCAGTTAAAGATACAGCTATAAACATCATGTGTTTGCATTAATAATTAGAGTTTAGTACTAAGCAGCAGAATTGTTAATTATTTGTCTGACAGGGAGCATGCTTCAAAGAATTAAACAACAAAGATATAGGCCAATATATTGGATGGGCATCTAACCAACTTTCCAGAAGGTCATGAGGTGCAATTCCTAGTTATCCTGGCTTAAAGGTAAAATGTGGTTTGGAGGGCAAAATAAATACAGAAAAATTCAAGACCAAAGAACCATAAGGTGTATAAGGGAGGCTGGAGAACAATCACAAAACACAAAAGGGAACCTCTGAAAGCATGGAGACCTGTAACATAAAAACTCTAAATCAACTGTATACCAGAAAATGTTAGGAAAAGTATGTCCTGATAACATTTGCACACTCAGCAGTGTGAAATTTGTCAACTGAAAAACACATTTCCTGAAATGTGCCCAAAACTTTGGGAGAATTCATTTTGGAGTGCAATATTGCTATCAGATACATGAGGCAAATCCCAACAATGTACCAATGGGCATAAAAAAACTTCATTTTCTTTGTATAGCCCTCACAGAAGAGAGGAAAGGTAAGACTCATTCGCAGAAACAAAATACTACAATTGGATACCACCCATGGGGTATGTTATTGAAGAGATTTTACCTACATATATTAATCTCTGAATAAGCACAAATGTCTTTCTCCAATGAATAACAAAGTTACAATATTAATAAAATTGCAATATAAGCAATTCCTGAAGAGAATAGGTACAGAATGCCAAAAAGAAAGAACAGATTTTTGTGGAAAATAAGACATTTTCCATATTGAACTATTTATTCTCATAAGCAACATCCAGATGTGCAGACTGGCTAGAGTCCAATCTACAGTAGCAAATGCTTAGGTCCTACTAAAATCAATGAAATTTAAATATGTTTAAGAGTGAAATGAACTGCAACAATTATAGCTTTCATTTAATATTAGTTTAATGCTCCTCAAGATGTTAACTGGATTGATGCAACTAGAGTGATCAGTAAGAAAACTTGTCTATGCAAATATCTAGAAGATTCAGGTTGATAGGTTAGGCATAATTGGAAAACAAAAGTCATTTAATGTTATCTTGAACCTGGTATCAACATCACCAAGCAGCTTTCCTTATTGTGACAGAAGTATATTATAAACATCTAACATGCATTCTGGTGGAGTTCTGGGGCTGTTTATTTATTTAGATTAGAAATAAGAAAACCTTGCCTATTCCCAGAAGTAGGATTTGGAAGGTGACTCTCACTTTCTCCCTCACACAACCCAGAGAACAACTAACCTCTGGAGAAAATAAACTATGCTTTTATATCTCGGCACCAGGATTTCACTAGGCCATAATGTTTGAAAGAGAAAGTAGTTGATAGATGCAGAAAATAACGGGTTGCATCCGATTTAGTCATCTGGTTCACTTTCCCTCTGTCTTCTCCCCTCCCAATTTTTATGGAGTTTTCCCCAATCCCATGGAGCAGATTTGGGGATGGAGTTGTGGGGGACAAAAGGGAGAGGAAGTTCCACTGCACAAGCGGAAACCCTTGTATGAATGATGGCGTTGGATACTTATTGTCTTTGTACTACATAAAGACTACATAAAGTACTGTATATGTAGTAGTAGTAGTAGTAGTAGTAGTAATAATAATAATAATAATAATAATAATAATAATAATAATAATAATAATAATTTTTATTTATACCCCGCCCTCCCCAGCCAAGACCGGGATCAGGGTGGCTAACACCAGGTATAAAAACAATTGATTAAAACACAACTTAAAAACAAGATTAAAATACAACATTAAAACACAGCCTCATTTCAGACAAACTGAAATCAAAACTTTTTGGGAATTAAAACGTCAAGTCTTCACCAAGGCCAACTATCCAGACTGGTCCTATGGGGGCCAGAAAAAAAGCCAGGGAAGTCCCCAAATAGGAGTTCCATCACACATATATTTCAGAGCACTTTTAGTCTGAAAATGTTCATGGGCAAGCGCAATGTTCTTATGCACTTAAAGGCTGGTATAATAATAATAATAAATTTGTATTTATACCCCACCCTCCCCAGCCAAGACCAGGCTCAGGGCGGCTAACAACCAATAATAAAAAAGTTGATTAAAATACAATTTAAAAGATTAAGATACAATATTAAAACATTAGGGTACAATTCTCTTCATAGGAGGAGAAAGGAAAAAGAAAGAGAGGGAGGGAATCAAACTGATTCCAAGCCAAAGGCCAGGTGGAACAACTCCTGCAGGGTCCTGGTCTCATGGGCAGAGCATTCCACCAGGACGGGGCCAGTGTTGAAAAGGCCCTGGCCCTGGTTGAGGCTAATCTGACTTCCTTAGGGCCCGGGACCTCTAGGGCAGTGTTCCCCAACCTTGGGCCTCCAGCTGTTTTTTGACTATAACTCCCATCATCCCTCGCTAGCAAGACCAGTGGTCAAGGATGATGGGAATTGTAGTCCAAAAACAGCTGGAGGCCCAAGGTTGGGGAACACTGCTCTAGGGTGTTGCTATTTACGGACCTTAAGGTCCTCCACGGAGTATACCGGGAGGTGGTCTGGTAGGTACGAGGGTCTTAGGCCGTGAAGGAATTTCAGAACTGTAAAATATTTAAGAGATTGAGTCTGCAGTCATCTGTACAGTCTGGCCCAATTCAGTTCCACGTTGCTTCCTTCCTTCCCCATTCTCTACTTGGGGAGTATTCTGGGGTTGGGCAGGGGAAAGAAGTGGAAGAGCATCTGCTTTGCTTGCAGAATGCCTTGAATTCAACCCGTCATCTCCAGGTAGGTCTGGGAATTTCTGGAGGCTGAAACCCTGGAGACACATTGCCAGTCAATGTAGACAATAAGGAGGAAGACAGTCTGAGGTAGTTTCCTATGACGCTTCCTATTGTGTCTATAGGATTCCCAGGCTATTGACTGCGTCCATCTATTGGCAGCATTCTTCCAGTGGCTTGCATGGAGCGGAGCCTGGATTGACCCTCTATTTGGCCAAAGGTCCCATCAAATCCAGTGGGACTCAAGACTAAACCTGCACAGTTTGAGGCCAAAGGTGAAGGAGACAAGTTATGTTTACTGATAGTGAGATTACTAAACAGGAAGCATTTATCCAGTGCACCGAGCAGCCAACTTCAAAGCTTGTTTTTATCGATGATCTTTTGATCCTAGCTTATTTGTTAACTTATTTTAATAGTGTACATCCTCCTTTTTTAAAAAAGTCAAAAATCAAAACTGAAACTCAGTTGACATGTTGGAATAAAACTCCATGTTCCAGACAAAGGTGGTTTAACAGATTTCAAAACTGTTTTATTATTCTGTTCTTCTCTTTATTTTCTTTTGAAAGAACTGCACATGAGGACAGTTTCCGATCCAAAGATTTCTCAAAGAAAGCAAGCAGTTTTCACTGTGATTTTTTTAAAAAACAAAAAACACACAGTCTCCCCCTTGTCCCAAATTCATCATGATTGCTTGAGAGGCAAATATCTCACCACTTGGATGCTACACAACTCCTTCCTTTGCAGACAAAAATAATATCAAACTCTTCCAGTCAAAACACAAACCAACCTTTGGTGTCAATGTGAGTTATGTACATTGAGCAGCAGATGTTTGGAAACACTTGTATTTATCTAAATTGATTTTATCCTTTTCTTTTCCATTTAAAAGAATTAGTTTCTTCTTCCACTAAATGATGGTCTAGATAGATTTATTTAATTATGCCATAATTCTGAATTATTATTTTTTTTCGTTTTTAAAAAGTATGAAGTCTTTCCTCTACACTTCTGGCAAGCGGTCAACAAGAGTGTTTAACTGATTATTTTTACAATGCCCAGCCGTTTTAAACCTCCTGGATTTCAGAAGAGTGAAAAAGAAAGAAAGAAAGAAAAAGAGCTTTGGTAGAGGTCAGACCCCAGGAACATCTGCATTTTTAGAAAAAAAATTATTTGATTAGGAAAAGAAACATTTAACATTTCAACTTGGGGGAAAATGCAATGCAGCTCTAACATCTTGCCAATCAGAAGCCATAAAAGGTTTGATTAAACACTACTTGTCTCACTGCTGTAATCCAGTCTGAGCTTGAAGCTGTCATGAACTCAAAGATAACTTTGTATATTTGTCTTGCTCCTAATAAATATCAGTTTATGCATAACAGGAAGAAGAAATGTGGAATGCAAAATTCTGTTAAACCATGTTGGGGTGTGTGTGTGTGATTTCAGATGCAACTCTTGAGGAGCACAAATCCCACTCAATTTAATTTGATTTGCATGAAGGTTACTGGAGCTTATGATCTTATTAGGGCATCTGGCTGGAAACCCAGCCAGATGGGCAGGGTACAAACAATAAATTATTATTATTATTATTATTATTATTATTATTATTATTATTATTATTATTATTATTATTACTGCTGCTGCTGCTACTACTACTACTACTTTTAGGCAAAATGCTACTAAATAAAGTTACCATGGAACAATGAGTATATTAGGAACCAAACTGAAACAAACAATGCATGCTGTTATCGTTATTTGCGAAATTTGTATACAGTGGTACCTTGGGTTGTATACGCTTCAGGTTACATATGTTTCAGGTTACAGACTCCGCTAACCCAGAAATAGTGCTTCAGGTTAAGAACTTTGCTTCAGGATGAGAACAGAAATTGTGCTCCGGCAGCACGGCAGCAGCAGGAGGTCCCATTAGCTAAAGTGGTGCTTCAGGTTAAGAACAGTTTCAGGTTAAGGACGGACCTCCAGAACGAATTAAGTACTTAACCCGAGGTACCATTGTACTGCCTTCAGCCATAGATCTCAAGGCAGTTCACAACATACGACTATCATTCATATCTCCTCTGACTTGTCCAATGTTTTTTTGAAAATTTAATTTTGTGATGGCAGTTGGCAGATCTGTTGAGGAAGGGCAGTGGCAGAGCATGTGGCTTGCATGCTGCAATTTCAAGGTTCAATCCCAGGTAGGGCTGGAACGATTCCTGGAGAGCTAGTCAGCATGAACCAATGGGATGGGCCTTCAAACATGTCACCAGTATTCAGAGACGTTAGAAGGAACTAGTCCAGTCTAAGACACATGGGAGTCCTTTCTGATGGGAGAAAAACAAGGACCACCATTTCAGGTTTTACATAGGTGTCCTGCTTTTGTAAGTTATTGGGTTAATTTATTGCCAGTTGTCCTACAAAGTTCTGTGGACTGGTTCAAGCAGGCATGTACACAACAGTCCCTCATAACCAATCAACACCCAGTGACTCTCAGGCAAATATCTGAGGGAGATGAGGATCACACTCACAGAATAAGCTATTCCTATTCAGCAGACTTTTTGTATCAGTTCCGTTGCTTCCCCTAGCACAGGCATAGGCAAACTCACCCCTCCAGACGTTTTGGGACCACAATTCCCATCATCCCTGACCAGTGGTCCTGTTAGCTAGGGATGATGGGAGTTGTAGTCCCAAAAACATCTGGAGGGCCGAGTTTGCCTATGCCTGACCTACCAGTTCTAAGATGAGGATGCAATTTTGCATCCAATGAAATCAAAACTGTTGACAAGCATATTGGCTAAGAACCGATTGTGCCCTGCATGACTCAAAACACTCTTCGGTTCACACCACTTGCTCCTCCCAATTTCTGCTGATTTCTGTCCTCTTTTTGCAGCCCCCACCCCCAATTCCATTCAGATGGATCTCCCAACCTTCAGGAGCTGCAACTGTGGGGAAAACAGATAGGAATGACCCATTCCATCAGAAAATCCAGGCCGTAGCATTGGAGTTGACAGTGGTCTGGTTGAACTATGGCTTAGTATGAATGAGCAAGCATGCTAGGACATGGTGAAAATATTGCGGCCACTCTGCTTGTGCCTTGCCCCTGCCGCACCACCAGGAGCTAAATTGTGGTTTGGCATAGCCTTCTGTGCAAACCTGGGCTCATGATTTATCTTGCTCCAGACAAACCATGAGCTATAAATCAAGTTTTGTTTTTGACGTAGTGCTCATGGTTTGTTTGAGAGAGACAAACCACAAGCCCAATTTTGCACATAACATTAACCAAACCATGGCTAGCTTTCTGGTTTGTGGAGGCCACAGGAGCAGGGCAGGAACAAAGCAGACACAGTTTTGTACCTGTGCACCAGATTTCCTGCTGTGGGTTAAACCACAGAGCCCAGGACTTGCCGATCAGAAGGTTGGCGGTTCGAATCCTTGCAATAGGTGAGCTCCCATTGTCTGGTCCCTGCTCCTGCCAACCTAGCAGTTCGAAAGCACGTCAAAGTGTAAGTAGATAAATAGGTACTGCTCCGGCGGGAAGGTAAATGGCGTTTACGTGCGCTGCTCTGGTTCGCCAGAAGCGGCTTAGTCATGCTGGCCACATGACCCGGAAGCTGTACGCCGGCTCCCTCGGCCAATAAAGCGAGATAAGCACCGCAACCCCAGAGTCGGTCATGACTGGACCTAATGGTCAGGGGTCCCTTTACCTTTTTACATACCCAAATTCATATATATACCTAAATATACTGAAGTCAGTATATTTCATTTCCTTACGCTGAATCAATAGTTATGGCACTTTCAAAAGACAGATAATTCTGTGCTATTTCTGGAAAACCACGAGAGTATGAATTGCCACCCTGGAATTTTGGAGCGACGAAAACTACTTGGTTGGAGTAGGTAACACATTTGCGCATATTTTCATTTATTCATTTTTATTTTTATTTTAAACTTGTTTCTCCCCCTGCCCCCGATTTTTCTCAGCCTTCTCTCCTATTTCCAGGAAACTTCTTTCAGCAGAATAAAATTCTAATTGCTTTTTAATCTGGATCAGACATTTGTGTGCGATTCCACACTTGACTTAAAAAATTTAATTTACTCAGTCTGCAGGATTTATTTATTTATTTATTTTTAAATGTGCCTTATATATAAATAAGAGGTTTCTGTTTTACACAGAGGCTCGATTATTCATTCAATTTTCTAATTTCATGCCTCTTATTCCAATAAATTATTTATAAACAAAGCATGTAAGATGATAAATAGTACTCAAGGTAGTAGATTAGTATGCTCAAGCATACTTTACAAACCTGAGATAATGCACCTTTGTCCAGTTGTTCAAACAATAGGCACCCACTGCAGTACAATGGGCTTAAAAAGGTTCAGAGTGCTGATTTGTACATGCCAGAACTGTGAATGTTCCCGGCAATTCCTATTAGTGCAGCACACAAAGATGGTGCGTTCATTTCCCGCAAAAAACTAGATGAGTACAAGTTGTCGGCTGGTAAAGGATCTCGCTTGACAAAGGCCAAGGTTCCAACGACAGTAGATGTAGTGGAATTTGTACAACGAATTATTTTGTGTATGTCTCAGGCATTTGGAAATAAAAAATGGCAAGTGTCATTATTACTATTATTTATTTATATATTAATTTACGACAGTCGCAACAGCACAAGTTTTAACACCCTCCCTCTGAGGGTGCTGCATTGTTCTTATTTGATCTTCACCGCAATGTCAACGTAGTCCCCAGAGAACCCCCGAACAATAAAGATTGCTAGGAAAAGTGAGTGCCCCCAATTGGGCGTGATGTAGCCAGAGCCTGTATCTTGAGTCAGAAGCCAGCAGAACCTGCAAGTGAGGGGAAGGCAGTGGTGTGTGTGTGTGTTGAACACTTAGGAAGTCATGCGCCAACTCAGGGTGGTGCCCTCAGAATGTGGTGCCCTCCAGGTTTTTCTGGACTACAGCTGGTTGTCCAACTTCCCCAATCCCTGTCAACCTCACGCCACATGGACATGAACTGGTATGAGATGATTAGGAGTTGTAGTGCAACAAATGGGAGGCACCAGGCTGACTACCTCAGAACCACATAATTAGGAGCAGGGGCTCTTTCCCTTTGACTCTGGCCCAGCAAGATGCCTTCCAGACTGAGGAAGACCAGGAAACTGAGGGGTCATGTTAGCCATGGCCGTATCGGCAAACACAGGAAGCATCCTGCAGGCCGTGGTAATGCTGGGGGTTTGCACCACCACATAATTAATTTTGACAAATATCCTGGTTATTTTGGAAAAGCTGGTATGAGACATTACCACTTGAAAAACCAGCACTTCTGTCCTACAGTGAATCTCGATAAACTCTGGACACTTCTTAGTGAGCAGACAAGACTCAACGATGCCAAAAATCAGGCAGGATTAGCTCCAGTTATTGATGTCGTATGTTTGGGTTACTACAAAGTCCTGGGCAAAGGGAAACTGCCCAAACAGCCTATAATCGGGAAAATTCTTCAGCAGAAAGGCAGAAGAGAAAATCAAAGAAGTTGGTGGTGCCTGTGTGTTAGTGGCATAAAGGATTTTTCTATGTATCCAGGCTTCAATAAACACAATTTCAGCTGTGTATTCATAAGCTTGAAAATTGAAAATTGAAAATAATAATAATAATAATAATAATAATAATAATAATAATAATAATAATAATAATTAATAAGGAGCAGGGTGGGATCCATGTTCTACATAAAGAAAAACAAGCTAAGAAGGTGTGAAAAGCACTGGGAGTCAGCAGAGGAGGTATTCTCAGCACAGCAATCAAACAACACCAGATCCAATCTGGGACCAGGATTATTTTTTGCCAAATGTAGAAACCAAATTAGTCCTAGTGTGGATGGGAAGGGGTCTGCACATTATTTATAAACACTAAATATTATTGATATGATAATATATCCATTGGCAACTCATATAAGCCTATTTTCAGGGTAAACGTTCAGTTTTGGGAATGTCAAATGAATAATAAATAGAGTGTCATAAGAGCGCGTGTAACACACCCTTTCTAAAGTCCTAACCCAAACATCTAGGATAAGGGAAAGAGTGGCAAGTGTTACATAGCTCAGTTGGTTCTGAGCATGGAAAAAGTATACTGCTTTTCTGTAACTTAGAGCAAACATTTTTTTTGTCCAATGATTCCTCAGCAGTGAAATAAAAGAAACTTCAGTTATTGCAGAAGGAGCAGTGAAGAGAGGCAGTCTTTTTGCATAACTGTAACTCTTGCTTGGTTGAATGCCACCAATTTAAGTTGACAGACAGGAAAACAAAATTCTGTAAACAAACTGTCATTCTAATGAGCTGGTTTTCAAATAAGCTTCAATGGATTTTCTTGAAATCCATATGCAAACAAGAATATTGCCTAAATGTTAAGTTGGCAGTTATAACACAAAAGGACAGGAATGTTTCTCGTCCTTTGCAAAATACCGACACATTAGTTCAAGAAACAAATATTGTGGATCACTGTGCCATAGTCACTACCAAATCATTTATTAATCTTTTCATTCAGTTATTACTTTTTCAGATCAGGAGTTTGCAGGTGACTTCATATTTGTTTGCCTTTTTTACACATTGAACTCTCAGTTGAGTTGTAAACTGCTTAAGTATCTCTTCTTCTTGGCCTTGTTGTATAATGCGTATTCTTTAAATTCTTACAAAAGGCCTTTACGGTAGATGGGCTGCAAGAAACTGAAAATTTAATGGAAAAGCTGAAATAATATAAATAATATAAATTAAATGCTTTACAAGAAAATGGTGTTAGGCTCGGAATGTGTAATCTTTCTAGTGGCCTATTTTAAGATCCTGAATCCAGGGTCTATCTTTATACACCACGGAGATACAAATATTTCTCAGTCACTGCCAGTGTCTAGAAGATCCAGAGCTAAGCATGTTTACTGAGAAAGAGGTAAGGTCCTCTGAGCAGAATCCAGCAGAAATGTCTTCAAAGGATTCCTGCTACTCCCTGAAGTCACTATAACCAGCCTGTCACTAAAGCCTAGGATCGGAGGAACTTTTAAAAAACAGAATTTCAGGGGGGACTGGAGATGTGTGTGTGTGTGTGGGGTGGATTCAGCTAAAATTGGCTGGCCTCCTACAATTAGCAGACATCCCTGCTCAACCAAAAGTCCTTGTGCTTTCACAAGAGCACCAACTGGATAAAGAAGCCCTATGATTTCAACAAGGTTTAGTCCCATGTATATGTGAATGGGAGTGCAGTCTAATTTGTTATGCTGGCTCAGCACAAAGACTGACTCCGAATAACTGTAGGACCACAAGGTTCTGCCCACCTATGGGACCTTTGCACTTACGCTGCGCAACAGAGCAGCTTCCTCACTCTTAAGGTACATGGGAAACCTCTTCTGGAAGCAAGGAGACTTTAAAAGTAGGGTGTGACATGAGATGGAGGGCTCCCATTCAAAGGAAAAGGAAAAATAATCCACTCATAGTTGCTCGGATGCTAGCTTGAGTGCTTTAAAGGTAAAGGTAAAGGGACCCTTGACCATTAGGTCCAGTCATGGCCGACTCTGGGGTTGCGGCGCTCATCTCGCTTTATTTGCCAAGGGAGCCGGCGTACAGCTTCTGGGTCATGTGGCCAGCATGACTAAACCACTTCTGGTGAGACCAGAGCAGTGCACGGAAACGCCGTTTACCTTCCCGCCGGAGCGGTCCCTATTTATCTACTTGCACTCTGACGTGCTTTCGAGTGCTTTACTCCTGTTCAATTGCACCTGCCAGTTTAATGGCAGCAAATTTATTTATTTTTAACCAAAAACTTACACAGATGAGGATTATAAAAGAAAAAGAGGAGACAATTAACTGTTATAGGTAGTTTTCATCTCACATTCAAACGAGTTGACAATATGGTTGCATTTTGAAAAGTATAAATTTGTATGTAATACATAACACCAGTGCTTTTTTTCCTGGGGGATATGCATACCCCTAAACATTTTGTGAATCTTTGTACTTCCGTCCATTTACTGTATTTATTTTTCCTAATCTGAACTATTAAATGGTGATTTTCTTGAGTCAAAATGAGAGTACCCCTAAACATTTTTTTTAGAAAAAAAGCACTGCATAACACACATAAACACATTCACATACACACACACACACAAACAAACAAATGTAATAAAGAACATAAAAATAAAAAATGAATATCCTTTTACTTATTTGGACTTCAGGAAATCTGAAATGTGGAGGGAAAAGCCCCCTCAGCTCCAGGTATCACTTCCTCATTATTAAATGGCTTTCAACACATTTCCTCTTATGATGTCACTCTGTACAGAATGCAACAAAAAAGCAAAACTGGAAGATATAAAACAAAGAGTCATTCAGCTACATGATCCATGAACAAGCAGATTGAGGAAATGTTCATGGGGAACTGTCCTTGCGAGTGTGCTTTCTCCACCTATTTTAAATGAGGAAAGAAAAAAGGGGGATTCTCCAAAAATGTTTTTTTTTTCATCCCTCAATTAACCAGTGAGTCAACTGGAGGAGTCCAGTCGAGTCTTTACTGAATCTTTTCACATACAGGAAGTGATTTGTGTGTGCATTGAGGAAGCATACACAACTTCCAATGGTGATTCATTATTATGCAGTCTTCACTGCTTGATGGATTTGTCATTGATTCAAATCGCAGGTTGTTCTGTATGAGCAGAGGTACTTTCACTTAAGTAAATGGGAAGATCAGTTGCACAGGAACTATGAATGGGCATTGGAGCGCCTGCATGCACAAGAAGCTGAATCAGAAAACAGCAGCATTCCCCAACCTGGTGTCCTCCCAGTATATTGGACTACAAATCCAGTCAGCCCAAGCCTGCACTGCCTAAAGTCAGGGATGATGGGAATTGTAGTCCAAAATATATGGTGGGCATCAGGTTAGGGAAGTCTGAAACAGGAAAAAAATAAACAGATTTTCTTTTTTAGAAACAACAATAAAACGCATATGCTTTGAGCTATAACATTACATGCATATTATTGCTAAACATATTAAGCTTTTTAAAAACAATATATGTTACTGAAGCAAGCTACCAGTAATACATAACCATTTTATGTTTCCTCTCGGGGTCCTAACGTTAAATATTTAAATTCATTCCAAAAAGTGGTTAGGGAGTCTGATCTGTATGAACTTAGAGCTTAGCACTATGATAGAAGAGTCAAACAGCAATTAATCTAACAAGCTCTCATGCAAATTTAGGGACATTACCTAGAGTCATGTTCAAAAGGGGAGCGGCCCTTAAGTATTAGAAAGAAGATGAATCTTCCACGTTAAAAATTAATTAATCTTTGTAATTAAAGATAGGTTTAATTGTGCCCTCAGCTACCAGGCAGACATGGATTTTGTAAATTCTACACAACACCGTTGTTTAAACAAGCACAACAGGTGATTTTACAATACAAATAATAGACATTCCAGGGCAGAGATGTGGCACAAAATGGAAGATTCATTAAAATGTGCCAACTGCTTATTCATGCATACATATTCCTTTTTACCTTTAAAATCTAGAAGTAAGGAAGAGAAAACCTTATGGGATTCTAGATCATCATTGCCAATATTCTTTCATCTTCAGAATAAATATGACTGGTCATTTGATGCACATAGTTTGCAAAGAAAGTTTTAAGGCTACAGGATGATGGAATAACTTTATAGAATATAATCTGAATTACTTCAGTTGAGATCCGAGGGTAGAACGTACACAGACACACACAACACACACATCCACCCAAACCAGGGGTAGTTCTGTTTGAGCCAAGAAGTCACACCCTGAACATGATTAGTCCATCCTGCTTTATTTGTGTCCATATTGACTTCTAATAAATATTTTTATTTCAGTACTTGTTGTTGTTTAGTCGTTTAAGTCGTATCCGACTCTTCGTGACCCCATGGACCAGAGCACGCCCGGCACTCCTGTCTTCCACTGCCTCCTGCAGTTTGGTCAAACTCATGCTGTTAGCTTCGAGAACACTATCCAACCATCTCGTAATCTGTCGTCCCCTTCTCCTTGTGCCCTCCAACTTTCCCAACATCAGGGTCTTTTCCAGGGAGTCTTCTCTTCTCATGAGGTGGCCAAAGTATTGGAGCCTCAGCTGCAGTATCTGTCCTTCCAGGAAGCACTCAGGGCTGATTTCCTTAAGAATGGATAGGTTTGATCTTCTTGCAGTCCATGAGACTTTCAAGAGTATTTCAGTACTATTCATATCAATATTGTATTTCATTGTCTAATCGCAGTGCTATAAGTAAGTTAGATACAGGTTCATAAGATAATAAATATAGTATACAATTTATGTATTTTGTGGTTTTGATATTGTAATTTTATGCTGTGAACCGCCCTGAGATCTATGGGTATGGGGAGGTATACAAATCAGCAGCAACAACAATAATGCTGCTCAGCACATTATTCTGCACATTTTCTTGCAAGAAACACTGATGTCGCAATTTTGTCTAGGTCATGGATGGGAGACAGGAACCGGCAAGAATCCAACTCCTCTAGGTTATATTGGACTATGTGAGCTAAGTTAGTTTGAAAGACAGGGACTGTCCAAAGGTTACTCAAAGATTTCCCACAGGCACTGGCCTGATCCAGCAGCCTCTTCTTATATGCTCAAGAGGGCTTTATGGCTGAGTGGCGATTTGAAGACTGATCTCCACAGCTGTAGCCTGAAACTCTCTTGCAGGGGTAGCCAATATCATACCCTCAGTATGTTGCGGACCTCAACTTCAATCAACCTGACGCACAGACATTATGGCACAGGATTATGGAAATTGTAGTCTGCAAATTGTAGTCTGAAGGGCACCTTGTTGGCTATTCCTGCTCTGACCACCACAATGTGCTGGCTCCCAAGAATACCCTTTCAAATGCTGAGTTTTAACAACACAAGGTTGATGTTTCATTTTTAAAAAACCATTTCAGAGAACAGTAATGCAGCATTGTGGGGCACACAGATTCCTAAATCCAGATGAAGCAAACTCTTTTTCTTTTTCTTTTACCCTTTTTTGCATCTAACAACTTTTTCAAAAGGGAAAAAAAATCACCTTGATGTACCTCACAGGTGTAGTTCTTACATGAGAAATGTTTGCTCGCCTGTGGCAAGAATGCTTGAATGCTTTCTGCATTGCAAAAGGAAAGGGGGGAAAAGGAGAGAGTGATTTGAGTGCTTCCATTTGGTAAACTGAAGCGCAGAAAAGGCTGCTCTAAAGCAGGCTCGTGAGGCCTATTGGATGCTTACTGATTTATCAACGACTAGCTGGAATCAATAAAGATGGGCAGTCAAGTGTGCTGCTTCTAAATCTTTGTGCTCCCGGCGATTGAACAGCAGCAAGCCCTGTGCCAAGTGGTGCCACGAACAGAAGAAACGGCCTTTGGCTCGTTTCAGATGAGCAATTGGGCGCGTGCCAATTTTGTTCATGAACAGTCATAAGCATGTTCCTGCAGAGCAGGATGTGATCAAACTATTCAGAGCCGGAAAACCAGGTTTGCTTGCCAATTACGTTATTGCTTCAGTGCCGAGTATTAAACAGACAGTGCCACACTGGCCATAAAATGATTCTTTTTTCTCTCTCTCTTCAACAGCAATGAATTCTGCATCCTTGGCCCTTCTGCGAGACTGTACCCATAATTACAGCTATAAAAGGCAGAGAGCACAGAAATCACACCCAGCGTTCAAAGCCCCTCTTGCAACTTAAAAATAGCTATGTCCCTGCCCCCAAACATATAAGAGAAAACTCACTGTCCCTTCCTCAGTTACCTAGTTTCGGCTGCCAAGCCTCTCTCATGCTAAACATTCCTGTCCAGAAGGTGTAAATGGCAAAGGTCCAACAGCAGCTCTGAGGTATTTCATCATACTGCCCACTACTGGCAATACTTTTATTAAGAACCCAAGCTGTTAACGTTAACATTTAATCAGAGTTGAAATGTTCAGACACCAGTGCTCAACAGAAGGAAAATATGTTGAGGACATTTCCATACAAAGACTTCCACATTCATGCACCTACACACCCAAACCTGCTGAACAGTCACCAACAAAGTATATTAATTACAAATCTGGGAGGGATACATGTGTTCAAATGTCATGTCCAATAACGGTTTATGATGATGGGAAGGAACCTGGCCTCCCCCTAAGTTTGGACACTCCCTGTGTGGTTGCAAATGTTCAAAAGCTTTTGCCTCCATATTTGATAGATCATAGCTCCTTGTGTCACCCAGACCCAACAAATTGTGATTAATCTTAACTATGGTTTGATTTGTTTGGATCAAGCCAACTTCAAAGTATGGACTATAAAAGCTGGTTTGATTCAAACAACCCATGGTTAAAATTAGCTGCAGTTTAGGGTTCAGGCAATGCTGAACTGTGATTTTTGTCTAGACACAGCCTGGCATAATAAACCATGGTTTAGTATGATGTCTGAATGAAGGCTCTGTCCTCCATTCATGCACAAACCGTTTTCTCTGCAAAGAGAATATATATATATATATATATATATGCAGGTTTTGGTGTCCTCGGGTGTCTTCCCGTGTAAAAGTTGGGGTGTCTAGGCGACGTTTCGACGAGGTCTCACTCGTCATCTTCAGGCTGGTGCTTTCGGCTTCTTGTTACTGGAACAGAGCGGGATCTCAGTGTTTGAGTTCCTATAAATACTGTAGAGGGGTGTGGTGTATTGCCTCAAAAGTTCTGGGCAGAGGGGAAGTTCCCAGGCTAGTGTTCTTTTCTTCTTTTGTTCCTTAATTACTTGAGGGATATCTTGAGTGATTTCTTGAGAGATATTCTGAGTACCACTTAGGTGGGTCATTAGGTGTGGATTAGTTGCTAAAGCCTTCGTGTCTTGACCTCTTGAATTTGTGAAGAGTTTTTCTGGGAAGATGGCTGTACTGCACTTAGTTGTGCTCTGGCTTGGCTTCGGGTATAGGGGCGAGCTGTGGTTTTGTGCCCTGTGCCAGCCAGATCTGTGTAGGGATTGCAGGGGGGTGCAGCATCCGGAGGTGCCACTATGGTTTGGTTACTGGATGGTGTCTGTAATTTATCTGTGGAGAGGGTCTGGGTTTGGGTCTGGTGTGGTTGATTGGTGGTGGCGTTCTGTGTGCCTCTGGATCTGGTGTCGGTTTTTGTGGGGAGGGCTAATTTCCAGATGTCTGGCAGGCGGGACGTGTCGTCACGCTTGTTCATGTTGTGAGGGTGTTTCTCTATCTCGATAGAGAAACACCCTCACAACATGAACAAGCGTGACGACACGTCCCGCCTGCCAGACATCTGGAAATTAGCCCTCCCCACAAAAACCGACACCAGATCCAGAGGCACACAGAACGCCACCACCAATCAACCACACCAGACCCAAACCCAGACCCTCTCCACAGATAAATTACAGACACCATCCAGTAACCAAACCATAGTGGCACCTCCGGATGCTGCACCCCCCTGCAATCCCTACACAGATCTGGCTGGCACAGGGCACAAAACCACAGCTCGCCCCTATACCCGAAGCCAAGCCAGAGCACAACTAAGTGCAGTACAGCCATCTTCCCAGAAAAACTCTTCACAAATTCAAGAGGTCAAGACACGAAGGCTTTAGCAACTAATCCACACCTAATGACCCACCTAAGTGGTACTCAGAATATCTCTCAAGAAATCACTCAAGATATCCCTCAAGTAATTAAGGAACAAAAGAAGAAAAGAACACTAGCCTGGGAACTTCCCCTCTGCCCAGAACTTTTGAGGCAATACACCACACCCCTCTACAGTATTTATAGGAACTCAAACACTGAGATCCCGCTCTGTTCCAGTAACAAGAAGCCGAAAGCACCAGCCTGAAGATGACGAGTGAGACCTCGTCGAAACGTCGCCTAGACACCCCAACTTTTACACGGGAAGACACCCGAGGACACCAAAACCTGCATTCCTGTACCCGTGAAAATCTACGAAAACATATATATATATATATATATATATATATATATATATATATATGCTTTCGTAGATTTTCACGGGTACAGGAATGCAGGTTTTGGTGTCTTCGGGTGTCTTCCCGTGTAAGAGTTGGGGTGTCTAGGCGACGACCTAAGTGGTACTCAGAATATCACTCAAGAAATCACTCAAGATATCCCTCAAGTAATTAAGGAACAAAAGAAGAAAAGGCACACTAACCTGGGAACTTCCCCTCTGCCCAGAACGTTGGAGGCTATACACCACACCCCCTCAACAGTATTTATAGGAACTCAAACACTGAGATCCTGCTCTGTTCCAGTAACAAGAAGCCGAAAGCACCAGCCTGAAGATGACGAGTGAGACCTCGTCGAAACGTCGCCTAGACACCCCAACTCTTACACGGGAAGACACCCGAAGACACCAAAACCTGCATATATATATATATATATATATATATATATATATATATATATATATATATATATATATCCCTATCTCTTGTCTAACAAATATAATCTTGGAAAATGAGAGTAAATGGTTGGTGGGTTTTCCTCTCTGAAGGGGCCAAGAGTTAGAAGAAAGACTGCTGTCAATGTTTAGTTATGCTTTAGTTGTTTGTTTTTTATTCACTTGAAAATACATACGAAAAGTAGTATCAAATATTTGAGTTTATACCATTTTATTTGTTTTCGCACAGAGAAAAAGTAGTTTGCATATTTGCTCAGCAATCTAGTGAATGATCTCAGATTATACACACATGTACCATTCAACCCAGTGAGGATAATGCCTATCGGTCTGTTAAGACAATGTGCTCACATATATCTGGGACTCTGTCAGAATTTTCACTACCCATTCCACCAAGAAAACACAAGCAGAGCAAAGTTTGAAGGAAAATCTAATTAAAAACCCTGAAATGCACAGCCACATGTTTATTATAGGTTAATTAAAAACTTAACTGCATTATATAACAATGTGATGCCATACTATACCTGAAAGGCTAGTTCAAATACAGACAGTAAAGTACAACTGTTTGCTCACAGAAGACACACAAGTTGTGTTACTATACAGCAACTATTAATTTCATTGCCTGCTGAACCCAAACTAATGTTAAAGCTGCATTACTTCCAAGGTTACACGGGGCCCAGAACTGAGCAGAAGGCGCCAATAGTAGCCACATGGAGGTAGTCTCTGTTATATATCCTTTGATCCATAGTAGGCTACCTTGGCTGCAGGTTCTAGTACAAACTTGTAATAGCTTTAACGTATACTAAGTGACTCAATAGCCATTTCCTGGTCAGGGTAAATCGCTCAATAGGACTTATCCAGTACATGCAAGAAAACAGTGAGTACAGCTGGTTTCCAAATAAGGGAAGGGTGGGGTTATACTGAATAACACATGAAGAGCGACCAGGGGGTCAAGAAACTACTGAATAATAAAATGCACTTTTATTGAAACATGCTGCACTGTGTAGGAACAGGAGACCCACATGAAAGCCATTGCAGGTTTTCAGCTTGAGTATTACCTATCTCCAGATTACAGGCTGGACTGGGCCTGCATGTATCCCATGCGCATGGTAGGAAGAAAGAACACACCTTGCCTACCAACCTTCCTAGGGTACTGGCCCCACCTCCACTGTCATCAGATGCACAAGTGAGAAAACTATTCAAGAGTTAATAGGACCTGTGTGCATAAAATCCAACGCATTGAGTCTCATTCTGCATGGCCGATATGTCGAGTAAAATCCAGGAATGAACTGCGACAAGCATCCTAAGACGGCAGGGTTGTCAGACTCTCGTACGCCACCAGCTATATGGGATGGATATGAAAAGAAGGCACCATCCAATCTGACCCTAAATCAGATACTTATGCTTATAACTAGAAGAGGCTTTCACATAGCTTCCATAATCCAACCTTCTCTAAACCTCCACAATGATTAGGCTTTCACAGGCAATGGTCGCCTATTTATCTTTTTGTTAAAAACAACAACAACCGAACAGTATAGGTGGGATTCAGTCTCATGAATTCTTGTGGAAATCTTATTTCTTGTGCAGTGTAAATGGAGAAGTACTATTTTGTAAATTCGGTTCCTAAATGAAAGCAAAACGAAAACCCAAACCAAGAACAGAAATATTTTTCCGCAGTTAAGGGTAACGATCCACCAATAACGCAGCCAGTTCACAACCATTCATCTCAATGTCAGCACAATGAAGGATCAGCAACAGCTGGACATCCTTATGTCCAGATGAGAATCCTTCTTTTTATTCACTTTGCAGGTCGGTTGTGAGACAGAATTAAAGTAAAGTAGCTAAAAATTGTTATACAGCACACTCTCTAAAGAGCAACCAGAGAATAAATGGTGTGTGCGTGCAGGGAAGAGATACAGATAAACAATCTAATAGTGAAATTCTGACAGGTCTGATGCAATAAAAGTTATCATTGGCAGGCACTGCTACCACCGAGAAGTCCATAAAAATGCATTGCACTTAAGTGTAATGCGTATCAGGTAGAGCAGTACTGCTTGGAATCAAATATTTGGAGTGCAGTATACTTAAGATAAAAAAGGCATTTATGGCCCGCACTATCTCCTTGAAACTTCCAGTCTGCTATACTGACAAATGTACAAATCAGGTGCCAGGAGAACAGTGCCAAGAAAACACTCTGGATTAATGGCCTTTACTATTAAGACTGTATTTAATATTTTGGACTGTGTCTTTCAGCTCAAAAGAGATTCACAATTCGCATCCACAGTTGAGAGCCTACGTTGCTTAAGACCTAGTAGTCAGAGACATCTTGTTGGAAAGCATATTGTGACCAGAAGGCTGAACAAACCAAAGCTGTCACCAACCAACTATAGCAATCCCCTCTTCTTGGGCGGTCATCTTCTCTATTACTTTTGGTGGTCTGTATTAAAAAAATACAGCGTGTAAAAATCAGTTCAAGAACAAAAGATTCTACTGTATTTCCCAGAGGCAATTTAAGTTATAAGTATATTCTGATGGGTGAACTAGAGGAACAGAAAGCAACTGCTAACACATTTCATTTTCAACCAGTAAGCGAAAATGTGGATCACAGTAGCAGTAAGTCTTCAGAGAATTCAAACATCACAAGAAGATAGTCTTGAATCCAAAGATACATGGAGGGGTACTGCTGGTTTTCTCCCACATATCTGTCCCTGCAAAGGTATACCTGACCCTCATCAGGGGCTCCTTGCAGAGGCTACAACCAAGTTCAACAGCATTTCCCCACCTACTCAATGAGCAGAAGTATCTTCCACTCAAAGAGTACATCGTAGGTTCTTTGGATCCAAGCCAGATACTGGATCAGACCAAAGTCAATATTCTTTATCCACTCAGTGGCCAGCCAAATATCTCTGAAAGCTTACAAGCAAGATATGAAGGCTAAGGCTACCCCCACCTAACTATCAGACTATACCGGCTGTGTTCAGACATCATGTTAAACTATGGTTTAGTAAGACATGAATAACCAGGAAAACGAGTTAAAAATCTTTTCCTTCCATTTTTAATTAACCACAGCCTGGAATTTCATCTAGACCCAGAGCTCTAGTTAACATTAACTACATTTAACATAAATAAGCCGGCTTAAACCCCCGCCCCCAAAAACTCATGATTTTAAACTGGTTGGCTGGAAACTAACCATTGTTAATGTTATCCAGAGTTTGTCAGGGTTGGAAGGCATGACAAATCAGTTAGCTAAAAATGTGGATGCAAAAGTTTCAGAACTCTTCTTCCTGGCTAGAAGTACATAAGCCAAGGAGGAGGACAGGCTTGTTCAAAGTTCATCAGACCGAAGCTTTGTGTATGTCCAAATGCAGTCACTATCTCTGAACATGAGGATTCCATCATTTAACTATCAAAAACAGTCCCCTATACAGCTGATAAAAACTAATACCCATCACATCCTGCGGTAATGAGTCCTATAAGTTAAGTCAGGCATTTTATGAAGTACAGTGGTACCTCGGGTTAAGAACTTAATTAGTTCTGGAGGTCCGTTCTTAACCTGAAACTGGTCTTAACCTGAGGTACCACTTTAGCTAATGGGGCCTCCCGCTGCCGCCACGCGATTTCTGTTCTCATCCTGAAGCAAAGTTCTTAACCCAAGGTACTATTTCTGGGTTAGGGGAGTCTGTATCCTGAAGCGTCTGTAACCTGAAGCGTCTATAACCTGAGGTACCACTGTACTTATTTTTCTCTACCTTGAATGACTGTGTATGGCTTGCAACAGATGACTTTAGGTTCTCAGAGAATCATTTTGGTCTATTCTTTCTCAGTAACTCCAGAGCCCTCAAAAACCTGCTCTGGGGGGGGGGGGACCCCATCTGGATCATTGGGAGATTGGGGGAGTTGCAGAAGTATAAAATTGCTTCCACCCCCTTCCTTCAGTGGGAGCCTTTGCCCTGTGGATTTCTGACAAGATATTTACTGAGAACTTTTGTACATGCCTCAGGCACCACACTACTAGGCTTTAGTAGATGCCCCACTTCAGAGAAGAGATTTCTCAGTAATTTTGTGCAGTCCTTTCCCCTGTCCGCAATTCTTCTCCTCGGGCCTTTGCGAATCGTAGCTGTCATCCTCTGTGATTCTCATATGCCCCTGTCCAGTGTTCCAGTGTTGCCAATCCTTCTTTCTCAGTGCATCCTCCTTCCCACACCAATTCACCAGTGGAAGCCTCAGTGGTTCCATCACACCATTTCCCCCCAATCAGACTACAAGATGATGTACCAGAAAGGCTTGGCTTGGCCCAGCCAGCTGTTGCACACCATAGTCCCTCTTCCCTGTGGGCGATTTCTGGAATAGCCAAGCCCAGCCCCACCAAACTAAGAATAACCTGCAAACAGAGGACTGGATTCAGAGATCCTGTGTGTGGCGTTCTACTCAAAGAACACAGGCACTGTTTGTCTATTCTCTCTTCTCCTGCACCCCCATGTGTCCTGTAAACCTGACCCTTGAAAGTCAGAGAACCCTCTTAAACAGCATGGGAAGTTGCATAGGAAGTGGTTGGTGAAATCAATGAAAACTGCCTCCCCTCCCACATCTGTGAGCCTTTGATGAATCACCACCAGTTCTTCCATAAATGGAAGCCTTTCAAATTGTGGAATGGTTGCTCTGAATCCAGGTCTAGCTATATCCCGGCGCCACTGCCCCATAGGATCCTGTGACAAACTTGTTCACTTCTAGGCCTCATAAAATTAATGTGAAATATTCATGATGCATTAATGATGAGTGCCCTATCCATCCCATTTCACACTGGAATGGAGGGAATCGCAGGCAAATAGGCCCCACTCTTCAGTAAAGCAACATTGGGGGGGGGGGGGGAGAGAGAATGACAAATGCCTTTACCTTGCTGATTCACATTTATACCATGATCTCCTCTAAAACCCAAGTCTCTCCCAACAGCACTTGAACCTAAGCTCCTTCCTCATGTAATGTATTTATACATTCGTTTTTACACATACAATTGTGGTTTTTTCGTCCCCTTCATCTCGGTTTGTATTTCTTTACACTTATCTGTGTTAAATGTCATTTTAATCCCTTAAAATTTCCCACCTCAACTTCCCATCTCGGATTTTAATCTTAGCTTCCTGTGTGACCAAGGTTTCTGTTTCCCCTATATTTTTCTTATCACCTTTCTCTAATTACCTCATGCGTTATTATTCTGAACAGTGGCTTAGAAAAGAATAGGACATCTGCTTTTTATATTATTCTTATTTCATTACAGTGTGGCAACAATAATTTCCTAGGGTGGTTTTCAGCACAAGGAAGTTTTCTCTGAAGAAGTTAAAACCTTAAAACAGGAAAGCAATTCCATTTTTCCCGGCCGTGAGGAGAAGGGGGTGATTGGGTATCTGCCGACAAATCCTTTTATAAAATAATGTGGACTTACTTGAGCCAATGCAGCATCGCGCTCTTCTATCACTGCATTCATTTCTTCAGCTATTATTTTCTTTTTCCGTTCCTGGGTCCTGTATATTCGATCGACAATTTCAGCTCCACTCCTCCATATCGCCATCCCGGTGTCTGCATTGTTTATTCTGTTCAGTAATTCCTGTAATGTCTACCAACAGCATTTTATGTTAGTCAGACATGAAGTTTTAATATATTTTATTTAATATGGGGTTTTAATTAATAGGCACATGTGAATTGTAAATTGACTGAGTGAAGTTATTGAATTTTCATACTGCAGCAAAGATGTACATTATTAGTGTGTCAATTCTTCTTCCCCCCCACATCTTAGTTCCTGAAACCCACTCAATTGAACTTAAGCCTCTAAGATATAAGACTGACATCAAGAAATCTCCTCAGAGAATGGCTTACCATGTCATTTTCTTCAGGGTTAATATTTTCTAGCCTAGGAAAAAGGGACACAGAAAGCCTGATCAGTAGCATTTCCTTAGTGCAGCAAAATGAGTTCGCTTTTTAAATCTTTAGAACCTCAAGTAATTTCATTCTACTAGTCTTTAGAGTCAACCATGACATGGAACATATTAAAGTGCCACCGGCTCGATTCCATCTTTCAATAATACTCCATATCTTCAGGTACCGACTTCAGAATGTTAAGTTATTAATGTTTACTGCTATATATGACTACAAGGATCAATTGTTCATATGTGCTTAGATGAAGAAAGTTCCCCAGCGACAGGAGCACAGATGCTCTTATTTATTTATTTATTTATTTCTGGGCCCGCAACTTTCACCAGAAATTTATATATTTTAATTTTGCTTAATGCAACCCCCCAAATAATAATAATAATAATAATAATAATAATAATAATAATAAAAAGAAAGCAAACACCAACACTCCAATCCTAAACATATTTACTTAGAAGTAAGTCTCACTGCCTTTAATGGCACTTACTTCCAAGTAGGTTTGTGTAGGATGGAAAGGAGGATGAGGTTGCCTTGCTATGTTTTCTGCTTCTCAGCAGGTCAGAAAATAAGAAATTTATTTTTAAAACTCTTTCAGCCCAGCTGAAATGTGTGTGTAAAGCTAAGCCATTAAAGGTCTCCGTCCATCAACTCTTGAACAGCCCCACTTTTACCGAAAAATTGTTGTTAGTAGATTTACAACTCTGTCAAGACCATTCTGCAGAGCTGCAGACAGAAAACTAATGAGTTTGCATTAACTGGATCCCACCCCATTTTAACAAGACAAATGCTGGAAGTAAGTCATAACACAGTTAAACAGGTTATACAAGACTGACTCTCTCTCTCTCTCTCTCTCTCTCTCTCTCTCTCTCTCCACATTGTTAATTTGATTGAACCAGCTTTTCACACAACGTAATGAACCCACTTTTTAAAAAAGAGGGATAAATATAAATAACCTCTAAAAATCAATGTACGTGTGTTACCAGGATAGTTGAAAAAAAGAAAAGAAAAAAGCTAATGTACAAAAAGTTTGCAGTTTGCCCCTTTATCTGCCTCTGAAGAGGATCTTTGAATGCTATATGGGCTCCTGTTAGCAGGGGAGGGGTGAAGTAATCAAGATCGGCTGGCTGCTGTTTGGACAATAATAAGTATAGCTACATGGACAACTTTGACAAGAATGTCTCTGGACACTGTTTCAAAGGCTGATGGAAAGGTGAATTTGAGTTCCTAACTTTTCACATTTTCCGTTCAATTTTTGATTGATTTTGGAGCCGGAACACATTTAGCAGAAATGATAGCAGGAGCCAATACAAAGCTGTGATTGTATAACCACTAACAGGAACTATACTGATGGTTGATGTACTACCTGCAACAGCTCCATCTTTTGCATTTTGTTTATGCAGTAGAACAAAACAAGCACAGAGCATCATATCCAACTAAGTCATACACTGAGTAAACCCACTGAAATAAATTGACGTAAGTTAGACCCTTAAATTCACCGGTAGCAGTGAATTTTTGAAGCATGACTCAGTTGTGCATGGTCCATAGAAATAATTCTATTTTAAAGTAATATAAGAAATGCGTTTGCAATGCAGCAGGTGTAGGGACAAGAGGGATACATGCTTTGATTACTACTCCTTAATAAGCATGTGGGTTTTGCTTTTTCCTGATGAAAATCATCTACTGGCCTTAAAGGTTTGATTGATTTTCTATATAGGGAAACTTCAGACCGACAGCCTTGTAGCCCAAGCACTGGACCCTTGCATGAAATGTCACACTTCCTTGATTTATTGCTGAATAAAATCAATACTGGACTTTTCTCTCTATATCCATGGTGATTCACCTTGTTTTCTGTCCTGGGAGCAAAACTGTGACCTGAAATCAATAATAAAAACTGCGACAAAAAAAGCCAATGGCCTGTTCAAGACTATCTCCCAGTGTGGCAAAAAATAAAACTCTCGTTGATGCGCTAACAACAGGCGCACCCAACTTTTAAGAGAGCCGGTGGGGCACTTCACAAGCTGCTCCTCCTCCAACCCCCACAAGGACCTCTGAGTTGCTACCTCACTACTCTAGGAAACCTGTCATATGGTTGCCAAGAAACCAACAAGTACTTCCTCCTGCCTCCCAGATACAGGATTCAGGGTTGGATACAACTAACAAGCTTCTCAGAGCTTTCCTCTTGTGCAATGAGTCCTACCCTCCCCCACTCTGCCCTGATATTGTGGGGGGAGGGGGGAGACGTCAGGAGACTGCCCAGTACAGTATGTGTGTGTGTGTGTGTGTGTGTGTGTGTGTTGTTCTGTCTTGTTAGCCAAAATGCTTGCCTTGACTGAATTATTACCTTATTGTGATGCTGAATTTCTCCCTAGTTTGTATCAGGGAACAGATATACCAGGCCTAGGCAAACTCAGTCTTCCAGATGTTTTGGGACTACAACTCCCATCATCCCTAGCTAACAGGACCAGGGGTCAGGGATGATGGGAATTGTAGTCTCAAAACATCTGCAGGGCCGAGTTTGCCTAGGCCTGAGATAAACCGTATTTTCCCGTGTATAAGATGCCCCCATGTATAAGACGCCCCCTACTTTTGGGGACCCCAAATTTAGAAAATGGGCATATGCACTATCAGGTATAAGACGCCCCCAGATTTTTAACCTTATTTCAAAGTAAAAAAACCCCTAGTCTTATACATGGAAAAGTACGGTATATAGCACTAATGAAGACTTGGTGGGCTAGTAATAAGGTATAAGACTATAACTGTAGTAAGTCGACAATCTTTGCCTCCAAGGCTGACAAGACCTGTGGTGGCCAAGGATAAGAAGCTGAAGAAGTAGATGCGGGATGGGGAGAGTGAAAAAGAGTGCATTCCAGCATGCATGTTTGTCACGTGGAAAAAAGGAGTCAGATCCAGCAGAGTTCTTGCCCAAGACATTTGATCAAATAGCGGTAAGTTTTACATATGGCGGCCAATTATGTACGTACGTTTCAAAAGATCGTTCCGAGAGTTTCATTCGTTTACAGGCATCCTCCCTCTCTTCGTTGGGAAGCTTCAGCCTAGCCATGACAGCCTCATCACGCTCTCGCTGCGCACAATGAATCTCTTCTACTAGAGCTAGAATAAAGCAAGAGTTTTAAACGTGTAAGTAGGACAGAAAGAAACATGCAGGTTTTTCCTTTTTGTTTGTGTGTGTGTCCTGTGATTCCTTGAACATACTGAAAGCAATGTGCATTTTTCACTAATTTAGAGCAAGCTTGTAACCATCCAGATTAATGGCTTTTCACTCCACACAGCTAAATCCAGTGCTTTCCCCTCCTAAAAAAATGTTTAGGGGAAGATACTCTCATTTTCCTACTCATATTGAAATACTGCCCCTCAATAAGGTCAAACTTAGATTCACAAAATGTTTAGGGGTACCGTATTTTTCGCTCTATAACACGCAGATTTTTGCTCCTAAAAAGGAAGGGGAAATGTCTGTGCGTGTTATGCAGCGAATGTGTGTCCCTGGAGCCGAAAAATGAGGCAAAAATCAAACCGCGCTTCAGGGAGAAGGGAGCTCCGTGAGAGAGGAAGTGGCAGCTTTCCTGCATTCTGCCTCAGGGTCTTACTGCCCACCCTGCTCTGTTTCGTTACTGTGTTTGCTCAAACGGAACAAAGAGCAGGGAAAGCCCCTCCCCTCCAGGCAAGAAGAGAGGAAAGGAAAGGAAAGGATCGTCCTTCCTTCTATCCTCTCCCTGCTCCGGAGGGAACAATGTTTGTGAAGGGAAGAGAGATTACAGGTTCGGCTTAAAATTCTGATTTGACTTCCTGCTTTTTGTTTTTGGAGACACACAGCATTCAAATATGCTTTCTTCCATTTAAAAGGATGAAATCCTTAAACAGTGTTTTGCCTGTAAATTCATGCGATCTGGAAGATTACAGTGTCTGTACCTCTTAAGGGATGGCAAAGCTTAGGTTTCGCTGCTAAATAGTTCTTAATGCAGTTAAAATGCTTTCTTCTGTCATGCTGGTGGGAGGGAGAGGGAGAGAGAGAGAGAGAGAGAGAGCGCGCGCACGCTGGCTGGCTTGGGTGGGTGGGTGGGGGGAAACTTTTGCCTTCCTTTCCTCACGTTATAGCCCTCTCCTGCATTCTTAGCCTTCTGTGTTTTTCCTTCCCTCCCCACTTAAAATGTGGTTACAAAGCATGGATCCACATGGATCCTCAGGATCTTTGCACTGGGTCACCCCAAATTCACCATCAGAGCACACAGCATGTCCATGGCTACAGCCTGCCCCCCCCCAAAATCACACACCCATTGTTGCCTGGGGCTGCAATGGTGCAAAAACGTGGTTACAAAGCATGGATCCACATGGATCCTCAGGATCTTTGCATTGGGTCAGCCAAAATTCACCATCAGAGCACATAGCATGTCCATGGCTACAGCCTGTCCCCCCCCAAAAAAAAATCACGCACCCACTGTTGCCTGGGGCTGCAATGGTGCAAAAACGTGGTTACAAAGCATGGATCCACATGGATCCTCAGGATCTTTGCATTGGGTCAGCCAAAATTCACCATCAGAGCACATAGCATGTCCATGGCTACAGCCTGTCCCCCCCAAAAAAAATCACGCACCCACTGTTGCCTGGGGCTGCAATGGTGCAAAAACGTGGTTACAAAGCATGGATCCACATGGATCCTCAGGATCTTTGCATTGGGTCAGCCAAAATTCACCATCAGAGCACATAGCATGTCCATGGCTACAGCCTGTCCCCCCCCAAAAAAAATCACGCACCCACTGTTGCCTGGGGCTGCAATGGTGCAAAAACGTGGTTACAAAGCATGGATCCACAGGGATTCTCAGGATTTTTGCATTGGGTCACCCCAAATTCACCATCAGATCACATGTCTGTGGCCACAGCATGAAGCACAAAAATGATACGTGCACTGTTTCATTCAGAATATTTTTTCCCTTGTTTTCCTCCTCTAAAAACGATGTGCGTGTTATGGTCAGGTGCGTGTTATAGAGCGAAAAATACGGTATGTGTACCCCTGCGTCCCCCCAGAAAAAAAGCAATGGCTAAAACTGGTGCCTAATCTAATCTAATCTAATCTAATCTAATCTAATCTATCTATCTAATTTATTTGCTTATTTATTTCAACAATTCATACACCTTTTAATTACATCTGTCTCTAAGCAGTGTATAAGTAACTCAGTAAAACAAGATAAAAGTAAGTTAAAACTATGGGATCAGAATTCAGTGAAAATGCCTTGCTAAAATAAAATTTAAAAAGTATTCAGTTGGTACAAGATGTTCAACAGGGAAGGGGGTGCCCTTCTGACCCACAACTGGAACGGATTTCCATAAATTCCCAAACGTTAGTCTGGACAAAATTTTATTTTCCAAATTAATTTTTCTAACCCGTGGACACAATTCAGAGAGTCTAGGCTACTGGCCTTCATCTGTCTGATCTAAGGTGAGTTGAAGCAGTAGCACTACCAACCATACAAATACATTTGTTTCATTTCATTTCATAAAAGTTTGTACGCTGCTTGTTTGCAAAAAGCCTCCAAGCGAATGAAACAATAGCATCACCAGCGAAAAGAGTCAAAAGCAACTGTTTAAAACATTTAACAAAAAATAAATAAATTAAAATGCACAATGAAGCAAAATCAGATTAAAATACACACTGACATTCTACACATCTGGGCAGGCAAACAAAAAGCGTTTCTGGCAGGCGGCAAAAAGAATACAGTGAAGCTGCCTGCCTTATGTCAACAGGCAGGGAGTTGTAAAATGTAGGTGCTGCCACATTAAAGATCAATTTCTTACAAACGTGGAAGGGCTAGGATGTGGCACCTAGTTCTTCAGATCAAAGTGGTTGAGAGGGCATACATGGGGTAAGGCGGTTTCATAGGTAAACTGGTCTCAAGTTGCTAAGGGCTTTATATATGATTAAAAAAAATTAAGATATGGGTTCCCAAATGCATGTTTGAGTTAACAGTGTGTCCCAGATCTGAAAAGGCTAGAGAGGACTAAGACACCCAAATGAAGTGTGTTAATTTTTTTAAGCCCATGCTGCATCCTCCTTGCTGTCAAACGAGACATGTCACTGCTACCAACACCTCTCTCTCTACCCCTGTCACTTATTTCTAGTAACAACAAGATGATGCCTTCTGTGAGCTCATTGCACTAACTTTCTCTACACCTGTTGCACTTCTATGGGCTGATTTTGGAGGTGTGAACAGTAACTATGATGGTTATAGTTACAGGTTGGTAGCCGTGTTGGTCTGCCATAGTCGAAACAAAATTAAAAAATTCCTTCCAATAGCACCTTAAAGGTAAAGGGACCCCTGACCATTAGGTCCAGTCGTGGCTGACTCTGGGGTTGGGACGCTCATCTCACTTTACTGGCCAAGGGAGCCGGCGTACAGCTTCCAGCTTCCATGTGGCCAGCATGACTAAGCCACTTCTGGCGAACCAGAGCAGCGCATTGAAATGCCGTTTACCTTCCCGCCAGGGCGGTACCTATTTATCTACTTGTACTTTGATGTGCTTTCGAACTGCTAGGTTGGCAGGAGCAGGGACCGAGCAACGGGACCCCATCGTGGGGATTCGAACCACCGACAAGTCCTAGGCTCTGTGGTTTAACCCACAGCGTCACCACACGCACATGAAAGCTCATACCAATAAGAAACTTAGTTGGTCTCTAAGGTGCCACTGGAAGGAATTTTTTTATGATGGTATAATACTATATGGCAGGGGTCAGGAAACTTTTTCAGCAGGGGGCTGGTCCACTGTCCCTCAGACCTTGTGGGGGGCTGGACTATATTTTGAAGAAGAAGAAAATTCCTATGCCCCGCAAATAACCCAGAGATGCATTTTAAATAAAAGGGCACATTCTACTCATGTAAAAACACGCAGTTTCCTAGACTGTCCGCGGGAATGATTGAGAAGGCGTTTGGGCCTGATCTGGCCCCCGGGCCTTAGTTTGTCTACCCATGCTATATGGGCTTTGAGGAGATGTATGAAAGAGATGTGGACCTGCTTCTCAATGGTGGTGTCCACACACCCCAGCCCAGATTGGCATTTAGCTTCAGGAGTAGCTTTTATGTGGCAGGAAGGACAAAGGTGTTTCTTTTTTAAAAAGAAAGATCCGAAAGTGAACAGAGTAATGGAATGATTTAGGTTATGGGTTAATATCTACCGTAACATTTGCACCCTCACCAAACATTTGCCACTAAAAGGTCATACAATATCATTAATAGACTTTTCTTAGCTGCAACCATCTTGGCTGTGAGGGCAGGGCCCTGACTGACTCCAGCTGCAGAAGCTGTTAGGTTGGGGTTCTGTTTAGGGGATTTTGTTGTGGAGGGGTTGTTGTTAATTTTTTGCATCTTTATTGTGGATCTTATGGTTTATGGGGCAATTGTTCAATTTGGTTGTGTACTTCTGGATGTTTTGTTTGTTGTTTATGACTACTTCTGTTATGTTTGTAGTGATGCAATTATTTTATATGTCATAAGCCGCTTTGGGTTTTAATTTTGGAAAGGTGGAAAATGACTGATTGATTGCTTTTATTTAATGCAAATGTATACAGGCAACTCCCCATTTACATGTGGGTTATATTCCAAGGCATTGTGCATGTCAGTGAAATCAGGTATATTTGAAACACCATTGGAAAACCCTGCAAAAAACCCCTGCTCCACCCCCTTTTGTGGCATTTTCAGGTCACTTTCAGGTTTGGTGCAGTCGCACACATATTGAACACATGTAAATGGGTGTGTGTGCCTGTAATATCATTTTATTTAACAAATCTGTACGTCCTAAAAGCACGCTAGACTATTTTTCTTCTCCAAACATTATCCAAGCAGTTTCTCCTGATTTATGGGCAAGGTTTGTTAGTGCTCATTTTTATACCCACAACAACATAGGTAAGTGGCTGATGAGCAACACCCTGGAGAAAAAATTATGGACTAGATGTGTTGCAGCATTACACTGTCAACCTAATTTCTTGAACCAACCTGGGACAATGGATAAAAGCACAGGACTTGGGAGGAGAAATACTATTTCAAATCACTAAACACTATCAGCCTAACCTATCTCATACCAGTGTGGTGGTAAGAAAACACCTGCCGTTGTGATCTCATTGGAGAAAGATGGAATGTAAAATGGAACAGATAAATAAGTTCCCTCCATGCAAGCGCTATGGCTAAGACTCAAACTAACGTTGCCATGCCACTCAGCACTGGTAAGACCACACACAGAATACTTTATTCACTTTGGAGCACTAAGTTCAAGGACTTTGACAAGCTGGAGAGTCACTGAGATAAAGGGTCTAGAAGTCAAATCATAAAAGGGTAGGCAAAAATAAATTAGATATGTTAAGCCTAGGCAGAGGGAAGCAGTGAGTATATTAAAAAGAGTATCACTAAGAAGAGGGGCAAGCTGTTGAGTCCATGCACTGGAGACCAAGCAAAATCTAAAACCTGGTTTTACATTACAGAGATGCTGACTTAAGTATCAGAAAAAGTAAATAGAAGTATGGACTTCAGTGTTAAGAAACCTGTTCACAGCTCTGAGCACCAAATGGGACAGGAGAGCTTACTGAAGACACAAGAAGTGATCACGAAGCCCACAGTTTCAATAGAGCTGCCTCAGCAAACCTTTTGTACATGTGAATTAGTTCCTTTAAATCACGGGTATTGCGAACTTTCGGTGAAAGCCAGCATCATTTTCATTAATTTTATTTATTTAATGCATTAATAAACCACTTCACGGCATGAAGCTGCCAAAGCAGTGCACAATATAAAAATAGAATAAAGCACAGAAGCACAACCTCTAGAAAAATAAAATCACTTCAGCAAACTCCAAAAACTGTAAAATCCCAACCCTGCCCAGAGCCAGTTTAAGGGGGTGCAAGGGGCATGTGTGGGGAGGGAGGGAGGGGTGGGGAGGGAGGGAGGGGTGGGGAAAGGCCCCCTTGCACTAGCAGAAGTCCTTGTGCGGACTTTTGCTTGTGGGTCCCATTAGTTGAATCCAACCCTTTAAAACCATTTCTGCAGATTTGCAATTAAATGACTAGGTTACACGTCAGGTACACATTTCTTAGACAAGAAGGTTTTCACTACAGTGGTACCTTGGGTTACAGATGCTTCAGGTTACATACGCTTCAGGTTACAGACTCTGCTAACCCAGAAATATTACCTCGGGTTAAGAACTTTGCTTCAGGTTTTGAATAAACATTCACAAACTTTTTATTGATAATAATCAGCTAAATAGTTTGAGGATCTATACAACTTTGTAACATGAAGAAAACAGCAGTCTCAGAGAAACCAAAGACTGGAACTGAGGGAAGTTGGGGGGCGGGGGCGGGTGGGTTTTGTGGGGGGTGGAGGGAGGAAAAATGGGGGGGGGAACAAGGATGATATGTTTTTGGATAATATGTCTTGTTTTAATTTTGAATTTAAAAAAAAGGAAGAACTTTACTTCAGGATGAGAACAGAAATCGTGCTCTGGCGGCGTGGCGGCAGTAGGAGGCCCCGTTAGCTAAAGTGGTGCTTCAGGTTAAGAACAGTTTCAGGTTAAGTATGGACCTCCGGAACGAATTAAGTACTTAACCCGAGGTACCACTGTACATGCCTAAGCATCATGACTCTAGGCACCTGTCTAATTTTGGCTGCTGATTGATTCCAGGGAGGCTGGAGCTGCAACATTAAAATCCCACTTTCTAATACAAGTGCACTCCACAGGTGCATTGAGGCAGTGTAGCTGATGGGGTGAGGCAGTCTAATAGGTAACCTGCTTTCGAGTTGTCCGACAGAGAACTCTGGAAGGGGAAAAAAAGTGACCTGCTATGAAGATTTCTGGGTAGGATATCGTACTTCAGTGGAACTACTGGCAAGGACTTTTAGGACTCTTGTTCCAAAGTCACCTTTGTTATTTCCTGGAACACCAAGGTTTACCTTGGCAACAATATTTCAGCCAAGCCTAGTATGCTTAAGTTGTTTCTTTTTCTTTTTAAAAACGACATTTTAATTGAAATGTGAAGCTTATTGAAGTCAACGTGCATTTAATGTCAGGGGCTAATGATATGCAAAGTGAGGGGAGGGAGATAAGGAATTGGCCAAAGTTAAGCACACTTAAGCCCATTGATTTCAACATAAGTGTTGAGCGTGACTACAACTCAACAGTTCAAACAAATCAACACGAGTGCATTTTGCTTCATAAATGATAGAAACATGAATTTCCAATTATTAAAACGTATTTTAGGTTATTTGTAACAAGATTACTAAATACCCAGCCTACAAAAATGATTTGCCCCTTCAGAAATATAATTGTCCCCAATCCATCAAGTCTAACAGACTTGTACTTTTAAGATAGATAATAACTGTAAACAGGCAGTTTTTGTAAGGTACATAGCTATTTCAAAGTTCACTTAGAAAATCAACATAGCATTTTAGCTGGAATTTGCTCATTAAATACCCATAACTGTAATGCAAATTATGCTGGAATGAATAAGGCAAATACATATGCTTCTTTCTTTTTATTAAATGTAAAACCTGCTGTTAATTACATTGGCTATGTCATATAAACTTTTCTCTTTTAACTATTAAACGGAAGTCTTTACAAAAGTCATTAGAGATCCTCATTCTTTGACTTGTATAAATTTCAATATTTGTTCAGTAAAGGTTCACAGCAGTTAAATTACATTAACAAATATTATTAGCTACTATGTAAGCCAACTAAGTAAAATACTTATATTGCAGGTAAAACAAATCATTGGGTGTTTACGATAATATTTGGATATGTCCATTTTTAAACAAGCTTATCAAATATCCTGTAATTCTTAGTCAAATGAGAGAGACTCAAAGTAGATCTTTTCCCCCAAATGCTCAAATTTGTTTAGTAAGCTAATTGTTTTCTAATATAGGATAGAGCAAATATGAAGAAGCTGAACCATTCGGAGTATGAGTTTACTGAGTCAAAGCAGTGTACATATTTTCTTAGTTAAACCTGATTCGGTTGGCAAACCTTTCGGCCACACTTTTTAGCTACCTTTAAAATACAGTAGTAGCAAGAGAGGGTGTTAGAAATCATGCTAGTATAAACATTGGTTCATGATTCTCCAAACAACAGAACCTTGGAGAGGAGGGGGGTGAGAGGAGGGGGGGGGGCATTTCCCAGAAAAGATGTCTGTTTGCTGATTTCTTAGGGGTCATCTGGATAAATATAGAAACTGAACTGATGGCAGAAAAAAGGGATATTAAAAAACACACACACACTTGCAAAACTCGCACGGTCTGGATTTTTTTAAGGACTTAAAACAGCCAACAGCTAAGATCTACAAGTCAATATAACGCACAGAACTCTTAACTCTGTACTACGCCACACTGAGACTTAATTGTTGCAGATTACTTCTTGCAAAAAAATCCAGTATGATTCCCCCTCCCTTTTTTGCAAAATGAGAATACCACCTACAATTTCTCCTTTCCCCAAGAAAAATTAAAAATAACAAAAAAATGGCACATAAAATGTCAACATCTTTAGAAGCAGCTTCCTCCCACCTTTCCACCCCCCTTTCTATTGTGTACATTTTCTAAGTTTTCTACGTAGTTCTGATTGCAATCGTTGCTTAGGTATCCTCAGTAAGTTAAAGAAAGAAAGAAAGAAAGAAAGAAAGAAAGAAAGAAAGAAAGAAAGAAATTTGCTGCAATAATGAGGAGACTGTTGTGAGTAGTTTTGTGATTTTGGATTTAGTATTCAGGATTAGGGGCTGTTGAACTCTGAGTGACCTAGGATTTTCCTTAGAGCTGGTGAAGGAATGATCACAGGACTTCTAATGGATATGCACAGATGTCTTCTACCCAAAAAGGTCAATAGAAGGGACGAAAGGGTACTTTTTCTGTTGAGGACATCTCTAGTAAAGATAAAGCTTTCCTAATCTGAAAGATATTTTTAGATTACACAGGCCTATATAGAGTTAATATGTCATGGGAGTGGAAAATGGAGAACAAATAACATTTTCCATTTTTGTTCTCATTTTAAAAGGACGGGGAGGAGGGGGGCGGCGAAGTGAGAGATAAAGCTTGTTCTGTCATGCCATCCTTTGAATCTGAGATTCCTGTAATGGGCTGCTTGCTTTTCTTCTTCTTCGTTCATTAATGGTAAATCTACTTATAATCATTTTTTGTTTAGTTAATAATCTCCTGGAAAGGAGTAAAAAAAAAAAAAAAGGATAAGGAAAATTGTTTGGGAAGGGGAAGACGTAAGAGACCTAAAATATGAAACTTCTTTGGTGGGGTTTTATTTTGGAGTTTAGCAATAGTTGCAACCCAGAGAGCTTTGGATTCTCTCTGTGCCAATATAGAAATTTGTGTATATATGTACAGGTCATTACAATATGGTACTAATCAGACTGTGCACGTAACATATTGCAAAATATTGATAATCCCATAAATTTTTCTAAGGACCAGATTGTGGTCCTGTTAAAATGAATGGAAATAGCCCCAAGTCACGATACACTTTTTATTATGTTGTTCTGACGTCATTAGGATAACTGAAATGTAGAAGCATTAGAGAGATGCACGAATAAAATAGAAGTAGAACAGTTTTTGACAGGTCAGTACTAGGAATTACAGACTTAAAGTCATTTACATATAAATGTGACTTGGTAGATAAAGCAATGTGTGCAAACACAGATAGAATGCGCTGACACCCTTGTTGCCGTGTGTTTGTTGTATGTATTTAGTTTGCAGTACTCAACAGCTCCTAAATTTTGGGTGCTGTAAATGTACTGATTTTACCAAAGAACCTGAACTGTTTAGTAATAAGCAAGCAAAGAGACATTGCACAGTGGCATTCCTGTTTACTCAGCTACGCAAAAAGAAAATGAAAGAGAAGGCATGCAAATGAGAATACGTATACGTTCATCTCCACTGCATTTACAGTTTCTTACTGAAACCAGCCCTTGTACCGGTGCGAAAACCACCCTCCTCCTTTCAAAATAATAATTTTTGGAGGGGTGACGCTGACTTTTCAGAATCTACACTACTGTCTTGCAGCTGCAATTCCAAAAATCCTTGCTTAGCTAAATAGTGAAAATTCGGGGATTTTGAATTGTATGCAGATGAATGTCTCTCATCAATAAAGTAGTCTCTCAAAGGAGCTACTAGGATACTTCTGAGTCTACAGAAGGGCATTTTGCTAGCAAGAACATACACAATTAACAACTATATTGAATAATTCATACACATAGCATATTGATGACCGGCTGTGTAATCTTAACTGTGTCTACTCAGAAGTAAGTCTCACTGAGTTCAATGAGGTTTATTCCTAGGTGGGATATATGATTGTACTTTCAGTCACTGAGAATTATTCTATACTTTCAAAACATGCTATCTGGCATCTGTGACACAAGCTTATTTTACAAATGTACCCATATTTACAGAATATGATTTTACGCTAGGGCTCCCCACCTCACACATTCTTCATATGAATTGCTAGAATTCTTGAGAAGCAAAACCACTGCCTTGTTTCAAATTTCTTAATGCTATGAGTTGAGCAAGTTTACAGAAGTCTATGGCAAATCTCTGACTGATTTTAGTGGAAGTAAACCACACCTATAGTGCATTAAAAGTCTTTGCCTTTATCAAGAAACCATCAGATGAAAGGCTTAGGAAATGAATTTGCATAACATATGAATCTTACACCAAAACGGCTAGATACATACTGTATATAGAAAGAATAATTTTACGACTCAATTATTAGTAAAACTATGTTCGTTACATACTTTTAAAAATAGAATGTCACACATATTTAGATTTATAAACACAAGGGTTGGGAACTGTTGAGATCTTTTGGCTAAAGCCCAATATTGGCCTTATTTCAGTTTAATTGGAAGAGGATCTCAAATTCATCTTCTCCATGAGATATCAGGAACCTGGATTTCTCTTTGTAGCAAAGGTTAATAAGAAATGTGTCTGCAAAAGTCAAACAGCATTAAATATCAAAAACTGATTATTATTCCACAGGAGTTGTTCTGTCATTCATAATCTCTCCATGCTCCAACCTTCCACAGCTAATCTTTAATGGATGACATGCAAGAAAGAAAAAATAAATGGCATCTAAAAAAAGTCTGTCGATTGAGTTTAAATGAAATGGTAGATATTTCCCTTTACTGATCAGCGAAAGATAAAAAGGAGCACTTTTAAGGTAATATGGAATTACCAATGTAAATATAATCCTTATTCTTGTGTTACTGGATTGTTCTCTCCTCCAAGCCCAAACTGTTGCTTGTTTACTACCACAACAATCATAACTTTCCCCACCTCATTTAAAGTAATGTGTGTCACATTTCACTTAAGTTTTAAATCCTCATTGAAAGACAAAAAGGAAGAGTGATACAATGAGAGAAATTTGCAGGGGAATTTAAAGGAGCATTTCAAAAGAACTGGAATATGGAATATACACACAGAATACAAATTAAGGCAACTCTGAAAAATGTTTCGTGTAAACAATAAACTCACGACAAATTACTTGTGGCAATTATTTGTGGTACTGCCCTCTATTTTATAATATGTGCACAAACAATGTTAGTTGTTGAGGGGAGCTGCATTTATTAAACACAGATGCAGCCAGACTATAGTTTTATAAATGCTTGGCACTTAAAACATTACGGTGCTGCTTTTAAGTGCGTGTGTGTGTGTGTGTGTGTGTGTGTGTGTGTGTGTGTGTCAGATAGTACTTTCTCTTAATCTCACCAGAACTGTGCAGGTTATGAATGATTCTCAAGGTGGGTGTTTGGAACCAACACCCCTCTACCCAAATTCCACACTGTAAATTACTCTGTGCTACTCAGCAAAATTAGATAACCTTATTTTGTGTGTGTGGTATGGTCTCTCCACCCTGGTTTTCTGCCTGCTCAAAATTTGTGGGGGATATTGTCCTTTAACTCCTCTCTGCTTCTGATGTTCATGATAAACCACTGAAGGTCTCAGCAAAAGGCAACATTTTCATACAAATGAGGAACAATCAGTTAAATTATTGTTAAGGGTTATTTGCCTGATAGATTTTTTTTAAAATAAAAACAGTAGCAATTACCTGACTTTTAGCATAGACAATATATTTTCTCAATGGCAACATGGCCATTGGCCAAGGACTTTAATAAAACAACAAATATGAACAAACTGGCTGCCTGACCGTCTTTACCTGGAACATCCTTCCCTATTGCGTGTGTTGAACCAGCTACAGAAATTTTTAAGGTGGTTTTTACTGAAGCGGCGTTTAGCTACTAGAACAAGCCTCTAAAACTTAATACTCTGGGGCTGATTGTGCCCCCATTTTGTCTACCCTTAAGCTCCTACGTTTCAGCTTCATTGGATAACATCCGGTTCTACTATTACAAAAGACTGTACAGATTCATAAGAGTGAAAGGTACCACCACTGGACCTAGCAAAGAAATGGCAGAGCTGGGGAGGTGAGGAGCAGCAGAAACAGAAAAGGAAGGAAGAAAAGGACAGAACCGAGATAAGGAAGTGGAAAATAGATTCTCCAACATCTCTGTGATGAAAATAGGGACATCCTATTCCATAATGATAATTTCACTATTTATACCCTACACATCTTACTGGGTTGCCCCAGCCACTCTGGCCAGCTTCCAACATATATAAAAACGTAACATGAAAAAAAAATTCCTTATACAGGATTGCCTTCAGTCAGGGGTCGGAAAACTCCATACCAGGCATAGGCAAACTCGCCCTCCAGATGTTTTGGGACTACAATTCCCATCATCCCTGACCACTGGTCCTGTTAGCTAGGGATGATGGGAGTTGTAGTCCCAAAACATCTGGAGGGCCGAGTTTGCCTGTGCCTGCTCCATACCCTCCAACATTTCTCCAATGAAAATAGGGGTATCCTAAGAAAAACTGGGACATTCAAGGACCAAATCAGAAACCAAGACGGCTTCTCTAAATCAGGAACATCCCTGGAAAATAGGGACACTTGGAGGGTCTGGCAAACAGACCCGATGAGGGTGGGGGAACCTATGGTTTATGGTGGTAAAGAGAAAAGGGTGCACACTGTGGACCAGACAAAGAAAAAGAGGTAGGATTAACTGGGGGCCTTTAGAAAGGCCTATAATGGCCTCATCTGCTTCTCCTAGGCCATACCACCATCCCCTCCTAAATGCTGGAATGCGTGCTTGAACTGTTCTAATGCCTTCCAATTGCCTGGATGGAGAGAGATGTCTGTAGAAATCCATGGCTTCCCTATGGTTTGAATGCAGCTTGCAGTACAACTGGAAGAGTCACATCCGTTGCTCTGCCCATCTTTGCCCATGGAGGCCCAGGTGGTGTCTGTGGCAAAGAGTGCCTAACATCAGCTTTGGTTGGTGCATCAATCACACCCTTTCATGGACAGGGAAACCTGGCCACTGTGACACATGCACTGGTAACCACACACCTGGACTACTGGAACATGCTCTTTGTTGGGCTGTTCTGGAGGCTGCAGCTAGTGCAGAATGCCACGGCCTGGATCGTGAGTGTTGTTTCTTATTGGGCACATATGCCCAGGTTCTGCACTGGCTGCCTATTAGCTACTGAGACAATGTTAAGCTTCTGCTACTTACATTCAAAGCCTAAATACCGTATTTTTCCATCTATCAGATGCCCCCATGTATAAGACGCCCCCTATTTTTGGAGACTCAGATTTAAGAAAATGGGGGAAGATGGCTTAGAGTATAAGACGCCCCCCTAATTTTTGACATTATTTTTTAGGGGGGAAACCTAGTCTTGTACACGGAAAAATACGGTAACTCTGGACAGGCTCCATGAAAAACCATCTTCCTCTTCGCTACCCATTAAGGGTACTGAGATCAGCTAATGAAACACAGTTAGTTTTGCCAATGTTTGATGATCATCAGCTTGTAACATGGAGGTGGGCTTCTTCACAGGTGGCACCACAGTTGTGAAAAGCCATCTCTGCTGAAATGCAAGAGGTCTCATCAGTGTGGGTATTCCACCAGCTCCTGAAAATGCAGCTGTTTAGGCAAGCATTCACCTGAATGGAACTTGTGACTTTATTGTTTTAACTGTTTCAAAACTGTTTTAATTCCTATGTGTTTAATTATATATTTTAATTAAGGATGTTTTAATGCCTTTTAATCACAGATTGATTTTATAGTCATAAACCACTGAGAAGCCATTTTGACGTACAAGTGATATTCATTAATAGTAATAAAAATATTCTCTCCTCAGTGGTGCAGTGCAATGAAAGGTGGGCTGTTGGTTGGGTCCCATATGTTTCTCTTATAAACAACAAAGACCGCATTCAAAATTTTATATTATGAACTATAATCAGCCTTTTAGGGTGCTTTGCAAATATTATCTTTGTAATTATTACAACAACCCTGCAAGGGACGTCATTCCCAACTTGTACACAGCAGGACTGAGAGACCATAGATTGCTTAAGGCTGTCTAGCAGTTCCTAGCAGAAGCAAGATGTGAGGCAGAAGCTTCTAGGCTTGCATCTCAGTCACTTTGTTACCACAATAAAGTAGCTCTCGAAAACATTATTTTCCTGCTAGTGTTTGAGTAAGTTGGACTTTGGTCTCTTGGCCTTCAGTGAGTCAGACTTAAGCATTGCACTGGTTTTTTAATATAAAAACCAAGGCCTAGTCTTTTTTTTAACAAAGTCCTACTCTTCTTCCAGCCATGCCTGAATCAAGCAAACTGTTAGCCAGTGTTCTTTCAGCAGAAGGTAGCCATGTTTTGTGCATTCATAAGCCTCCCAGTAATAATAATAATAATAATAATAATAATAATAATAATAATAATAATAATAATAATATCTTTATTGTCATTGCCCCCTCTCGGGGACAACGAAATTACTTGGCTGCTCCATCCACCCAGGTAGGGCACTCCACACAAAATCAAATCAACTATAAAAACACTAATTAAAACAATACAGTATAAAACAGCAAGGAAGATTAGATGACTTTCAAAGTCCAGGCTTCCCATTCAGGGCCGAGATCGCTCTGGGGAAGAAGCTGTTCTTAAGACGGCTTGTTCTTGTCTTCATCGTCCTGTATCTCCGTCCTGACGGCAGGAGCTCGAAGAGACAGTGACCAGGATGTGATGGATCTTTTACTATGTCCAGTGCCTTCCTATGGCACCTTGTGGCATAAATCTGCTCTAAGGTGGAGAGTGGGCAGCCAACAATGCTCTCTGCTGCCTTAACAACTCTGCACAACCCCAACCTGTCCCGGGTAGTACAGCTTCCGTACCACACACATAAGCCATAAGCCATAAGTTCTGGCCAGTTCCTGCTGAAAAAAATCCTGGCAACTCTCAGCTTCAACAGAACAAGTACAAAAGGGACAACCCCCTCACATAAAGATGTGTTAACCACCTCTTGCTCCTCCCTGATCAACACCCCACAACTTGCAGGATGGACAGAAGGCAAGTGGTTGGATAGACAGTCAGTGGTTGGATGGACACCTTCTGCACATCCTCAGGCCTCAATAGCAGGAACTATTGGGACAGACTTGGATAAACTATCATATATGCATATTCAAAATCTAACAGTGGCACATTTCAGGTCAGGTTGAAAATGCTTTAGTTTCTCTCATCCTCACACTAGCCCTCTAAGGCAAGTTCCTATCCTTCCTATTTCAAATATGGTCAACACTGATTTAGATCTGATATGAGAGTCTTGTACCCTATGTACAACACATTACTCATCGGCTAAAGAAGAAGAAGAGGAGTTTGGATTTGATATCCCGCTTTATCACTACCCGAAGGAGTCTCAAAGCAGCTAACATTCTCCTTTCCCTTCCTCCCCCACAACTATGAGGTGAGTGGGGCTGAGAGACTTCAAAGAAGTGTGACTGGCCCAAGGTCACCCAGCAGCTGCATGTGGAGGAGCGGAGATGCGAACCTGGTTCCCCAGATTACGAGACTACCGCTCTTAATCACTATACCACACTGGCTCTCAAAAGCCAGTGCCATCTCCAGGAATTAGCCTGCTGGCCTTCAGTGGACTATCTGTATGCTCAAGAATGTAAGGTTGGTAATATTAAAACAGCCCCACACATTTTTTAGTGAAGAGACAAATCATAACATTAAGAAGATTTAAGAGGGGACTCCACAGACAACTTCATTCTTAATTGGACATAATGATCAAAATTACAGCATCAAATCTGTTTTCAAGTTTTCTTCCACAAAATATTGACTGCATGGATTTTATTTTTTACACACACACACACACACACACACACACACACACACACACGTTGTGGGTATTTGGTGAGTATTCATGTTGTGAAGCTTTGTGTCACAAGGATATCTCAGTTCCTTGGAAACCAGAACATATAGTTTGTGTATCAGATGACAAAACGTTTCTACTAATCCTAATGATTGCCTGTTTGTCTCCTTAAATCATGCATCCGTTTAACATTAATCTGCTTCAGAAGTAGACATACTGACACCTTGTGTGGTTTCTCAGCCTCTGGGTTCCCCTAACATGTTTGTCCTCTAGTTTATGTTTCCTCTTCTTCCATCCACCTTCCATTCCATTCCTGCTTTCACACCTTTGACATATACAGTGGTACCTCGGGTTAAGTACTTAATTCATTCCGGAGGTCCGTTCTTAACCTGAAACTGTTCTTAACCTGAAGCACCACTTTAGCTAATGGGGCCTCCTGCTGCCGCTGCGCAATTTCTGTTCTCATCCTGAAGCAAAGTTCTTAACCTGAAGCACTATTTCTGGGTTAGCGGAGTCTGTAACCTGAAGAGTATGTAACCTGAAGCGTATGTAACCCGAGGTACCACTGTATACCTCTTTCCCTTCAACTATAGGAAGCTGTGAAACGCTAATTGTCATCTTGCAGCCATTGTTCCACCAGCATCAGGAGATGGAAAGCAGGGACAGTGCTTCTGGCCAGCTGAGAAACCAGCAACGTTGGGCTTCTTCTCTCCTTGAATTGTTTCCATTGCAGCCAGTCATTGTAGGAACTTTGGAACTAAGAACTGGCTTTTATCCTCACTGGGACAGCATCTACTTCACAGTCAAAAGGCCCGTATTCAATCTCCAGGTAAATGTCCCACAATGCCAGACAGTGCAGAAGATACTGAGTTGAGCCAATGGCCTGACCCAATACAAGGCAGCTTCCTATGTCTTTTTACATTGTAATCCTAAAGGGACAATTTGCAATTTGCTCTGGGAGGCTTTTGGGCTGAAGAGCAGAGGGAAATGCTTTAAATAATTAAACAAACGAATGAATAAACTAACAAAACACTAAGAAGGAATAGCAGCCTCTAGTGGCCACAGAACTGAGTTGGTCAACTGACCATTTCTTCTAAAATATGCCCCGGTATTTCTAAAGAGGCATGTAGCAGCACACAGATTCCCAAACCCAGGGTATAACTTTGCACAAAACCAAATGTATACTAATACAAAAATGTTTAACCCAGCTTTTTAAATGTGAAAGGACTGAATCATTATTATTCCAATTTTCTGCCCAGATATATAAAATGCTAGGACTCATCTAAAACCATCCAGTAAATTGATGGCTGGGATGAGACTTGAACGCAGGTCCAAGGTACAGACCCATGCATATTTTCTTTGTATGCTAACATGAGCATCCACATTGATGGTGTGCATATTTTCCACCCTAGCTATATTTCCTTGCTGTTTTAATTCTCCATCTGCTTCCTCGCATTAGTTCTCCCAGTTAACTTCTTCTCAAACACCAAAAAAGCAGGAATCTTACTAACAAGGGAAGCTGCTTTTGAATTTCAAAGCCAGTTTTGTCAACAGCCTGATTGGCTACTATGGAAATGTGTGTTTTTGCATGTGTGTTTCTTTCAAATGCGTGAGTGTACGTGCATACACACACACACACACACACACACACACACACACACACAGATACATGTTTGTTAGACATAGATAATATTTATAAAAGTTACATCACAGCTTTGATAAATTGATGAAAATATTGTTTTAGTGATTATATAGGGATCAACATTCTGTATTTTGTACTCTTCCTCCCTGTTTCATATTAACAAGGGCTTTTCAGCTTGAGTTTTATTATTTTAAGATCCTTCTCAAAGTACAAGGTAAAAGTTTTATAACACACTTCCCCGGTGCCTTTTATTACACGCTCTTCTGTCATGATTTTATCACAATTTCAAATGTAAGATAAACATTCATCTGGATGTTGTATCTGGATGTAAAAGTGGAATCTAAATATGATAAGCAAAACACACAATGATGGGTATTAAGCAACTAGGTTTTACTCAGAGTAGACTCATTGAAATTAATAAACATGATTAAGTTAGGTCCATTAATTTCAGTAGGTTCACCCTGAATAAAACTTAGTTTAATACCAACTGCAGTGATTAACACTAGTGAATCCCAACAACATACAGTATACATCTTTTGAAGACAACCCAAACTAACCTATCTTAATTCAAATACATCTAGGAAATCTATAGAGTTCAGCAAAGCACACAATATGTGCCACCTTCAAGTGCAGGATATGGGGTTATCCATAAACAGCATGCAGGATCTTACCCAGGGAACCATCCATACATATGCCACTTCTGTGAACAGATCACCCTGCTGGATTATGGCACATGTGTTTTTTATCCAGTTTTCCTCCATGAGCTTGAATGAGCAAAGAAAGTCTACACTGAATAAAATATTTCTCTATTATATACACAGAAGTAAAACGCTGTGCAAACATCCCCAAAACAAACATATAACTTGGAATTTAATCCAAACAGTTCACATCCTGTAAATGTTTAGTTGGTAGATAATCAAGATGTAACTATGATCTATGTAAGGGTTTTATGGTAGTTTTTTTATATATGTCAGAAAAACTATAGGGTTACTTTAAATATGCATTTAATTTGTGTTGCGAATATTTTGGGTTATGTCATTGTGATTCAGAATGGCTAGCCTATCTCACAAATGTTGGTAAGGTAAAGGTAAAGGGACCCCTGACCATTAGGTCCAGTCATGGCAGACTCTGGGGTTGTGGCGCTCATCTCGCTTTATTGGCCGAGGGAGCCGGCATACAGCTTCCGGGTCATGTGGCCAGCATGACTAAGCCGCTTCTGGCGAACCAGAGCAGCACACGGAAATGCTGTTTACAGTGGCGTAGAATGGGTTGTCAGCACCCGGGGCAAGGCAAGTAATTTGCGCCCCCTAACCCGTGGATTTTAGCAGGGGCAGAGAGCTGCGAGTGCGAGCGCACCCCCCCAGATGTTGCGCCCGGTGCGCCCGGCCCCCCCTGCACCCCCCACGCTACGCCACTGGCTGTTTACCTTCCCGCCGGAGCGGTACCTATTTATCTACTTGCACTTTGACGTGCTTTCGAACTGCTAGGTTGGCAGGAGCTGGGACAGAGTAATGGGAGCTCACCCCATCGCGGGGATTTGAACCGCCAACCTTCTGATCGGCAAGCCCTAGGCTCTGTGTTTTAACCCACAGCACTACCTGCGTCCCACAAATGTTGGTAATATCAATCAATTTCTTTACTGACACTGTAGAAAGCCAATCAACTGAAAATTCTACACTAATCCCCAAGCCACTTCCATTCACTTTGCCAGTGAGATGGGAATGACATCTACCCAAGTCACATCAACTACTATTAAGCATATTAGGGAGAATTAGCTTTAATAATGTTACAACATTTTCACAATCATGCTAGCGAAGAAGCCATATTCCCATTTCTCTTTCAAACCTCTTACCAGCTTCATAACATTGTCACCAAGTGTCCTTGTCTACATATGTTTACCATTACATATATATATACTCAAGGAACTTACTTTAGGATCTTTAGCCATAGTCATGGTGAGCCACAGGCAAAAGAGTTTTCTAAGACGAGGAACTAACACCAAGACTCTAGCTTAGAATAAACGAATATGCAATTCGTTAAAGAAAATAGAACATAGCCATCAAGTTGGACAAGCATCTAATGAGTCCATCCCCATCTCTAAGGAATGCAAGAGACTGGGAAGAAAGGGTCATGCAGGTGGATAGGGGCAAGGAGAGAGTAAAACTAAAGGAGGATACTGGAGGGCAGAGGGATGAATGAGGTTAAGAAAAGGAGTCAAAATGTCAATAACACGATCGTGAAGCTGAGGCTCCAATACTTTGGCCACCTCATGAGAAGAGAAGACTCCCTGGAAAAGACCCTGATGTTGGGAAAGATGGAGGGCACAAGGAGAAGGGGACAACAGAGGATGAGATGGCTAGATAGTGTTCTCGAAGCGACTAACATGAGTTTGACCAAACTGCAGGAGGCAGTGAAAGACAGGAGTGCCTGGCGTGCTCTGGTCCATGGGGTCACGAAGAGTCAAACACGACTAAACGACTAAACAATGACCAACCTGGATAGCTGGAGAGAAAGAAAGGAAACCAGATAACAGATATTGCTGTTATTACTGGCACGAGATGGAGGCAGGGAATTTGATCAGCTGAGAAGCAGGTTTCTTTAAACTGCCCAGTTCTCTGTTGATCAAGAGATGGTGGCGGTCTGGCCCTCATCCTGGCCGTTGTATTGATACATCTCCCAGGAAACTGTGGTTTGGCCTCAGTATGATGCGTGGAGCAAGCCACTGGCGAAGATCTATCATCACTCTAAAGCAACATTTCTTTCATTGGTTAAAAACCTGAATTCCCTGCTCACCCAACAGAGGTTCGGGTCTCCAGCTGAGAGAAACATGAAAATCTCCCCACAAAGGTGTGTGGAAGGAGGGGTGGCAGCATCTCTCTGAACAAGCTAAAACAATAAGTGGGTATTTGAACTGCTGGTTGAAAGGTAGTGGCCGTGGTAATCATTATTTCCCTTGTTTGTTCAGGACCTTCCAACAAAACAAACAACCTTTTTGTGATTGGATTGACATGGTGTTAACAATTCATTTAATGCCCAAATCAGTATGAATACAGGTAAAGCTCTTACTAATACCAGTACCAGGATGTTAAAGCCACCTCTTTTCCAAGCAACTTTAAACAGCCTCATATAAAGAAGTCAAAGCACCCCTCCTTTAGCAAATACATCTAATGTTCATTAGGCCACGTCATATAGCAACCAAGCGGGCTGTAGGAGCCCTATGGCCATCTGTTAAACGCTCATCTACTGCACCTGCAGCTTTTTCCGCAATCTTCGCTTCTGCCACTCTCTCCTGCAGCTCTAAGTCCAGCTTTATTGTCTTCAGCTCCTTGTCTTTTTCAGACAGCCGGTCCTGAAGCTGAAGAGTCGAAACGGCGACATTGTTATTGGCATGTAAAAGTGCACGGGCACAATATTAACTTGCAAGAAAGATATGTATTTCGTTCTCACAAAATGGCTCTCTCAACAAACACCGAGCAACGCAAACACAACTCTTACATTTTTGTTTTCATATAAATAACTTTTAAAAATGAAATTGCCACCCACTTCCATCCTGATGCGTTATGAAGGGAAAGGAACCTATATTCCAGATTTAATTTCACAAACTCTTAACCTACCTACCATGCACACAAAGAGAACAATCCTAAAGCATGTTGACCAGAGAAGGGAAGTTTTTGGAGCTCAGCAGAACTTACCCGCTAGAAAGGGTGCAAAGTATTGCAGCCTTAAGCAAAAGGTTAAGGGCCCCCAAAGTGTGCTAATTTACCTGGTTGAGTTTTCAGATGTGGTTAGCAATTCCAGAACAGGAATTGCTCACCCTAATCTACAGCATAATTCAGGGGTGGTAGCAGAGCATTAACCACATAATTAAATTGATTTTTCTCATCCCAAACCCCATCCAACTGTAGCTCCAGTGCTATGTCAAACATTCCATATTGTACAGCACAGATAGGTGGTTATTAACAACAAGAAAGAGCAAACAAACAAACAAACAAACAAACAAACAAGAAAAGCACATGACCAAAACATTTGGAAAGGATTGAGTTAATATGCCTGTCACTATTGATTTTATCATTTGTTGTTTACCTGTGCTTTGTTAATTTTTGCCTGTTGCTTTAAACTCGTGTTTTAATGATTTTACTGGTGTTTTTTGCGGCATGCTCTGAAATCTCTTCATGAAGGGTGGGATTATTAATGGAATAAATAAATATTATTAATAATAATAATATACATACATGCAGCAGCATTGCAAAATCATGGTCTTAAAAGTTAAGGGAGCTAATAAACAGTGCCGCAAAGGTTTCAATTACTCCATACAAGGAACTTCAAATAAACTGAGCAAAAAATAAAAAGTAAACTTGGATATGTCTCTACACTCTGGTTTCTCTTCAGAGTGTATATATCCTTAGAATGAAAACAATGTTGCATTTGAACAGAAGTGTAATGCATACATATTTTTCAGCACTTGAGTTCAATAATAATCTGTAATTTCTAACTTATTGTGTTACTATCTTTATTCTAAAATCCACAATGCACTTCTATCACTTAACAAAAAAATGTAATGGTCAATTTAACAGTATTATTTTGATAATGAAGTGTGATTATATCTGCAAAACAATTTACTGAGGATTTTACCATTTAATTTATGAAAATAGATTGCTGTTAGTATAACAAAGCACATTTGAGGGATGCTTAATCTGATAACTTCAAAAACCTTGCACAGATTGACTGTTCTGAGAAGTGGGGAAAAATATTGTAAATATGTACAATTTTTAATGTACAATGGATCTCTTAATCATCAATGCAAACCAAAGAGTTTGCTTTGTTACATGGGGGTCTCTTTCTATCATCTTTGATCCAGGTTATTCAGAGTGTTTAATTAAATCATAGTCGGTTCTGAACAAGGCCAGCCTTTCCAAATCTGAGCCAAAAAGAACTGCAAAAGAATCTAGATGGCACTATCTGTGATGTCACTGATTTTAAAACAAAAACAAAAAGGAAGACAAGAATATACAAAGATTAACAAACCATGAATCAAATGATCCCTGCAACAAAAGGAAGCTATATCTTGTCAATCAAAACAAACAATAAAGAAAAATTAGAGTAGGTTAATAGGCTTAGAATATTTCACTGTACCTTTTTATTGTTTGCCCTTAGAACGTCCAATTCCCTTAAGAGGAATGCAATATCCTTTTCTTTATCTAGGTTTGCAGTGACATGAAAAGGATCCATGTTGTCAGGCATAACTTCTCTTCCTTGCTTTTCAGTAGAACTAGAATGAAAAAAGGAAGAAAAACTTCATTGATCAGTTCGTTCAAGTGATACTTCCTACATTCAGGGGCAGGGCAAAAGCTGTGTAGTAAAACACACACATCGCACCCAGAAGGTCCCATGTTCATTGCCTGGCATAGGTTTGAAGGAAGTAAGTCTGGGGGGAAAGCCTCTGTGCGAGATCCAGGTGGCAGTTTTATACCAGTTCACAGGTTCATAGTTGTTCCTGGATTTTTAAAACTTTCAAGAAATGCAATGCAGAAACTGCTGCTTCTTAAATTTACATCCATAGCACTGTTTTGTAAAGTTTTATATAAACCATTTGCTATAAATGCACAAAGCATGTGCAGATGTGTCTTCCTTTCTGTCCGATGAGATACCTGTTCCTGCTCTGTAAAGAGTCTCAACCATCATGTAACTACAGTGGTACCTCGAGTTACAAACGCCTCAGGTTACAAACTCTGCTAACCTGGAAGAGTTACCTCGAGTTGAGAACTTTGCCCCAGGATGAGAACGGAAATTGTGTGCTGGTGGTGCAGCAGCAACAAGAGGCCCCATTAGTGAAAGCATGTCTCTAGTTAAGAACAGTTTCAGGTTAAGAATGGACCTCCAGAACGAATTAAGTTCATACATAACTAGAGGTACCAGTAATACCTCAAGTTAAAAACTTAATTCGTTCTGGAGGTCCGTTCTTAACCTGAAACTGTTTTTAACCTGAGGTAGCACTTTAGCTAATGGGGCATCTCACTGCCACCACGCCGCCGCAACACGATTTCTGTTCTCATCCTGAAGCAAAGTTCTCAACCTGAGGTACTATTTCTGGGTTAGAGGAGTCTGTAACCTGAAGCGTCTTTAATCTGAAGCATCTGTAACCTGACATACAACTGTACTTACACCAGTCTCATCCCGTCACTTTTCTACAACTGCCCACTGAATTCTTGTTAGCTTATTTAAGAAGTTCTCTCCCGTGATAATAAAAGAAACTGAAGGTGGGATTCAACCAGGTTCTGCAAGCAAAAGCTCTACGTAAGGACTTCCACATGCACTATGGGGATTCCCTCCTCCTTCTCCCCCATGTGCCTTCAAAATTTGCTTGGTGTGGGGTCAGTAGAACCCCTGGAACAATCTGCATGGGGAGGAGGAGGGATCATTCCATAGGGGGAAGCCAAAAAGCTTGCCCTGGCAAAAGATCACTGTCATGTGATGCTGAATGCTTCCCTGAGCTTTTAAAAGCCTCAAATGAACATCTTGCTTACCTTAACCTTTCATCAGTGCAAGAGACAGTGAGATTACGTAGCTGCAAACTTTTGGTACAAGCAGTTTGCATAATGCTTAAACTGGATGTTGGCTGATCAGAACAGTTTAGCTGTTCACTTTTAGTCTGAATGGCTTGTTCTCTTGGCTGTGATTTTGCTGAAGAACTGTGCAAATTCAGGTAACTGGGAGCAGAGACATCGTTCTTTTGCTCAGAATTCTGCTTCAAGATTTCTGTTAGAAAAATAACAACATTTTACTGTTTAATTAAAGATGAAAGATGAGCATTTAATGCAGCTGAATGACAACGCTGTTGGCTTCTAAAGAAGTTCAGTAAAAACAAGTAAAATTTAATGCCAGTTTGACTGCCAGGATTTCCACAGCATGGAAAACCAGCTGTGTGGATTAGTAAATTGAACACAACCTGCATCCATGCATCTAAGTGGCAGAGAATAGGAGCTCCAGCACATTTCCCAAAGTCATTCAGTATTGAACTATACAAAAATATCACATACGAGTACAACTCTTCCAAGACTGTGACTGCAATCAGACATTACTTCATTGTTGTTTGTTGCAAAAATACAGTTGTTAACATGATCCGAAGTTTATTGATCATGACAACATGACAAGCTGTGGGAGCTCCTTGTGACTGTGCTTGAAGAGAAGGCAGGGAGGGGAACTATATGAGCCTTAAGGATCATGTGGCTTTTCTCATCACACTAAACTATGGTCTAACACAAGAGTGGGGAAACATTCCCACCCTAGCTGACCAACTGTGACAGACAGTTGGAACAATCCATCTGTCAATCACATGGTAACATGATGGACAGGAATGTTGCTCCACTCACCCATCAGTCCCTTGCACAAAGCTTCCCAAGCGCCCAACAGCCAGCTGGTTGTCAAGCGCTTGAGAACCATCCTATCCTCAACACTTAGAATCATAGAATCATAGAGTTGGAAGAGACCACAAGGGCCATCGAGTCCAACCCCCTGCCAAGCAGGAAACACCATCACAGCACTCCTGACATATGGTTGTCAAGCCTCTGCTTAAAAACCTCCAAAGTCGGAGACTCCACCACATTCCTTGGCAGCAAATTCCACTGTCGAACAGCTCTTACTGTCAGGAAGTTCTTCCTAATGTTTAGGTGGAATCTTCTTTCTTGTAGTTTGGATCCATTGCTCCGTGTCCGCTTCTCTGGAGCAGCAGAAAACAACCTTTCTCCCTCCTCTATGTGACATCCTTTTATATATTTGAACATGGCTATCATATCACCCCTTAACCTCCTCTTCTCCAGGCTAAACATGCCCAGCTCCCTTAGCCGTTCCCCAAGCAGTGAGCATATAGCTGGAGAAGCTGCTTCATACAGGGATCAGCTTCATGATCAAGTTCCCCACACAGACCTCAGTCACAGCTGACCCACCTATGTTTCTACATGGCCTGCTACTGATGTCATATATCACATCATGACTGCTGCTCTAACATCATTAGGAAACTGCTTCACAAGACGTTCCTATAGTCTCTGTACAAAAATTCCCTACATTTCCCTGAAAATTCTGCTGTGCTTCCAGGGAACTGAATACATATCTTCTTTGCATCTTTAACGAAACTATTATGCTATGGACACCTTCATGCAATTCACTATTTACCCACTAAAACAGATAAACTAACATTAGCAAATAGGACCATTTTTTTCTGTAAGGATAGCTTCATATACAGGGAAGTGTTCTATGTGTATACTAGATAACTGAATACTTAAATGAAGTTAATGACTCAAACATCCAGTTGACATTACTGCAATCTGCTTTTTCTTGAAGGAACAACAGCAGCACAATCACTTGTACAGGAAATTTCCCCTTCAAGCTGTCAGCATCGCCCCTGAGCCAGTGTCACCAACTGGACTCATCCACTTCAGCCCCGAGTGGGCTAGGCGAGCTGGGTAGCACTTCCAGAGACCACCTTCTGCACAGGAACAGGTCTAAGTGCTGTGGACTCACAACTCAGAGCTGTGAGCACCGGATTCACTTCCACAAGAAGACAGTCGTCACACAGCAGAGTATAGCAGAGTCTAGCAGAGTATAAACGACTTGGAGAGCAGCTCTGTAGAATATCTTCTTTATTCTATCTACAACTATAATATACACTATATACAGAGCTAAATGTGGTCTAAACTGAAACGCTTAACTGCACTGAGTGTCTGCAGCTGCTCTTAGCAGCAACCTTATCTATACACACGATCTCTCTCTAACACTCAGTCTCTCTCTCTCCTTCTGCTCTGACTGACTGACTGATGTTAGGCTGGAGCGGAATAAGTAGAGAGCAGAACACCGCCCCTCCTCTCTGGAAAATCACCAGACTCATCAGCAGATTCTTGGATATGGGAGGGGTGAAATCTCCTCACAAGCTGGGGTTTCTCAAGACCAATAATAGAAAGAACATGAATCTCAATGCCATTAATATTCTGGTGACTTTTAAGGTGATCAGTAGTGGAGCACATGCTTGCCATACAGAAAAGTCCTAGCCTCCATTCCTGGTAAGATTTCCATCTGAATCCAAAAGATCCAATGCCAGAGCTCTGCAGACCAGAGATTGGCAACTTGTGATCCTCCAGATACTGTCCAATGGCAACTCCCATCATCCTTGTTAGCTGTACTAGTTGGGACCAATGGAAGTTGGAAGTTCAGGAACATTTGGAAGGCCCCTGATTTCCCGTCCTTAGTGTAAACAGCACCAATCATACGCTCAGCAGTGTATGATTTCAGAACAATTTGCATTTGACATAATTGGGGGTATTTGTGCTCCATGAGTGGTATCCATGTAGGTTTATCTGTGTCTCTTATGAGTCACCAAAACTAAAGCAGACCCATACAGAAACTTGAAGAAGTTGACACCACAGACTTTGGCTCCTACTAGTAAACTGCAGTTACATGTAGGGTTTACAGTACATGTTTCATTATGTGTAGTTTTAGACTGAAGTAAAGCATGGCAATATTTTCCTTCACATACTATGAAGGAATAACTATTTATGAAGGGTGGTACAGGTAAAACTAAAGAACGTTTCACCATTCCACTACCGCTAATCAATGATCAGCAAGTTCTCTCAGTCAGAAAAAAAGTTTTGTACACCATGTTTTACTCCCTACTCAATATTCCTTAGCTCTCTGTGTTACAACGTAAGCCCTAGGTTTAGTTAAGTAATAAGACAAAAATCTGTAGAAGAGAGCTGATCAATACATATATTGTGTCAGCTAGAATAGACATATAAAATAGACCTAGAAATATCCAATTTGTGATTTATTAAAGAATTCGGATAGGACTGCCAGATGTGTTCCGACACTATAAAAACAAACATAATTAAACTTGTGCCATCTGTAGGCACAATTTTGTGCTCAATACCGTTTCACGGGGTTGAACAGAGAGATGCATGACTGCAACTCTGCCCATGCAGTGGGGATTGGTCCAGCTTCTTCCAGCTACAGCCTCTTAGTCTTTGCCCTGTGAAAAGCTGCTCTTGAGGGTTGGAAGGCTCACAGGAATAGCACAAGGCATAGCTCAAGGAGGCTGCTATGGACATTGACATAAATTGGGGAGTTTCTGCACAAACAGAATCTGTATGAGGCTATATACCACAGCACTAAAGATAAAGGTACCCCTGCCCGTATGGGCCAGTCTTGACAGACTCTAGGGTTGTGCGCTCATCTCACTCAGAGGCCGGGAGCCAGCGCTGTCCGCAGACACTTCCAGGTCACGTAGCCAGCGTGACGAAGCTACTCTGGCGAGCCAGAGCCGCACACGGAAACGCCGTTTACCTTCCCGCTAGTAAGCGGTCCCTATTTATCTACTTGCACCCGGGGGTGCTTTTGAACTGCTAGGTTGGCAGGCGCTGGGACCGAGCAACGGGAGCGCACCCTGCCGCGGGGATTCGAACCGCCGACCATGCGATCGGCAAGTCCTAGGTGCTGAGGTTTTACCCACAGCGCCACCCGCGTCCCTACCACAGCACTACTCTTTTCTAAAGTGGAAACAATTAGATGACAAGTTTTTGGTTTTTATAATGAATCAACCCCCATTAGAATTATGAATTAAGAACACGGTGCGCCCACATACGCCTCCCCTAAATGAACATTGCAAAGTTAATTCCTGGAAACCAATGTAGGTGAATGCTTCACTTTCTAGTGTCCTACTCTGAGTGCTCCCACTTTGCTCCCAGTCTTATTTTCAACTCTGGCCACACACAATGGACACAAAGCATAAGTACCTGTAACTGCACTGGTTCATGCTCATTCCTGCTATCCTTATTTCTGCCTTTCCTTCCCAACTCCTGTTCTCTCCCCACTTCGTTGATATTTAGAACACGAGGTCCTTGGATTCAGAGATTTATCTTTGGTGCTCATTTTTCTCTGTTATGCACTGTGTACATGTATTGCAATCAATAATAACACCAATACTCAAAATACCATTGTACAAAAACAGTTATGGTCCACCAACCACAAAAAAACTACAATATGTAAGATCATTAAAATAAACACCATTTGCAAGATAAAAATGAAGAGAGATTTAGTAGCCACTGAGGTTCTAGTAGAAAGGCAATTTTAAGGAAACCCCAAAGGTAGTAATTCCCTTTCTCAAATTCAAGAAGCATTAATGAAATCCTATTTTTGTTTTCTTAAAAGTAAATTCCATCATAGTTAGTGGGGCTTACTCTCAGGTAAGTGTATGTAGGATTGAAGCCTAAATTTAGCCACCACCACCAGCAGCCCAGTTTAGCAGATACTGCCTTTCATAACCTCTTCTCAAAGCTGGCTAATCATAATTTTAGTACTCAGTGTCAACTGTGATCATTAAGCACTTACTGTGTAAATATCACGAGCTTCCTTAGGCATTTGCTTATTATTATTATTATTATTTTGCAATTCATTAACATATTATTTCCCAGCATTAGATTTAGGAGAGAAATCAGTTGCAGTTGTGCAGATTTTTTTGTTCTGTGCCTGGGCATTGAGACCATTTTTGAGATTCCACGCATATACAATCAAAATTGCAGTATTGCTAGACAGATAGTAAAAAAAAAGAAGACGACGAAGAAGAAGAAGAAGAAGCAGGGAGGGCAATTTCAATGAAACGCAATGTTAGTTCTAATGGACGGATGATTGTGTTTGGTCTTTTGAAACTTTGAAGTATAGGTAAGTCTTGATCACACAAATTAATAAATCCTAAAGCTGGAGTTAACAATAACCATTACACCCAAATTCTGCAGCTTAGCCCAGGCAATTTTTCAAAAGGTCAGGTTGTGAACTGGAGAAGATCAGGGAGGTCCACCGCATAGCTTTGTTGCCAGGCATCTCCCGTCTGGATTGTTGCAGGCATTTATTAGTATTCGTCAGCAGACTCAACAAAGCAAACAAGAAATTCAAGCACGAATAATAAAATGAAAATGCTGCTATATAACCCTTTGTCATTCAGCAAATATGGGACTTTTTAGCTACATTGTTCCTAAACCTGGGTTACTACTTTAATTTTTCTCCACCAGGCTGACTGAGCGAGTATGCATGTGTGTTAAATGCAGAGCTCCCTTAACAACTGCAGGACTGCCATTTAATCTGTTGGTAGATGGACCACTTCCTGTGGGAATTCTAGCTATGACTTCCAGATCCACCAAATAAATCTCAGATTAAGAATCCAAATGAAACCTGCCTTTGGCAGATAAAAAAAAAATGTCAAGATGGATATAAACAGTAAAATTATAAATTATCTAGGTGCTGCACACTGATTTGATGCGCCGGGCTTTCTTTGTGTGTTGTTTATATTTTACTGCAGTATCACAACTACACAAGGTATTCGTCAAATGTCACACTTTTATAATATTGGAGGCATCATTAAAACTGTTTGGCTAAGGACCTTGAAGTGTTTAAGCAGTAGCTCAAAAGTATATTTGTGCAAAGTAGAAGAATAAATTTACATATCAGCAGCAGCTCATAAGGGATGAGTAAATATTCTGTTTATCTCTCATTGTAATTCAGGTTAGTTTAAATACAGGGCTTCAAGATATCATTACAATCTATATAGATTTATTACATAATTTCCAAACACAGTGCCTGGTGGAGTTTTACTCAGCCAAACTAGTACTTGGGTTTTCTATCTAAACTAGCATTTTAAAAAAGGAAGAAAGTAAGCCTTTCCATTATATATACTATATACTAGATAGATAGATAGATAGATAGATAGATAGATATAGATATATATAGTTAGTTAGTTAGTTACTGTGACACCTGGCAGATAACACTCTTATTATATATTTCCTCATCAATTATCCAAATCTTAATTATCTAAATTTCCTTTTTATGTGGAGCAAGGTCATGTCCCTGCATACCCTTTAATTAAACAGAAATCCTCTTTGTCACCCAAATTTATTCAGGTATTAATGCCGATATGATAAATTTTATAATTTAAAATGGCAAAATGAGACAACCACACCAACCACACACACACACACACACACACACACACAAATGCCCCCTGCCTTATTGAAATAACATACCTTTAAAGTACTTGTTTTATTTTTTTAGCCTGCATCACAATAACATTAAGGCCACTTTAGGCAATAATGAGCTGATAAACGTCATTCTCTGGAAAACGGTACATTAAACATGCAGGCAAAATCTTTGATAATCTCATTTCATCTCTGATGCATCCCCCTGGGGGACATGAACTGGTTTTTAAGGGAAAAAATGGTTATGCCTTTGCTCATCTTACCTGTAGTGAGGCTGGCCTGGTCTAAATTTAAGCTTTACACTTCTTGATAATAAAACTCTATCCAAAAATGTTTATAAGCAAAGCAATGGCCAGACATTTGCAGTACTTGTGATAATTTCCCTAAACCTTATCTGGAAGATACCTGACAACTCCAAAAAGCGTACAATACTGGCAACGCAAAGCCATGGAGTCCAAGCGGTAAACACCAAATTATATTAAAGTTGAAGAAATACAGCATTAAGGGATGCCAACTTGCCTTTGAGAATGAACAGGGGTACTTAGCAGTCACTGCTCTCCTTTTTCAATATACTGTATCGGTTTTCAACAAATCAAATCAAACCTCAAGAGATAGGTACTCGGTTGCTCCGTCAAGAAGGAACTTATGAGTTAGATGCGAGCAGCTTCTTCTTTTTTAAGTGCTCACAGTATTGCTTATGTCAAAGTATTCAAAAAAAAAAAATTGAGGAAGAAGGGAAAAAGAAAAAGCTGTGAAGAGAGTGGTCAACTTAGTATTTAACTTAAAAAATATTGAATATAGTTGCCTTTGCTCTTCATCCTTCAGGTTTTTGGTTGTTTTTTTACATTTGTATACACCAAGCATCACTTATATTCACTGATCCATAATGGCCGCTCAGCCCATCCATAAAAGGTGGGTGGCGGTTGTGACCCGGCACATGAGCTCCTTCACCTCCCTGTGTAATAAAAAATTTAAGGATATATATATATATATATATATGCAGGTTTTGGTGTCCTCGGGTGTCTTCCCGTGTAAAAGTTGGGGTGTCTAGGCGACGTTTCGACGAGGTCTCACTCGTCATCTTCAGGCTGGTGCTTTCGGCTTCTTGTTACTGGAACAGAGCGGGATCTCAGTGTTTGAGTTCCTATAAATACTGTAGAGGGGTGTGGTGTATTGCCTCAAAAGTTCTGGGCAGAGGGGAAGTTCCCAGGCTAGTGTTCTTTTCTTCTTTTGTTCCTTAATTACTTGAGGGATATCTTGAGTGATTACTTGAGTGATATTCTGAGTACCACTTAGGTGGGTCATTAGGTGTGGATTAGTTGCTAAAGCCTTCGTGTCTTGACCTCTTGAATTTGTGAAGAGTTTTTCTGGGAAGATGGCTGTACTGCACTTAGTTGTGCTTTGGCTTGGCTTCGTGTATAGGGGCGAGCTGTGGTTTTGTGCCCTGTGCCAGCCAGATCTGTGTAGGGATTGCAGGGGGGTGCAGCATCCGGAGGTGCCACTATGGTTTGGTTACTGGATGGTGTCTGTAATTTATCTGTGGAGAGGGTCTGGGTTTGGGTCTGGTGTGGTTGATTGGTGGTGGCGTTCTGTGTGCCTCTGGATCTGGTGTCGGTTTTTGTGGGGAGGGCTAATTTCCAGATGTCTGGCAGGCGGGACGTGTCGTCACGCTTGTTCATGTTGTGAGGGTGTTTCTCTATCTCGATGGCTTCCATGATTATTCTCTTGTGGTGATGTTCCATGTTAAAGAGCAATTTGGAATCTGCAAAATTAATTTCGTGTCCTGTTTCTTTCATGTGTTGGAAAAGAGAGGAAGATTTTTCTTCTTTTTTGACGGCATTCTTGTGTTCTGCGATACGTGCATTTATTCGTCTGTTTGTTTGTCCAATGTACGTGGCTGGGCAGACTTTGCAGGGTATTTCATAGACCCCTTGGTTTTCCAACTGGATTTTATCTTTGGGGTTTCTGAGGATATTGGCTATTTTTTGGTTGGTGCAAAAGGCTGTTTTGATATTGTGTTTATGGAGGATTTTGCTAATTTTATCTGTAGTGCCCTTGATATAAGGAAGGAGGGCCATGCCATTGTTTTCTTCTGTGTCTTGGTTTTTGGGGGGTGTTTCTTTTTGGATTAGCTTCGTAACTCTGTTTTGCTGGTATCCATTGGCGATTAACACATTTGAGAGATTCTGTAACTCAGTTGTCAAGTGGTCTTTGTCAGTCAGGCGTTTGGTTCTGGAGATGAGGGTCTTGGCTACGGAGTTTATTTGTGCAGGGTGGTGGTGTGATTGAGCATGTAAGTAGCGGTTGGTGTGTGTTTTTTTTCCGGTAGATAGTGTGTCCTAGGGAGCCATCAGGTTTTTTGTAGATTAGGACGTCAAGGAAGGGAAGCTGGTTGTTGGCTTCTATTTCCATAGTGAATTGTATTTTGGGGTGTAGGCTGTTGAGATGTGTGAGGAAGCTATCTAGTTTTTCTTTCCCGTGTGGCCAAATTACAAAGGTGTCGTCAACATATCTGAGCCAAAGTTTGGGTTTGTGTTCTGACTTGTCTAAAGCATTGGTTTCAAAGTGTTCCATGTACAGATTTGCGATGACCGGTGAGAGGGGTGATCCCATAGGTGCTCCTTCTATCTGTTTGTATCTTTGTCCATTGTGGATGAAGTACGTGTTGGTTAGGCAGTGGTTGGTCAGGTCCAGGATGTATTCGGGGGGATTGTATTTGTTTTGAATGGCTGTCAAGGCTTCATTAATGGGCACTTGTGTGAAGAGAGATACAACATCGAAGCTCACAAGTAGGTCATCGGGATGTAGGTTTTGCTTCTTTATTGTTTCTATGAACTGGAAGGAGTTTGTAACGTGTGAAGAGATGGATTCTGCATAGGGCTGAAGTTGCTTAGCGAGAAATTTAGCGAGATTTTGTAGAGGTGAGCCTATGGAGCTGACTATTGGTCTGAGTGGTGTTCCTTCTTTGTGTATCTTGGGGAGGCCGTAGAGTTTGGGGCATCTGGATGATTTTTCTCTGGGGATGATTCTTAGCTGGATTTCTTCACTGATAGGAGAGGCTTTTATTTTGGATTTGGTGGTTTTTTCCAGATAGGTGGTGGGATCTGTTTTTATAGGTTGGTAGGTAGGGTCTTGGAGTAGATTTGATAGTTTTGCTTGGTAGTCCGATGTGTTCATCACAACAGTGGCATTACCTTTGTCTGCTGGGAGAATGAAACCCAGACCCAGACCCTCTCCACAGATAAATTACAGACACCATCCAGTAACCAAACCATAGTGGCACCTCCGGATGCTGCACCCCCCTGCAATCCCTACACAGATCTGGCTGGCACAGGGCACAAAACCACAGCTCGCCCCTATACACGAAGCCAAGCCAAAGCACAACTAAGTGCAGTACAGCCATCTTCCCAGAAAAACTCTTCACAAATTCAAGAGGTCAAGACACGAAGGCTTTAGCAACTAATCCACACCTAATGACCCACCTAAGTGGTACTCAGAATATCACTCAAGTAATCACTCAAGATATCCCTCAAGTAATTAAGGAACAAAAGAAGAAAAGAACACTAGCCTGGGAACTTCCCCTCTGCCCAGAACTTTTGAGGCAATACACCACACCCCTCTACAGTATTTATAGGAACTCAAACACTGAGATCCCGCTCTGTTCCAGTAACAAGAAGCCGAAAGCACCAGCCTGAAGATGACGAGTGAGACCTCGTCGAAACGTCGCCTAGACACCCCAACTTTTACACGGGAAGACACCCGAGGACACCAAAACTTGCAAAAACTAAGACCTCGTCGAAACGAGGTCTAGACACCCCAACTTGCAAAAACTAGACCTCGTCGAAACGTCGCCTAGACACCCCAACTTTTACACGGGAAGACACCCGAGGACACCAAAACCTGCATTCCTGTACCCGTGAAAATCTACGAAAACAAATATATAACTAACCTGGGAACTTCCTCTCTGCCCAGAACGTTGGAGGCTATACACCACACCCCCTCAACAGTATTTATAGGAACTCAAACACTGAGATCCTGCTCTGTTCCAGTAACAAGAAGCCGAAAGCACCAGCCTGAAGATGACGAGTGAGACCTCGTCGAAACGTCGCCTAGACACCCCAACTCTTACACGGGAAGACACCCGAAGACACCAAAACTTGCATATATATATATATATATATATATATATATATGGTAAAGAGACCCCTGACCATTACCATTAGGTCCAGTTGTGGCCGACTCTGGGGTTGTGGCGCTCATCTCGCTTTATTGGCCGAGGGAGCCGGCGTACAGCTTCTGTATGGCCAGCATGACTAAGCTGCTTCTGGCGAACCAGAGCAGCGCACGGAAACGCCGCTTACCTTCCTGCCGGAGCGGTACTTACTTATCTACTTGCACTTTGACGTACTTTCGAACTGCTAGTTTGGCAGGAGCTGGGACCGAGCAACGGGAGCTCACCCTGTCGCGGGGATTTGAACCACCGACCTTCCGATCGGCAAGCCCTAGGCTCTGTGGTTTAACCCACAGCATCACCCGCGTCATTCATATATATATAGATATATAGATATATAATGTTCATAAATGTACCAATCTAGCACGTACATCGATATGTGGACCACATGCCTGGAGCAGCACAGGAAGATCGCCCTGAAACCATTTTGACTCCCAAACTGATGAAATGTTTTCTCTGCAAGGAGGGAGAGGGTGAGGGAACCTTCCCATTGTCTCAGGAATTAAGTGATCACCATCTCAAAGGAATGGCCAGACTACCAGGAAAGGGAATCAGATAACCTGGCAGACGGGAAAAACAACATCATTCTAATTTATGTTGTAGACCGCCTTTTCTGTGATGTAGCTTTGATGTTTGTTGGGGATGGTCTTGGGTTACACCCCTTCTGTGATGTATATATGATGTATGGAGGGGTGGTCCTGAGCTCCAGGGCAGGGAATTTAAAACGTCTATATAAGGGCAGGCACACCTTGGTTCTGGGTCCTCCTCCTCTCTCCTGTGTGTAAGGGAGCACCCTGTTGCAACAGCTTTAATAAAGATCAGGCTTACTAGCTGCTTTGCTTCTCAATATTCTCTGGCTGGCCTCTGTTATTTTCTCCTACCGATGGAGAACCTACGAAGGACTCTATAAAGGGCTCTTGCATACCCCATCAGGGAATAAGGGCAGATTTTGTTTACAACACCTGGAACATGCCAGTTTCCCATGCGGCCGTTGGCTCGCACCCCCTGGCCGTAGTGGAGCATCACAGGTCACCCACCAGACCCTGTTTTGAATCGTGCCTATCCGTGGTGGCCTGGGAGACGTGCTCAGGGAACGGACATGGAGTGGTAGTTTTATCTCTGGCCCGCTTCCAGACCATAGAGAACTGGCCGGTGCTGTTTGCTGCAGCCCAAGCCACTCCCACCACTGCATATGTAAATAGAGAGAACTGGGGGCCCTTCTCTTCTTTTATGTAGTCATTGCAGTTTTGGATGAGAGGCAGAAAGGACTTTAGAGTACTGAAAACAGGGGCAAATGGCTTTTCTCCATATGAAATGGACTTATGAATTGTAGCAGGTTCTTGCTTTCTAATGACAAATAAAAACATCAGAAGAAACTAATGGAGTCATGTTTATAGGTTTTACGACATTCTGCAAGAAAAAGAAGAAATTACTGCGAAGGTTGTGAATTCCTAGATCTGGGTAGCCAACCTGCTCCCCTCTCCATGTTGTGAACTGCTCCTGATGCTGTGGACAACAATTCCTACCGTCCGTGGCTACTGGCACTGCTGCCTGGGGCTAATGGGAGTTGTAGTCTGAAACAGTGGGAGGGCACCATGTTGACCATCACTAGTAACAGAATATAACCCATTCTATATGAACTGCTTGCTACTCCTCACCAGAATTCCAGCAACCATAAATCTTTTTCTGGCAGAAAATGTTTGAGCAACAACTTGGATGGAGAAACTGAGATGTAAGCAGGTTGCTTAATTCTGCAAACAACCGTCAAGATGAGCCTCTGCCAGGTTTGTGCAGTGATGGCCAACCTTCTTGCCATTCTGATGTATAGATGATGGAGAAATGATAGTATGAGAGACAGCTGACAGGACGATCGTAACAACACTATCTCCTACTTAAGACTTGACTTGTACCCCTCTAACCCCACTGCCATGAAGGAAAGAAAGAAAAAGCCAGCATCTTGAATAAAGATCTAGCATGGGTTAGAAATGGGAAAAGGGCTGGTGAACAAAGAAAAGATGTTTAAATACACAACACAGTAACTCTTCCATAATACTAAGGGCTAAGCCAATGTGGTACCCTCCAGACATTGCTGGAATCTAGCTTAGTCAGCATGGCCAATGCTGGGACCCAACATCTGGGCAGCACCACATCAGCTACTCATAGACTGTAAACTCCATGTGCAATTCTTTGAATGAGCCCATTATTTCTGAACTGCAGCTAAACTGAACTGAATAAAATCCTAGCCCCGGGGGGTGGGGGGGTGGGGATCGTAAAAGAATCACAACACAAAAATTAATAGTATTTACAGCTGTAACGAATAATTCCTAAGCCTCCAATGGCCATGACAGATCAGGGATTTTGCAAACTGAACTACTGTACGTTGGAACACAAATATACTGTTGCACGCCGCCCCAATCCATGGATGGATTGCTAACAGACTGGGTGGGTGGCTAACAGATTGAGGTTGAATCCTGACAAGACAGAAGCACTGTTTTGGGGGGGGCAGATATGGGGGACTCCCTGGTCCTGAATAGGGTAACTGTGCCCCTGAATGACCAGGTGCGCAGCCTGGGAGTAATTTTGGACTCACAGCTGTCCATGGATGCACAGGTGAATTCTGTGTCTGGGGCAGCTGTCTACCAGCTCCATCTGGTACACAGGCTGAGACCCTACCTGCCCGCAGACTGTCTTGCCAGAGTGGTGCATGCTCTAGTTATCTCCCACTTGGACTACTGCAATGCACTACCTGTGAAGGTGACCCAGAAACTGCAACTAATCCAGAATGCGGCAGCTAGACTAGTGACTGGGAGTGGCTGCCGAGACCATATAACACTGGTCTTGAAAGACCTACATTGGCTCCCAGTACGTTTCCGAGCACCATTCAAAATGTTGGTGCTGACCTTTAAAGCCCTAAATGGCCACCATAGCTGCAGCCTTGGATTCAAACAGAACTCAGCAATCTCTCTCTCTCTGTCCAGCTTGCTGCTTTGCTTCTAGCTCACATCACTACAAACTCTCTGCTCTCAACTCAGCCTTTTTCCTTCTAACTATCCTTGAGTTGGGGGAAGCCACCCATTTGACATCTTGCATAGATCCCCTTCCTTTGTTCCCCTTGGTGGCCCATCACCTGGGCAATTACCTTATCCAGAAACTAGCCTGGTTTACATTTTAACACTTGCTGGATTCCAGTGGTTAGAAGGCTCTCACCATACTGCCTACTCCCCCTATAGCTCATAACACTGTTATCCCATATTGTTCCTTAATGGTGTGAAGAATGTTCTCTATCTATCAACGTAATTTCTGTTTTGTATTACACAGTCAAAAAACACAAAATGCACATTCCATTGCAAAAATTTGGAATTCTATAAACAAAAGGATAACTCATCTTGGCCAATTGATTATGTAGCCCACTGTGTGTAAGGACTATGCATACCAAGATGTTACGGTAATCTGGTACTATTTAATGTATAAGTCACAGAACTTGCAAATGGTCTCTTTGAAAGAATTAACCTTTTGAACCTTTCTTAGGGTATAGTGACCCCTAAAGGTACTAAAGTTGAACTGGCTACAGAGGTTCCAAAAATGTAATAGAATGAATACATGTTTGTTGCTGGCTGTGAAAAGTGGAGTCTGAAGGACACCTTTGGATTTTGTTAGTTGCAGTGGTCCAATTTCCTCTGAGCCACATCTTAGAAACCTTGATCTGGCAATAACAGAAAAGGAATTCAACAAGTGGGTATAGTGACCATTCATGAAACAGCCATAAGTCAAGGAAACATTTCCTGTGGAGATCACAACAACTAACCCCATTGCCAACTACGAAAAAGGAAACTCATGCCACAACAGTCTACATAATAGTTAGGATGGCTTCCCAAAGGAGATCTTTCTTTCTTTCTTTCTTTCTTTCTTTCTTTCTTTCTTTCTTTCTTTCTAAAAATCACCTGTGATATTCAACATTTAACCCACTTCCCCATAAATTCTCTATATTTTATGCTTTATGGACCCATTTCACGAGTTGTTGTAAAAACAGAGCAGTTGGGTGGTGAACTCCAGTCCACAGGTTGGATGTAGCCTTCTAGGCCTCTTTCCTTCCAGTCTTTGGCACTCTCCCCAAAGCACCCTCTCTCTGTGCCCTCCTTGAGTGCTTTTGTCTGGCTAAAACATCTCATTGAACTGTGATAATGCCCCTTGATTGCCAGGATGGAGAAATTTGTAGAGAAAACTCTGGCCTTTGCATGGCTGGAATATAGCCTACTGTACAAAGGTAAACAAAATCACATCAATGGCTCTACCCACTGATGTTTCTGGCTCTCCCTACCTCCGGCAAGCAGCCCCTGAACAGTTTTCAACCCCTTGGGGGCTGAAAAAAGTGTTCCCTATTCCAATAGTAGAATATGCTGGTACAACAGGGCGCTGGCCTTGCTGCTTCACCTTGTCTAGATTCTAGTCCTTAACACTTCTCCTCCATCCTGTTCACTCACAAGAGGGCCCAAACGACATATAGGAAACAGCCCTCCTTCTACATTCATACAAGCACCACAGAGAGTGAAGCTCTGCAGCAGAGAAATGGCCAGGGAGAAGGGTGATGAGAGAAACCCCTTTCTTAGGAGAGTTTAAGTGGAAAGTTAGCAATATGCGGGAGGAGGAGTAAGTTCCCTTCAGGACTGAGACTGAAGCAGCACGAAGTACTGGGACATATACACACACAAGTGTGAATGTAATGTGATTCTAACTAGGGATTTTCTGATCTATTATGTTCTTGTGTTTCTTGTGGCAAGCCACTCACAGCTGTGGAGTACATGACATTTACTACTACCCCTTCTTCCTTCCCTATACAATGCTGACTCTTCTGCCACAAGGGACCCCGGTAGACAGATCAGAAGGCTCCTGATTTGAATCTTGGTCAACTCAGAATCCAGTTTCTAACCACAATTGTCAAGTTCCCTGCCTCCAGCCCATTTCCCAGTGCAGTTTTATGTTTGAAGAACTCCACACTCCTCCTTGCTTTTTTAATCTTTCCTTTGTAGCACATTACATTTAACTGCTTATGAAATCAAATCGAAGCAAACAAGATGGCTGCTCTGGCTACTGGCTCTCTTTAGTTTGTATGGGATTAGCACTAGGCGATGCTGTTGCTAGCCTGTAACTTCTCCATGCCTGCAGCTTGGTCTTGGTTTTATGAGGAGAAACAGGAAGCTGATGCTTTTCAGAGCCTGTAATTTAGAGCTGCTAGGTCAACCAGAGATGCACCTAAAATAATAGTACAAAAAGGGTTTTCTGTTTGTAATTTTGATTAAAGTGGATATTCTTCAGAGAGAATGAAATCAGTCAGTCACTTTGATATTGACTCAAAAGCTGGTGGTGATAGGAAGAATGGATGAATTGCTAGTGTTGATGTACTTTCACTGCTTCCTTGGAAACTAGAGAGAGATGGGCGTAGTGCAATTAACCGTGAAGTGTACCTCTACTGAACCACCAGTACGGTTCTCCAATGCTAAAAGGGAGGCAGGTCTCCTCTTGCATTATTCTGCATTCATAAAGATGTTCTAAACCCTTTCAGGAAAAAGAAAAGCGGCAAGACAAGGAAAAGCATGTGCAAAGAAATGCAACATATGCCCCCCCCTGCACCCATGATCCATTTGCCAAGGCTGCACATGTAGACCTCTCCCGGCCCAGATGCAATTGAACTGACCTTTGGAAGGGACAATGGGGCGTCCGTCTGCACATGCCGCAGATAGTTCCTCCCAGCTGATACCGCATTTATTTACTTGCTTACTGTCTGCACTTACAACCCACCCTTCAACAAATGGTTGCAGTAATGTCACAATTAAAGTAAGTAGAACTTACACTAACGTCAGAAACTAAAACTGCAAACAACTAAAGACAGCAACGAACAAAACAGAACAGCTAGGCACAGCAATTTCTTTTGTTAATCACGAGTTCCATATAGATGCTGAAGGTCCTCGTGTTTCCATGTATGTGTCTCTGCCTAAGCATTCTGGAGGGGGCACACTGTTTGGCGTGAGCTGTCTTGTCCTCCTGACCAGGTTACTGCCCCCAGCTCTGCTCCTGAGTCTGAACTGGAAGGAAAAGAGTGCTTGGGGGAGGGCCTACTCTTTGTTATCAAGGGCAAGGCAGCCAGAACTGCTGCCAGTGTTGGCTATAATTTTCAGAACTGTAACTTTCAGGACTCTTGCTCAAGTTGCAGCGTTGGATGGTAGAGCAACTCTCCACGATACGTGCGGTAAGTAAAGTCTAATTCACTTAAAGCTATGGTTTTCCCAACAGTGATGTATGGAAGTGAGAGCTGGACCATAAAGAAGGCTGATCACCGAAGAATTGATGCTTTTGAATTATGGTGCTGGAGGAGACTCTTGAGAGTCCCATGGACTGCAAGATCATCAAACCTACCCATTCTTAAGGAAATCAGCCCTGAGTGCTCACTGGAAGGACAGATCCTGAACCTGAGACTCCAATACTTTGGCCACCTCATGAGAAGAGAAGACTCCCTGGAAAATACCCTGATATTGGGAAAGGAGAAGGGGACGACAGAGGACAAGATGGTTGGATGGTGTTCTTGAAGCTACAAACATGAGTCTGACCAAACTGCGGGAAGCAGTGGAAGATAGGAGTGCCTGGCGTGTTCTTGTCCATGGGGTCACGAAGAGGCGGACACGACTAAACAACAACAAATTCACTTGGAATGGCATGAAGCAAGGAAGCCTACAGGAGTAAGATACAAGGAAAATGGATTGACAGCATGGATAATGCAGCTAGGACACATGTCTAGGGTTTTTCTTTCTAGAATTGCAGGCATAGTCCCTCTCCCCAATTGGCAATGGGGCTGCAATGCATGGGGAGGGAAAGGTTAACTGTTCCCTCTGCAGCCATGATTCCAAGACAGTCATACCTTGGTTGCTGAAAGGCTTGGTACTCGGACGTTTTGGCTCCCGAACGCCGCAAACCAGGAAGCGAGTGTTCCGGTTTGCAACGCCCGACGCGCCTTCCGATTGAGTGCAGGAAGCTCCTGCAGTCAATCGGAAGCCGCATCTTGGTTTTCGAACCATTCCGGGAGTCGAATGAACTCTTGGAACGGATTAAGTTTGACAACCACGGTACGACTGTAAATATCGCTTCCTGCCCCCCTCCCCTGCCACAATTAACCTCAGGGGGGAAAGCTCCCATTCAGACCATTGGGAGCTCTCCCATCACCAGCAAACTGAACCATAGGACAGATACAGTGGCACCTCGGGTTACATACGCTTCAGGTTACATACGCTTCAGGTTACACACTCCGCTAACCCAGAAATAGTACCTCGGGTTAAGAACTTTACCTCAGGATGAGAACAGAAATCGCCCGGCGGCAGCGGGAGGCCCCATTAGCTAAAGTGGTGCTTCAGGTTAAGAACAGTTTCAGGTTAAGTACGGACCTCCGGAACGAATTAAGTACTTAACCTGAGGTACCACTGTACTCATTGCCAAGATCATGCCTGGAAAGGATTAAACTCCCCACCACCACCACCACTGAAGCCCCAATGCTAATACCTCCCCCATCTGTAATTACAGAAAGAAAACTCAGGTGTGCTTACTAGCCGTTGTGCAATTAGAATAGCAGTTCAGCCCTCTGCTACGTATATATTATCCTTACAGACAAAAAAAAAAAAAAGAGGTCTGGTTTAAAAGGAACACGCTTGCAGTTACATCACTTAACAGAAAAGAAGTGAACTTTTTTAAACAGTCACTTTTACCTACCAGCAAGAACAAATGCATTCCATCCAGGCATTGCCTAGCATTGGCATAGCCCCTGGGGTTATGTATCAATACCTCAGAAGTCCTTACCTTTTGACCAGTCCTCCATTTGTATTTCTGAACTTGTTTGATCTGGCAAGGTCTCCGCGTCTTGCTCCAAGACTTCAGAGCTAAAGTAAAGCCAAGTCTAGATAAATAAACGTAAAACAATATATCAGAACACACCTATACCTTGCCCTTATTTGTCAGGGAATTTACAAGACAAATGGCTCAAAAAAAATGTTTAGAATAGGACAATAAAACCTGTTTATTTTAACAGGTGACATTAAATTGACTTTCACAGTAAAAGATATTTTTGTTCACACTTTCAGTTTAGATAGATTTATTCTGTTCTCTGTTGAATTTAATGATGGTGTTGAGAAACGTATTAGTCCTCAAAGCCTGATCCTGGCAACAGTTATTACAAAATAGAATGAGTAGGTCCAGGAAAGCAAATATGATTACTTTTTTCTTGGTCTGCATTACCAGTGGTAGTGAATGCAGGATTAGGTCATGCCAAGGTTTTGCTCTGCATAATCCTTAGGTATATATGCAAGTATTACAGAGAGAAAGTTCTCACAATATTTTCAGATTCGTATTAAGATACATAAATCACCACGTTAACATTTTTAATTTGTAAGAATAGTATGCTCATTAGAGACAATGTGGAATTACAGTTATTATGCCTGTATTATCACAGTTTTGTGACTTTTTGGTTGGTCTTAATAAAGGTATTACCCAACCATGGGTTTTGGAAAGTTTTTCCCTTCCCTGGTCCAAGATGGCTACCCTTGTTCTTCATGTTTCTTATAATAAGAAAGTTTACTTCTTAGGAACCCCAGACGGCCATAAAATGAAATAAAATGAGAAACCTAGCCACCATGTGGTTATCAAGTTCAAAATAAGGAACAAGAAGACTTTCTAAAAAAATATAGATAAGTAGCTTATACTGTATAGCCTGTACTTGATTCAGCTCTAAGAATACACAGCGAAAGCAAGATGAGAGATTTTAAGGGACTTTCTTCTCAGGAGTGAGAGAGAATATTACCTCAGACCCTGAAGTCTGAATTCCTTACAAAAAGTCCTCAAATGAAGCTGTAACTTTGGCTTTTTCACTTCTGTGTAACTGTGTTGATTTGGGGTTGGCAATTTCCCCCCCTATATAAGTTCCTCATTTACTTTTGGATTAGCTGGAAATATAGAAGGTTATTATTAATATCAAAGAAATGTGTTTTACGTCAATGAAGTCTTTCCTCTACATATTGCACAAAAAGGTCCATAATAATTGCAGTCTTTTAATAAGGTATTCATATAGCAAGAGATGAAGAAAATACAGTATTTAATAACCTCTGGAGTATTTTAAAACATGTCTTAGGGCCTTAATGTGCCTAGTAATATACTATTTAAAACCACAATTTTATCCCTCCACAATATACAGTCATACTTCCCCGCCATTTACCCAGCTAATGAATGCCAGCAATTAGTAAAATGTAATCCCACTGCACAATCAGTTTAATGCTTTTAGCACTCAGAAAAGTAAACACCAAATTAATACTGCTCAAGCCATATCAGATCCTACTTGGAAGCAAGCAATTATAGTTCAGCTCCTCAGGTGTAATTAAATGATTGGAATGATTTAGTTCCATAAATGCAAGTTAATTCATAAGCAAGCAACAAATATACTGGGAGTAATTACAAGAAACATTGGCAGTCTAAGCAGGGCATGCTCTTTTATACACCTGGTATAGGAAAATGCTGCCCTCTCCTGGATATCGAGGGTGACTATCCACTCCAACAGCCACACTAATGTGAAGTATGGCAAAATGCAAGGTGTGAACACAGGAGAATCTTTGAAGGTTAAAAGTCATTCTTGCATTTCACATGCACAAACCATCAACTATGGTAGTAGCCATAGTAGATTGCCAGCAAGAATTACTTCAATTACACACAGCCAGCGCTCATGGGCTAGCAGGGAAATGAGTCTTGTTGATCCGCAATAGAATTAGACGGACAGCTTTATTCACAAAGCACTTCTTACACAAATATAACCTGCTCGGAGAAAATCATTTACAATGTCACGTATAAAGACTATGCAAATGTCTGTTTTGTGGAATGTACACAATTTAGGAAAAGGCTTCCCAAAATATGTTTCCACAGAAATATAGAACTGGCACAGTTATCTTGTATGACGATGGCTGCAATCTTATACCCATATATAGCTGGGAAGAAGTCGTACTGAACTGAATAGGACTTCCTTCCGAGTAGAGACGAATAGGATTTCACTGTACATTTTTCCCTATGCAGGGATTATATCCTATCCACATTTAAAATAACCCCCCTAACCAACATATTAAAGATTTAAAGCTATTCCAGGAAATACAATAGGTTTAATGTAATACAGTCATGAACATATTCTATTTCTAAAGAGAAAATATATTCTATACAGTCAATTTTTGAAAATACATTAAAAAAAATATTTAAAACCGCACTGGGAAAACTTACCAGTGCCTTCAGTTATATATCTATAATCCATAACCAAACATTACTAAATAAAATAATTATTATTAATAATGATGATGATGATGATGAAGGCTGTTAAATAGTGTACACTGAAGATGTTTAATAGTGTACACTGAAAATGCACACAGATTGCAATAACTTATTTTCAGAGTACAACACGCATTACAATCTAGTTTAAGTTAGTTAAGACCCACTGAAGTCAACAAGTTATTTGTGACTAACTTGATATCAATGAGGCGACAATAAGTGCGACAAATTTTAGCTGCATTGGGTCTACGTTGTCATTTTAATCACAGTTAAATAATTTCTGTTGGTGTTGATTGAATCAGGAGTTTTCTTTGACAGCTGCCTTCAGATACCGTAAAATTATAACAATTATCTTCAGAAGCAATATTATTTAGTTTACAGTATTGCGGTAAAGTGAGAAGGAAATAAGCTTTATATATCTGTGAAACCACATACAGCCCTCCTCTGTGCAGACATCACTAATGTGTCAGTGTGTTTTTGAAGCTTTAAACAAATCAAGAACATAAGCACACTTAGATATTTGTTTACATCAGCCACCAGACACTGCAATTTGTGTAAAAAGCATAAACATATATAAACATAACTAAGCATTGCCAAATTATACAAATTAAAAGATACTAGAGTATACCACCCTCTCTTAACAGACAGAAGAAAATGAAAGGTTATGTTAAACAAACAATAATATGGAATTTGAATCACAACCCTGAGTCACTTTTAAGACTTTGTGCTTTAGTCTCTCCATGGATGCTTTTTTTCTTTTTTGCAACAAAACATGCTTATCTTATTAATCTTTAAATGTTTTTAAATAACCCTTGTAGGTACGAATTCAATTATTTTATTAGAAGACATATTATTAATTTTAAAATGTACAGCACATTTACTTTGCCCTTTAATGCCATGGTCTTATTTTTCTATTCAAATCTTGTACACTGTAAGTTAATTGCTTTTGGAAACTACTTATTATTCATGTAAAAATTAATGTGCCAATGTGTTTAAATCCTTTTAAATGACCATTCATGCATCCTCCCCGTTTAAGTACCGATGAAATCTGTCAAAGATATCAGTGCAAGATGGTTTTAAAGAAAGTTCCAATAAAGATTTTTCCCCCTGCTAACATAAGATTTTCATTTTCACCAACTTTACTTGAATTCCATTAATTTTTTAAGCTGCTTTTAATAAATTCACCAAGTAAAATTTTTTAGGCCCCATAGTCTGTCATTTGTGTTCCAGCTGACTCTATGAATATTAATAACAGTGTTATCCTGATTAAATAGGCTTCGTATGAAATCCCTGTGAATCCTATAGCTCAGACATCTCATTTTTTCCAACTCTTTATGAATTTGGATTCAGACATTATGCTGGAAGAAATCTTTAATAACAGATCTACTGGTACATTTCTGTATTCTTAAGCAAGAACGAGATCTTCTCATAATTCAAACAATTAAAAGAAACACGTCTACATCTTAAGGTTTCAGGCTTTCTGTAAATACACACAACACATCTTAACTCTAATGGAAACTTCAGCATTTTCAGAACAAAGGACTGGGTACCTATTAAAAAGTAATACTAATGTCTCTCCCAATACACACCTTATTTGGTCTTAATTCATAGGTGCTTTGCAGTTACGAACATGTGATTAGATAGAGGAGACCTTCAGGTCTCGTTGCAAGAAGATGCATCGGATTCAAACCCAAGACTTGGCACACATATGTCTAGCTTGTTTTTATATATTTTTAATGAAATTAAGTAGCAGTTTACCAAAACCTCGTTCGGCAATAGCTTTAACCAAAAGCAAATCATAAGGATTTCCAGGGACCTCTCCAGGAAAAGAGTGAAATGTTTTTTTTAAAATAAATAGTCACAGGACCTGACCTCCTCTGAGAGGAGGATAGTGTTGAGAGACTGCTGCCTGGTTATAATGTGGGTAGACTATCACTACAGATTTGCCTTAGAGCAAGCAGGGAACCGTTCCTTAGCCCAAGAGAGGCATCCCTTGGGCTCACCCATCTGGGAAACACTTGCTGGTGGTTGGCAAGGCCAAAAAAGGGTGTGTGACCAAAGTGGGAAGGGCTAAATCTGCTATATACATATAACACATCCAGACAACACACAGGGAATAGAGAGGAAGCCCCATGCGTAGACCAGGGTCTGATGACTGGCAATTCCCCCACCATCTTACAGCTAAGCCTGTTTTGAAGAGGAAAAAAGTATGTTACTATTTCTTTATGGCACAACTGGGCAACCTGCAGCCTGACCCAGTTTTATGTGGCCTCTTAACATCTCCTGAAGTCGTCCCATTTCCCCACCCCATCTAAATTGCTTCTTGCTTGTTAGTTTCCGACTTTTCCTGACTTCTAAAAACATTTTGCCACTCTTTCTATGACGTTTCAGCGCAAATGAAAAAGGACATAATTTCATCTGAAAAAAAATAATGGATCGTTTTTAAAATCCAAGTTTTCTTGGAGACAACAACTTCCCAAACCACCAAGTTATAAATATAATATATATCCCATCTATGAAACTTCCACTTTCTTTACCAAACAGTAGTTATAATCACCTGCTGCACTTAAAAACCAAAAGGAATTACCATAGTTTTTTGTGTATAACAAGCCCCCTATTTTGGGGGACTCAAAATTAAGAAAATGGGGGGGGGGGCGATTCCCCAAAGTTATTGAGCTTTTTGGGGCAAGGACTGCCCATAGATGTTGAGGTTTTCTGGGGGGGGGGGATGATGCCAAAAAACGCTCCCCCGCCATACCGACAATGCAGCTCGCATACATTGCCACAGCAACCTAAACTCTGTCCCATCACCGGATCTATTGAGTTTTACTTCTGAGTAGAGATGGTGAAACATGGAGGTCATTAGTCTGGAGCAGCTAATTCAGAGTGGTCATTGACTGTGTCCACCAGTCCAGCATGGCCCCCTTAATAGATGGTAGATCGTGTCCTCCCTAAAAGAGGGCACGTGTTGCAGTGAGATCTGGAGACAGACCTCTTGGTTGTGGGTGGGTCCACTGGATAGCCACAACACCTGATTGGTAGGTCCCTTGATGCTGGGTTTCAATCTGGCCAATGGGGTTGCAATCTGAACTGATCGAAGGACCTATATAAATCCATGTATGTGCCCCAGAGCTTCCTCTTTTGGCTTGTGCATCGGAACATCCTCCCGTCTCTCCCTAATTTTAGGACCTTTTGTGATTGACCTGCTATGCCATTGTGTGTCGTCTGTCGTTGGGACAGGGGCACGGCAGGAATTTTCCCACTTGGCTAAATGGCTGTTGCCATTTGGGTTTTGCCTGCCGTGTAGCAAGTTGTCACAACTTGTAAGGTTGCGGATAAGCACTGGTTCATGTGATAGGGATGGGAGAACGGTCTTGCCATCCCTATGTGAAGGGTATTCCGTTAAAGGAATCCAGGGACTCAACTTGGTTTGGCCAACCCCTGAGTCCAGGGGAGCATTTGGGGAGTGAATAGAGTCTGTTCCTGGGCTTTTCACCTTCCTCAGGTGTTCACCCTTGGCTGACCTATGATAGAGCCCTGGGTGAGTGCTACCTGCAAGGGTATAGGGAGCTATTCGAACCAGAGCCTATGCAGCCACTCACTGTTCTGTAATCAGTAAAGTTGTGGCCTAAATGCTACCAAAAACCAAAACTAAAATTTGAGTCAAATGTGTCTTTATTTAGGAGCAGCCTTTCTCAATCTGTGGGTCCCCAGATGTTGTTGAACTACAGCTCCCATCACCCCTAGCTAGCAAGGCCAGAGCTCAGGGATGATGGGAGTTGTAGACCAACAACATCTGGGGACCCACAGGTTGAAAACCACTGTTTAGGAGGGAGGTCTCTGGGTCTGAACATGCAATGGATGTAAGCATGGACTGGATGTTTTAAATCTTTTTCTTTTTTTAATGTAACAGGCAGATGGAAAATTGGAAGTTTTCTTTTTGTATGTTTTTCTAATGTTTTTGTCTATTTTGTCTCTTTCTTTTTTCTGTTTCTCTTCTTTCTTTTTCTTCTTTCTCTTTGGAATCCTATATTTGGGGCTTTTATTCAGGTCCAGAGATTGTATACTCATGGGGGTGGCAGATGGTCAACGGAGGACCCTGGGTGAGAGACAGGTGAACGCTGTGTCCCAAGGTGAGAGGCTGAGAGGAGAAAGGAAAGATCCCAGGTGATAGCTGGGAGGGGCTACTGTCCTCTGTGGGTAAGGGCTAAAAAGTACTTTGAAGGGAGGACTCTACTTATTCAACTTGCTTTTTTTGTAGTTGTAATTTTACTGCAGTATTGGTGCGAACAACAGTAAGGCTGCAGAAACACATGGTTTCTGCAACATAGTTGCAGAAAGGTAGGAGGCTAAATCAAAGCACAGAAATAAGGATAATAAGTGACAACAGGAAAGGAAAGCCATGAGTTTACACACTAATGCCCAGTATTCACTTTGTTCATCCTAAATGAAACTTCAGAGGGAATTCAAGACAAGTGTTCCAGGTCGCTGAAAAAGAAGGAAGAAAAGCAATGCCACCCACCATCCCTGCAGCTGTGCCCCCCCCCATTGCTATTTCAGGATGCAGAAGGGGAGCGAAATGGCAAGCAAATGAACCAAGGCTAAAACACGAGAGAAAATCACATTGGACCCAGTGGGCCTTGCTTTTGTGCAACAATGCAGAATAATAGTGTATCCATATTTGCATCCCATGACCACTGGATATTTTTTAATGAGCAACCTCAAGCTTCCAGCTTTCCAATGTACACAAATTACCATTGCTGGCATGTTGGAGACTGCCTTGATTCTGTTTTTGTCACACCGTTTTCAGATATCCATTCCCCCAGGCAGGTGACTTATTTAACCCTAAATTGGCATTTCTCCCTGTTTCAACCCTGCTGCCCTTGTCCTCTCGAAAGCCTCTTGTAACCTCTGGTCATATCCCTCTTCAGTTATGCCCAGTCAAGATCCCTCTGCACATGGTCACATGTGCCCACAGGCCAGAGACTTACCATACTCGTATTTGGAGCACATCAGAAGAGGTTCAGTGCAGAAAATGTAAGTTCACCTAGCTGAATTTATCACAGAATCAAAACAAAGTTTATCCCTCTTATTTGAATCAGGCATATAGGAAGAGTATATTAAATGTGCTATCTCCATTATAACATCAACTGATAAGGAAGCAAAAACTGAAAAAACGTACCCCCATTTTCCTGGAGTTAATCAGATACCAGGATCTTTTAAGATATCCTGAAACGTTTTGCCCTAGGCCAAGCTAAACTAAATCACTTAATCTAGGAGGGTACTACATATAAAAGCAAAGTTAGCTTATAGAATAGTTTCCCCAGGGAACAAACAGCCTGTTTTCTTAGCACTCTTATTCATGCCAAGTTTTGATGTAATGACAAACTTCACCACAAAAGGACTTGCGTTTCCACAGAGCTAGAAAAATTTACTGGCAAATCTAAAGGTCAAAAAATTAATAGAAGAAAACTCAACTCAGCCCAGAACAGGTGCTGAGAAGTTTTCACAGCAAAAAGGATAAAAGGTTATAGGCATTTTTTAATGGCTACCTAAAAACAAAAGAATCTGTAGTTCAGACGCATTTAAGTATCATCTCCACTTCTAAACTGAAAATGTGGTTTGAACACTGAGAACATTTCATCAAAAGCAACAACCAGCTCATTTTCTAATAACATTCCTTGATAATAAAGGCACTACAGTACTCTGAACACTACAAAACTTCATACTTCTGTGCCCATAACATTTCATTTCTGCTCCTTGGTGGACGTCTCACACCGGAAAATGAAAGGGGTGATGAGAGTACTGCCCCATTAGTTCTCTTGGACTTCTCAGCTACTTTCGAAACCATCAACCATGGTGACCTTCTGGGTTGTTTATCTGAGTTGAGCTCAGCTGCTGGAGTTTTACAGCGGTTCTGCCACTTTCCAAAGAAGTAGTTTCAGAAGGTGGTTCTGTGAGAACTTCTGCTCTACCCCCTGACCTTTGGCTCATGGGGTGCCTCAATTCTCCCATGTTTTTAAATAGGCTTCTTCACACGTTTCACTAAAAACAGGCACAAGTGATCTCTACACATGTGCAAATGTTTCTGTGAAAGAAGGTCCACTTGTTGATTTGTGCAGCTAAATTAATGTGCAGACAGTTACCCAGAAACTCTTTGAATGCTAGGTATGAATAACTGTGCAAGTTTTTCTATAACTGCTCAGGTGGTTGTGTCATCCAGAAGTTTCCGCTCCAGTTGGTGAGGTCAGGCCTGGTCACAGTTATCCATCCTCTAGTCATGACCAGCTCATTTATTTCATTATTAAGAGCATTTCTGTACCACATCCCACATAAAGTCTTGAGGCCGTTAAAATATTAAAATACATATCAACATATTAAAATACAGAATGATAATGCAACCAAAAACTAGTAGATCCTTGCAGAAAGGAGGATTTAATCCCTCAGCTATCAGCAGATGAGCAGAGGGTTAAATCCTGCCTGCCAGGATAAAGCAAAATTTATCTCCCCCATGCAGTGGTCAATTTTGACTGCTTGGGAACCACTGAGCAAGGGATTTTGACAGGTGGGCAGAATACCCCACTTGTCAATCATTTGATATCATAGGAGTGACAGGTGGGTTGCCCCACAGGCCTGTGAAAGTTGGCCGATGGGGTCAGATAAGAATCTGGTCCATGGAATCAGAATGTGGCCCACCCTGACCTACAGCAGTCTCAGGACCATGGAAGGTGGGGAGGAAGACCTCAATTCTTGCCACAGTCTCAACAGAAAATCATTTTTCCACAAGGTAATTGGAGGTTTCTATTGAAGAGACTGTGTCAGGGCCATAGCAGAGTATCAGAGAATCACAGAATTATAGAATCACAGCATTGTAGAGTTTTAAGGAATCCCTAGGGGACATCTAGTCCAACCTCCTGCAACGCAGGAATCTCTACTAAAGAATCCATGACAGATGGACATCCAACCTCTGCTTAAAAGCCTCCAAGGAAGGAGAGTTCACCACCTTCTGAGGGAATCCATCCACTGTTGAACAGCTCTTACTGCCAGAAAGTTCTTCCTGATGTTTAGTCGGAATCTCCTTTCTTGGTTTGAGACCTACCCTCCACAGCAGGAGAAAACAAGCTTATTCCATTTCCTATGTAACAGCCCTTCTGGATGTGGCATCCAGAAGTTTCAGCTCCAGTTGGTGAGGTCAGGCCTGGTCACAGTTATCCATCCTCTAGTCATCTTCAACTATCATATCACTTCTCCGACACCTATTTTCCAGGTTAAACATAACCAGCTCCCTCAACTGTTTATCATAAGACTTGATTTCCAGACCCTTTATCATATTGGTCGCCCTCCTCCGTACATGTTCCATTTTGTTCCCTCAATTCATTTATAAAGATGTTGAACAACACCAGGCCCAGGAGAGAACCCTGTTAACTGCCTTTTACCATTATCCCAAAGCAACCATTTACATTTACATAACAGAACCCATAAATATTAATTGCGTTCTTGCAGTCATAATGGGATACAGATTTTGGGAAGCTAGCTATTAGGGCTCTGGAAGATCTTAGCTGGGAAAATCTGGCTTTGTGTTTCTGCTACAAACTACAGCTGCTTTGGCAGCTCCCAACTATTCCTGGCATATTACTTCAGAACAGTAATGTTGAGATATTTCTGGAATCATGCCATAATTGAGGAATAGCACTTTTTAAGCTTGCAACTGAGGTCAACCTTGCATAGAATATAATCAGACAGTTAGAGAGAGACTTATGGGGCCTGAGGGCTCTTTCCATGCCAACTGCAATCAATGGCAAAATCAGCAAATATTTAAGAGGAGGGGAAGCCCCAAGCAGGTTTAAATATGAGAGTCAAATCAAAGACGTTCTCTTCCTCATGCGATTAGAACTGCTTGAAGGAAAGGGAGCGAGCACCAAGCTAGCTTCGCCCTTCCATGACGCATGGAATGTGTATTAATATACACATCAGAATTAACCATGTTTCTCACTGCTCTGCAACTGCACTTTCACATTCCAATCAGGGATCTATCTGCACTGTGCATTTAAAGCAGCACCACACCAATTTAAACTGCCATGGGTTTCCCCAAAACAATCCTGGGCACAGTAGTCTGCTAAGGGTGCTGAGAGCTGTTAAGAGACACCCCGCCCCCATTCCCAGAGTCGTGTAACTATCAATCCTTCTTTGCATGCAACTCTGGGAATTGCAGCTTTGTGGCAGAAATTCTATAAATCACTGCATATGCTCATTGACTTCCATGAGGGCAATGGAACACCCTCTCCTTCTCCAACCCATTCTCTTGATCCATGTAGTTAACTCATGCTTATGTCCCGTAGAATCTGTACTGAAGAGAACTACTGTAATGTTTATCCAACCCAGGATCTCAAATCCTGATTCCATCTGCACTATACATCCTGCCAATTTAAGAAGTCATGGCTTCCCCCCAAGAATGCTGGGAGCTGTTAAGTGCTATTAAGGGCACTGTTAGAAATTAGCCAGGCGCTGGGAGTATTTTGCAACTGGCGAGGTTCTAACTGAGACCATATGGAGATCTCAGGATGTCAGGCTGGTGACTGACATCTGGCTAGCCCCTCCAGTTTTCTTAAGCAGCGAAGCAGAAGAGCTTATTTATTGCATGTACAGCGGTACCTTGGGTTACAGAAGCTTCAGGTTACAGATGCTTCAGGTTACAGACTCTGCTAACCCAGAAATAGTACCTTGGGTTAAGAACTTTGCTTCAGGATGAGAACAGAAATCGCTTGGCGTTCTTAACCCGAGGTACCACTGTATAGCCCACTTTTTTAAAAAAGGAGTACATGGTTCATACCCCTCCTCAGTTAATCCCTACACTGACCCTGAGAGGTAGGTAAGGAAGCTGTAACTGGCCCAAGGTCAGTGAGCTTCATGACTGAGTGGGGATATGAACACTGATCTCTCAGGTCCTAGTGTGACACTCCAACCACTACACCACACTGGCTTCCTATAGTACTTCTGCTATATAAACTAAGTAGGTAAATAAATAAATATGGGGAATTCAAAATGTCACTACAGAAGGATCTGAAATATTTGACTTAAAACTTGAATTAGTTTTATTCTGTATTGTTTTATTTGATGTTTTAAGGTGCTGTAAACTGCTTGGATTTTTTCCCCTTTAAAATCTTAAGTGGCATAGAAATGAAACTAATAATAATAATAAACTCCATGGGCGGGGGGAGGGAATGGTGCCTAGACATACCGTTGTGGCGAATGTAACCCAGGTTTAAGGTGCCACTTGGCAATTAGCTTATATATCTGAGTTTCTAACGCTAATCAGTGTTATGAGTGCTCAGAGTTGTTAAGGCAGAGCTTTCCAAACTGTGTGTCATGACACATTAGTGTGTCATTTGCGGTGTGTAGTAGGTGTGTCATGTGAATGCTCTCTGCACTCCTCCTAGGGCTGGAAAGGAGTTAGTTTAACCTCGGGTTTGCTAGTACAGTTGTACCTTGGAAGTCAAATGGAAGCCGATCCGGAAGTCCATTCGACTTCCAAAACATTTGGAAACCAAAGTTCGGCTTCTGGTTGGCTGCAGGAAGCCCCGCCGGATGTTCGGCTTCCAAAAATAGTTCGCAAACCGGAACAGTCACTTTCGGGTTTGTGGCATTCGGGAGCCAAAACATTTGAGAACTAAGCTGTTCGAAAACCAAGGTACGACTGTAAAACTGAAGTACTGTGTCGCAAAATGATGCATGTCTAAAAAGTGTGCCACCAACATGAAAAGTTTGGAAAGCTCTGTATTAAGGAGACCCCTATAATAGAATCATAGAGTTGGAAGACTAGTCATTCTAGTCCAACCCCTGCAATGAAGGAATCACAACATGCGGTCACCCACCCAATTTGAAGCCGTAACGGACCCTGCTTAGCTTTGCAAATATGCTAGCAGTTTTATTGCTGTACCACTTAGTTGGAGAAAAACCTATTAAACTTCACTCACATTTTAAAATAAATATTTTTTTCCTTACATATGGATTTTTTTTCTTTAGTTGCTTGTCTTTTTCACTTAAGAGCCTGCTACCTGAGCTACAAAGAAGAATTTACTGGCTTTGTCTTGTGGCGTAATGAGAAGTTGCAAACCTTTATACAACTGATGTGTGTGACATAAGACATATTGTATTACCTGGATAAGAAATTAGAGTAGAAATGAGCATTCTTCAGGACAGGGGTGTTTGTAAAGCAGTCCTTTGCAGAACACGTGGGTGGAGTACAGGTAAATTTAAGGTCAAGCCATTTTCAATAAATATCTTATCTGTAGTTCAAGACTCCCAAAATAGATTGCTATGACAAAAGGTGATATACAGAATTGCTCAACAAAAGTTTTTTTTTCTTTTTCAAAGTTTCCTGTTGAGACATGGTGCACACCTTACACGGTTCAGCAACTTGGACTATATAAAGGTCTTTATAGAAATCTGCTGAATTTTTTCTTTGATTATTAAATAGAAAACTTGGGTGACAAATATAAATTTTCCACTCATCATTCCAAGTAAGACATATGTGTGGCACACTGTGGGTGTTAGAGTGGAATAAAGCTGGTATCCTCATGGTAGGTCTTTTGAGCGAGTAGGGGCATCCAGTAGCAGAAAGATATTGGAAATTATTTTTTGCCCATTCTCACTCCTGTAGGTGGCATGTGGAGGGCTGCAGGGAGAAATTGGCCAAAAAACAAAACGAAACCTACTTTCTCTCTTCGTCAGCATATGCCTCCTCTGAACCAAAGGTCTTATGTGAGCACAAGGGCATTTATTATTATTATTATTATTATTATTATTATTATTATTACCCTGCCCATCTGGCCGGGATTGCCCCAGCCACTCTGGGCGACTGCCAACACATATAAAAAATATTATAACATCAAACATTAAGAGCTTCCCAATACAGGGCTGCCTTCAGATGTCTTCTCAAAGTTGTGTAGTTCTTTATCTCCTTGACATCTCACAGGGAGGGCACCACCACCGAGAAGGCCCTCTGCCTGGTTCCCTGTAACTTCACTTCCCGCAGTGAGGGAAGCAACAGGAGACCCTCGGAGCAGGACCTCAGTGTCCGGGCTGGACAATGGAGGTGGAGGCGCTCCTTCAGGTATACAGGGCCAAGGCTGCTGAGGGCTTTAAAGATCAGCATCAACACTTTGAATTGTGCTTGGAAACATGCAGTAGCCACCCAAAACTGGCTCAAGTATTATTGCTAACGTTAGGTGGCAGTTCATGGTCATTGTAAAGCTACATGAGCTCCTGACCGAACACCCATTCCTGAACTGTTCTACATTAAATGTTTCCTTACACCTAAAGGAGTAGACCAGAGGTTTTCAATCTTTTTAAGTCCGTGTCTCCCTTGATCAACTACATTCTTTCTGCGACACCCTGTGGGGCTCAGGAGGCCAGCTATTTCACCCCTTGCCTGCAGAGCTGGCAGCCTCTCACCCTTTTTTGAACATCCTTCCTTGTGGAGTATTCCCTCAGCCTCCTCTCCTCTCACCTCTCTTGGGAGTCCTCTTGGCAGCTGCTGCCGCCACTCCTGGTCTCTGAGCTTCCCCCCCCACCCGAGAAAGGTGCCTCTTCACACTGCCCCACAGGGGCCTGGGAAGCACCCTCTGGCCAGCCCCAGAGGCACCATTCGCCCAGGGAGCTTGTAGCTAGGCCTGCTGCAATCAACAGCTATGCAAGCCTTTGGGAGGCAAAGACACGAGAGGGCATCAGGAAAGAGGTACAGAGGCCAGTGTTGCCTGCGGCACCCCTGACTGTCATTCAAGGCACCCCAGGGTGCCACGGCACACAGGTTGAAAACCACTGGAGTAGGCTGTGGCCAATAGGTGGCAACTGGAAATGAACATTTGTTTAATGGCCATGAACATTGAGGTGGCCCAGCTCCTTCTGTACCTCTGTATTAACTTACACACGAGAAAGAGAAGTATTTGCTATTGCATGCAAATGCTTTTTTGGAAAGTAGAATAGCTGAAAGAAATAAGAATGAACGAACAGAATCGTAATTCTTCTATTATTTAGTAACCTTCAGTGACTTTAATATCACTTCAAATCCCTAAAAAACAGGTTAGAAACAAATATTAGCCTTACCAGGATGGCAAAGGAATGGATCAAATTACATTTCAAGGGGAACACTGTATTTTAATTAATGCTACGTAGTGCCTTTACAGACAGCAGTCACCTTCAGTGCAGAGTGGGAGTAACAATTACACCTCCTAATCACACGACGTGAATCGGGGAAATAGTCTCCTACAGGACAGCCTATTATGAGGACCACATGGGTATTTGTCTTCTCCTTGTCTTGACATCCAACTCAGAGCACCAAAGCCAACAGTAGAGGCAGAACCAACACTGGAAGAGGTTTTGAAGGAAATAAATAAAAACTCAGGCCTTGAATTGGGGAAAAATCCTGGTTTGTTGTCAAGCGGCTTTAGCATCCACAGATCCATCAAACCTCTCTGATCCTAAAGTGGCCATCTTGTGAAGGTTTTCCCTCACTATGCAAGTGTGCAAAACTTTACTAGAGCCAACTACGGGAGCCACTTGTGCATTGCCAAAAAAGAGAGAGAGGAAATGTATGAACCAACCAAAGAAAAGCACACAGATTTGCAAAAAAAATGGTATGTGCTAATAAACATAAGTGCATGTATTTGTGTTCATGCACACATAAGTATGTATATGTGTGTGTTCATGCACAAACGTATTGAAATAATTCTCACAGAATCACAAAGTTGGAAGGGACCCTGAGGATCATTTAGTCCAACCCTCTGCAGTGCAGGAATATGCAGCTGACCCTTAAGAGGATTCGAACCTACAGCCTTGGTGTTATCAGTATTGCACTCTAACCAATTAAGCTTTCCTACAAAGCATAGTGCTATTGTATGATCAGGGGATAAGCATGTCTGCTGTCTAGGTACTAACTACCGTATTTTTCCGTGTATAAGACAATTATTTTTATTACTAAAAATGTTTAAAATTGGGGGTCGTCTTATACAAGGATAGTGCGCGGGGGGACGGGTGATTGGTGGCAGCCGCGAGGAGATTGTCATTGGCAATCGGGCAGCCGATTGGCTGCTGTTGCAGCAATGGGGTGGGCAATTGGCGGCTGCTGGCACCGAGTGGGCAGGCGACTGGTGGCTTCAGCAAGGCATGGCAGCGGCGGTCAGGCGGCCGTGCGGTTGTTGGCAATCCCAACTCTGGGCAATCCCCCCCCCCCAAATGCTTAACAACTCTGGGAAATCTCCCCCCATTTCTTTAATTTGGGGTCCCCAAAAATAGGGGTCGTCTTATACACAGAAAAATATGATATTTACAGTACATGTGAATCGTCAGCCATCTTTTAGATGGGTTAGAATCACAGAACAGTAGAGATGGGTCATCTAGTCCAATCCTCCCGACACTAAGGTTGTCCTCTGCCACAGACTGAGCAGCTGGAAACTTCTGGAGCTTACCTTGCAGCACTCTGCTGGTAATAAAGTAAGGATATTGTTACAGGATGAACATGCACATCCTTGAAGGTGGTGGGGAAACCCTGGCAGGACCAAGGTACTGTTGTTATTATTTTCATGTATAGACCGCTTACCTCCTGCAGATCTCAAATAAATTTATGCTAATAAAGGGTAAAGGGTAAAGGGACCCCTGACAATTAAGTCCAGTTGCGAATGACTCTGGGGTTGCAGCGCTCATCTTGCTTTACTGGCTGAGGGAGCCGGCGTTAGTCCACTTCCGCAGACACAGTTTTTCCAGGTCATGTGGCCAGCATGACTAAGCCACTTCTGGCGAACCAGAGCAGCGCACGGAAACACTGTTTACCTTCCTGCCGGAGCGGTACCTATTTATCTACTTGAACTGGGGTGCTTTCGAACTGCTAGGTTGGCAGGAGCTGGGACCAAACAACGGGAGCTCACCCTGTCGTGGGGATTCAAACCGCTGACCAGCAAGCTCAAGAGGCACAGTCGTTTTACCCACAGCGCCACCTGCGTCCCATACTAATATATATAAGGTATGCTTAATTCAAGCCAGTGGAACTGTTTGGCTTCCTTGACCGTTATCAACTCCCGCGTTATCAACTCCTGGCAGCATAGAAGTTTTCTCAAGGGCAAACTCTTCTGAAGGCTGTTCGCCTTTAATAGTAGGAGATGAAACCTTTTTTAAAAAAACTTCCAAACTGAGTTGGAAGTGATTATTTCATCTTGTGGGAGATCCGATCCTGGAATGGCAAGAGTAAACACTGGAGACCATACAGATCTGGAGCTGCTGTTTCCTCTAGGCCGTGGATAGGAAGCTGTGGGCCTCCGCATGTTTTAGAGTAGACTACAACTTACATCAGCGCCTGACAGCATAGCTCATTGCCAGGGATTGTGGGAGTTGTAGTCCAGCAACAACTGGCAGATCACAGGTTCACACCCCCCCCCCAAAAAAATAAGCAAGTGACTTTCTATTAAAAGTCCCCTCTTCCTAGATGGTAACTTTGATAGGCTTTATAAAGATTGCTTTCATAATTTCTCATTCCACAAAGCTTACTGAGAAACATGAGGTTCAACGGGCCCCCCCACGTTTCACGAAAAGAACAGGAATTGAAAGTTTAGCAGAAAGGAAGATTTGGCAGCAGCTGTGGCAGCAAACCTCAAAATGAGGCAAATCAGGCTCAAGACCAAATTCTGAAGGGTCTGGGCTTGCCTGGAGTGAATATTTTTGAGCTGGGAAAGTTCACTTTCTGAACTTCCCTCATAGTTGAACTTTGCTTCCTTTACTAAAAATTGTAATTGCAAATTTGGAATAGAATACAAAGTAAGAGTCGCATTTGCCAGCCATAAAGTTTACTCTCCCATGATACTTTGTCTTGAGAAGCTTTGGTTTCCACGATGAGTATGAAAGCAAATTTGGTTCCCCCCCCCTTTATTATTTTAAGTTGAAATTTATCCTAATCAAATAAAGAGATAATCTCCAAAGAACCTCTTTGTGCAGGCAAAGTTGGAACGAACACCTCCTAACCCACAGCAATCTGAATATCTTTCACACAAGAAACGCTGTTGACAAGAAGCATGCTGAAATGTGGACACATCATATATTAGAGAAGAAGATATAAAGTACACCATACTGGTAAAGAACTATTTAAAAATGCATTAAAGAAGCTGTGTTAAATACAATGCTAATTAGAGATTAAGATAGCTTTTACTCGCAGGCACTCTTTAATCACTTATATTTACTTTGGACGGCACCTTTACTTTTATTTACTTCTTCTGCATCAAATGAGGGGAACAAAGCAGCTCTATCATCTGTACCTTAAAACGTCTGCATGTGTATCATTAGGACACACTGCAGAAGAGAAGACTCCTCGGAAACACAGAATTGTATAGTTGGAAGGGAAATATGCAAAGGTAGTGAATAGGTCTACTGCTGCTACCTCTTTAAACAGCATTAATTCAAGAGTTGATGAAGTCTGGACAACCATATATTTCTGCATATTACATTTCTACACACTTTTTGCCTCCTTTTTGCAAGCTACCCAGGAAGGAGTTGCACCGATGCCAGACAATGCAGATCAGCAATTGCTGGTCGATGTTAGACAAATAATGAAGGGAGCTTCTGCTTTGAATGCCAAAGATCCCAGGTTCAATTCGTGGCATCTCCAGGGAGAATCGGAAAAGAATCCTTCCTGAAACCCTGGAGAGCAGCTGGCAGTCAGTGTAGACCAGTGTTTCCCAACCTTTTTTGGGCAAAGGCACACTTGTTTCATGAAAAAAATCTTGAGGCACACCACCATGCCAGATGGGGAAAGGTCACTTTTTACTTATGTAAAAAAAAAAATAAAAAAATAGTAACAGCATAGAAGGTAATGGTTATCTCTTTGATGTCTGATGGGAGGGCATTCCACAGGGCGGGCGCCACTACTGAGAAGGCCCTCTGCCTGGTTCCCTGTAACCTCACTTTTCACAGTGAGGGAATTGCCAGAAGGCCCTTGGCACTGGATCTCAGTGTCTGGGCTGAACGATGGTGGCGGAGACGCTACTTCAGGTATACTGGACCGAAACCGCTTAGGGCTTTAAAGGTCAGCACCAACACTTGGAATTGTGCTCGGAAAGGTACTGGGAGCCAATGTAGGTCTTTCAAGACTGTCGTTACGTGGTCTCGGCGGCAGGTAGCAGCGCTCACAGCTTACGGACTGCACCGTGTAACAGATGTCTGGCCCAGCAGCCTAAGGCGGACAAGCCAATGAAACAGGCATTCAGAATCCATTCATTTCATAAAACCTGCAGGGCTCAATCTCTGTGTTTGTGTATGTGTGTGTTTCTGTTTTGCCCAAGGGTCTGGGGGTGGGAGAGAGCTCTTTAGCATGATGCTTTTAAAACAATTAAATTATCAACAAACAAACCTGATGATACGAATAGCAACGTCAGGTGCTACCGGGGGGGGGGGGGGAGAAGGGGGCCTACTCGGAAGTAAATACTGCGTCCAGGCGCAATTAGCGCTGATTTAAGGTGCACCAAGACTGCCTAAAAACCTCACCAAAGATATGCAACAAAGCGCTTCGTTGCAGAGGGGAGAGTTTGTGCACCGTGGAGGCTGGAGGGCTTCTATTCTACATGCGGGGGTTGGGGGGGGCAAGGAAAATGTGCTCCGTGGGGGGGCGGGGAAGGCAAGAAAAGGAGCTGAGCTCTAACTATAGGCTCCCACGCTTGAGCAGGCCCGACTCGGTGGGGCGGACCACCCTCTCTCCTGGAGGAGGAGGAGGAAGAGGAGGAGGAGATTCCCATCCACGGCGTGGCCTCCCGCGCTCCTGAACGGGAAATCTCTGCAGCCCAAGACTCTCCGCGAGGCAGCTCCTCCCTTCCTGCCTTGAGCCGCCGCCAGCCGCGCCCCACTCCCCAGTTATCTGCTGCCTGCCAAGCCCCGCCCCTCTTCATTGTCCTCCCCTTCTGTTTATTCCCCTTCCTCCATCCCTCGCTTTTTTCCTCTCTTTCCTTTTTTTAAAAAAATATTTTCTCTTCCCCTTCTTTTTTTCCACCCTTTCTTTTTTCTCTTTCTCCCCCCCCCCCTCCCCACCCTCCTGGGTTAAAGGATTTGAGCAATGGGTCTGGAGGTGGAGCTCGTCGGAGGATTAGCCCGACTCGCCCGCCTCCCTCCCACGGCACACTAGGCAACGTCCGGCGGCACACTAGTGTGCCGCGGAACACCGGTTGGGAAACACTGGTGTAGACAATACTGAGCTAGATGGACCAATGGTCTGACTCTGTGTAAGGCAACTGTCTATGGTTCCCCTCTCCACTATTATTTATGGTGCCATATCATATATATGGACGCGGGTGGCGCTGTGGGTTAAACCACAGAGCCTGGGACTTGCTGATCAGAAGGTCGGCAGTTCGAATCCCTGTGACGGGGTGAGCTCCCGTTGCTCGGTCCCTGCTCCTGCCAACCTAGCAGTTCAAAAGCACGTCAAAGTGCAAGTAGATAAATAGGTACCGCTCCGGCGGGAAGGTAAACGGCGTTTCCGTGCGCTGCTCTGGTTCGCCAGAAGAGGCTTAGTCATGCTGGCCACATGACCCGGAAGCTGTACGCCGGCTCCCTCGGCCAATAAAGCGAGATGAGCGCCGCAACCCCTGAGTCGGCCACGACTGGACCTAATGGTCAGGGGTCCCTTTACCTTTTCTATCATATATATGTTCCCTGAAATGAGTGCTATTTTTCTAGAAGAAGAGGCTCCAGAACTCACCACAAACACTTCCCTTGTTCTCTTAGAATGATAATGGCGTCCACCTGAGAGGTGCCAGAACTGAGTTCTGGTGAATACTGGCTCGAAAAAAGTCCTGCCTGGAATAGATATATCTCACTGCTTATTCAAGCTGCTTTGTTCTTCAAATTGTGATAAAACTTGAGTGTATGTCATGAGGAGGGCAACAGATCTCCCATCTCGTTTTATTCATTTTTTTATTTCCCTCAAAAGTAATGTGTTTTCTAAGCGAGGCTTTTCATGCTCTGACCTTGGCATCCACCGGGACCATACTGTGATTTATATTGAGAATTCCAAGCCTCATCTAATCTTATAAATAAATGTAAAATGTATAAAACAATTACCCTAGAATAAAATTGAATTTTATCTCTCTGTAATCAGTTTTTGTCTATGCTACAAATTTCTGTGTTTGAATACAATTCAAAAATTAATAACAGACATAATTTATTTTCTGACTTTTCATTACTGTGACATTTTAGCAATTTTTTATATATATACACAGGCTTAAATTTTATCTAGGGCTTCAACCCCACAGTTTATTTTTAGCCATCGGGCACTCTTCTGGAATTTCTATTTAAGGAATATGCTTGTTCAAGAAATACACTTCCCATTTACAAACCAAAATATACAGCATAATGAAATGGAGGGAGGGGAAAAGGCTTTGCTACAATGTAAAGATAGATTAAGGAGGGGAAGTGTTGCGTTGCATGTCAACGATCCAAGGACTTATGTGTTCTTTTGATGTTGGCTGCAAGAAGTCAAGTTTAGTGGCAATAATATAGAAAATTATAGTAAAGTTACTGTGTGTGTCTGCTATTTGCTTGTATATTTTATACTATTTTATGCTTGTATGTATATTTTATATTGTATAATATTTTATTTTATACTGCTTGTATGTTTTATCATTGTTTTCTTTTTATCGGGATATTATAGCTACACTCAAGTGTTGTGTGCTCCTCCATCCACTTTTCTTAAACAGGTAAAATATATGCTTGGCTTTTATGGTTTTGGTCCCAGGTATGGCTAGGCATATGACCATCATAATTGGCAATCATCAAGCCTGTCCAGTTTGCATTCTCCACCTCTTATTTCATGCGACAGAAGCTAAAAACTAGCCTCTAACTCTTGATATCTCTTTGCCTTTGATCCTGCAGGCCATTCAGCCATACACTTATCTTTACAGTCTGTTAACCTTCATATGACTATTTAACTATGGCTGCTGTAGGTGTTAGTGAATTTTTATGTAAAGTGAATATGTAAAGTGAATTGTTATGTAAAGGTGTTAGTGAATTGTTATGTTTCCAGTGTTGTGAGCTGCTTTGAGCATGGCAAACCACAGGAAAATAGCATTTGCCACTGGGGATGGTTGCTTCAGCCTGCCTTCCTCACCTTCCACCTATAAGGTGTTTTTTTATTTTAAAAATTGCTTTACTATTGAATTGATGTTTGATTTTTTAAAAAAACATGTCCGTCCGTCCCCCGCCCACTGCTCTGGAATCCACTTGTTAGATGAAGCTGCAAATCTTCAAACCAAACCAAATGGGAGCATTCATAAGGGATCTTTTGAAAATGCAGTGCAGCAAAAGGCATTGATTAGCCACAGCACAGGACACCAAAGGGATCCAGCAAGGCAAAATGGGGACTAACTGATCAAATCTGCATTCTAAAGGCATTTTGCCCACCAAAGACTCAAAACTACACCAGTACATTGGTTATATCTCCAAGGTCTAATGTGAAGCTTTTATAACGGGAAGCGGGGTACCATATTTGCCCAACAGCAGCCAAATCAGCGCACTGTGCTATGGCAGGCAAACCATTACTGTGGAATCAGGGTGACAATATTTCTAAGAGAGTTACATGACTGTTAAGACACTCTTTAGGCTAGATTTCATAATTAGAAACTTACGTAATTGGAAATGTTTTGATAGCCACCCTTTAAGAAAGAAACAGACAAGCAAACAAACAAGCACTGGGGCACATGCACACACACAGAGAGCAGTTAGCTGAAGAAATAGTTAAAATTAAAATGCAGCCGAACAACATTGAGGAACAGCTGGTGTAATTCTATGCTTGATGGCAAAGTAATGAAGCTCTTGGTGGCTTGACAAGACAAGCTACAAGCTTGAATGAAATTGTTCAGCTAAAAGAATTAGAATGAAGTTGATGACGGATGCGTTACTGAACATGACAGGGTGTCATCTATTTTAAACAGGATCTTTACTAGGATGTACTGAAAGAAATTTTTCCACTACCTTGAACCCACTAAAGCTTTTTTCAGTAAAATCGTATTGGATCTTATTCAGACAATAGGCTAGCTCCAACTGTTACTATTTAATTTTTTTTAAAAAAAGACACTATAGTCTATTTTCAGTGCTAATAATTCAAATCTTGGGGGATGGTGGGGTGGGATAACCTGTGTTATTCTTCTATATCCATTCCACGAAAAAGTAACTCTAACTCTTCTTTCCTAAAGGGTCTCTCAAAGGGCACATGCTGAAGTTATAATAGCAGATTCCATTCCTCATTAACTAGTAATAGGTAGTTTTGGTACCTATTTCCATAGATGTTGATGAATAAAGCAGGGTTGGAGAACTTGGGGCTCTGGGTGTTGTCAGGCTCCCAACTCCTATCAGTCCCAGGCAACTCAGCCAATATTGTACCCCAGCAATGCCTGGAGGAGCTGCCTGGGCGGCTTTACTTATTGACATGAGCACCTATTTTCTCCAATACATAATAAGAACTCATAAACGCCAAATGCATTTGGATGAACGAAATATTAAGCATTGTACTGTACCCAGGGTTGCAAGACAGTTTGAAAAACTAATCTATAAATTAAGTTTGCACGTGATTAAAAATAGCATGTGAAAAAAGCAGCACACATGTGCAGGATTCCTAGATAACAACAACAACATATTATTATTTATACCCCGCCCATCTGGCTGGGTCTCCCCAGCCACCCTGGGCGGCTTCGAACAAAGTATTAAAATACATGTGACATCACTATAGAAGATGTCTTCTTATGTGAGAAAAGGGAGGCTCTCTCCAATAGTTCTTGCCCCCTGCAGGCTTTATAAGTACATGTAATAAAAAGGGCATGACCTGGGATAGCTCAATTGGTAGAGCTTAAGGCTCTTAATCTCAGGGTTGTGGGTTCAAGCCCCAGGTTGGGTGAAAGATTCCTGTATTGCAGGGGGTTGGGCTAAATGACCCTCGTGGTCCCTTCCAACTCTGCAATTCGATGATTTCAACTAAACCTTAAGAAAAACTTCCTTATAGTGTGATCTGCTTATTAGTGGAAGAGACTGCCTTAGATAGTGGTGGAATAGTGGGAGTATTTTTGGAGTCCATTCTAAGCCTTGATACCTACCAGAGCAGGTATGAGGAACCTATGGTTCTCCCACATGGCCAGCACTCAGGATGATGGAAGGTGCAGTCCAATATCCCGAGGGCCACAGGTTCCTCCTGCCTCATTTTCATGAACAACAGTTCGCTTTAAGTACTCTTGAAACCTCCCTATTCGTTGTGCAATGCTGTACTGCAGAGTTCAGATGAAAAAGAAAATCCATATGGCTAATCTCTGCAAGCCAATAATGTCCAAGTGAGAAGCTCAAATTTATTTCATCCATCAAAGACAACCCGAACAAGGAAAAAGGTACTATTTCAACAGAATTCTAAGTTGCTTTGTTCAATCACTTTGACAAATGTCAAAACATTACCTTTCCCTGCCTTGCATTTAACACTGTTCCTTGAAGCTTGAATGTGTTCGTTTATACTTGCATAAATATCAATGCAGACTTCTGCAGATTCCTGTTCTGTATGCTGCACAATGACATGACTCAACCAAATCCATAACCTTTGAAAATAAACTTTACACCTTTCTTCTGGGGTATCAGATATAGCTCAGGAGCATAATTACACTACAATAGCGCTAGTCAAATCTAGGTCACCTAGACTGTGTGTGACAGACATGAATTACTGGAGTCTCAGCTCAAAGACGTTCACTTTATGACATAGTTGCAGGTTTTTGAAGCTTCACTGCTAATAAGAAATTCCTCCTCACTAAAGCAGTATTATTTTGGCACTGTCTTTGTAATATAGCACTTGATATAAAAAAGATGTCCCATATGTGAAGCAGCAAATTCCAACCCTGCCGGTTCAATGGTTAAATATAATTAATATGATTTCTAAAAACAGCATTGCAAACATAAGTAAATGTCACCAGTTGTACACTTTCATATGAAGGCCTGGAGAACGTCGCAAATTGGAAGTGTAGACGGGGAATTTCATGCACTTCTCAGTTAATACACATAGCCTCCAAGTGATTGCTGAAGCTACTGGACTGGATCCAGAAAAGAGCAACCAGAATTCTTCTTATGCTTTCTGCCTCTTCATCCCACTAGAACAGGGGTCAGCAAACCTTTTCAGCAGGGGGCCGGTCCACTGTCCCTCATATCTTGTGGGGGGCCGGACTATATTTTGGGGGTGGGTGGGAAATGAACGAATTCCTATGCCCCACAAATAACCCAGAGGTGCATTTAAAATAAAAGCACACATTCTACTCATGTAAAAAGACCAGGCAGGCCCCACAAATAACCCAGAGATGCATTTTAAATAAAAGGACACATTCTACTCATGTAAAAATATGCTGATTTCCGGATCATCCACGGGCCGGATTAAGAAGGCGATTGGGCCGCATCCGGCCCCCGGGGCTTAGTTTGCCTACCCATGCACTAGAACTCTCTGTCACTTGAAAAGCTACTTCTCAGATGGACAGACCCCCCTCACAGACTAGCATGGGATGGAGAGGGTGGTTAGTGGGCCAATAATTCAGAAGAATTTGGCAGTGAGGCCTTGTACATGCAGAATTGCCTTTCCATGTATGCAAGAACCTAAAAAAAGCCGGCTAGATCAGGCCAAAGGCCCATCAAATACGGCCAGGGCTATTTTTCTAGAAAAAGAGGTGTCAGAACTTAGCATGACCATCTTGTTCTCTTAGAATGGCAATGGTGCCCACCTGAGAGGTGCCAGAACTGGGTTCCAGCTGGGGAAAAAGCCCTGATTACAACACTTGTTTCCACAGCAGCCAACCACACCACTGAATAACGATAAAACCACACGTTTTGTCAATTTATGCCAGCTCTCAAAACATCTCTTGAAATTCCCACTATTTCCCCTTTTTATGGATACCCTCACTACTGGCATTCAGGTGCCTGGTGAAAATCTGGTTCTCGTTTCAGAACTTTGCACATTATCACCATGGTTATCAGAATTTGATCTTGTGTTATCTTTTATTGTATTTTCCCTGGAAATATATGATGGTGTATCGAGTTTATTTCAACTTGCTCAGAGATCCTAGGATGCAGACCAGGAATAAGGGAAGTGCTCTTCATTCAATTCACAATACAGTGGTACCTCGGTTTAAGAACAGTTAGGTTTAAAAACGATTTGGTTTACAAACTCCACAAAACCGGAAATAGTGTCTTGGTCTGTGAACTTTACCTCGGTCTAAGAACGGAATCGCCTCAGTTTAAGAATGGACTTCTGGAACGGATTAAGTTCGTAAACCGAGGTACCACTGTACTGTACAACATACAATTTTGAAATATTTGGCCCAGATATCCCCACTTGTTCCAACAATATTCCTATGTCTTCATCCTCAACCTGTTAGCCTCCCAGATTTCAAAGGAATGTGCCTCAAGTATGTGATTCTAGACCTAAGAAAAGGTGATTAGGTACACACTGTTGGCGCATAGCTCCATCTAGTGGCTACAGGTACTACAGCACTATCTCATTTTTTAAATAATGAACTTTTATTTTTGATGTGTTTCCACACATACATGTCTGGTGAGTGCGTTTGTCTGTGTGTGCTATGTGCAGCGAATGTGGATGTGTGGTCTGCTTGTGTGCTGTATGTACTGGGGGGGCACTTGTGCAAATATTGGCTATGCTCACTCTGAGAGTGGCCCTCAAGCTGAAAAAAGCTACCCAACTTGTAATCGAACATGGAACCCCTGCCTCCCCCCGCCCCAATATTTTTTCTTTTATTTGATGTTTAAAAACACCTTTAGGATTTTGCCTCTTAAAAAATGAATAAATTCAAATGTCCAGGTCAGCCACAACAATGTTTATTTGGGGAGTTTCAAAGCCATCTATTCAAATTCATATTAAAAAATGTTTCAGATGCATGAAGTGCAGCAAAAAGTGTTTGTGTTTCTTTAGAATGCTATTATAATTTATAATATACTGTGCTATAAGTTTCCACATCATCTATCAAGAGTGGCAAGTACAAAAGTACTATCAAGTCCAAAAAGTAACAATATTGGAATTTATTCCCATTTATTTCTCCCATAAGGCCACAGAAATTTTAAACCAGAACCGTTAGACAAATTTCCCTGGTTATGGGGAAAATGAAAATAATAGTTTCGAGCTACTAGTGTCAGATCTTTGCAAGAACTCACTGCTCCCTTTCTTCTTGTATTTGACAGCTACTACTGCCAATATTTTAATCCAGATGGGAGGGGAAACAAACCATTATCTGGTGATTTACTCATAAGAATTCTGCTCCTTACCCAATTACTGATGGGTGGATGACTATGATGAGGAATCCAACTTTCTTTCTGTTCAAATTAAATTCACTTGTACTCCCAACCTCTCCTTGTTTTGAAAAAGGGATTATGCAAGAGAGAGAACATTCACCCTCCCCCAATAAACTAAAAACAAAATTAAGAATCCTGCAAATTTCCTGCTCATACATGTCTAACTGAAGGCCATAAAATGAAAGAGAAGGAGTCATTTATATTCAAAGAATAGTTAAAGATGTGGAAGTGAGGAACAACATGGAAGTTGAAGGCCTGTGAAAAACAAGCTTTTGACTTCTTGCACCTTCAAAATACAGTCCTGAGCACAAATTGGAAGTGGAAGAAGAGTAGTTGCTTTCCTGGTTAGACATGCATGCAAAAAATGATTGGAGACGGGTGTCATACATCATTGTCTGTAGCACCTAATTCAGATTTTAAAGGATGCCCGCCTCACTTTGGGAACCATTCTTGCCATTCTTAGCAAAAATTATATAAAAATGTGCTTGTTAATTATTCTGAGTTTCTTGTGCAAATCCCTTTGAGAACTTCAGTTTAAAAGCCTTTTTAGACTGTAAAAGAAAAAAACAAACTATTTTTTAAAAAACTTTCTATTTCGTAGTCTTGCCTGTAATGTAATATTTCTTTCGAACACCAAGATAACAGAATGCAATTAGATACAAGTACAAGTTCAGAACCTGATTTTCAAACACCAGCTCAACCCAGACACCTGTTTTCAAGATGGCAAGGAGAAATGCACAACACAGTGATGGCACCATCCCACACTATTGAATGGGGAGAAAGTAGGAGAAGGAAAGACAGAAAATACACTATTGTAGTGATCTACTTCAAGAAAGATCTCTGAAATACATTGATCTACTAGTGGTACTTTGGAACTAGAGCAACTATTTCATCATTCCAGCAATGTATAAGACAAGACAGCATCTCCCTCAAGAAGTTAAAACTGATCAGGCTAGATGGTAACTTAACAAGATACATTTTTTCCTATTTATCTATTTTATTATTTTCTTTAACAAAAGGACTCTGGTTTATCTTTCAGCCCCCAGCCCTTCCCAGTCCTCTAAGCTGTTTTCCTCTAAGAGGGCCTCTTTGAGCCCTTCTAATAATCTGATCAAAGTAACTCCTACCATCTGGAAGTCTCTCAGATCCAGTCTGACATGCAGGCCAGAATAAAAAGAAAAACAATCAAATTTAGCAGAATATATCACAATTCCAGAGAACGTAACAATCCAGCATGTACACCAGTACAAAAGCAATAAAAACATAGTTTTTGCTGCAGAATGTGGACGTTCCTTGCACACTATAGCCTCTCTATTTGTTATGGAAGCGTTTCAAATGGCCTCCCAGCTGGCTTTGAATAACCACATAACCAGTGTGCCATCTGAACTCTTGACAACTATCTGTGCCCAGGAATTATGTGCTGCCTGACCCCACTTCCTTGCTCCCAACATCTCACAGGATACTGTCAAAACTGACTGCAGATGACAAAGCTGTCTGCAAATGTGATCTGAAGGCTGCCAACATTCACCTTGCCTTATGGGAATCCTTCAGACAACCACAGTATCCATAGCAGCGACCAGAGGATAAATTAGCACTGGGAGAAGTGCAGAGAGAAGAAACGCCATGATGCACCTGTAGCAACACAGCTGGATGCCTTCATCTGCCCCAACTGCAACAAAACATGTCTCTTTCGTATCAATCTTTGCAGCCACAGGAGGCCCTGTTTTTCACCCCTGAAGGAACACTCTTCCATTGTCTCCTGAGACAGACGGGTGTCAACAAGTAACAGTTGAGTTTGTCAATCTATAAGACTTTCAAATGCCTGTGGTGGCCAATAAAGACCTCATGAAAAATAAAGTTATCAGTGACCACTAGTCATAATGGCTATATGCTACTACTTTAGAGACAAAACACTTCTGAATATCACTTGCTGTGGATCACATGCAGGAAAGAGCTATTTTGTGGGATTCTCATAGGTATCTGGTTGGCTAATGTGAAAACACCATACTGGACTTGATAGAGCTTTGTTCTGACCCAGCAGGGATCTTATTACTTTCTTACCAAGCAAACCAGAACAGCAGAATCACACTACTCCACCAAATTCATGATCTATTCCCACAAGCACTGAAGTGGGAGGAGGTAATTCGGATGCTGACACTTTTTGTAAAATGAGATGCCAGGCGGTATCACACTAAGCAGAGTGTGAGGTGGGTAAGAGGAAGAAAGCACAATTTTACATGCTGACAGACCGATGGAACGCCAGTTCTCAAACTGTGAATTTAGAAGTCTGTAGACAAGCTAGATTGGGAGTTGCATTAAGTTTTCTTGTGTGGGTAAAATGGTAATGTCCCAGTCAGTCCTGACAGTTACTGTTCCACGAAGAATCAGACTTTGAAATGCGTGTAGAGATGGAGAGAATGTCCCTACTTTCCTTTTAAACCACTTTGACTGCGCAGCCAAAGTGATATTTCAGCTGAGCACCCTTGAAAACTTACGCCAGTCTTTAGAGTCTAAAAGAAACTCAGGTTACTATCAGCGTACTGTATTTCTCAGTGAGGGGGTAAGACTAACGGGGATCAACTTTTAATAGGATAAACGCCATGCAAGGCAAGCGGAGATTGCAGATTCCACTTTACTATTGCATGTATTTTTATTATTAGGGACAGCACAGGAGATAACACCCTGCACTCCCCCTTCTTTCTCCTCCTCCCGTGCACCCATCCTATGAGACTCTTGCAAACAGCATCAGCCAATTTAAGCTGCGGGGCTTTCCAAACAAGTGCCAAATAAGCAACCCTATAACTGCTCGAAGTAACAGAACACCAAGGATCCAGCCTCGGGGAAAGGCTGCCGTTACCTTTCATTTTATTTTTTTTTGCTCCAGCCGGTACCGCCCAGAGCTTGCCAAACACGCGCGAGGTTCAGAAGACACTCCTTCGGCGTGCAGGCGCCGCTCCCTCCAGCTGCTACCGCTCAGCGCCGAGCCCTCAGGATCATAGACTCGCGCGACCCGCCCACTTCCGGAACCCTTTAGAAAGCAGCGCCCTCAGGGCGGAAGTGGAAAGGGAGGGGGCGGAGGACTCTCGGGATTGCGCGTCGCTGTGGTTGCGGGGCGGCTCTTTCTCTGTCCCTGCAACGAGCAAACCAGTGCACCTTTTGCTGTGTTCTAATGCGGGTCTTTATTCGTTGGGGATTTACGTATAAGTTAAACAAGCTATAGTTTAGGGCCCCACTCTCTTGCGGCCCCCCAAAAAAATTAAGGGGGAAAACCACTGGATGTACATTTCCAGAATATAAGGAAAACAACAACAAATAAAGTAAAACCTATATACAGCAACAGTGTTTTGTGTTGTGTAGGCTCCTATGATGTTAGTAATGGGCCCTGCTTGCTAGCCCGCTCTCTAAAATATCCCTGGTTTGCTCATTTCTATATACAGTGGTACTTCGGGTTACATACGCTTCAGGTTATGGATGCTTCAGGTTACGGACGCTTCAGGTTACAGACTCCGCTAACCCAGAAATAGTACCTCGGGTTAAGAACTTTGCTTCAGGATGAGAATAGAAATTGTGCGGCAGCGTGGGGGCAGCAGGAGACCCCATTAGCTAAAGTGGTGCTTCAGGTTAAGAACAGTTTCAGGTTAAGAACGGACCTCCGGAACAAATTAAATACTTAACCCGAGGTACCACGGTAAAGGGTGCCTACATTCTGCATGTGCAAATGGCTCTAGATACCTATTAGGTCCATAAATTACCATATAGCATATATTCAACACAAAAAACAGTGACAATTTGTTGTTGACAAAGGACAGCTGGACATAGAAAGGGCCCCATTACCTTCAGTAGCTGGGGCCTCATCAAACCTAAATCCTGCCCTGTGAAGTTTCCTTTCAAGAGCATTTCTCCCCTTCCCAGTTTTATCCTAACAACAACCCTGTGAGGTTTGTTAGGCTGAGCTCCACATGCTGAACAGTGTAGCCGCTAGGCCACATTAGCAGCCTGTCCACTTGTGGATGTGGGTGTGCGCTCATCAGTTCAAGGATTTTAGGAATGTGCTAGCTGCGTCAATCTCCCAGGGTGACTGCTCCTCTGTTGCCATGGAGAATAAAGGAGAAGGAAACTGAACTGGCATGCTAGGTTAAAAAACCAACAACTTTAAACACTCTTCTTTATCTAAGAAAAAAAATCACGTTTTCCACAGTATTTTTTCCTCCCCATTTCCTCAGTTAAAAAGAGCAAAAGCCCCTTTCTTTGTTGCTCCCTTTTGTAGCTTAAACTTGAGTTTCTCCATTGTTTTCTATGGGCAGCTTACACTTCCACCCGACAGGAGCCAGGGAAAGAAACTGGGAAGCTCCGTGTCCCAGCAGCGGACTCGTTACTCTACAATTCCTATCTCTATGCTCAGCCCTGCACAATAAAAGCTGACAGGGTGAACCAACGAGCAGAAAGGCTAACAATGATGGGGCCTTGGTTGCTGTGAGTGGGTGGGATGCCTTGAAATATTTCAGGAAAGCGGAAGTTTTGGGACTGATTTGGCGGAAACTTGGAGTGTGTGGAGCAGGTTTAGCTTCCGATAGTGAAAGAAGTCAGCTTATTTGTTTAATAAAACACACTAGGGCAAGAGGAGTGCAGAAATTCATATTCTGGAGGCTTTCAGCCTGCGGTGAATGGTTTTGTTCAGCACCATGTGCAAGGCAGGATTTGGGCTTTTTGTCATGAGATTCAAATCATGAAGCGCATGAAATGCAGTGGTACCTCGGGTTACAGACGCTTCAGGTTACAGACTCCGCTAACCCAGAAATAGTACCTCGGGTAATGAATTTTGCTTCAGGATGAGAACAGAAATCGCGCAGTAGCGGCGCGGCAGCAGCGGGAGGCCTCATTAGCTAAAGTGGTGCTTCAGGTTAAGAACAGTTTCGGGTTAAGAACGGACCTCTGGAACAAATTAAGTTCTTAACCTGAGGTACCACTGTAATGATAAGGAAGCGGGTGCTTTAAATTGGAAATTGAATATTATGCCAAGGCACTTAAAATGGCTTGGAGGGGAAAGGGAATATAATTGATTTGGTATATTTCTCAGAAGAATGGGCAATATGCTGGAATGGATTGACAGTTTTATGCTGGCTTTCAGTGTTTTAGTTGCTGCAGTTTTAGTAAATAGATTGAAATACACATTTAACTGACTTTTGTTAGTCATTTTGGGAGGGTTTTCTTTTCAGAAGGTAGAGTACAAATAAATTAATTAAATAAACCATAAATGTATTCAACTAAGTTTTGCTCCCAGTTGTTTAGTAGTTGGCAAAGCAAGAGTTTATTACTAAAAATAGGATATTTTTTTGCTGTAGAGCTAGTCACTCCCAGTTACTATTGAGCCCAAATCTGATAAGACTCAAATAGGCACATAAATTCCAACTCAGCAACTTCACTTTGAAGTTTCCCTTTGAATTTTTGTTGTTGTTGAAGTATGGGAAACTTGAAAGTCCTACAGAATGCCCAAGGAGACGATTGTCAACAATTATTGTAACCTATCCTGGAACCATTTTGTTGAGGGTGGGCTTTAAGTCTAATAACAGGGTGGCATTTTACTCACTGAACTAGACCCACTGAAGTTCATGGGGCTAACTTAGTCATGTTCATGAATTTCAATGGGTTTACACTGAGTAAAACTTAAATGCTGCCCTGAGTCTGTCTAGATTGTCCTGGTGGATGACATGGGGAGTGCAAACTTCTTACTTGATATCTCAATGGCTTTTGATACAACTGACCATGTTATCTTCCTGGATTGGCTGTGGGATGGGTATCAGAGGCACTGTATTACAGTGGTTCCTATCCTACCTGCAATGAGGGAGAGATCTTCAACCCCAGAAGGAGCATGACATTTCCCCACTTGAGATACTTCCCCTCCCCTAACACCACGCTGTATACTGTCTTGTTATATTGTACGAATTGGCCAAGGCCAAATTAAAGTGGTTGGGGGATCTGGTGTAGTTGCCAAAATAGGGTCCCCTTCTCCTCAAAAGGAATGCATGAAATAAGGTAATGGAATATACCGTATTTTTTGCTCTATAAGACTCACTTTTTCCCTCCTAAAAAGTAAGGGGGAATGTGTGTGCGTCTTATGGAGCGAATGCAGGCTGCACAGCTATCCCAGAAGCCAGAACAGCAAGAGGGATCGCTGCTCTCACTGCGAAGCGATCCCTCTTGCTGTTCTGGCTTCTGGGATTCAGAATATTTTTTTTCTTATTTTCCTCCTCCAAAAACTAGGTGCATCTTGTCGTCTGGTGCGTCTTATAGAGCGAAAAATACGGTACATGTTGAGGTATCTTAAAGACTTTTTTGATGGCATGCATCTACCTCGGGAGACAATGGAGGAGTGCACCTTTGGGTGGCAAGTCAAACTATTTGAAGGTTACAGCGCCTGTGGTGGGTGTAGAGACCAATACAGGATAAACAGGGTTTGTTGAAGCTGGAGCAGAAGAAAGTGCCAGGTTGTGCTGCTGCAAATGTCTTTCCACCTCTGGTTGTGGCAAGGTTGATGTTGCCAGCATTTGTTTCCAGACATCTTTCTAATGCAGGGCCTCGTGCCTGAAGTCAGCTCCCTTCAGAGCACAAATTGAGTATTACATAAACTGTCATGGACTGTATGTGCAACTATTTAACTGATGTTTTTCAGTTACAGTAATTTTTTTGTGTTCAGGTGACACAGTTACTGAAAAGTTTAATCTCCTGAGTGGTTTTTCTTTGACAACCACTTCTGCTGAATCTTTATGGGCCCAGATGGCTAGAGCTTTAAGCTATCCCCCCCCCCTTTATGCCAACTTTGTGGTTAAGATGTCTCTAGCATCATTTATCCCAGTTGATACCTGTTTTGGATTCAAATCGATTTTATGTATCTGCTGCTATTTTAAACTGCTGTTTATATTCATAATTGTTTTTTTTAAACTGGATTTATATATGTAACTGTTATATATGTTACATAGAAATTTCTGTAAATATAAAATATCCATACTACATTGACTTTTGTTTATTCCATTTTTTAAAAAGTTTTTTATTAACAATTTCAACATAACAAATTATCAAAACAAATCATCTTCATTATTCCCCCCCCCAAGACTTCCTCAGCTCCTCTATCAGCCTATGTTAACCTCTGCATGTTGTAAAATTGTATACATCCTTTTGTTTATTCCATTTTAATATATTTCCAGGTTGCTTAGACTGCATACATCATTTGGGGCTGGGGGACATTTTATCATTACAACGCTGTGAGGTAGTTTAAGATAAGATATAGTGATTCATCCATAGTCTCCAAGTGCACTAAAGGGCTGACTGTCTCCATGTCACACTGGCTATGCCCACAGACAGTCAGATTTATTTATTAAAATTTATACATTGCTTGATTGTAAAAACCAACCAACCAACCAACCAACCAACCAACCAACCCTCAAAGCAGTTAATGATAATGTTGCCAGATTTGCAAGTGTCCTCATGCATGCATAAGACCTTTGCATTCTCACTCTGCTGCTGATTATTTATCAAAGTTTGACCTCACCTCCTTGTTATGAAAGCAGCCTGGAAGCAATTCCTAATGGGGCCAACTAGCAGAGCTGATCTTACTGTCAGGGAGTGAGGCAACAACTTTGGGTAGCTGATTTTCATTGTTCATGAAAGGGCAGAAAATTATTATTATTGTGCTTTTTTTACTGCAGGGAAAAGGGACAGGCATTTGTGCCATTTTCTCCCACCTCTCCCAAAACAACTGAACCAGCCATGGGTACTCTGTCATTTGACAAGTGTCAGGGTGCAGTTTCTTACTCTACATCAGGCAGCAGGTATCTTAGCCCATCTGGTCTGAAGCAAGAATAGGAGAGCGTACTGGTGAGGTGCGGGCGTGTTTTCTCTGTTTTGTAGGATCTCCCAAAGAGCTGACTGTACAAACTCTTTCTTGGGGGTGGAGTGGGGTAGAAGACAGCTGACAAATTGGGAGCCCCAATTTCTCAAAAACAAGAGCGTGCAGGGCCAGATTTAGGTTTGATGAGGCCCTACCGAAGGTATATGTCCAGCTACCGAAGGTATATGTCCAGCTACCGAAGGTATATGTCCAGCTACCGAAGGTATATGTCCAGCTGTCCTTTGTCAACAACAAACGGTCACTGTTTTTTGTGTTGAATATATGCTATATGGTAGTTTATGGACCTAATAGGTAACTAAAGCCATTTGCACATAACAAAATATGTATCACTTACATCATAGGAGACTACACAACACAAAACACTGATGCTGTATGTAGGTTTTATTTTATTTGTTTTTTATCTTATATTTTGGAAATGTACATCCAGGTTGGTTTTTTCCTTTAATTTTTTGGGGGGCCCCCAAGAGGGCTATAGCTTGTTTAGCTTATACGTAAATCCAGCACTGTGAGCCCGGTAGACACCCGGCGGTGTTTTCTTCCTAGCCGAAGCGAGAAGGGAACTTATAGGGGATCGTCTACTATCCTCGCGCCCCAACTTCCTAAACGAAACCGGAGTCGTTTTAGACGTTCTAGAAGGGATAAGCCCGGCATTCACCGAACCGGGTCTGCCACATTTGTCTCCTCCTTGCGCAGCAGAGGCTCCGGCCCCTGGGCTGGCTCTGGCTCGGGTCCCAGCCGTGTGGTCTAAAGGTTACAGCGCCGAGCGCCCCCGGCCAACTTCGTGGGGGTGGGAGGGGAGAGAGAGAGAGAGAAAGCGGGCGCTTCTTGCCAAGGCTCCGACCCGCCTGCTTCTTGCTCCCCTCCCTCTCCTTTTCCCGCCCCGTCGCTATTTCCGAGCCCAGGGGAAGACGCCTTGCCTCCCCTCCCGCCGCCACCCAAAAGGAGGTGTTCCGACCTCCCCGGCAGCGCAACCTCGGACGCGCTCCCAAGACAGTCGCGGGGCCGCTCCTCCTCCTCCTGCAGCGCCACACCGGCGGGGCTCCACGCGGCTTCCCACCCACTTCCACGCGCGCTGGTGACCATGACGGGGAAAGCCAGGAGCTTTGGGCGCGAAGCGGCCCACCAGATCCTGGCCGGAGGATCTGCGGGTAAGTCGGCGGCGACTCCGGGAACGAACCCTTTGCGCGCGGGCGCGCTCTTGCCCTCCTCCGTTACTGAAGCCTCTTGGCGAGGTTTCGGCTCCCGCGCGACGGCCTGCTGCTTTTTCAACCGCTACAAAGTTTGCCCCGGTGCCGGAATCCGCCCCCTTTCCCTCCCTGTCCCAGCTCTTCGCTTTGCATTCGCGTGCGCCGAGCTAGGCCCGCCTCCTCCAAGCCCCATAGGCTCCTCTGGCCGGGCTTCTCCGCCCTCCTCACGTTGCGTAAAGGGAAGTCCCGGGTTCTGGGCGCCGCCTCCGCTTGCGATTCCTTCCTGAATGGGCTCCTCTTCGAGCTTGAAAGGAAGGGGGAGCTGATGTACCAGGAAGGGCTGTTTGCTTCTGGAGTGAAATAGATAAACGTGTGTTGGTGTGTGTACGAAGCGATATGGCAGGCACGTCCAACTCCCTAGGACTGCGATCTACTCCCAGTATAAAAAGCGGGCAGTGACATTAGAGGGGGGAGGAGCCACAGTTGTTAAGCTTTTTTAAGGGAAGATTGTTCGGAGTTGTTGACCTTTTTCCGGGGAGGACTGACCAAAGTTGTTGAGCTTTGGGGGGGGGGGGCAGAGCAGAGTTGTTGAACTTTTGGGGGGCAAATGTGACAAACATTCATTTCCCCGTTATTTAAATCTCTTGATCGACCGCGATCTACCAGGAGCACCCACGGATCTACCTTCCAATAGCAGTAGACCGGTTGAACATGTCTGCGATAACAGGACCAGGCAGACGGTTTCTAAAGCATTAAGCGGCACTTCCTAGATTCTTCTCTGAAAGGATGCACTAAGTTGTTTCTGACAGTGACTGGAGAAATTGAGACGCGAAACCCTTAAGGTCAAACGTGTTGTATGGGAAATCCATCCAGAAGACAACATGTATATCAAGGAGTTAGTGATCTGACATGGTTACCCTTCCTGCCTCAGTTCCCTCCCCCTCCCTCCCCCTCCTTAAGTTTTTGATGGTGTGAGACCAGTCTCAGTTGGGAGGAGGTAAAGCCCCTCACACAGCTGCCTTAGTCTGGGAGGATAGTGCTGGAAACCTACTTTGATGGTGGAAATTGTTGTGGGAGAGGGAGGCATCGAGGTGGCAATCTATAAAATTGGATGGTTTGGGCAGAAGTTTTGAGAAGCTAGTGCAGGGACTGATTGGCCGCAGAGCCATGCAAACTGAGGCTACCAGGGGAGTAACTTCGCTGCTTCTTGAGGGCTTCCAAGTGGCAGATAGAAATGTGTGTATATATTGCTTGCTGTTTAGAAAAAAGTTTCCTCCTCCTCCTCACTTGTGTTTTGTATTGCTTCTGAATTTCCTTTTAAAACAACCACCTTGTGTTTGGCAAGACATTTGTGGACTTCCTCCACCTTCCTTAGCTGCTCTCATGTGAATCAAAGCCATGTAGTTTCAGGGCATTGGGGAATTCACATTCAGAAGAGAGGCATTTGTTGTAGCATTGGTTTGATCCTCCGGGTTGAAGTCAGGTCTCTATATCCACATTTTTTTTCTTGTTTGGATCAAATGGCATCTCTGTTAATTGATAAATTACAGGGGCTGTATTTATCTGAATTGGTTGTTAGGATTTTTTGGGTGGTCAAGTTGTGAATTTATGGTTCCTAAAAGATGTGGGTAGCCAGTTGTTGTTTTATTCACATATTAAATAATAACAATCCCAGGCTTTTGCCCCCAGTTGTGTAAATTACATTGTAGGCCTGCAAGTCATGATTGTTACAATAAAGCTCTAGTAGGTGTTGCTGCTAGGTTGGCAGGGGCAGGGACTGAGCAACGGGGGTTTGACAGCACGTCAAAGTGCAAGTACATAAATAGGTACTGCTCTGGTGGAAAAGTCAACGGCATTTCTGTGCGCTGCTCTGGTTCACCAGAAGCGGCTTAGTCATGCTATACGGAAGCTGTATGCTGGCTCCCTCGGCCAGTAAAGCGAGATGAGTGCTGCAACCCCAGAGTCGTCCGCAACTGGACCTAACGGTCAGGGGTCCCTTTACCTTTACCTTTAGGTGTTGCTGCTATTATTGTTAATTTATTACCCACCCACCATCCTAAGGTCCCAGGCTGAGTGACAACAATTAAAACACAATTTTAAAAACAACTTATAATCACCAATATAATAATAATAATAATAATTTATTATTTATACCCCACCCATCTGGCTGAGTTTCCCCAGCCACTCTGGGCGGCTCCCAATCAGTGTTAAAAACAATACAGCGTTACATATTAAAAACTTCCCTGAACAGGGCTGCCTTAAGATGTCTTCTGAATGTCAGGTAATTATTTATCTCTTTGACATCTGATGGGAGGGCGTTCCACAGGGCGGGCGCCACTACCGAGAAGGCCCTCTGTCTGGTTCCCTGTAGCCTCACTTCTCGCAATGAGGGAACCGCCAGAAGGCCCTCGGCGCTGGATCTCAGTGTCCAGGCTGAACGATGCGGGTGGAGACGCTCCTTCAGGTATACAGGACCGAGGCCGTTTAGGGCTTTAAAGGTCAGCACCAACACTTTGAATTGTGCTCGGAAACGTACTGGGAGCCAATGCAGATCTCTCAGAACCGGTGTTATGTGGTCCCGGCGGCCACTCCCAATATAAGGTGAACCCTAAAAACACACACCTCTGGTGTCAGCGCAAAGGCTACCATTCTGAGGATACTTAAACCTATGAAAATTCCATTAATATTAAATAGGGCTTGTTCTGAGTAAACATGGTTAAGTGGACTATAACAAAGTTAATACATGTATTAATATATCTGGGGTCATGAACAAGAAGTGGCCTTGGATGCAGATAAACAGTCCCATTTGCATCAGAAGGTGTATTCAGGCAGTTCAATGAGATTCAGAAGCACATTACAATGTAAATGAAGATTTGCATGCAGAGAACTCTTTTCTTTTGCAGGCTGATGAGGTTAGGCTTGGGCCTTGTGTAAAAGACCTGAGGTTGAACAGACGACCCTTTGGATACCAGCAAGACTGAAACAAGCTGCAAAGATCTGATAGCCAGAAACAGTGTTTTAATTGCTTGAAAACATTCAGCCCAACTAACAGTTCTGTATAATTCAAGGCCTTTTATTTGTATTGTGAACTCTGGTTGGCCTGCCCTATTTTACTGCTCTTCTGAGCTTAGTTCTAGTGGGCCAATGCTACAATCTATTTTCTGATCTTCAGAGATGCTTTGAGCTTCCCTGTTTTGCACACCATCATAGTTATTGGTGTATGTGTGTGCTGCATATATGTATCATACCCAACATACACTCAGTTCGGTGTCAACTCTTTGAGGTTTTAAGTTAAAACCTAAATGAAACTGGAATCCAAGGGGTAGGATTTACTCTTTATCTATCCATTTTACCCTTTTTGGGAGCACAATGATGTGTTTGTTTGCTTATTTTTAATTAATTAGAATGAAGACAAGGAGGCCCTTCTGCTCATTCACAGAGAGAGGACATTCAGGAACAGACAGATTGCCAAATAGCACAGCAGGCAGCAAATTGGAGTCTTTTGGGGCAGTTATTATGGACCACAAAACTAGGAAGCAAAATGATGCTTATTTTGTAGCATTTCTCTTTCTATAAATAAGAACATAAGATTAGGCCAATGGGCCATCTAGTTCAGCATCTTGTTCTCATGGTGGCCAGCCTGTTACAAGCAAGACCTGAACCACAAGAACACTCTCCCCTCTTGTAGTTTCCAGCAACTAGTATTCAGAAGTATACTGACTCCAACTGTGGAGGCCCAGCATAGCTGTTATGGCTGGTAGCCATTGATTGCCTTATTCTTCACAAATTTGTCCAGTCCTCTTCCACAGACATCTAAGTTAGCAGCTGTCACTGGTGGCTTCTTATTTTGTGACTGCTAAGTGTACCTGGGAGTCTTTGGTGATGTATGTGTTTGAAGGTTTTTTGCAAGTCCTAGTATTCTATGCCAGCCGGACCCACCTCTATATGTTTGTTGACACTCTCAAAGAACTCTTTTAAAATATTTGTTTATTGATTTTTGAGAATACAGCAGCAAAACAAATCAATAGGGTATACAAATAAATCAAAGGAAAACAAAAAGCCATAACTGTGACTGAGTGAAGTACAGGGAATCCGTTTTGTGCAGGGGTTGCGTTCCAGGTCATCATGTTTACACCCCGTTATGGGCTCTTCCCGGTCTGAAAACAGCCTGCGCATGCACTGCCACACATTCTTTGAATGCGTGCAAGTTGCCTGTACAGAGTTTGTTTACATCATCTTCTTCATCTGAAGTATGAAGATATAAATGTGGAACTCTAATAGGGCTGTGAGACACGACTTGCACTTGCATAAGCCATACTGATTCTGTTTGTTTTCTTTATCTTTAGCAATACTTTCCACCAGTTTTCCTCAGACAGATTTTAAGCTAACCAGCCTGTAATTTCCAGGATCTTCCTGGATCCTCCCCCCCCCTTAAAAAGTTGTTACATTTCCCACTTTCTGGTTCTTTGGTATGGAGCCTGATCTGAGGAGTAAGTTACATATTTTTGTTAGAAGGTAAACTGTTTCACACTTGAGGTTTTTTAAAAGAAGACTCTGGTGAATGCCTTCTTTACTTGACAGTTTGTCAGTTTTATATTTTGTCTATTTGGCCTAGATTTCACCACCACTTTCTGCCTCAGTTCCTCTGACTCACTTCCTTCAAAAGTTGGTTCAGGCCTTGGGATCTGTGCTATATCCTCCATTGTGAAGGTGAATGCAAATCATTCCTTCAGTTTCTCTGCAATCTCTTTATTCTCCTTCAGAAGTTGTTTTTACTCCTGTCCACTAGGGGCCCAACAGCCTCTCTGGATTCTCTCTGGCTACTAATGTATTTACAGTGGTACTTCAGGTTAAGAATTCGTTCCAGTGGTCCGTTCTTAACCTGAAACTGTTCTTAACCTGAGGTACCACTTTAGCCAATGGTGCCTTCCGCTGCCATTGCACGATTTCTGTTCTCATCCTGAAGCAAAGTTCTTAACCTGAGGTGCTGTTTCTGGGTTAGTGGAGTCTGTAACCTGAAGCGTCTGTAACCTGAAGCGTATGTAACCCGAGGTACCACTGTACTGCAATGTGTTCATGAGTGCAAATAACTGAGAGAAAGACTATATAGTGGCTGGAAACTTAAGAATCGGGAAGTCCAGCGATGCCTCAGTAGTACTAAGTTGGGCAAAGAAGCAAGCTCTCCTCAAAGCACCAGCCCCATGGCTGTTCCAGGAACTGAACAGCTACAATGCCCAGGTTAGGTGGTTAGAAATGATCCTGCGATTCAGTTCTTCACACAGACATGTGGGTGGATGATAGTGAGAATGCTCACAGGGGGAGATATTGGGTGGAATTGTCTTCCCTTGCTAATGTCAGCTGTGGCTCATTTTGACTGTCATTATGCAATTTATCCAATTTACTTCATCGCATTGCAGTATTCGATCTCTGAGTGAGTAGGAATGATTGAGAAGAAGAAGAAGAGTTTGGATTTGATATCCCGCTTTATCACTACCCAAAGGAGTCTCAAAGCGGCTAACATTCTCCTTTCCCTTCCTCCCCCACAACAAACACTCTGTGAGGTGATTGAGGCTGAGAGACTTCAGAGAAGTGTGACTAGCCCAAGGTCACCCAGCAGCTGCATGTGGAGGAGCGAAGACACGAACCCGGTTCACCAGATTACGAGTCTACCGCTCTTAACCACTACACCACACTGGCTCTCTATGATGAGAAGATCACTTGCACAATGTTGAATTTCATCCTTGGTGATAAATGTTAACTCTATGGCAACATTAGAAACTATACAATTTCTCATGTTTGTGTGAAATATTATGGCACCAGGTAGGCAGAAATATATTTTGAGCACTGATTAACTATTAACTAAATCTATCAAATACATCTGTGCTGGTCTGCATGAATAAGTCTTTAGATGCCTGGATAGATAGTCAGATAGATAGAAAGAAAGATATATTATTTAGCAGAGACCATGGTCAATAAACAGTTTAGCTCTATTAGCAGTACAGAAATTTCTTTTTTAGTAGTAGACTGCAAACTTGTATCCATCTGCTGTTCCAAGCTGAAGTCAATAGGACTGACTTGCATAGAGTAGCACTGTTAGTTGCTTAAGGGAATTGGTTGTGCCTGTACACATCAGCTACGCCCCTCGTCCACCCCCCCAAAAAAACCCAGTAAGAAGTTTGCTTTGTCATATGTGTGCTAAATTGGCCACTGGATGGCAGTATAATGCTGCTTTAATATATTTTAAAAACTGATAAAAGAACAAAACAGGTCTAAACATGCTGTCTTTACAGGTGAGTATCAGATTTATGTAGCGTGGATGGGGAAAGTGTTTAGTAGAGAAAATGAAATACCATATTTACTGAGAAGAAGCTATGTTTATTTTCTTTAGAAAAGCCAACTACTACCTACCCCCATTCGGTCAATACAGTGGTACCTCAGGTTACAAACTTAATTCATTCTGTAGGTCCATTCTTAACCCAAAACCGTTCTTAACCTGAGATGCACTTTTGCTAATGCAGCCTCCCACTGCCGCTGTGCTGTTGGTACGCGATTTCCATTCTTATCCTGGGGCAAACTTTGTAACCCAAGGTACTACCTCCGGGTTAGCAGAGTTTGTAACCCGAGGTACCACTGTATAGCTCTCCAAGGCAGCTCACTTACAGTAAATAAAAACAGCCATTTTGATAAAACAACACAAAATTAAAATTGACAATTTACCAAAAAAATGTCGTTGACAACAGCAATACATTCTGCATAAGATTTTCACAATTTTTATGTTGCCAAAGCTGAGGTGTGAATAATTGTCAATAGAAAGTTATGCCATAGGTTCTTGACAGATGAGAAGAAGTGGGGGAGCAGCTTGATGTATATCTTGAAAATGGATTGTACCTTTGGTTCTGTTTAAGCAGTGATGCAGGGATACGAGAGTCCCAATTCCATCTGCCAGTTCCTATACCTTTTACCTTTGCTGTGTGCCTTGAATTGCAACGCTCATGATTTCGGCAGAAAATATCGCAAGTGGTGTCCCTTTGCAGCCAAGGAGGAGCTGTAAATGTTGCTGCTAGCATCATTTTCCGGGGATGGGGGTGGGATTCTAGTTTGACATTTCTTTTCCGCACCCCCCACCCTCAGTGGGAAAACAGTGCTGCCAGCTTCATTGCCAACATCTTTTCACATTTGTAGGAGGAGTCGTCCCTCCCCCCCAGCTTCTTTCATCTTTGAAGGAGCCCTCCACTGCCTGGTATTCCAACCCTGTTCCCTAAAGTGACCCCCCTCCAAGGGTGAAGAGGTTCAGTGTCCACAGCCCAGAGACTCATTAGGATGGCCTCATCAGAAGATCTTAACACGCTAGCAAGTTCATGTAGAAGCAGGTAGTCCTTCAGATAACTTACCCATATTCAGTCAAATTCAGGAAATGCGTTTGTATAAGCATAGTTCTGCAACACCTGAATGGATAGTGAAATTTTAGATAGGAAATTTAGTGTGCTATTGGTGAGAGTATTCTCTCTCTCTCTGTGTGTGTGTGTGTGTGCGCACATTTTCAATCATTTCCAAACTTATTTGGCAAGTTCATTTCCTGCTTTGCGTACTATTTGTACTTTTTAAAGGGCCAAACTACATGTTACATTAAGATATCTTAAAAAGCACATTTAATGTTGGCTCCTTGGTTTTTCATGGAAATGCGGAAGCATACCCCACCTGACCCAGTTGAGAGCATAACAAGTTGGGAGGTAAGGATCAACCATTTCTTTCCAATGCCAGATGGCAGCTGAAAATCGCTCTGCTACTATTTGCCCTTAAAAGTGCTGTGGGAGAGCAGCCGAGCTGGGATCTTTTGACATTTTTTGTCTCCAGACAGGCACAAGAAGGAAAAACTTAACCCTCCCTTCCTCTCCATACTTTGCAGTCTGGATCAGGTTCCATTTTTTTTTTAAAGAAGGAAAAGAAATCCAGCGTGCTAAAATATAATTTCCGAAAGTTCAGTTATGAAGAGTGCAATATTAGACCAGTATTCTGAAGCTGTTCTGCACTAAAACTTGCTTATATAAGAGAGTGTGCTTTGTAGGCATAAACTGCAACCCAGTATTAGATGGGAATCAAATTGCTTCAGGAAGCTTTATAGCTGTATATAGCTTTTGTGTTTGTGACACATTTGGGCAAATAGTTCACCATGCACACGTGTTAAGGGCAGAATGACAAACAGGTCTTGCTCTCCAGAGGATACTGAAGGAAGTAAAAGGTAGTATTGTGGTGAAAACCTGGCATTTGTTTTCATTGTAGCACAACAGACAGCAGGATGTTCAACCAAATTTGACACAAAACACACAGATACATAATGGCAATTTAGCCTCTTGTATAAGCAAGATCTGTCATATCCCACCACCACCCCTTGGTAGCTGCTATTAAAGTAAAAAAGGGGAGGGGAAAGTTGTGATTTATAATCACAGACCTCCCACATCAACCCTGTTTTCAGCTCTTATTGAGGATTTGGAAGCAAATCCAATTTCCAAGTATTACTTCAGTGGAAGAAGTTGAGGGTGTTACCAGGTGGGGGATTAATTTGCAAATGGGTCATTGTTGGTAGCAGGTTCCTCTTCCTCTGCCCCAATTTAATGGATCAACCCTTCAAAATGAATATTAAGGGGGGGGGAAATATGGGCTGGCATTTTGCTGCCAATCATGGCATGTGGACAGTGTAAAAAGCTTGCATGCACGAGAACCAACAATCTCACAATCAACACCCATCTGGATGCAGCCATAGAAACACTTGGGTGAAGCTGACTCCTGAAGAATGACTAATGTGACAAGAGTTTCCACATTTGCCATCCCAAGCTGTTCCTGAAAATAGAAGCACAATATTGCTGTTACTTTAGCTGTAGTGTTGGCTCCTAGATGCTTGCTATTAGCGGTTACAGTGCAAAAAAGGCCACTTTACAAAGTGCAATGTTATGAGTTTGTGGGTGGTGGCTCTCTTCTTTAGACACTCCTTATAACAACCATGTATTATAACATTTATATCATGCTCTTTCTCCAAGGAGCTAAAGATTCTCCCCTCTCCCCATAGTTATCTCCCAATGACCCATTGACTTGAGCTGGTTAGTTGGCTTGAGAAACAGTGACTAACCCACAGTTATCAAATCTCCTGGCTCAAGACTCAAGAGGAGATTTCAACCTGGCTCTTCCTGTTCCTAGTCCAACAATCAGATCCCCACACCACACTGGTTCGGTATGGTAGGACATGGTTACTATGGTTCCCAAGCACAATTCAAAGTGTTGGTGCTGACCTTTAAAGCTCTAAATGGCCTCGGCCCAGTATACCTGAAGAAGCATCTCCACCCCCATTGTTCAGTCTGGACACTGGACACTGAGATTCAGCGCTGAGGGCCTTCTAGCGATTCCCTCACTGCGAGAAGTTAAGTTACAGGGAACCAGGCAGAGGGCCTTCTCGGTAGTGGTGCCTGCCCTGTGGAACGCCCTCCCATCAGATGTTAAAGAAATAAACAACCATATGACGTTTAGAAGACACCTGAAGGCAGCCTTGTTTAGGGAAGTTTTTAATGATTGATGTTTTAATGTATTTTTACTCTTTTGTTGGAAGGCGCCCAGAGTGGCTGGGGAAACCCAGCCATATGTGCGGGGTTTAAAAACTAAATCATCATCATTATCATCATCATCATAGACAGGATGAACATGGGCAAAGTTGCAGTGGCTGATGTAATCCAACAATATCTGGAGGCCCGCAATTTTCTCATCCCTGACCAAAGACTGCTTAGTGAGGCAGAAATGATATTCAAACTGTCACTCAACCATTGCTCAATAGTAACTCTTCGATGTAAGATCGGAACCATCATTAAAAACTATTGACATCGTGATTACAATTAAGAAAGCACCATGGGTACTGTGGCTGCGTAGAACTTTTCTGTTTACACAGGGCTTTTCTGATATATTGGCTCCGCTGTTGGTTAGTGTGTATATCACTGTCCAGATTTTGACTATTTTTATGCTGTGTTTTATGGATGTGTTACATTCAGTGTCCGGATACTGTTTATTGTGTGGTAGCCAAGAAAGAAAAAAAGAAAGGTCCTTTCCTTTCTGTAAGTGCCCTGTCCATGTCATTGACTGGTAGGGAGGTGTGTGAGGGGGGAGGGGAAGGATGAGGCATGGGTATGTTTTGGGTGGTAGTATTGTTCAAGCATTATGTGTTCTTGAATGATATGTCCTATTGATTCAAGCAGGTGAGGTAAGTGTAATTGCACTGGTATGGTATGGAATCCACATGGTATGGAGCTGGGGAACTCAAAGGGACAGATGTCACACATTGTTTGTAGCTGTTGAAGTGTTTTACATTGACTGATTATGTTCCTTTAGAAATAGATAAATAAATAAATATTGTTGCTCCCTCAGTACCTCTGTTATATTACATTAGTGCAGGTCTTCAAATATTAAAATTGCCAGGGCACTAGTCTTGTTTCTCAAGTACTGAGCAGGGGATATTACCCAAAATTAGAGTAAATATAAATCAATGTCATATTCTTGGTATGAAATTATGTTACTTTAATGTCAATAAACTTTAAATTCAGACTTTTCTTATTAGAATAAATGTTTCCTCTTAAAATGCATGATAATCACAATCAAGACTAAATTTGTTCTGTTATTTATTTTTTAAATGATTGTACATGTTTAGCAGACTTTTGATTTAAATCCCTGTGGATATATTGGAGACAGATGTTTAGATGACCTCATGTTTAAAGTAATGTTATATTTGGACACCAGATTAAATTTTCTTTAAAACCTTTCCTTATAAGAGAGACTGTTAGAAGGTAATCAATAATTTACGTTAGAAACATGCCATTTTATTGAATGATATTGTTAACATTTGTAGGTGTGTCTTTTATACACATATAAAATCTATATTTCAGAAAAGTCCTGATTATGCAACAGTTGTTTACATATGAAAATAATGTTTCTGGCTGGAAGATTAAATGAGAAACAGATTTCTGAAGTCCCTTGAATTTGAATGCAAATTTGCCATATCATTCTGACTCCCCCCCCCCCACTTCCACTTTGGTCAATGGCTGCAATAAGCTTTTAATAGTACTGGTGGGAGAAGACTCATTAATTTTGAATTGTAAATATCTTACAGCTAATTTCTTTTTTCTTTTAAAAAGCACAATCCTAACCATGTTTGCTCTGAAGTAAGGCCAACTGACAAGTGTGCTTAGGATTTTAAGCAATCCTGTAATTACTTTTAAGTAACACAACAGTAGGCTGGTATGCCAAGTTTTAAATATTGAAAAACTGTACCCACCAATTGTAATAATTGGTCTAAAATAATTAGAAATTCATAGTGTTACTTGGGCGTTAAAATGATAAATTGATCTAAATTGAAATATTCTGTTGGAGGCACTCTCTTTTGTGTGCTTTTTCATAAGCGAAGTTTGTGCAACTAGTATGTAAATTTTTGCAGCTGTCATTAAAATGCCGGCATTAATTTGGAGAATTGCACACATTTCTTATAGTTCACTGTAGAAAATAGTGTTTCTTGGCTTTTAGTGCCATAGCATTAGTTATTCAATTTTATCTAAAAACAAAAGAGAAAGGTTGCAATATATGCTAATAAGAGTGTTTTGCAACCAAGAAGTATGATACATACATCTAAGGTTGCCAAACTGGCAAGAAAAAAAGTTGGCCTGCACCATTTTTATTTATTTTTCTTTTGGGCCAGTTGCCTGAAAAACTGGAGGCTGGCTCCCTCCTCTGTCACTTTATTTTAACTGTACAGCTTAGAGGAATAGTGCTGTCTCCTTCTCCACACCTGCCAAAAAGACTGCATAAGATCCAGCAAAGAAACAGGACTAATGTTTTTTTTCTGTTTTTCCGACCTCATGCTGGGCACGGCTGCAGTTGCACAGATACATCACTGCCTGCCAACAGTACAGAAACCTACTAGAAAATAAGTTCAGCCTTTCCTCCTCTGAGGTTCAGCTGTATGCAGACTGCTGGAATTTGTCCGGCTGAAGGTCTGTCTTGTCCTCCAGATTGCAAGCAGCCTTTCCCAACCCGGCCAATGGTCAGATGTGATGTAAATCACATTAAGACATTGCGGTATAAAGCGATACATAAAGAGTAGTATAATAATTAAAGCTGGAGTCCAAAATATCTGGAGGACACAAGGCTGGGGAAGTCTTGGGGAAGAGAAACATCCTTGCATTTGCATCTATTGGGCTGCCTGGAAAAATCCAAAGGAGGAACAGAGACCAGTTGGTGGCAGCAAGCAAGTGATTGAAGAGAATACAGTGGTACCATAGCTGTCAAGTGTCCCTTATTTGAAGGGACAGTCCCTTATTCCAGCGCCATGTCCCGCTGCTGTCCCTTATTGATGGATGTCCCTTAAATGTCCCTTAAATGATGTCCCTTAAATTTCAAAGGAAGCAGCTCCTCTTCCTCCCTCCCTGCCGGCCAGGGAGGAGGGAGGCTCCAACTGTGTTGCTTGGCTGTGTTGCTCACCCAATAAAAGTCTAAGAACAACTGGGGGTGGAGCTTGCATGCCTTGTGTGTGGCTAGTTAATGCAAGCTGGGGAGTTTTTTGAATGCTGGACGCCATTTTGTTGCACGTGCTGCTGCAAACTTTGCAGTGCAAAGCCAGGCTGGGGGAGCCATCTTAAGTTGAGGCTGCATAGGCCTTGTGGTGCATGTGATTCAGATTCTATTCAGTTGAACCTCTGGTTACAAAGTTGGTTGGACAGTGTTCTCAAAGTTACCAGCATGAGTTTGACCAGACTGCAGGAAGACTGGAGTGCCTGGAACAGGTGAGGCTGCAGGTCCCTTATTTTCAAGGCTGCTGGTCCCTTATTTTCAAATCTGTAAGCTGACAGCTATGAGTGGTAACTCAGGTTACAGACGCTTCAGGTTACAGACTCCGCTAACCCAGAAATAGTACCTCAGGTTAAGAACTTTGCTTCAGGATGAGGACAGAAATTGTGCAGCAGTGGTGCAGCAGCAGTGGGAGGCCCCATTAGCTAAAATGGTGCTTCAGGTTAAGAACAGTTTCAGGTTAAGAACGGACCTCCAGAACAAATTAAGTTCTTAACCCGAGGTACCACTGTACTGCCAGCTAGGCGCTCTTTCTTCAGCTTCCCCCCTCCCAGTTCTTCGTGCCCCCACTGTAAACAGTTTGAGACCCACCTGCTGAGCCAAGTAACTGCAGTAATTGGGACAATACTGTCACCTCCCATGGAAGGAGTTGCAGAGTTTGTCCTGAATTTGTTTTGCGCCTTACTTCTATAGTATTGTGCTTTGTATATGATGGTAATGTTTATTCATTTTAAATTTCATTGCCATTATTGTGAGCCTCTTTTGAACTCAGCATTGTTGTTGGAAAAGCAGAATGCAAATATTAAATAAAATAAAAAAGTAGCTGCTGGTACTATTGATTGTAATATACTACAGTATAAACAATTGCAGAAAAGCCATGCTTTTATGTATGACTGGTTTGTATGGAAACCAGGAATAGAACACTTAAGACAATACTTTTTAATTCTTCTTGACCGAGCAATTTGATGCTTTAAGAAGAAGAAGAAGAAGAAGAAGAAGAGTTTGGATTTGATATCCCGCTTTATCACTACCCGAAGGAGTCTCAAAGCGGCTCACAATCTTCTTTCCCTTCCTCCTCCACAATAAACACTCTGTGAGGTGAGTGGGGCTGAGAGACTTCAAAGAAGTGTGACTGGCCCAAGGTCACCCAGCAGCTGCATGTGGAGGAGCGGAGACGCGAACCCGGTTCCCCAGATTATGAGTTCTATCACTCTTAACCCCTACACCACACTGGTTCTCAATAAATCGCATGGCTACCTTGCATGCTAGATTGAAGCCCAGCTTGGAAATTTGTGAATGCGTATCTAAAAAGCATCTGTCCTAAATTTTATTTGGTAGATGAAAGGTATTCTACACTGAAGTTGGTTTGGTGCCATGTGCTGTCTGAACCCTTTGCCCAGCTGAAGTCAAATAGTCCATACTATGATCTCAGGCTGCAAAATCCTACACCCTGTACAAGTGGAACAACATGTATAGTGGCAACTCAAAACAAATAACCAGACTGTCTACTGTCTTTAACTCTACTATTGCAAAGTTGTGGACAAAAAGATTTCTTTCCCCCATTCCTTAATGCCAAGTTTTCCATGAAGGTGAACCTCTGAATGCTTGAAACATCTCGGATTATTCAGTAAATTTCAGTTTGCACCTATTACTGGATTTAGTCTTCCTTGAATTCCTCTACTGAGCTAGTGTCATTGGCTTATTCTGCTTGGAAACTCAAAAGAGTTCAAGAGTTGAATTCAGCTAGAATTTATGTATATGTTGTGTCCATTGATTCCAGCGGGGCTAAGTATGGTTGCTCCAACTTTGCTGTTTTGTGAATCACACTTGACACACTTTGATTTCATAGTGTTCTGGGATAAATTTAATGTGTTTTTTGAAAAGAAAATTCTTCACAGCTGTAGCCTCTCACTGTACATATTAATCCTTAACTTTAAAAATGAGAACATGCTCCTTTTTTATTGGAAGGATATGTTCTTGCGGCTTTGAAATGTATCACTTTAAAAAGGTTCCAATAACGCGAGCCTGACTCTGAAAGTAATGTCAGATCATGAGTAAGATTACCTATAAGGTTGAATATTTTAGAAATGTTCTGAGATGCCAACAGTACGTATGATTAATGCATTGCGTATTTGTAAAATGGCATGGGTTTTCAGAGCTAGGCATTTCTCTTGAACTTTCCAATGAAGTTACATGAGCATAGCCCCAAGTGATTATGTGGACAGTTTATGTTACTGCCAGAATTTGCTTATTTTACCTTGCAAGTGAAATCTTTGACACTTACAGCATTTTGAAGAAGTACACAGGCCTGAAAGAACATATGTGTGATATGTTTTTGTTCAAGTTTATACTATCTATTTGTTTCTCTAGCTGCTGAAACTATATTTACAACTGCTGATGTTTCTGCAGTTTAATAATATTAAACTGAAACTTTTAACAGGATATACCTTTTTCCTGTCCTAGTTCTATGAATTCATAGTTCTCTTTCTTTATGAAACTGGGATGTTATGAAATGTTCTAATAGTGTACAGGGAATATATATGTATATGCCAGCACACCTGAAGTCATAATACGAAACAATTCTTTTGTAAATGTCTTCCCTACCCGGCAACTCCTGCTTTCAGCCCAGGTCTATTCGTCACTAGAATATCGTTCAGACAAGTGGGCCTTGTTTCCACAATATTTTTCATTCTTCATGGAGATGTGGCTGAAACATGACCAGATATGTTTTTGTTTTTTTTTTTGTAATTTGAGAATAATCCATCACCAAGGTGAGACATTATGTCTGCCAAGCCCTGAAAAGTCAGTCTACCAGATGCATACCTTTGATTTTTCAGCACTTGTATCTTTGCTATATCTGTGGCCATCTCCCAGCTATTCTTGCCTTGAAAACAATATGACCTATTGCTCTGTTGCTATAGATATGAATAACTACCCTTAAGAACATAAAAAGAGTTCTGGTGGATCAGACTAAAAGTCCATCTAGCCAAGCATATGGATTTCCCACAATGACCAGCTACATGCCTGTGAGAAGCTCACAAATGCAGCAGGAGCTCAGTAGTCCTGCTGTTGTGCCCCAGCAATTGGTTCTAATTCTGAAGGCAGGTTTTTATTATTATTATAATGAGAATATTGTTGAGATCTGCTCTCTCTCTCTCTCTCTCTCTCTCTCTCTCTCTGTTGAGTTGGTAAAAATAAATAAGCAAACGAAGTCTTAATTCATAGGGATAGCCAGTGTTTTGCACTCCAGATGTTATGAACCACAATTTCCATGAGCCCCACCTGATGCTCAATAGTCAGGAATGATGTGAGTTTATAGTCCGCAACATCTGGAAGCACCATCTTGTCTACCTTTGCATCAGACATTCCATGAACTTTTTGTTTTTGTTTTCTTCAAGGAACATGAGAAAGTTAGGTCCGTTCATTTCAGTGGGTCTACTTTGAACACAACTTAGTTCACAAAATGGTCCCAGGGCGGGTTACAAAAAGGGTTGACACTTCCTCACTCTTTTTGTCCATTCTGTAGCATACTTCAAAGTGTTTCATACTTCAGCAAAAATGTTTCAGAAGGAGACTCAGATGTGAAGCTGCTGAGTTGGAATGTATTACCATATCTGAGTCTGTCAGACTCTGCATCAGTAGGGACTGGGAGTGGCTAGCTTAAAGCAGAAAGAAGATGTCCCCTTTTAGTAGTATAACCTTGCTTTGCAAATTCCTAACCAGCTGGGAGTGGGTCACACCCGCTTTTATTGAATCTCTTTGTTATGTACTGAAGTTCTCACCCTGGGCCAGCAGGGGGATACTGTAGATAGTTATGCAAATGAAGGATCGAAAAGTGACATTCAGTGATTGGATAGTTTTGTATGCAAATGAAGGATCGAAAAGTGACGTTCAGTGATTGGATAGTTTTAGAAAATGGCAACAGTTGCATTGTTCTGGAGCTCTATATAAGCAGGCTGACTGATCTCCTCAGCTAGTTCTGTTCTGGCATCTGAATAAAGAAGAGCTGTTTAAAGAATCGCTGTGTCGTCTGATATGTTCGCCCACAACTTAACACTCTTATTCGTTTGTGCACTGCACAGTGATCTCTTGGTCTTCAGCTTCATTTTGTAAGATTATTCTCCAACTCTTTCTTCACTCCATTTTTATGAAATAGATAGATAGATAGATAGATAGATGATAGACAGATAGGTGGCGCTGTTGTCTGAACCACCGAGCCTCCTGGGCTAAGTAATTGCAAGGTTGACAGTTCGAATCCCCGCGATGGGGTGAGCTCCCGTTGCTCTGACCCAGCTCTTGCCAACCTAGTAGTTCAAAAGCATACCAGCGCAAGTAGATAAACAGGTACTGCTGCGGCGGGAAGGTAAATGGCGTTTTTATGTGCTCTGGCACTTGTCACGGTGTCCCATTGCGCCAGAAGCGGTTTAGTCATGTTGGCCACATGACCCAGAAAGCTGTCTGTGGACAAACATCGGCTCCCTCGGCCTGAAACCGGAGATGAACGCCGCAACCCCAGGGTCGCCTTTGACTGGACTTTATCATCCAGGGGCCTTTACCTTTTACCTTACACACATTGAAATTACCGCTTAATGTCTTTGGCAAAGTAAGCTCTGGCCGATGAAGGTTTAGTAGGCCGCAATAAATTTGTTAGCCTGGTGCCTCAGGACCCTTTGTTGTGTTTGTTGTGACAGACCCCCTCTGTGGACATTTTTTCTCACTGTATCTTTTTACCTCTGCAGAGAGCACCTTTCATTCTCAGTGAATAAACAGTGCATTTTTGTAGCAATGAGTGTCACATTATGTCCTGCCCTTCCCTCAGTTGTCATTGTGGCATAGCTTTAGCACAGGACAAGGTGATGCCACCCTCCTGCAAGGACAAAAACATTTTAAAAGCCTTGTAGCATCACCCAAGCCACCTTATCTGTGCTGCCTGGTGCTGCTGCCTGAGTTATCACTTCACATGGATGCATGGCAGGGCCTGCCACTGACTGGCTCTGAAATGTTAACCATTCCAGTTTCTGCATGAAATGGGCTACCATGTGTACTTTAAAGGTTGTCTTAAAATACAGTGGTGCCCCGCAAGACGAATGCCTCGCAAGACGGAAAACTCGCTAGACGAAAGAGTTTTCCGTTTTGGAGGTGCTTCGCAAAACGAATCTCCTATGGGCTTGCTTCGCAAGATGAAAATGTCTTGCGAGTTCCTGCGGTTTCCCCCCCCTTTCCCCCCTTTTTCTAAGCCGCTAAGCCGCTTATCAGCTGATCCGATAAGCCGCTAAAAGCCGCTAATAGCGCTAATCCGCTAATCCGTCAATGGGCTCGCTTCGCAAGACGAAAAACCGCTAGACGAAGAGAATCACAGAACGGATTCTTTTCGTCTTGCGAGGCACCACTGTAGGTGTCCAATGCATTAATAAGCCACACGTCTATTTCCTGTTGGCATAGCGTCTGCAAAACTAAATACTGTATTACATAACTGGTTGCAAATTTACTCCATGTTCGCCTGAACGTTTTGATTGCTGACTTTAATGGCTTTCTTCCCATTCTGCTACAGAGACAGATCCTGTCCCATAATTAGTTTTGCTTTCGTAAGGGTTCACTCTTTATTTCATCATCTTTTCTGCGTATCCACCTGCATCATCGCATAAAGATACAACTTCTAATTTCATTGTGCTCCTTTAAACTGTTTTAATTTTGATAGATAGGTATTAGCTGCACTCCCCGCCCCCTTCTAACATAGTTTCAAACTGATACTTAATGCGGTTTGAACATGTTTTGCCAGTATATTCCTCCAGATCTTCTTTTCACAAAAGGTATTTTGATAACATTTGCCTTTAAAAAGAAAATGATAAATACCAATATAAGCATACAAACCCTGAGAACATTTGTCATCACACTGTTATTCTAGTTTATTTCATTATTGTGTAGCAAGAAAAGCAAACGACTGGGTTTTTCAGGGGTATGACAACTGTACTGTTAAGACATGTACAAAATTCTTACTGCATCGCATATTTCAACAACCTTCATTTCTTTCAGGGCCTTTAACACTTCATTGCCTGTATCTCAGGATGCCAAATACTGCTGTTATTTATCACACTTTATATATTTTCTATTTCTTACACCCAGCATCAATCCACAACCAGTGTGGTGAAATAATTATAAAGACTGGACAGGGAGATTGTGAATGACTGTTGCGGGTGGAGAGTTGGCGGAACTTGTGGTGAGCTGTGGCGCTAGCCCAGTTAAAGTAATATAGTGCAAAATGAGAAGAAAATACCGGTTGTTTCCTCCAGGTTGCCATCATGCTAAGAATAGAGTCTGGCCACAGTTTTCCAAACCTCACATTTAGAGTACTGCAATATACTCTACGTAGGGTTATGTAGTCTGGAAGCTGCAGCTGATACAGTGCACAGCAACAAGACTGCTGTTTTGGTCCAGGGATGGAATCACATGATATCTTTCCTTTGGGAACTGCACTGGGTTCCTATATGCTACTAGACCCAAACGAAGGCTCTGACATTTGCATCTAAATTCCTAAGAGGCTCAGGATCCAAAAACTTGAATAAGTGCCTCCTTCAGTTCATAAAGGTCTATGCCTTTCAATCAGTGGGGGAGTTCCTGTTGGTGGTCCTGCATAAATAATAATAATAATAATAATAATAATAATAATTTATTATTAACATTCAACAATGACATCAAACAGGGATTTCTCTGAAGTGGCACCCTGATTGTGCAACTCTCTCCCTTTGATAGTTGGATAATCCCACTTAATAGTAACTTTTTGATACTAGTCGAAGGCATTTTTGTTAATTTAGGCTTTGCGGGTGTAATAACTGCAGCCATGTTAGATATCAGAATGCTGTGGGGTTGTTGTTTGCTGCTTACATTTTCAATTCAACTTCTAACTTTCATTTTTGCACAATATTTCAAACAGTATGAGTTGTTATATTTGATGGAATGATACTGTAAGCCTCTCTGTGGTCTGTCCGATGAAGGCAGGGAAGAAACTCAACCGATAAATGATAAACACCAGGTTATTGCTTAACCTGGAGATGCGGAACTAGTGACTGCCAAATGTCATTGCTACCTGCCTACACAATTATACAGAAAGGGGCTAAATGCAGTATTCACGATAGCACACAATTGTGAATACAAATTGTGTGCTAGTGCTATCTGCCTAGGCATAAAAGGTAAAGGGACCCCTGACCATTAGGTCCAGTCGTGGCCGACTCTGGGGCTGCGGCGCTCATCTCACTTTACTGGCCGAGGGAGCCGGCGTACAGCTTCCGGGTCATGTGGCCAGCATGACTAAGCCTCTTCTGGCGAACCAGAGCAGCACATGGAAACGCCGTTTACCTTCCCGCTGGAACGGTACCTATTTATCTACTTGCACTTTGACGTGCTTTCGAACTGCTAGGTTGGCAGGAGCTGGGACCGAGCAACGGGAGCTCACCCCGTCGCGGGGATTCAAACCACTGCCCTTCTGATCGGCAAGTCCTAGGCTCTGTGGTTTAACCCACAGTGCCGTTAATGCCTAGCCAGGCGGCAATTCATTGCCCGTCCAGCCGGGCCTCTGATTGGCCCATTCACCTTGACTTCCTGGCAGGGAATCCCACTCGGTACCTCTTCCGGCCAGTTAATCCCCTTAACGACTGGCCAACATGTGAGCTTCTGCTGCTGGGGTTGGTGAATGGGGCGATGGTCTGCAACCGCCCACCCAACTTAGGAGGGTGAGTGATCATTGTTGATCTCCAGTTCCCAGTAGCCCCAGCGGCATGGCCACTGGTCAGGGATGAAGGACTTTGTAGCCCAGTAACATATGAAGAGCCACAGGTCACCCATCTCTGCTTCAAGCAGACCATCATACTGTATTTAAAATACATTTAATAGTTAATATACTGCAGTCTGTTTTACAGAAAGAAAATAAATTTATTTAAGCTGGTTTCTTGGTATTGCACAATTCATTGCACACTATTGCCTAATTCAATATTGCTGGCCTTGTCTGAAATGAAGAAATATGAATTTAATTTAAAACGTATGCATACAAAGTTGCAAGTTTTAAATGCATATACAATTTAATTGTTCAGCTTTACTAATTTTTATGATTTCTTTTTTAAATCGCAGGGTGACATCCAACATAACATTAGCACAGAAAAGTTAGAGCGTTGATGTTGTGTGCAAGCAGCAGCAGAAGTGGTAGCGTACAAAACTTAGCTGTAGAGTATAATAATTGATTTTGCAGCATCTTTTGTAAAACATGTATTGGATTGGGCTGTTGAGCTACACTAAGAACAGGACTCCCACTTGCAGACCGACTATTATGTGAGTGAGCTGCCATAACTGGCTATCACCGGAAGTTTTCCCAGTGTAACAATGTGCGTCTTTGTTCAGATAAATAGAACTATCTTGTGGTAGAACACAATGGACTTCCACACAGCTTGGGCAGCAGTTTAGAGGTGGGTATATTTGGGTGTTCTTTTATAATACGGAACCCCATTTTATTCATGTCCTCTTGGAAATTATGTCCCATGGATTCCAGTGACATTTACTCTCATGCAAGTGTGCATGCAGATTAATGTGCATTTACCAGTGATTAATTCCTACTGAAGTCCTGTTTTTTTTCTTCAGTAAATACACACAAGATTGCACCACGATTGTTTCTTAGAAAGGCTCTGCAAATTGAAGAATAAACAAGCAGCAAGTAATGGAAGCAGACAGGAAACGAGAGTTGTTACTCTCCAGAGAATGATTAAGCTAGGCTGCAGAAGTTCCCTGATGTTCCCACATTTGGAGTATTTTGTGAAAACATGTGCTTTCCCCAATGCTAAAAAAAGTTTTTAGTGGACAAGCATAGGCAACTTTAAAAGTATACCATTTGGTTCATGAAACTGACAGTCACTGTTAGAATCATGGGATCATATTTATTCTCCAGGAATCACTTACTAGCTGAACACTAAAATATCATTATCTTGCAGCAGCTTGCTCATGAGTGACAAAGGCCCCTAGGAGTGTCCTTACTGTCCTTTTAGTGGTGTCTGTTCTGTTTTATGGATAGGATCCAAAGTTGTGCACATTGTTCCTCATGGGGGTTTTCAGATTCTTCCTGGTAGTAGCTCCCTGAATATTAGGGGTTGATCTGTGTCGTACCCGTGAGGCTGCAGCTGGAAGGAATATTGGCAGCTGCTTCCGTGCGTGCAGAAGTGCTTTGGACACGTCTCTGGTAATATCTGTATCCCAGTATTTACATAGCTATATTTATTTCAGTGAGACTCTGGGCTTGTCCACATATGAGCATTATTTAGCTATTCATCCACTCCTCATATCCACATTTGAATTAGACTGGAGTTGCCCACACTTGCATTTATTTGAATTTGTATACGAGGAGCAACTTTGGGCTTTCCTGTTAATATTGGTAGGCATTCCCTTTTGTGTTTATCCCAATCTTCTAATTTGTTGATTCTATTATGTCAGTTAAGTACTGCTGGGGCATGAATGCAGATAGGTCCCCCAAGAAGTGTGCAAAAGCACAAAGTCAAGCAATTGTAAATTTCCCTGTGAAGTTTTCTGGTTTTGCGCAAATCTGAGGGATAAAATGAAATGTGTGTGTACGCACTCAAGGAGTGCTGCTATTCCACCCTCGAGTTTTACTTCTGGCACACTTCTGCTCTCAGGTCTTTTCCACTAGGAAACAGATCTCACTTCTGACACCAGTGTTACACGCCACCCCCAATCTCTGCCAAGCCATAGTAAGATTCTAGGTGGGTTTCAGGGTTGTGTTTCCATCAGAATATCAAGGCACAGTGGAGTCTGTTGTGTCTTAGAAATGTGGTTTATTCACACATATTTATACTTGAGTTTTATCAGAGTTCACAGCATTTACACCCCAAGAGGGACTTGTCCTTCCCAGAAGTGCAGCAATGGGTTCAGAGGCATCCTAAGTGCCATCTCTGTGTCTCTCTGTAATAACCCATTCCAGCCAGCTAGCATGTCTGCTGCCCTTCAGTCCCCTTCAGTCCAGCTTCCAAGAGACTGTGATCTACTCCCACTATAAATAAACTGGCAGTGATCTACCCATTGGATTGACCAGAGTTGTTGAGCTTTTCTTAGGGGGAGATTCTGGGCAATTTGCCCCCCCCATTCATAACTATGTATATATGGATAAGCTTCTGTCTCACCCTTACTAGCCTGCTGGTTCTCAGCACACACTTTTCAAATTATTGCCCAATATATTTGGTGTAGATATTTTTAATGTGATTTGCTTGTGCAGTTTTTGGATTTTGTGCAAATCTGAGGGATCAAAAGTGGGGGGGGGGATTCCTTGATTGAGGAGCACACCAGAAATAGTTATAAGCACAGCCAGAAAATAAATGAAAGCATTGATGAAGTAGTTGGCCTGGATAGGAGAGTAGTAGAAAGTGGTAATTGATTCAGCCACCCAAAAACTACCTGAATCATATAATCTGTGGCCCCGAGTGGAGCCTGATTTTCCCCAATATACTGGATTGGGTATACCCAAATTTACAAGGGAAACACATTGAGAGTGGTGGTGTTTAAGGTTAATATCTTCTTGACTATGCCGGCCTAGGACCCTCTTACCTACGGGACCGCCTCTCCTGGTATGTCCCACAGAGGACCTTACGGTCTTCAGACAAAAACATCTTGGAGGTCCTAGGCCGCAGGGAGGTTAGGCTGGCCTCAACCAGAGCCAGGGCTATTTTGGCTGTGGCCCCGATCTGGTGGAACGCTCTGTCACAAGAGGCTAGGGCCCTGCTGGACTTGACATCTTTCCACAGGGCCTGCAAGACAGAGCTGTTCCACCAGGCCTTTGGCCAGGGCACAGCCTGTCCCCTTCCTTTGGTAATCCTCACAGAACTCTAGCCCAGTGGTTGCCATTAATTTGATTTGAACTGATTTTATAATGAAATGATTTTAGAATGTTGTATTATTTTACCGTTGTTAGCCACTCTGAGCCCGGCTTCAGCTGGGGAGGGCGGGAGATAAATAATTTTTTTATTATTTTATTATTGTTATTGACTACACATATTAAACAGGAATGCAAGCAGCTGAAAACACACAGTAAACTCTGGTGTGGACAAGCCCTACAACATCGGGGTGTGCATGTGCAGAGTTTTAGTGCAGGGTCAGGAGGCACAAGTTCCTAGTCCCACATGTCACATGAATAAGGAAAAAGTGGTAGTAAGCTATCTGCAGTGCAAATGAACATCCTGTGCAGTGCTTGTCTTACATTTTATTATCCACTAAGCCGTTGGAGTGAGAACTGCTTTAAGCCTTATGTATGAAACTCCTCTCAAAGTTATTATAGGAGGAGAACATTCTTTGGTGCCATTCCAGAGAGGGGCAAAATGCACAAGAGGCAGCTGTGAGGTTTCAAAATCCCTCACATCAGATGCTGTGTGGAGGAAGCCAATTGTGGTATTACTGCAAAGCCCTTTGACTGATCTCTCCAGGAGGAGGAGAAAGAGAACATCTGGACATGCCTTCTACCATCCTGCTGATTATCAGCATATTCTCATTGTTCTTATGATGCTACTCAAGTCATAATGGCCAGAGATGGAAAGAATCTCCTTGTTTATTATCATTTTGCCCATGCAAGATTACGCTCATTATCATGATTTCTAATGTGTGCCTAAAGTGTCCCAAGTGACAAAGATTTCACCACTTCCTTTACAGACTACTTCACAGTCTATAGATTTCACTGCAGGAAGCTATTGCTGATATTTAGCCTGCTTCCTCAGCTTAAAGTTGTCGTTTCTTTTCATCCTCCTGCTGTTGAGTGGTGTGCTGTTCCAAAACAAATTGAATGTTGGTGGGCAGACTTCAAGGCTTTATGGTCAGAATACTAAGGAATGTTTAAACCAGCAAGAGTGCGTTTTTTTAACATTGATTCTTATAGTACCTCTAAGATAATGTTCAGAGCAGTGACAACATCAGCTGTTTTCACAAAATTTAGCATCTGGCTTAATCAGGAAAGAGAATTCTTCATTTCAAAACCAGCTTGGAAAATGCAAGAAGAGCCTTTAGTATTTGCGCCCTTTCGGGAAATGAAGAAAACGGTCTCATTTGGACAGTTCCTTCTGCACCTTCTAGGTATGAAGAACTGCTTGCCACTTTTGAAATGCTCACTATTTCACCTGATACCTCCCTAGAATGGTCAGATATAAAAGAGGATAGGGGACCCCTGCACCTTTAACTGTTGCATAGACAAGGGCATTTCAGCAGGTGTAGCTTATTATGTAAACAGGTGTCATGACAAGCTACGTGGTGAAAAGTTATGATCTCTTGTCCTCCAGTCCTCCTGAGCGAGCCACGTCCTTCCGTCTGAGTTCCTAAGTACACAAGCAGCAACAAGGAATAATTGTCCAGTGACAATTAACACCCGGATAGCTACTTCTCAGATTCCGAAATGATGCGACTTAGCTTGTGACTGGCAAAAACCAACAAGCTCTTTGTCGAAACCAGGTGGGTAAGAAACTTTTAAAAATGGGCTGTGGCCGTAACAGCTGTGTCCTTCTTGTTTTCCCTGACACACAACTGAAGGCTGAAGTTGCTAGTGGTCGCCACTGAGAGTTCGTCCACACTTCCACTTCTCCCATACAGTGGTACCCCGCAAGACGAACGCCTCGCGAGACGAAAAACTCGCAAAATGAAAGGTTTTTTCGTTTTCGAGTTGCCTCGCAAGACGAATTTCCCTATGGGCTTGCTTGGCAAAACGAAGCTTGCCCCGGGGACAGCGGGTCTTCTCTTTTGAAGCAAGGGGCGGCGGGGAGAAGCGATCTTCTCCCCGCAGCCCCAGGTCCGGGGACAGCGGGAAGCGCTTCCTGCTGCCCCCGGACCTCTTTTGAAGCAAGGGGCGGTGGGGAGATCTGCCCCAGCACCTGCCCCAGCCGCCCCGCTTCGGAACGCTGCTCCGAAGCGGGGCGGGGGGGCGGGGGCGGGAACACCTGCCCCAGCCGCCCCGCTTCGGAACGCTGCTCCGAAGCGGGGCGGGGGCGGGCGGGAACACCTGCCCCAGCCGCCCTGCTTCGGAACGCTGCTCCGAAGCGGGGCGGGGGGCCGGAACACCTGTCCCAGCCGCCCCGCTTCGGAACGCTGCTCCGAAGCGGGGCGGGGGGGCGGGAACACCTGCCCCAGCCACCCCGCTTCGGAACGCTGCTCCGAAGCGGGGCGGGGGACGGGAACACCTTCTGAAGGCGGGCGGGGGGCGAAAGTCTTTGCTCCCCCCTGCCTGCCTTCCCAGGGGCTTTTAAATCGCCCCGGACAGCGGAGAAGTCCTCCGCTGTCCCGGGGCGATTTTAAAATGCCGCCCGCCAGCATTTTAAGATCGCCCGGACAGCGGAGAAGTCCTCCGCTGTCCCAGGGTTTTTTAAAATGCTGGGGGTGGGAAGAAAAGCCCTTGTCCCCCCCCCAGCCTTCAGAAGAGGTCCGGGGACAGACTGTCCCCGGACCTGGTCTGAAGGCGGTTTCCCTAGGAACGCATTAATTGATTTTCAATGCATTCCTATGGGAAACCGTGCATCGCAAGACGAAAAACTCGCAAGACGAAGAGACTTGCGGAACGAATTAATTTTGTCTTGCGAGGCACCACTGTACCTGGAAAGCCCAGGTCCAAGAGGTTTTCCATTTGCCCTGTTCTTTCTAGGCATGGGGCTGAGAGGTGTTTTTGTTTGTCCTGACACTTTACCCAGGAAAACCGGTCATTTACCACTGAATCAGAACAAACATCCATTTGTAGAAAAAATGATTGATGTGAGTTCTGATTCAGCAGAAAGTCTTTCCTGCGGGAAAGTGGCTGGAAGTGTGGAAGAGCCCTTAGTTTGTTAGTTTGGATCAAGTGTAGTATTCACCAAACCAATATTCTGATATAGTGTTTTATTTCCAAAGTGTTAGGGGTATGTACCTCTGTTGGGAGCACATCATGCCCTTTCTGGCATAGTTTCGCCACCTTTGGTTCCCACCCTGCACTCAGCTCTCACATGTGGCTCCTAGAAGCTGTCAGCATCCAACAGCAGCCACACCCTGGAAATGGCTTCAACTGGCTGGCTAAACTAGGTGAGGGTAGCCAATGGGTCTCAAACCCACAGTGAGTTAGGGACTTTCCCTGCATGCAAAGACAAGTTCCTGCAAACTGAGTGGATGATACCAATAGTGGGTTCAGTGGTCAAGAAGGCAGTTGCTGAATGTGCTGAAGAGGCAGGCAGATGGAGCTTGTCAACCTGGGAAGGTAGCCCATCTAGGAGAAGGAAAACTCTGGTCCTAAGCTTCCACTGCCTTGTGGCTATGCTCACCTAGAGCATACCCACTGCCTTGTGGAATATCTTTAGAAGAAAAGGCTAAAGAGTAAACCTCACACAGATCTGGAGAAGAGTCCCTAAGACAGTTGGATGCTGCCTTGAACAATTCCTGGCTGGTGCCAAACATATTGCTCTGCTTTTCTTTGGACCGCATCAGCAAGGCCGAGAGGCAGGGATCTTGTTGTCTGGGCAGCCCTGGATGTCCATACTCACTGCCCAGGCTTGTGCCCCAGGGAAGTCATTTCGGTGCTGCTAATGCAACAGTTTGACTTCACTGCTGGAGGTGCGCTCCATTCTGTCTTAACACAGACAAATGTCAACAACTCTTTTATTTCCATTTCGAGCTACATGCTTGCTATTTCTCCCACCTCTTCCTTGGTACACATGTTCCCTTTGAATAAACTTCTTAATTGGATTTCTGAACTGTACTGGGTTCTATACACACTCAAGGGCTAGTTAACCTCCCACATGGTTTCAGCTACTGGGACTGTGCTACTGGTTGTTACAGTGTCTGAGAGAATAGAGGGGAGATGGAAGTTGCCAGAGAACTGTCATTCAGCCGACTGTTGCCCTACTCTTGAAGAGACCACCATTAGGCACTGGGTATCCCACACCCTTGTCCTAGGTGACACATAAGCAGGTGGTGGCAGCAGAGAGAAACAAAGACTAGGATGAGTTTTCCAGGTCTAGTAGCCTACCCTACATGGGTGATACTGAAATGGGGGACTGGTCTATCTTTAAAAGCTGTGCCTTCTGAAATTCCATTTTCTGTGGAACTATAAAGGGTACAGGAACCTTTTTGCACCCCGCCACCCTACTCCCACTGCCCCATTTGCTTATCTGTTTGGGACACCTTGTGTTTGGAACACCTTATCCCATTGCTGGTGCAGGATCATGCACACAGGATGTGCTGGGTGTGCCCAGGCACAGCCCAATGTTTCAAAAACCTGGGGATCATCATGAGGATGAGAGAGTATAGAGAAGTTACCCTTCTCCCTCAGTGGCCATAGTGACTAAGATAGAGAGACTAAGGAAGGAGAGATAAAGAGGAAGGCAGACAGAGACACAGACAGAACCAAAAGGCTGAAATAGATCTAGAATAGAACTGCAGCTTCTGCTTGTATCTGTCTCTGGAAGTGGCACAGGCAGAACCTGCAGATCCATTCCAGCCTTTTTCTTCTGCCTGCATCTGTCTCTGTCTAATGGCTCTGTCTCCATCTCCTGTCCTGCTCACACCTGATGAGCAGGACAGGAACCTTCACCAGTGTGTGATGATAGCTCAGGAAGTGTTCCTTGGCATGATTTAACTTGCAAGTATTGCCAGAGGTCCCTGTGTGAAATGTTGTTAGGTTAGATCCCAGGCTTAGACGTTACAATGGGAAAGTTGAAAAGAAATCAGTTAACTCTGCAACATACTGTTTTCTAGTGTTATCAGAAATAAAGATATTAGGATGTTACTGGACAAAAAAATCGGCAAACCAGGAAAACCTCTAAGGAAGCAGTGAAAGTGTTCTCAAACTGCTAGTGTTGCATTTTGAAGCCCTCCCCTGCCACCTCAAGGAGGCAGGGAATATGCAGGAAGTATTTCCTACAGCAGTAAAAGAACAACATAGCTGAAAAGTCTGCTACTTCTCCTTTCAATGATGCTGAAAGCATCCTGTTCATCTTGTCAGAATTTTCTCCTAGAATTCCCATGGTAAAATATTGGTTAGAAACAGTCATGGCATTGGGGCTGAACCAGAGATATGCGTGCTTATTGAGCACAGACACCCTAGTTTGGCTATCAAATGTGTGTGGGTGTTCATTTTAGACACTAAATGGAGCACGCTGGAGGTGGGAGCAAACTCCAGCCTGCCCTGCCTTACCACATTGCTACTTGAAATTGTTTTTCTCCAGCCTGGCTCACTTCCCCTATCAAACCTGGCTGGGAGACAAGCAATTTCAAGCAGTAGCGCATGGGGTGAGAAGTGGGTTTTGATTGGTTTAGTGTATAAAGTAAATTCCCCACTCCCAGAGGTCAAATGCACATGTTTAATAAACACACACATGGCTGGTTTGGCCCTTAGAAGTTATCATTAGCTAGCTTGCTAGTTGACTTGCTCCCTTCTAATAAGATGGAAGAGAAGCACTTGCCTTCCTCTAAAAGGCTACCTCACCCCAGATCATTGTGTCTGCACCCTAAGGAGGGCTAGAATCAGGAGCAGGGATAACTGGGTGTACCTACTGAGGCCTACACTCCTGCAAGGGACCCACAGCCACCCTTTGGAGCCTTCTAGTCCTCTTTGCTATTGCTCCCTGTGTTCACTTGCTATCTCTGAGCATCCAAGCAGTGACAAGGGAGGAGATACAGTAGCACCTTCCACTTGCCGTGTGCTCTTTCTCTGGGCAATCGTATGGATTGGGACTGGAGAGAGAAGGCAAGTGAGTGTACAGTGGTGCCTTGGAGAGGAAATGACTTGGCCACAGGGGCTCATGGGCTCCCAAAGCCTGGAGTCAACACAGATCCTAACATCTGATGTTGAGACCCTTCTCTACATCATGGCATGGGAGGGTGCTTGGCATGTAAGGGTCTCTTTTGTAGCTGCTCCCCTCCCAATTGTGAAACTCATTTTGTGGAAGAGACATGTTCCAACTCTCTCTTCAGCTTCTACCAGTTGGTGAAGGTAGGCCTTATATTTATTTTGATACTTTAAGTCAATGTTTTTAATTATTTCCTGAGTTACTGTGGTTCTTTAAAAAAGCTTTTTATTGTTTAAGTGTGCTTTGAATGTTGTTAGCTGCCCTGAGAGCTACTTTACGTGCCCGCGCAATCAGAAACCAATTGGAAGCTGTGCCTTGGTTTCCGAACCTTTTCGGAAATCGAACGGACTTCCGGAACAGATTCCGTTCAACTTCCAAGGTACGACTGTATATACTTAAATCCCAGGAATGGGGGGAAAAGGAGGATTGATTATGTAGAAAACTCACATGCACATTGTGCCTCTTTCACTTAATGGCTTTAAGCCAGAGGTGGGGAACCTGTGGTCGCCTGGGTGTTGTTGAACTCCATCAGCCCCAGCCATCACCTCCACTAGTCAGGGATGAAGGGAGGTGTAGCACAACAACATCTGGAGGGCCACAGCTTCCCCATTCTCGGTTTAAGCAAACAAAGTAAGGCACCTGGAAGTTCTCCTGTGCAAACTCCATTGAAATTAGAAACTATAAAGTGCCATATTCTGGTGTGGCTCCCGTTTGTTTCAATGGCACACGTGCAAGAAAACTTCCAGGTGGATTATGCCCACAAAGCGATGTTTACATTATAATAGAGACTGGAGTTTTGCACAGTTCTGAGGGGCTAGGTTCCATCTTGGTGGGCTGCAGTTCTTCCTCTGCGGCAAACATGGAGCAATTGCAGTTCAAAAGGCAAGAGAGTGAGAACTTCGCCCCTTCAATGGCTCCTGAAGAATAGTTCCGGCTCTTTCTTCATCCGTGATTGGTTATTGTCTCATTCCGGTCACCTCTCAGATGCATGCTGAAACATTCTTGGTGTGTAACAGCAAATAAAACAAACCATTTATAAAGCTGAAGCATATTATAAAAGAAGAAACCTTGAAATTCAGTGTGATAATTAACCTTGTTTAATACAGTACTAAGTGAACAGGCCTCATTTAGCTCTATTGTTTCATCATTTTGTTTTAAGTGTGTAACATCCTGCCTGCAATCGGTATGCTGACGGAAAACTGTCACAACAGTGATCATTACAATCTGGAAGTTAAGTTTGACTGAAACATATGTCTTCAATTTTAATAGCTCAGCTTCCCAGATGCCCTAGAGGAGAATATTGCCTGAGAAGGAGCTTTTCATGTAAGAATAATTTGTGTTAAGTAGCTCAGTGATCTGTTTGTTAGGTTAGAGCTGACAGTTTGTTTATATTTCTAAAGGGGTATGATGAATGGGGGAGAAGTTGATGCTAATTAGCCTAAATTGTTCCTAAAGAATGCAGAACACTTTGCCAGTTTCATTGTTTCTGTTTCTTTGCACTTTTTCAATAATTGAATGGAGCTCAGATCATTCATCATAATTTCAGGCAACATGGAAATAAGTGAATATAGCACGGGCCTGCCTGTGCGATGGAAGATGTCACACTGGGGGTCAATTAGGTAAGACATCAGCCTGGGACTAATGTAGCATGTTGTGCAAATGCAGCAAACGCGAACATTGTCCTCAAAGAAATTAATTCTGTCATTATACACTGGCATAAAGTATGACTACTTAGAAAGCAGCGTTGTCTAGTTAACATATTTCTTTCTTTGTTCTTAGGCATTAACCCTGAGATGTAGGCCAGGGATATTCTGTACTTGAAAACATGCTTCTTATCAAGAGACATATCAAATGCAACAGCAGCAGCAGCAACTTTGACAGATGAACAAAGTCTCTTGATGGTAGGGGACAGGTGTGCTTGTTCATAGACATCAGGGATGTAAAAATGTGACAAACTAAGATGAAAGCCGCTGTGTGCGGTGGCGTAAAATGATGGGTTGGACCAAAGGTGGCCTGGTTCGAACCTTGGTTGAACCATGAAGGTCAGCTGTTGTTGACCTTGGGCTGGTCGCTATCTCTCAGCTTACCCACCTTATCACATAGATGTGAGGATTAAATGAGAGGCGAGGCAGACTGCGAGAAGCAGCTCATTCACTGGGGAAAAGCTGCCATGAGAGAGACAGCGAGGCATTGGGAAGGTTGGCATGGTGCAGGCATACTGATGGGAGTGACAAATTGGCTCCGCCAGTGTACCACCAGCACCAGGTCAGCTGCACCATCACCTTGACCTTCCCTCTCTCCCTCCAGGTACGTAAATAGTGGCAGCGACTCCTCTGTCTTGAAGCTAGCATGGCAGCTCCACCCCACAAGATGATCCGCTTCTGGAAACCATGCATGCTTTCCTGGGCTCCTTTGAGGAAGAGAATAACTAATCATTTTAGCATTTTACTGATAATGCTACTTGCAACATGTTATCCCACCCTTTCTTCCAAGGAACCCAGGGCAGTGTCCATGTTTCTTCCCCCTCCTCACCGTTATTCTCACCAAAACCCTGTGAGACTGAGAGAAAATGAGTGAGGCTGAGTGAAGATTTGAATCCTAGTCCAACATTTTTACCACAGCCCTGGTCTACATAGAAAGCTTTGTATTATTTTGATTCCCATTTGGTTTAAGTGTCAAAGCTATACCTTTTAATATTGGCATCAAAATGTCCTCTCTCTCTCTCTCTCTCTCTCTCTCTCTCTCTCTCTCTCTGTGTGTGTGTGTGTGTGTGTGTGAATGAAGTTTCTCTCACACATTTTATACAAAAGTTTATAAAATCCATGCTAAGTGCAAGAAGAAATGTACACATGTCAAATCCAGGCCTTACTCGAGACCATTCCTTTTTAATTTATGCACATATAGTATCACAGGAAGAGATGGAATAAATTTGCAGACTGTGGCGAATGAGAGAACATTTTTGAATCAGGATCTTTAAAAGGGGTGAAATTTGAGTATGATTAAGTTAGGAAAACGACTCGTTTACAGCGGAAGTCAGAGACACTGTGTACATTATAGGCATGTCATTCCCCCCTCCCCTTTTATAGCTAGGTTAGGCTTTTATACAAATTGTGAAGGAATTTGCAGTTCTGAGAATAGATTTTTGTGCCTTTATAAACTTTTATAGATGTGCACAGCACAACAGAATGCAAAGAGAAATAGCAATTAGTACTTAGTATTCAGATCAAGAGCAAACTTTGCTGTAGGGCAGACTGGTAGTTTATACTGCATGGGAGTCTTGCTCACCACTAATTTTCTCGGAAGGAAATGATCCCATGGCTTATGCTATCCACGTTTTGTGCATATTTGCCCTATAATTGGCATTTATTAAAGAGACTTTTGGTTTGATGGATGACTGTCAGGGTACAGGCGGCCAGCTTTCAGGCAGATTGCCTTTTTCTTTTCTTTTTACATTAACTCATTAGAACTCTGCTCTATTTCAACATGTTCTTTGTTTACCTTATGATGATTAAGATTTTTTTTTTAAAAAACTCCAGGTTTGAAGAGAATTAGCAGAGTTTTATTCAATTATTTGCATTTGTAATTTTGACAGAAAGAAAACCAATAGAGAAGCCCATGCATTCAGAGTTTGGAAAGTGTTTAAAATTCTAAGGTGTAATGGCAACTTTAATTAGTTGCCACTTTCGTAAGATAATTTTGAAATGCTTAGCCACATCTAAATATTTTCAGATACAGGGTTAAATTCCCTGTACCTTTCCTTCCTTTAAAAAAAAACCACAACCAAATAAAGCACAGTTGTGATCTCATAAAATCAGAATGTAAAGTAATATTTTCACAGCAGGGTTTAAACCAATGAACATTCAGCAGACCCACATTTAACACCACATTCATCTGGAAGTAAGTGTGGTGCATCCCACTGTTTGAATTACTTAGTTGATTTCAGGGGAGCTTACTTCAAAGTAACCATGTTTTGGATCATGGTACCAGGAACGTTATTAGATTGTATTACAACAACATCCAGTATTCCTATAACTTGAGAAATTAACAGCAACATTACATTAAGGAGGATTCAAATAATTTTAGTCTTCCAAAATGCTACGTAAGACAGTTTCATAAGAACTTTGGGGGCTGACATCTGATGAAAGCATATACTTGAAGTAACTTCTCATTATAAATTCAAAAAAGCATGCAATATTCTCATTTCAGTCATCTGACTATGTTAAGCTAATGTCAAATATAGTGTGGGGGCATTTTGGGAAGGCATATACAGGTGGTGACCATTTTGTGCGGGGTTCTGTTCCCAGCCCCCACATGTGTCAGCGGAACACATGTAAATGTGCCCCACCCTTCCCCCGTTCTGCCTTCTTCCAGGTCCAAAAGGACCTACAGGTCAGTGATCATGCACCAATTGGACGTGCCTAAAATGGTTGCCACCTGTAGCATCAATTCACTGGAATGACTTTCCACTTAAGTTCTGGAGTGGGTCAGTGGTCTTGCAAATGGTCCCTCACATGGCACGGTTGCAGCCTAAGATTACTTGTTACACTATCCATAAATTGGTTTTATAATCTTGGGGCTGGTCTCTCATGCTCTGCAGTATTTGAAAATGCAAGAAAGTTCCGCCATTCTCCAGCTAAAGTGTCCTTCTGTTTTGCTCCTTTAGAGAATTTCAGTTTTTTTGTGTTAATTTCTCTATAAGGGCTATTTACCACACTCCTTGTACCAGGATGTTAGGGTTGCTCCCTCGAGGTTCTTCCAAAACTTTGCGAAAACCATACGTGCTGCTACCAGCATAAATCCAATTAAGGCTTTGTCCTCCAGGTCCTGATTATCATTCAAATGCAAATTCAATTAAAGCTTTCCAAGTTGGTGGCCATCACTGCTTCCCTGTAGGAGCAAATCCTATAGTTTAACTACGCACTGCATGAAGTACTTTCTTCTATCTGTCCTGAATCTTCCAACATTCAGATTCACTGGAAATCAACTAGTTCTAATGTTATGGAGGAGAGAGAGAAAGCCCGCTGCCTTCCTGCCATTCATAGTTGTATAAACTTCTGTCATGTCACATCTCACTCCCACATGAATACATTCTTAAATTCATTACGCTGGGCTTAAAGGTAAAGGGACCCCTGGCCATTAGGTCCACTCGTGGCCGACTCTGGGGTTGCAGCGCTCATCTCGCTTTATTGGCCGAGGGAGCCGGCGTACAGCTTCCGGGTCATGTGGCTAGCATGACTAAGCCGCTTCTGGCGAACCAGAGCAGTGCACAGAAACGCCGTTTATCTTCCCGCCGGAGCGGTACCTATTTATCTACTTGCACTTTGACGTGCTTTTGAACTGCTAGGTTGGCAGGAGCAGGGACCGAGGAACGGGAGCTCACCCCGTCGCGGGGTTTAGAACAGCCGACCTTCTGATCGGCAAGTCCTAGGCTCTGTGGTTTAACCCACAACGCCACCCGCGTGCTTATGCTGAACTTAAGCCTGCTCATTTCTGCATTTGATTGGGGCCAAATAGGCACTTTCACACATCATGGTAACTTGTAACCATGCACAAACCTATTTGATCGCACCTGCTTTGGTCAGTCTTCACCACGGGAAGAAAGAAACCAAGCTGACTCAAAGCAAATATCATGGATTTTCTTCACTCCAATCAATGCATGATGAAAAGCCAATTATGTTTCAGTTGAATGAAACAAACAATGAGCCATAGTTCATATGTAACAGTAAACCAAGATTTGTGAGGTTTCCTCTGTGTGCTAAGAGGGAGGAGCAAAATAGTTCAGATTGGCAATTTTAAAATGAACCATTAACTATGTTTTACAATGATTTGTGAACTGTCTTAAAATATTGTTCTCTTTAGGACCCCCACATTCTTTTCTCCCAATGCTGTTTAAAGCCAAAGTCTAACAGAAGTCGGTACGACAAGCAGAGATTACCATCTTCCTGTTATCCAAAAGCTATTTAAAATCCAGTCAAGTCTGGCACCTGGCGGAACACTCAACTAGTTTCTTTCTCCCTTATGCAATTTCCCATATACCATTGACATAATTGCCTCAAGTCCACTTTTCTATACAGTCATACCTTGGAAGCTGAACAGAATCCATTCCGGAAGTCCGTTCGACTTCCGAAACATTCGAAAACCAAAGCGTGGCTTCTAATTGGCTGCAGGAAGGTCCTGCAGCCAATCGGAAGCCGTGGAAGCCCTGTCGGACATTTGGCTTCCAAAAGAATGTTCAAAAATTGGAACTCTCATTTCCGGTTTTCGATTGTTGGGAGCTGGAACGTTCAACTCCCAAGGCATTCGGGAGCTGAGGTACGACTGTATCTAGTCCTGTCTGTGACCCCAGTCATCAGTCCTGCCATTACTTCCATCATGGGTTCCACCTCTTGCAACACAATGTTGGTGGCAGGAGAGGCATGACAGTTGGCACAACAGCACTTAAATCTTGGGAACTGACCTATATCTACGCAGAGAGAATCTCATTTTAGGGTAACAACTTGTCTTGCACTGGACACACCTGCTTGCCACACCTGCTTCATTCAGTGCTTGTTCTTCCCTTTGGTATTTCTTGACATTGGTTAGTGAGCTTGACAATTCCCTGAAGTAAAAGAACACCCTTGGAGACTTATGAACAAATAAGACAACCACTAAGAGTTTATGAACCTTCTAGAATGACTGACTCATATAGAATCATGTTGGCAGTGGCTACAGCAGAGCTACAGTGGAGCTCACATCTCTAAATGCCTTACCTCAATTATAAAATATATGTAGCATTCTGAATCCTGCCAAGGAACCCTTTATTATGTTTATATTATTTAAATTAAGCAATGTAATGTTGATTGGGCTGAGGAAAAATGTAATTGGAGTGGGTAGATGGTATGGTTAGATAGACTTTCACCCCTGGGAACATTAATTTAAATTCCACATTGAGCCTGAAAAGAGGGTATGTTTGGTGGTCTCGTCTTCAGTCACTGTTGAGGCACATTATGAACCCACCAGATAATTTGGCATGACTGCCAGCCTCTCATCAAGTGAATCAAGGAAAACTGAAACCATGTAACTGGTTTCTGTGTGGAAGGGAAAATGTGAGCTGGTTCCATATCTCAAGCAAAGGACAATTGCTGACAAACTTTCTATTCATACCTCCTTTGTCCAATAGGCTTATAAAATTATACAATAATTACACTGAACAACAGTCATATTGTTACGTATAATCTGCACAGGGAACTTCTAATATGGATATGGTTCCTCCCCCCCTTAGGTTTGGAATATCTTTACATTGTTTAAGTATCATTGTGTGGACACTGTATGCAGCTGTATGCAGCTATTTATGAGGAGGGAAATGGCAAGGTACAGGACGTTGCTCTAAGTTTGCAAAGAACTCTGAGAGAATGATCTATGCATATAGTGAAGATATGAAAGTATGAATAGCAAAAGATGGTTTTGGAAGATGGTTTATACTTCAGTCATATGTATGGGAGAGTCACTGAAATGATAGCTGGTGTGGAAGATACACTTTAAGCAAAAATGCCTCTTGAAGTGCTTTACAACCATTTACACTACAAATTGTACAGTGGTACCTCGGGTTAAGTACTTAATTCGTTCCGGAGGTCTGCACTTAACCTGAAACTGTTCTTAACCTGAAGCACCACTTTAGCTAATGGGGCCCCCTGCTGCCGCCGCGCCGCCGCAGCACAATTTCTGTTCTCATCCTGAAGCAAAGTTCTTAACCTGAAGCGCTATTTCTGGGTTAACGAAGTCTGTAACCTGAAGCGTATGTAACCTGAAGTGTATGTAACCCGAGGTACCACTGTATTGTTGTTGTAATGCCCTCATTCAAATTTAGAATGCTGTGGACAGTTCTGGTGAGCTTTAGAAACGGAATGAAAAAGGGCGACAAAAATGACCAGGAGGTTCATTATAAGAACTTCATTATAAGAAAAAGTTAAAATGTTTGGACCAAAAAAAAAAAAGAGAGAGAGAGAGAGCCTAAGAAGACCCCTGCTGGATTGGCCCATCTAGTTCATCATCCTGTTCTCATGGTGGCCAATCAGATGCTTGTGGGAGGTCCATAAGCAGCACCTGAGCACAAGAGAAATCTCCCTCACTGCAGTTTCCAGCAACTGGTATTCAGAAGCATTAGTACCGTAAGCTGAGGGGATGAAAGATGGGCCACTGGGGCTAGTAGCCATGGATGACCATGAATTGGTCTAATTCTCTTTTAAAGCCATTCATGTTAGTGATTATCACTGTTTGCTGTGGGAGCCAATTCTATACAGTTGTACCTTAGATCCTGAACACCCTGGAACTCGGACGTTTTGGCTCCCGAATGCTGCAAACCCGGAAGTGATTGTTCTGGTTTGCAAACATTCTTTTGGAACCCGAATGTCCAACGGGGCTTCCACGGTTTCTGATTGGCTGCAGGAGCTTCCTGCAGCCAACCAGAAGCCACAATTTGGTTTTGGAAGTCGAACGGACTTCCAGAATGGATTCCATTCGACTTCCAAGGTACGACTGTAGTTTGACGATTCAGCTTCATAGGATGCCAATGAGTTCTAGTGCTATGAGAGAGGAAGAAAAACGTTTCACTCTCCACCTTCTCCACGCCATGCATACACACACACACACACACACACACACACACACACTGCCTTTTACTCTCCTTTTCTATCAACTAAAAAGCCCCAAATGCTGCAACCGTTCCTCGTGGGGGAATTGTTCCATCCTGTTAATCTCTTTGGTTGACCTGGAGAAATTAGACTGGCTCCCTCCATGCTCTCTTTCCACTGGCACGTGGAAACTTTCTTGTTCTAACAAGTTTTGGGAACTTACTGTTTTAAAGGAAAGGGCCGGTGCAGGGGTAGGCAACCTAAGGCCCAGGGGCCGGATGCGGCCCAATTGTCTTCTCAATCCAGCCCCTGGACGGTCCAGGAATCAGCATGTTTTTACATGAGTAGAATGTATCCTTTTATTTAAAATGTGTCTCTGGGTTATTTGTGGGGCATAGGAATTCGTTCATATTTTCCCCAAAAAATATATTCTGGCCCACCACATGGTCTGAGGGACGGTGGACCAGCCCACGGCTGAAAAGGTTTGCTGACCCCTGGGCTGGTGCCACCTGTCTGAAATCCAGGAGAGATGCAGCCAATCAGTGTAGAGGCAATGCAGAGCTAGATGGGCCAATGGCCTGCCTCGGTGTAAGGCTCTGTAAACATGTGTAGGGCAGGGGATTAGCTACTCACTATGATGTTAGTCCCCCAAGTGCATTCATTGAGCCTACTACTACAGTATTTGGATGGTGTTTAAAAGATGAATTGAGCGGCTTCTAAGCACTGAATTCCAGTAGAAATTCTCTTTGGACACCAAGAATTCATCTTAATGATGACAGACACTGAAAAACTGTAACAAAGGGTGGGGGTGATCGCTAAATCATTTTAATAGCTTTGGCGAAGCTACAATTTGCTGCGGCAAGAATTGCTTGTTCCTTTTCTTTCCCATCACATGTCCCACTGAGGTGGTCATTAGATACATTAAATAAAACCAGTAGGCTATTTCTTTCTCTGTCACGCATGCAGCACATATTCATGCAGTTCTTAACGTGTGATAGATTAATGTTTCAATAACAGCTTGTTTAATTAAACTACAGAGAATTTCTGTAGAAATTTCCAGGGAAATCTCCTACTTGAAAGTAAGCCCCATTGCAGTCATAGCCAAAGCAGCATGGGTGATTCCATGCTTTCCTATTTCTTACGCAGCTCTATGCTTTCCTCTAGAAAAACTGGATTTTCATACTTAGCTGCAACTTTTGATAATATACTTTATGTTGTGGGGTGGCGGCAAGGCGGTTCTGCAAGGAAAACAGGAAATTCCCTTCTATGCACACTTCAAGGGGTTTTTATTCAATATTTAAAAATTATTATGTGCACACTTTTAACACTCCCATCAGTAGATCTAAGTATAAAAACCCCTCTCTCATTTATACAATATATAAATATGAATGGGATGAGATCTGTGAAAAGGAGGTTGTTCACTGGAGGGTGCTTTCCCATCTCATCCTCCTGCTTGCAACTCCCAAAAAGCCTTCCAGAGACTGTGATGCAGGATGCGGGGGTGTATGGCCACAAGAGGAAAGGGGATGTGCCAAAAATCAGGCAGAGGCACCCTGTTTGAGATGAGATGCACTTAACCTAAGGTGCATCCATCCAGTTTGGGTTAATTCCCCCTTCCCACTACATCCTGTCCACATTCCATCTTACAAAATTCACAAGGACCCCTGACCCTCTGGAAAGGTGTTTCAGCATGGTGCAGGGGTGAGCAGGGAATGGCAAAGCCCCTTTCTGTGAACAGCCTCACATTCGCAGATCTTGAGATCCAATTATCAATATCCCCGCTCAGGGCTAATCTGTTTGTGGGTCCATGCTAGTGGTGGTGGGTGGAGTGGCCTTCTCTAACCCTCCCCTCTTCCTTCCCATGTAGTGGGCTGCTGAGAAAGGGATGGCTCATTCTTGCCAGAGATCAGAACTAATTGTTTGCAGAAGATTACCTGCTCCCTTTCCCACTGCTCTTTCCATTTCAGTTCACCCCTCCTTGAAAGAGGTCCGAATGGTTTCCTTGCAGACAGCTTCTCTCCCTTGTTCCATTACTCCACCCATTTTAGCCACACACAAACATGCTTCTCTCTCTTGCCTTCCTTCTCTGCTTCTGGCTGCCTTTTGCATGCATTAAATAAGGCTAAGGGCCACTGCTTCTCTAGCTCTGCCCAATAGCTCTCATGTTTAAAAGTGTGTATAGGACTGCTCTCCTAGAAAATTATTCTCGTCCATGTTGGTTCAGTTTTTAGATATCTATAGGAGCAGGAACTAGATTCATGCCCTCAATCCAAAGTATGTAGGGAATAACCTGGTTCCACTTCACTGCTATATGTGTATTCTTAATCCTACTGAATTACTTGCAACAAATGAAGCAAGATTCTCTCTAGTGATTGTCCAAAATGCAATGTAATAATTGTACAAAATAGCTCTGTTTATGGAAGACCTTTTTCATCTGGTCTTTGGCTCATCTGTCTCATGCACTGTTTCTTGGAAAATCTGGAACAGTCGTAAGGAGCTGACCTTAGAGCTCTCTTAGCACCAAGCTAGACTAAGGTTACCAGACATCCCCTTTCCCAGGGGAAGTCCCCGGATTTACAAATCAGTCCCCATACAAAATCTGTTGAAGATGAAAAGTGTCCCCGGATTCATTGAAAAAATCTGGTAACCTTAAACTAGACCTGAAGTTTGTGTCTTTGCATTTAACTTGCAGATTTTTTAAAAAATAAAAATCTCAACAGCATCACAGTTGCCTTCCTTGTTGCTTATGGACTTGAAGGATCACTGTAGAAAATTGGATGTTGGACCAAGGGGACACTTGATCCGATCTAGGATGGTTGTTCTTGTGATGTAGGGTGTCTGTTTTACAAGTCTATGTATTTGCTTTCACTCTTTTCAGCTGTTACGACGACAGAAAGTGATTGCAAAGACACCAGAAGTCTCTATTGCTCTGTTCCTTGACCTTCAGAAATGAAACTCTGTAGCACTAGACTTCTCACTGCATGTAGGGGTGTGGAGTACATAGCTGAAGACTTGGTTCAAAAAGCAGGGCTAAATTAATGGCACACATGCACGTTAGTTTAAAAAGGGAAATAAAAATATAGGGATTTCAAAACTGCCTTTCTACAGAAAATAGTTTCCATTCTGTTTCTAATATGTTTGGCTAAAATGTCATCTATGCTCAGTAATATGCAACATCTTATTTAAAACTTTAAAAAGAAAGATTTTCTTGTGGTTACATTCACAAGTGGAAAATGGGAGACCATGTGTGTCTGTGTATAACATGTGAAGATAGCTGAATAGGGTAGTAGACAAAAGAAAGAGCGAGAGAGAAAAAAGAAGAAAAAACCCCATCCATTTGAAATCCGGAGACCTTTACAATGCTACAAGTAAGTAAAAGCAGATGTGGTAAAGTTTAGAAAATCAAGACATTATTTTCCTGTTTCCATTGAATTTTTCTAAACACATTATAAATAAGCTTTGAAGTAATACAAAATACCCTGTTTGTTTTGCTGATAGCATCTTTTTGTAAAAAACTTTATCAATGCTTGTTTAAGTTATAGACTAAATGATACCTTAGTCCGCGGTTAAACAATTAACTTTATCCCTTAACAAATACAATGCTAAAAGGCTGGCAAGGTCTGAGATGCTAACTTGCAAAAGCCTATCAGAATAGTTTTGAATTTTTGTTGAAAAGCAAGACTATTCTGCATCCTTTAATATGCAAAAAATATGCACTCGGTTCTATAGTTGTCTCAAAAAAGCAAATAGTAAAACACCTTTTGCATTTCTAAATTTTGTCCCCCTCACTGCCCCCCTCCCCATCTGTCATTGTCCTCTCTAGTAGCAGGATCCCTCCACTTCATCAAAACCAAGGAGACTTTCCATTCCATGGCAAGTGAAGTCAGAATCCAAACCCATATTTCTGGAACTCTCACAACAATTTAAGTTTGAAATTGTCTCAGGTTGTCTGATTGGTATATTTCCTATGAATAGGTATATTTCCTATGAAGCAGTAACTGTTAAATAACAAACTACCACCTGGTAGTTTGAATTTAATTGGTGAGATTTTTGAAATAGCAGTCAATTATTTGGTTATGGGGTGTTAGGGGAGGGGTAGTACCTCTTGTGGGGGACACGTCATGCTCCTTCTGGGGTAGTTTGTCCACCTTTGGTCCCCACCCTACAAGCAGCTCTCACCTGTGGCTCCTAGAAGCTGTCAGTATGGAACATCGGCCACACCCCAGGAAACAGCTTTGATTGGCTGGCTAAACCAGGTGAAGGTAGCTGATGGGTCTCAAACCCTCAGTGAGTTAGGCACTTGCCCTGCATTCAAAGACAGGCTCTGGCGGATTGAGTGGCTAGGACCAATAGTGGGTTCAAGGGTCAAGAACGTGCTGTAGAGGGAAGTGAGGGGCAGATGGGGCTCATCAGCTTGGAAAGGTAGCCTATCTAGGAGAAGGAAAACAATGATTCTAAACCTCCACTGCCTTGTGTCTATACTCATTCATGACAAAGGCTTCAGGAGTAAACCTCGAGGAAAAGTCTGTATCTGCTGTGGGACATCTTTGGGAGAAGGACTAAGGAGTAAGCCCTACATAAATGCGGAGTGGACGGTTGGGCGGTGTCTTGTAGGCCTGTTTTAGGCAATTCCCACAGCCAAGCTGGTGCCAAATGTATTGTTCAGTTTTTCTTTGGACCACATCAGTGAGGCCTAGAGAGAGGTTTTGTCATCTGAGAAGCCCAGCACCTCCATGCACGCTGCCCAGGCTTGCACCCCAGAGAGGTCACTTTGGTGCTGCTAATGTAGCAAAAACAACGTGGGAGGCAGCAGTTACAAGTTAACTGGTCTCTGCAGCCACAACAGTTTGACCTCGCCCCTGGAAGTGCGCTCCATTGTCTCTTTAGACAGATGGATACCAACAGTTTGAAAAACATATAAAGTAAATTAACTGAAGTTAACAACAGTTGATAAGTTCTTCTGTGAACTTTTAGTTGGCTTTTGGGTAGCTTTTTTGGAGAGTTTCAGTTTTTCATGGATACAGCCCAGTAACAGATTCTGTGGTGGGGCAGAGGCAGCTACCTGACCGCTTTGCAGGTGAGTTAATGCTGCTTACTGTGAGGGGGAAGGGGGGGAGTGGTGCAGAGGGAGATGTACTAATGCACTGGCAGGGGTGCCGCATTGGACTGGCCACTTCATTTGCACCATGTCAGTCTCGCCACTGCCTTGCCCCTTCCCAGTAAGGAGACCATCTCACCTGCAAGGAGGTCAGGCAAGCATCTCTGCCCCACCACAGCATCCACTACTGGTGCAATCTGTCCAGTTCATCCCAGTGCCCTTGTACAGTGGTACCTCAGGTTAAGAACTTAATTCGTTCTGGAGGTACGTTCTTAACCTGAAACTGTTCTTAACCTGAGGTACCACTTTAGCCACGCCGCCGGAGCACGGTTTCTGTTCTCATCCTGAAGCAAAGTTCTTAACCCGAGGTAATATTTCTGGGTTAGCGGAGTCTGTAACCTGAAGCGTCTGTAACTTGAAGCGTATGTAACCCGAGGTACCACTGTAGTTAAATTGGTTACATTTAATCTCTACTGCAAGAAAAGGGTCAAATGATCATGCCTTGTAATGCAGTTGCATATATGTCAGAAAGGGAGACCATAATCTTTCTGATTGTTCCTGTTTCTGTCTCGTAAAGGTAAAGGGACCCCTGGCTATTAGGTCCAGTTGTGACCAGCTCTGGGGTTGCGGCGCTCATCTCGCTTTATTGGCTGAGGGAGCCGGCATACAGCTTCCTGGTCATGTGGCCAGCATGACTAAGCCACTTCTGGGGAACCAGAGCAGCGCACGGAAACACCATTTATCTTCCCGCCAGAGCGGTACCTATTTATCTACATGCACTTTGACGTGCTTTTGAACTGCTAGGTTGGCAGGAGCAGGGACCGAGCAACGGGAGCTCACCCCGTTGAGGGGATTCGAACCACCGACCTGATCAGCAAGCCCTAGGCTCTGTGGTTTATCCTACAGCGCCACCCGTGTCCCTGTTTCTGTCTCATAGGATATTTTAAAACAGACAAAATGTAGACTGCGTCACCTCTCCAGTTTTGATGTGGCAGGAACTATTTGGGGAGTCCAGAGCCAGATGAAGTGACTTAGGTGACAGTGCATCAGATTTACTTTCCCACCCCGACACTAGGCAGATATCACCTGACCTCTTTTTATCTCAGTCGCTGCTGAAGTCTTCCCTGTTGTTGTGTCAGGAATGTCAAACCTGGGGCCCTCCTGATGTGGTTGGTCTCCAACTCCCATCAGCCCCAGCAAGCACAGCAAGTAATTAGGGATGGTGGAAGCTGGGAGGCCAACAAAGCTAGGAGGGCCATAGGTGTAGGAGGGCCAACAAAGCCAGGAGAGCCAGTGTGGTGTAGTGGTTAAGAGCGGTAGACTTGTAATCTGGGGAACCAGGTTCGCATCTCGGCTCCTCCACATGCAGCTGCTGGGTGACCTTGGGCCAGTCACACTTCTCTGAAGTCTCTCAGCCCCACTCACCTCACAGAGTGTTTGTTGTGGGGGAGGAAGGGAAAGGAAAATGTTAGCCGCTTTGAGACTCCTTCGGGTAGTGATAAAGCGGGGTACAGTATCAAATCCAAACTCCTCTTCTTCTTCTTCCCACCCCGTCATGATATGGCACACATTGGATTAATGCAGCACTGCTCCTAAAGAGAAGCACCAACACCACCCACATTTGGAGGTCCCTAGGTTCGACACCCCTGAGACAACGCTTTAAAACATGCATAAAAATGAATATACCATGAAAATGATATGGATTAATTTCCCAATATTCAAATAAAGACTCGTTTCCCATCTGTCATGGTTGGGCTTTGTATGGTTTAAGAAACAATGTTTAAACAAACAACTGAAACACGAAGGGCATGAGGTTTGTCTTGTCTTGCACCTTTCAAAGAGAAATGGCCATTTCGGATGCAAAGCTATTCTAGAACACCTGTGAAATATCACTGAAGTGAAAATGATTACCTTCACTCTGAGACACGTTTTTGTTTAGCATCCAGAATGTCAAAGCCTTATTATACTTCTATTTCTGCCATGTTTTATTGCAATATCATAAAGGCTAAGCATAGCTTCCTTTTCAGTTTCCCAGTACATTTCTTGATGTTTGGTATGCATTTTTGTACACGTATGATTCACTTTGGGTAGTATTCAACATCCACCCATTGAAATGAATGAATATGACTATGTTATTTAATTTCAGTAGGTCTGCTCTGCATAAAATTTAGTTGAAAAGCATCCCTACTATAAAAGCATGCCACATAAAAGAATATGGTACCTGGGTGAGTCCCAAGGATGGAACCTCATCCATCTGCAGACACAGAAATGTATCTGTTCATCTCAGGGGGGGGGGGGAATGGGAAACTGTTGACTTTCCAAATGTTGCTGGAGTCCAACTCCCATCATCCCATAATAATAACATACTGGAACCATAATTGGCCAAACTACATATTATACAGCCTTCTTCAACCTGATGCCCTCCAGATGGTGCCCTCCATAGCTGGCTGGGATGGATGGGAGTTTAGTGCAACAACATCTGAAGGGCACCAGGTTGAGGAAGGCTGCATTATCTATCCCCCATGTTCTTTTTTAAATGGAAGCAGCCACTGGAGCTACAGTCAGCCGTGGAAAAAGGGCAGGTGGGTGCTTAACCCTATCGCTCCCAGCCACTGTCTATGTAGAATATGCCTCCTCCAGTTATTTCTCCCTGGCAGGACAGAATATACCATTATCCATTTTCCATTACTATGAGAAATTGTGCTTGTGCAGGGCAATTTTTAAAGAAGGGAATTTAAGCACCCCTTCCTGTACTCCCATGGATCAGCTGCCACCTCCAGCGCCTGCTTTTCATTCAAACAAACCAGCAGAAAGCTACACTAAACTCCACTGCAGAACTTTGGGCCTCAATACACAAACAAGTATCCCTTTAACTTACAGGTCCACTAATTAAAAGGGGCTCCTTTTGATCAATCATTTAAAGCTTTCGTTTGATTGATGTCCTAATTAAATGAATTAAAAGATTGCTGACCTGCTTCTGGCTGCTTTTCTTTGGGTGGCATGAAACTGGCTCTTGCTTGTTTCACCTTGAACCTTTTAGCTGCAGCCCTGCTCCCAAAGGGCCATTGTTTCTCAGGCAAGCGACTCGAGAACCTGAAAATTATGCTGCCACTGTGGAAGAGTATCCCTTAAGGAAAATGTAAGCGTGGTTGGTGAAATGCAGTGATCTCTTGCTAAGAATATCGCCAATGTCTAGACGTTTTGTGATATGCTTTTCATTAGTAAAAAAAACCTGGGCCTCATCAAACGATAAGCTAAATTAACAGAAAACATAAGTAACTTGCCCACCCGTTCCTTTTTCTTTCACTACCACTAGCAATGGAAATATATTGCATGTCTCCAAATAAATCGTAAATTGTTCATTTCCAGAATTCTCATTTAGGCCCTGTTACTACCAAGGGACACATTATTTCGTTTTAGTCTTTATTCCCTCGTTTCAAATGTGTAAGTAATTTACGTTAGTACTGTTTTATTATTTATTTTTTTAGAAATAGACTGCTTAATATAATAAAAATTTAGAAGCAGCTGACGTAAAAACAGTAATACCCCCACCCCAAATTAAACACATTTTCCTAAAAACTAGATGAAAACAGATCACAAGTGTATATTGCCTCTCCTCACATGAACCGACTTGGACACTGTGATCACAGTCCGAGGCCCTTCTTGTGTGCCTTCTTTGCAAGAGGACCGGAGGGCGGCAACACAAGAAGGGGCCTTTTATGCATGGGCTCCTCACTTGTGGAATGCTCTCCCCATGGGGCTCACATGGTGCCTTCGTTACGTATCTTCAGGACCAGGCAAAAACATTTCTCTTCTCCCAGGCCTTTGGCTAATGGTCTTTTAAGGGATGCGGGTGGCGTTGTTGTCTAAACCACAGAGCCTAGGGCTTGCCGATCAGAAGGTCGGCAGTTCTAAACCCCGCGACGGGGTGAGCTCCCGTTGCTCGGTCCCAGCTCCTGCCAACCTAGCAGTTCAAAAGCACGTCAAAGTGCAAGTAGATAAATAGGTACCACTCCGGCAGGGAAGGTAAACGGTCTTTCTGTGTGCTCCTCGGGTTCTCCAGAAGCGGCTTAGTCCTGCTGGCCACATGACCCGGAAGCTGTACGCCAGCTCCCTCGGCCAATAAAGCGAGATGAGCGCCGCAACCCCAGAGTCAGTCACGACTGGACCTAATGGTCAGGGGTCCCTTTACCGTTACCTATGGTCTTTTAAACAGGGGCGGAGATTGTTTTTGTTTGTTACAATGCTATACATTTTGTGTTTTTATATTGTAAGCAGCCCTGTGATCCTTAGATGAAGGGTGGCATAGAAATTTAATATTCTGAAATATCAGCACTCGGATAGCATTCTTACTAGCTGTTCTGACCATATTTCTCACCCCAAAACTCCTGTCCTGCTTCCCTCCCATTCATAGCAGATGGCCAATCATAAGGGGAACATGAAGCAAGTGGCTAAATGGAGGAGAATGTGCAGCTGCACTAGAAAATGTGTTTTATGGATTGTTTGCGTATTGCTACTGAGGAGACCTGCTAAATGCATTATTTTGATTATGAAAAAATGAAAGTGGCAGTAAACATTGCAGTGCTTTGGGAAGGCAGCCTGACATCTGCTCTGTGAAGAGCTGGCTGGGGAATATTCTGCAATAATATCAGCTTTACAGTCTACAGTGCTTTTGGCACAACACATCTTATTTGACAGTGCAAATTAAGTGTGTCGTATAATATTCAATAGCCGCCATTATTTCTCAGATCCAGTTGCTGGCCAAAAATATTTCATGGTAAATTGCAAAGAATATATGCTGATAAATTAGCGCAATAGCATTTAAAAGGGGAATGGAAATGAACTCTCAAAGAATAGCCAGCACTGCTCACATTTTAATGCGGTCACACCCAAAATGTGTTAGCACCCCCTCCTGCGTTGCCTCCAGCTGTTATGTAAGTCCCTTCCCAGATGTGTGCATTCCCTCTGATGTCACTGGAGATATTTGGACCAGAAACTAGTAAACAAAAGTGAATCCAAACTTAACTTCAGAAGCACAAGGAAACATATGGGAAACTTGCTTAATTGTTGTGATTGCAATGACAGATGCTACACAAAGTACAATTTATTGAAAATGAAAAATTGGCGTAGGTAATGTATTCACATGTAACATTTGCATGTCAAACTTGTTCCTTCCCTTTCTATATTTCACCTCTTTTCTGCTTCAAGTGAACATACAAGGCTACACTATAATGAGTCAAGCTTTTGGTCAATTGAAGTTTAGTAGTCTCTACTCTGGCTGGCAGCAGTTAGAATCATAGAATCACAGAATTGGAAGGGACCCAAGGATCATCTAGTCCATGGGTTGGCAAACTAAGGGCCGGGGGCCGGATCCGGCCCAATTGCCTTCTAAATCCGGCCTGCGGATGGTCTGGGAATCAGCGTGTTTTTACATGAGTAGAATGTGTCCTTTTATTTAAAATGCATCTCTGGGTTATTTGTAGGGCATAGGAATTTGTTCATTATTTCCGTCCAAAATATAGTCCGGTCCCCCACAAGGTCAGAGGGTCAGTGGACTGGCCCCCTGCTGAAAAAGTTTGCTGACCCCTGATCTAGTTCAATGCCCTGCAATGCAGGAATATGCAACTGTTTCATATGGGGATCAGACCTGCAACCTGTTAGAATTCCTGCTCCATGATTGCAGTCATGGGATTGTTGTCTATCACATGACGGTATATGTTTTGACTCCACAGAGTGGGAAGTGACAGAGACAGGATGTTTGTGCTACTGTGTTCCGTGAAGTGGAACTTTGTCCTTTGTTCTTTTCCTTTTTGCTGTCTGATGCTAGAGAGAGAGGGAGCCATGTTGCAGTGCTCCGTGAGTGTTTATATGTAAATAAAGTAGATTAGCCAAAATGCTGAGTTGCTGAGGCCTGTTACACATGATGCGCAAACTCTGCGGATCCCTAAGTGTGCTGGTGTCAGTTGGCATCGGTCACTGTGATGTTCGGGCTAAAGAAAGCTTTTGAAGCTCCTGAATGATTGACCAGGAGGGAGAGAACATGCCAGCTGGGCGTGTGTCTCTACCAGGGTCCTACTCAAGTGTAGACTGAGCTCCTGACACAACCTTGGTGTTATCAGCACCACACTCTAACCAACTTGAGCTATCCAGGCTCTCATCTCAGCGTTTTTTCGCTTCTGCTGAAGATTCTGCAGCTGGAGATTGTGGGCATTGAGCTTAGACCTGCTGTTGGTAAAGCTACAATCCTTCTCCAAGGAATGAGACTAGAAACCTATAGATATAGGCCAAGAAATGTTATCTGGACTGTAAAATATTTGCCCATGAGCTTACAGAAGCCCAGTGCAACTTGTAAATTCATTTTGAACAGTCAGCTCCACACATCCCAGGCTATTACACATTGCTTTTGAAACAGCTCTGTGTTTCAAATGGATATCCATGCATCGTGGGGTGGGTGACTCTCTCTGGGGAATAAAACTCATCAGAACATAAAAAGGTCAAAAGGCCACCTAGTCCAGTATTCTGTTCTCACGGTGGCCAACCAGATGCCTATTGGAGCTGCAACTAGGACCCCCAACATACAGCCACCAACAGTAGAGGTACAACAGCCATCATGCCTAGTAGTCAATAACTTAGCCAGAGCTCTGTCGGTAGATGCTGATCTAACCTTTGCCAGTGGCTTAGAGAGAAGGGCAGACATCTACTTTGAATATAAGAAGAGGGCATCTCGGAGTGCATTTCAGTCCAGGATTGAAAGCTCAGTCTTTTCACACAAAAATCAGTTCCTGCTTTCTCCCCAGGATTTCTTTTTTTCAGGAAAATGTTTTTGCTGTCATTAAACAATTGGATGGCAGGAATATTCCCACCCACCTACCCCATGTGCAACGCTGTGGAAGAACACATTGATGACAATTAATTTCACCAGTGAGACAAATAACTTGGGTTTTGACAGAAGCCGAAATGCAGCAGAATGCAAACAGCGCTGCGTGCAACAAATGCAGGATGTAATGGAAATCAATTCCTTTTTACATCCCAAACCTTGACATACTGATTAGTAGGCAGTTCTGAAAATGGGATGTTTCCTATCTAACAGGACTTAGTTGGCTCATATTAGATACCAGCATTCAAGCATATTTCAAGCCAAGTCATATGTGGGACTGAATGATGGACTGTGAGACTTCTGTTGCCTCTTCATACCGTTGCCTCTGTCTTGGATTGGAGGATTGGCGGACTTCCAGTGGCCGCTAGAAGGATGCAGTTATGTTTGCAGAATGCAAGCTTCATTTACTTCTGTGTGTATATCTACTTGTAAAGAATTTGAGAATATGATCTCTAATAGCCAGTCCCTTGTGGGTTTTGGGAGTCTAACTCATGATTTGGATGCCTGATGCTAGTAGTACTGTGCTAATTGTGTAGTTCGTAAATCCTACAGTAGAGCAAAACTGCTTTTTAGTGGCATAAATCTAAATTTTGAACCAAAGGAGGACTTTTGTTCCAGCGGGATTAGAGTTTAAAATGTCTTCAATTCTATTTTAGTTTATTTTGATTCCAGTAGTATTGGGCATGGTATTATATATCCAGAAGAGATCGCTAAACATCAGGAAAAACTTTCTGACAGTAAGAGATGTTCCACCACAGAACAGACTCCCTCGGGAGGTTGTGGGTTCTTCTTCTTTGGAGGTTTAAAAGCAGATGTTGGATGACCATCTGTCATGGATACTTTAGCTGAGATTCCTGCTTTGCAGGGGGTTGGACTAGATGACCCTTGGTCCCTACCAACTCGTAAGATTCTATAATTCAATCTAGCTGCAAGAACATATGGCTGCATTTGCTTAGAAGCACTGGCTTTCACTGTGGAGGGCTCAACTCTATAGTCCTTTCTTCACATGAACATAGTTACAGGGGTAGAGTAAATGCATCATTCAGTGGTTGTTGTTGTTTTAGTGCAGCAGCACCTACTCACCAGAACTCCCTGCACCTTCACTCTACTCTTTTCAGCACCTGCTAAAAACATACTTGTTTAGACAAACCTATCCAGCTATTTAGAATGTCGATGTGTGTTTTAATGTGTTTTTAGTTTATTGTTGATTTTAACGTTTTGAATTATTGCTGTTATTGATAAAAACTTAATATGGTTTGATATTTTTGTAAACCATTTTGAATTTTTTTTTAATAATCAAGCTGTATAAATTTTACAAAATAATAATAATGTGAGAATTAATGTACTCAGGGGTTCTTTGCTTAAATCAGGGTGAACTGGTGGGCCTCCAGATATTGTTGGATTCCAAATCCCATCAGCCCCAGCCAGCATGGCCAATGGGCAGGAATGATTGAAACTGACATCTAGTAACATCTAGGGGGCCACCATTTTCATACCCTGGCTTAAATGATGCGTTAGTTCAATGTGTACAATATTTATTTTCTGATGAAGAACATTCTCACTGGTTTGCTTACCAGAGATTACAGTGGTACCTCTGGTTACATACTTAATTCGTTCCAGAGGTCATGCTTCCGGTGGAGCGCAATTCTGCCGCAAGCGGGGATTTTACCGCGAGGTGAATCCCGAGCTATTTTGGATAAAAAGGGGTGCTACAGGGTGCAGTAGCCCCCAATTTTAACCTCTGGGGGGACATCCAGAGGAACAGGTTCCCAGTGAAGCCAGGAGCAACCCGCACGGCCGTCAGGTAACCCCAAAAGGGGCGAAGGGAACGGCGGAGCGGGTAGCGGGCTAAGGGAAGCCATTTTCTATATCCAAATAGCGAAGCCCTGAGCTTGCAAGAGGAGTGCTTCATTCTCAAAATAGAAGAAATCCAAACCAAATTGGATTATAAATTTGATGGAAGCAGACTAAGGAAGGATTCGGAGTATAAAATAAAAGTGAGGAGTTCGGCTGTCATCTGGAATCAACACAGACGCAGCGCAGCGCGCAGAGCTGGAAACAGAAAGTGAGTTGCCGCTAGTGGTTATTGTCTCCCTTCTCTCCCTGAACTTTTAAAAAGTAACTTTTCAAGAAGTTACAAGCTCCAAGGATCTCTGGGGGACAGGAGGCGGGCAGGTGTGGGGGATTCCCTGGTCCTGAATGGGGTAACCGTGCCCCTGAAGGACCAGGTGCGCAGCCTGGGAGTCATTTTGGACTCACAGCTGTCCATGGAGGCACAGGTTAAATCCGTGTCCAGGGCAGCTGTGGCACGCCGGGTCACGGGAGTAAACCAGAATGTCATCCAAATACATCACCACGTACTTGTCTAGCAAGTCCTGGAACACGTGGTTGATGTACCGTTGGAACACAGCAGGCGCGTTGCACAAACCAAAGGGCATAGCCAGGTATTCGAACTGTCCGTACCGGGTCCCAAATGCGGTCTTCCACTCATCCCCGGCGCGGATCCGAATCAAATTGTAGGCACCCCGGAGGTCTAGCTTGGTGAACACCTGCGCCCCTTGCACCCGCTCCAGTAACTCCGAAATAAGGGGCAAGGGGTACCGGTCCGGGATGGTAATTTTGTTCAGGGCCCGGTAATCATGGCAAAGGCGGAGCTCCCCACATTTCTTTTTAACAAAGAGCACTGGCGCAGCAGTGGGCGAGGTAGAAGGCCTAATGAACCCACGCTCCAGGTTCTTGCGCAAGAAGTCCTGTAAAGCCTCGCGCTCTGGCTCTGTTAACGAGTATAAGCGACTCACCGGTAGAGGCGCTCCGGGCTGCAGGTCTATGCCACAGTCAAAGGACCGATGCGGCAGCAGCTGGTCTGCCCCCCGTTCCTCAAACACGTCGTGATATTCCCGGTATTCAGCGGGGAGCGTTACAGCAACCTCCTCAGTGGGCGCACCTGCTAGCATCTCAGTCTCACCAGGAGAACTGGGGTCTGGGAAGTGTACAGTCCGTTTGACCCAGTCAATCCGCACATTGTGAGCCTCCAGCCAGTCCATCCCAAGCACCAGGGGGAACCGGGGCATGGAGGCAATATCCAGAGTTCGCATCTCACGGTGCTGCTGGAGGCACAGGACCAGGGGCTGGGTCTCCTGAGTGACGGCACCCGAACGCAGGGGCCGTCCGTCGATTGCCTCCACCTGCACCGGTTCTGGCTTGTTCCGAAGTGGCACCCGATGCTGGGCAGCAAAAGCAGCGTCCATATAAGAGCGGGTTGCGCCCGAATCCACCAGCGCATGGGTAAGAATCCATGGCCCTCCTGGAGGGTATAGATGTACCGGAACCATAAGGTGTTGTAATTCAATTGGTGCGGCCCCATTCTGTGCTGTTTGGGACCCCAAGTAGCCAGGGCCATCAGCTACTGTGGTTTGGTGGTTTCCCTGCGGCTGGCGTTTCTCAGGACAGGACCTTGCATAGTGTCCGCTTCCGCCACAATAGAGACATAGATTCCCCTCCCGACGCCGCGACTTCTCTGTGGGAGAGAGGCGTGGCCGCACTGCCCCAAGCTGCATAGGTTCCTCCAATGACTTAGCTGGGCCCGTGGGGCTGCTGGTAGACACTGGGACCAAGAACTGGAGGTGCCGGCGGTCCCGAGCCTGACGCCGGTCCTCTAGCCGATCGTCAATCTGTAGACTCCATTGAATAAGGGTGTCTAGCGTGGTGGGGCGTTCCATTGTGGCCAGCTGGTCCAGTATCTCATCTGAAAGCCCCTCGAGATACTGGTCCCGGAGAGCCGAGTCGTTCCAGGTCAAGTCCTGTGCCAGCAGCCGGAATTCTGTGGTGTATGCGGCCACCGTGGTCTTGCCCTGCCTCAACCGCCGAATCGCCCGGTTGGCTTGACTCCCCTTCTGGGGGTTGCCGAACGCGGCCTCCAACAGATTGCAAAACCCCCCGTAGTCTGTCAGCAAGGGGGAGTCTTGCCTGAGCAGCGGCAACGCCCACTTGGCCGCCTGGTCCTTTAACAAACTAATCAAAAAATGCACCTTGGTGCGGTCGTCATGGAAATTCCGGGCGCGCCCCTGAATATACAGCTTGGCCTGGGCAAGGAACATGGGAAAGCTGGCCGGGGCCCCATCAAATTTCTCAGGCAAGGCCACTGGGTACTTGTCAGAAGCCGGGGCGTCGGCCCCAGGAGCCGGTAGGGCGTCCAAACGCTGCTGCAGTGCCGTAATCGCGTTACTGAGCTGCTGCACGGTGTGCCTCAAAGCCTGGTTCTCCTGGGCTATTGCCAACAGTGTAGCCGCTTGGTCGGCCATGGCCTCTGACTCTTCCCGAACGCACCCCTACGAAGGGGGAGTGCGGGTGTGGCGGGAGCAAACTGTGCTGGTCCCGGGGGTAAGGTACCGTGAGTGTAGCAGAGTCCACACGAAGAGGGGCGAGGTCCGATGCAGAGAGCCGGGCGGGGAACAGGAACTCTGGAACAGAAGGCTGAGCAGGTAACAGGAACACCGGAGGGTCGGGAACAGGAGGCCGAGCAGGGAACAGGAGTACTGGATAGTCAGGAACAGGGAGCCGAGCAGGGATCAAGAACACAGGAAGGTCCAAAGCCAACAACGACGTTGCTCCCGCAACCTGGGGCCGGCCTGACTGGGCTTTATTCTCTTCTAAGGTCAGGGGCGGTCCCGACCCCCAGGAGCCCCGCCTCCTCTGGCCTTAAGGCGAGCACTCCTCCTGGGGGCAACCAGTTCCCTTCGCCTCTCTGCCCTAAGCCTCTGCAGATCAGGAGAGGCCGAAGGGTTACTGGGCCCTGGAGGAGGCTCACCTGTGGCCACTGAGTCATCCAGCACCTCTGGGGCCAGAATGGTTTCACCTGGTGCCTGCTCTTGAGTTTCCTCAGCATCTAGGCCTTGCCCCAGTTCAGCCGGCCCTGGAGGCGGGGACTCCTGTGCCGGCTGGGATTCCTCCGGATCGCTTTCAGACTCGGAATCCCAGGCCATCACAACAGAACCCTGAGGCACCCCACAAGTGAGAGCCCAGGGGTCTGAACACTCATCCCCCACCACCACTTTTTGAACACTGTATGACAGTGCCCCCAGCTCCCAGCCCCTCAAGACGGTCCAGAAGGATGTTATGGTCGATGGTATCAAACGCCGCTGAGAGATCCAGCAGAACTAGGAAGCATTCACCACCCCACGAAGCCCATCGCCCAGCCCTTCCCGGCTAGCTTTTATAAGCCAGGATGGGCAAGGATCAAGGAGACAGGTGGTTGGTTTCACTCGCCCAAGCAGCCTGTCCACATCCTCGGAGGTAACAGATTGGAATTGATCCCACACAATTTGACTAGACAGGACTCTAGCACTCTCCCGCCCCGGCCCTGCTCCCACGGTGGCGTCTACCTCTTCCTGAATCTGAGCGACTTTATCTGCAAAAAACTTTGCAAAATCATTGCAGGAGATCATGTGGCCCGTACTGGGCCCCGATGTAGCAGGTGGTTCCGCTAAATTGCGGACCACCTGAAAAAGTCTCCTGCTGCTGTTTTCTGCAGATGCAATAGAGGCGGCGAAGAAAGCCTTCTTCGCCGCCGCTACCGCCACTTGGTAGGCTCGACACTGAGCTCTAACCTGTGTCCGGTCAGCTTCAGAATGGGTCATCCGCCACCGGCGCTCTAGCCGTCTCAACGATTGTTTCATTGCCCTCAGATCCGTGGAAAACCACGGGGCTGTCTGGGCTCCATGCAATCGGAGAGGGCGCTTCGGAGCCAAACAGTCAATAGCCCTGGTTAACTCCACATTCCAGCGGGCCACCAGGGAATCAGCTGAAAGGCCATCAACATGGGATAAAGCATCCCCTACCGCTCTCTGGAAACCATTTGGATCCATTAAGTGGGGGGGGGGCGGACCATCCGAATCGGTCCCACCTCCCTGCAGAGGGGAAACCAAAAAGCGCAGATTGACAAGTCCAGAAGAAACAGGAAAATTTCTGAGAAGGTATAAGGAACTAAAAGCAGAAGAAGAGGAAGTTGAAGAAGTCAAAGGAGCAGAAAAAGGAGCAGGTGCCAAGGAAGAATCAGAATTGGGGGAAGAAGAAGAAGAGAATGGGAAAAAGTCAGAAGAAGCAGAAGAAGAGGAAGAATCAGAATCAGATAAATTATAAAAGAGTTAAAAAAAAAATTAATTGGAAATCAATATGGCACTAAAACTATGAAATTGGAATATTAATGGGATGAATGAGAAAAAAAACGGAACAAAATCGAACAATTCTTAAAAAAGAAAAAACTGGACATTATATGTTTACAAGAGACACATGTCACAAGGAAACACAGGAAAATCTTGATTAACAAAAGACTAGGAAACGAATTTATATCTTCAGATAAAGAGAAAAAAAGAGGGGTAGTCTTATACATCCAAAGTAAAATTGAATCACAACAAATCTTCAAAGATGAAGAAGGAAGAATTATAGGAGTACGGATCAAATGGCAGGGCGAAAGTTTGATAATTGTCGGGATCTATGCACCTAATGGAAATAAGACTGATTTTTACAAAACGTTAGAAGAAAAACTATTTGAGTATATGGATCAGAAAACTATAGTAATGGGAGATATGAACGTTGTGGTTTCATTGGAGATGGATAGACTAAGAGACGGAACAAGCAAAGAAGGAAAACTACCTAAGAACTTTTTTTCAATGGTTAAAAACCACAATTTGATAGATATTTGGAGACTCAGACATCCATTGGACAAACAGTTCGCTTACTTCTCTGAACCGAATTAGTCAATGTCAAGAATAGATCAAATACGGGTTTCGAACGAATTGACTCCAAGAATTCTACAAATTGAGATTCAACCAAGAATAATCTCGGATCACAATCCAATAAAAATGGAACTGAAAGGATTTGAGGAAAGAACTTTTAGATGGAGAATTAATGATTACCTCTTAGATGATCAAAAAATTATAGAAAAAGCACGAAAGAAATTAACTGAGTATTTTGTGGATAACAGTAACAAAGGCACGAAGATGAGTGTAGTATGGGACGCAAGCAAGGCAGTGTTGAGAGGTTTTTTTATTCAACAGAATTCACTGAAGAATAAGAATAGAGAAAAAGGGGGAAAAAGAAATTTTAAAGCAGATAATGGACAGTGAACAAAAGCTTATCAAAAAACCAAATAATTCAAAAATAAAACAGGAGATCAAGACTTTGCAAACACAATTTGCAATGATTATAAATAAAGAAATAGAACTGAACATCAAAAGGCGAAGACAAAAAAAATTTGAATTTGCGAACAAATCTGGCAAATGGCTTGCGTGGCAAATTAAAAAGAGAAAGGAGCAAAATACGATCAATAAAATCACTGTAACTGGAGAAGAGATTGATAACCTGAAGGGAATCAGAAAAGGATTTTTGGACTTTTATAGACAATTATATAGAAACAGAGAAAAAAATAATATGAGGAAAATAGAACGATTTTTGAAAGGAAAAAAGGTGCAAAAGATCCCGGCAGAAAAGAAAGACCAACTGAATGCACCAATAGGATATGAGGAGATAAAAGAAGCCATAAAGGAACTGAAAAGAGGGAAAGCCCCAGGACCAGATGGATTTACAGCAGGCTACTATAAAGAAATGAGAGAGGTTTTAATGCCACCACTGAAAGAAGTTATGAACAATATTTTAAAAGAAAGAGACATCCCAGAAACATGGAAAGAAGCATCCATTACATTTATCCCTAAACAGGACTCAGATTTAACACAAGTTAAAAACTATAGGCCTATTTCACTGCTCAATACAGATTATAAAATATTTGCAGGGATTTTAGCGAATAGATTGAAAAAAATACTGCAAGAAATCATTCATAAAGATCAAGTAGGTTTCCTTCCAGGCAGGCAGATGAAAGATAATATAAGAAATGTAATTAATATTTTGGAATATCTGACTGCTAGGAATGAGAAACAAGCTATATTAATGTTCGTTGATGCAGAAAAGGCCTTTGATAATATTGCTTGGGATTTTATGTTGAAGAATTTGGAGTTTATGGATGCGGGGACTGAGTTCTTTAATGGGATAAAGGCAATTTATACAGAGCAGAAAGCAAAGCTAATTGTAAACAATGTGACTACAGAAGATATAAAAATAACAAAAGGAACTAGACAGGGATGTCCACTTTCACCATTACTATTTATAATGGTCCTGGAGGTTCTCTTGAGGTCAATGAGACAAAATGAATTAATAAAAGGGGTAACAGTTGGTCAGAATGAATATAAAGTAAAAGCCTTTGCAGATGATCTGGTAATTACGATTGAAGAACCATTAGAAAGTGTAAAAGAAGTCTTGGATGAGATTGAGAAATTTGGAAGTGTGGCAGGGTTCAGACTAAATAAGAAAAAAACCAAAATAATTACAAAAAATATGGTACTATTTCTGGGTTAGCGGAGTCTGTAACCTGAAGTGTATATAACCTGAAGCGTATGTAACCTGAGGTACCACTGTATATTGATATATGCCTGGCCATTTGCTTAAACCACTGCCATACTTTTTGGGGATTCATGTGCTATCAAGCAGATCTTAACAGTAGGTACTGTGGCTAATAGTTGGCCCCCAACCTTCTGTAGCAGAATAGGGGAGGGCTGTTGGATGCAGCAGTGGGGAGAAGAAGATGGAGAAGCCCTGTTGCCTGTTGGAACTCACTGTTGCTCAGAGTAGTTGTTAGGATAAAAGCAGGACTCCATGCAGAATTTAGCTCCTTGGACAAAAGCTGGGATATAAGATTAATAAGTAATAAATAATGTGAGGCTGGTCCTTCTTAGTTTCATTTTACAGATATAGACTCAAGGCTAAGAGAGAGCCATTTGATCAAAGTTGCCCAGAAAGTCTTTGGCTGGACAGTGTTTTGAGGTCAGGTCCAGATAATTTGGAAGGCATCAAAATTAAAAAGATGTCCATGTTGTTTTGTGCAATAATAGTGAACAACCAGAGAACTATTTTTAATATTTGCTTATGTGCTCCCTTAGCTGTGTTGATTTAGTAAAGCAAGAAGACATCCGGAATGCAGAAGGAGCAAGAGTCAAGTTCCACCTACCTCATTTTTTGCTTTTATATGCATTTAAGAATTGCTACAGCTTTACAGAGTCATATTTGAATTAATAGCTTATTCTTGTCCTATTTCTTGTTTTCCATGCACAAGGGGGAAATGGGAAAGTTTTTGAAACAAAGCTTTTAAAAACAACATCTAAGCTGTTCTTGGAAATCAGGAGAGGCATCTAGCTAGTTATTTAAGTTGTGTTTTTAACCTGCCATGTGTCAGGACAGACAAGGAAATTTCACATTCTACATTCGGCTTGCTCACTTTTTAAAAAACAAAACAACTCATCAACAAGTATGAGGTATCAAATTCACATGTCTGTTTTTCCAGGGCACATCAGGGTTACCCAGAGAATATTACAAAAAGAAAAACAAGCAAGGAGAAGATTGTTTTGAAAAGCAGTTCCTTAGTACCAAAGCTGCTGTGAACATTTTTTTAAACACGCCTTCTTGCTGATGTGGGTTGCGGGAATGCAGACTTAGTAAAGTCTTCCTGTAATACTTCAAAGTCCACAGCCAAAGTTAATCTAATTTAACTTTACTGTAGTTTATTGACCAACTCTACAGCCCTTTTCAACAGCCCTCCAATTCACTACATTAACCGTAGTATAATTATTTTCCAAGACAGGAATATGACAAATGCTATTTGCGCTCATAAACGCTCTGCTAATGATGTGAAAATAGGATGTTCTGAAGGCTTTCTACACTCCTTCAGTCTGGGCACCACTGATGAAGTCTAGTGACCAGTGTGTGTTGCATGTAATTTACTATGCAGACTTTGCCAATTCATGTACAGTGGTACCTTGGGTTACATACGCTTCAGGTTACACACTCCACTAACCCAGAAATAGTGCTTCAGGTTAAGAACTTTGCTTCAGGATAAGAACAGAAATTGGGCTCTGGCGGTGCGGCGGCAGCAGGAGGCCCCATTAGCTAAAGTGGTGCTTCAGGTTAAGAACAGTTTCAGGTTAAGAACAGACCTCAGGAACAAATTAAGTACTTAACCCGAGGTACCACTGCACAATGTTTGTTACTTGACCACAGTATCTCCTTTGTAGGACTGACCCAATGACAGATCCTGCTAATATGAGTTCCACTGATACTGCCACTGTCATGGGAATAACACACAGGAGTGGTAGTCATTCATTCAAATATAGTAATAATAATCTCAGTTCTCTAAGGCAGTGTTCCCCAACCTTGGGCCTCCAGCTGTTTTTGGACTACAATTCCCATCATCCTTGACCACCGGTCTTGCTAGCGAGGGATGATGGGAGTTGTAGTCCAAAAACAGCTGGAGGCCCAAGGTTGGGGAACACTGCTCTAAGGCCTGCCCTTAAATAGCCAAAATTGCACCACACAGATATAAGAGGGAGATATCGGAAGGATGACACCATGGGGCTGTCCCAATGTGCCATTACTCCAACACAAGCTCTGGATCAGGTTTTTGTAGGTGTACAGGGTGTGTGTGATCTGAAGGTGGGGGGCTTTGCTCCCCAGTCATATTTTAATGTAAAGTGTAAGCCTGGAAGCTCAAATTAGTGAAACAATGCTTTCAGGCCCAGTATACCTGAAGGAGCATCTCCACCTCCATCGTTCTGCCCGGACACTGAGATCCAGCGGCAAGGGCCTTCTGGCAGTTCCCTCACTGCAAGAAGTGAGGTTATAGGGAACCAGGCAGAGGGCCTTCTCGGTAGTGGCACCTGCCCTGTGGAACGCCCTCCCATCAGATGTCAAAGAATTTAACAACTATTTGACGTTTAGAAGACATCTGAAGGCAGTCCTGTTTAGGGAAGTTTTTAATGACTGATGTTTTAATGTATTTTTAATCTTGTGTTGGAAGCTGCCCAGGGTGGCTGGGGAAACCCAGCCAGATGGGCGGGGTATAATAATAATAATAATAATAATAATAATAATAATAATAATAATTATTTTTATTATGTCTGTTCCTTCTCTACTTTGCTTAACATGCTAATGTTCTCACTGGCAGAACAAACATACCTGGGAACAATACTGGTGCAAGTTTTACTGGGGAGACGGGAGTATAAGCCATAAAATTCTCAGTTTTTATTTTTCTTTTTCAAATGTACCATTTGGCCAGCAGAAAGGAGTGCAGAAGAGCCAAAGATATTTTTATTTTTTTTAAACTTCCCCCTAACATCTGGGTATAGCCGTGTATTTTTACTCCAAGCACAATAAAACAATCCTACTTGCTGGTGGTATATGACATAATGACCCAAATATGTTTTTAAAAAATCATTTATTGCTGTACATAAACAGCTAAGTTAGCACTAGGGATGATAAAATAACAGTGGTAATTCTTCCTTAAGCTGAGAACCATTGGTGGCCCATTAGGATTCCAGATGTGGCAGTGTGTGCTTTCCCATTTGTTTTCCAATGTCTAGTGCTCGGACCTTTGGTATCTTGGCTGTGGTTGTCAGGCATGTTGGCTTTTCAGCTTGAGGTCTTCCTGGAGAAACACACTGACCTAGCTAATAGCTATAAAGCAGCTTATTGTCTTGGGCCTAGTTTGTTAGGACTAGCTGGAGAGAGGGCAGCCTTCTGTCAAAGGTCAAACACCAGCTTGGCCACATTTTCTGCATAGTAAATACTTGCAATAGGTCTGTAAATTGATGGTGGTAACTGGGCAGGAGAAAAAGGAAAAGTCGGGTACCAGCAGCTCTTTCAAATCGCTAATGCCCTGGTCCCTCATTGTGTTTACTCAGAATTTAGTCTCACTGAGATTTACTCGCTAGTAAATGTTCTTAGGACTGAGCCACAGTCCCTAAGTGTCCTTAGCAATCTCTTCTAAGTACTTAATAAGGAAATGTAGTGTTTTAGCTTTAGCAGCACTAGCAATAGACCCAGCCAGAATAAGAAAAACAATGGATGTTTTGCAGTCCAGAATAGAAAATCAGTTTTATCTTACCCCTTTTAGAATATAGACATGGCATATTGCAGACACAAATTCTATATAAAATTAGGGTTAGGTTTATGCAGATTCTTTCTTTTTTTAAAAAAAAGTAGCATGACAGTCCAGTTCATGAAATAAATATAACAAATGCAGTTCTGGATAATTTGGAAATTTTTGTTCATTTGGGAGCCATTCCTCATTTGAATATTCCCAGTGAAGCCATTGGACCCACTCATATAAGCACTCACCAGAGGGATGAACGAATTCCCTCACAATATTTCAGCGGAACATAGTCATTAGTGCCATTCAGGAATGACTACGGCATCAGAAAGCTAAATAGTTATTTAATAAAATCTCCTCCTTGGTGAGCTGGATGATCCCCCAAAGCAGATTTTAAATCAGCTGGGTGGGTCAATCTTTCGATTCATAGGCAAGTTGTTAGTGCAGAATTTGAATAGCTGAATACCATTGTACTTCTTTTTGCAGTTGTAAATTTTTCTGTGGATGACAGCCTCTGATGTATCCTTGTGGTCTATCAAAAGATAGACAGCAACCTTTGATACAACATATAGTTGGTTGGTTGAAGGAGAATGATGCAGATAAGATGATGTTCAAACATTGAATAGGCGAGGGGACATGCATATATTGATTTTCAAGTCTGCAGGTAGGCTACATGGATACAGATAATGTGTGGTATCCTCTCTGTGTAATCTAAAATTCTGCATTTCTAAGGCTCACATTATGCAGGGAGAATTTTATATATCATTATCATCATTTATTTATTAAGACCCTGATGTTGGGAAAGATTGAGGGCACAAGGAGAAGGGGACGACAGAAGACGAGATGGTTGGACAGTGTTCTTGAAGCTACAAACATGAGTTTGACCAAACTGCGGGAGGCAGTGGAAGACAGGAGTGCCTGGTGTGCTCTGGTCCATGGGGTCACAAAGAGTCGGACACAACTAAACGACTAAACAACAACAGCAAGGCTCACATAATGTAGGGAGAATTCTATATATCATTATCATTTCTTTATGTGGAGTCTGATGAAAGTCACTTGGGAGAGCTTTCTAGAGTAATGGCTCCACCACTGAAAAGGCCCTGTCTCCCACACTCTCCCCAGATGATGGTACTGAGAGCAAAGCATCTAACGTTGTTGCTAGGTCCCAGGCAAGCCTACAGGCAGGTGGACCCTTAGGTCACATGATCCTGTTTCAGGTGTTAAAGGCTAGAACAATAAATAAATAACATATTTCTATCCCACTCTTCTAGTAGCCATGCCACCGCCATGAGCAGCCAATCAAGCTGACATAATACTGGAGTTATATGCTTAGACCTGCAAATATGTCCTGACCTGCGAGTACCAGAGGAAAGTCTGGCAGCTGCAGTTTGGACCAACTGAAGCTTCCAGACTGTCTTCAAAGGCAGCCCCATGTAGAGTACATTACAATAATCCTGTCTGAGGGCAACTGAAGCATGGATGATTGAAGCCAAGTCTGCCTTCTCCTGGACAGACCATAGCTGGTATATAAGCTGAAGTTTACAAAAAGCACTTCAAGCAACTGCCATCCCCTGAGCATCCAGGGAAATTAGTAGCTCAAAGAGTACCTTCAAATTATGTACCTGTTCTTTCACAGAGACTGCAACACAGTCCAGAGAACAGGTTAAAGCGACACATCCAGGTTGCTAGTGAGTTTTTTTAAAAATAAATTAAATTAATAGTACCTCTGTCTTGACTGGATTAAGTTTTGTTTTGTTAATCTCTGTCCACTTGCCTGCCAGAGAAAGGATGATGGGAATGAGAGCCAGTGCTTTCCTCCCTGGGGGTACTCTAGCGTACTCAAGGGAATGCAGTACCAGCACCCTTTCCCCCCAATGTTAAAAGTGTGGCATCACAGCCTCCTTCAAAACTGTGAGAGCCACATGTGAGTAGAAAAATACCCACCAGGAACAATTCAGATTCATAAATTTTTGGGTGGAGGGGCAGTTCAACTTAATGGGTTCCCCACCCCTTCAGCAAGTATTACCAGCTGTTGTCACCAACAGCCCGAACTGATCAGGAAATGATCTGCCCATGATAACAGAAAGATTCATAGGTTATCATTTGGATCTGAGCAAAACATATCAAGTGCATTCCTAGCTAGCTAAGTTTGTCGGGCCTGTTACAGTTTGAGTTAGGCCTATGGTTGCTATGGAGGCCATGAAGAATTAGAACTGCTTCCCATATGGGGACCTCAAATCTTCCAAGCTCTTCAACACTACCTTTGAGACCACCTCTGTTGGCTCAGGAAGGGAGACTGTGAGTGGGGGTACACTAGCAGAATACCTGCACTATCTTGAGAATCCAGCATTAAATTCAGACATTCACACCTAGCAGACTGTTGGGCAAGGCACCAGGTGAGACAGAGAGAGAAATATTTATTGGCTGGGACAAATTTATTAGATTTTATGGTATCAAGATCATGATGCTGCTTTTATGACTTTGTAATGTTCCAAGGCACAATGATAGAGTCCTTTTGGAAGATGGCACCCTAGAAAAACAAATCTAATCTACATCTTGAAATCAGGGATACAGTTCAGAGTTCTAAGTTATCTGTAAATCACTTTACTTGCAAGACCTATATTCTGAGCTATCTAGAAGCTCAGATTTACCAGAGTTTATCTGAAGTACCTGTGAAGTAGCTGAGGTCTTATAAACTCCATCTGTTCCACACACCCTTGTGACCTACCGGTCATATATTATGGTCCATCAGAGACTCGGAAGCCATATGTTTTTGCTGTCTGCCTGGGATTGCAAAAAGGGGAAAGTTGTTAAGAACCTGGTAGGCCACAATGGCTAGTGGGCTGCCTTTGGCTTGGTTGCAGGCCTTGTTTTGATCAAGCAGCTCAGGTTCTGTAATGCCTACTGAGGTTTAAATCTGAGCTTGCTAGAACAGATCATTCCGTGTTGCAGGATGAATTTTCATTTCTTTAAAGCACCATCATACCACTTGATGTGTATTAGTAATAGACTAAGCCAAAATGCCTCCAAAACATCTCTGTCTCAGCACAGAGATATCTGCCAACTGGTTTCCAAGATGACAGGCTATATTTCTATAAACTAATGCATTGGCCAAGAGTAGTGTTTTTTAAAAATATAGCAAGATGGTTATGCAAAACAATATAAAATGTGTGCTGGAGGGAAACCTTGCCAGCTGTTTCCCAACACAGAATTCACCATATAGGCTTTTAAACTTCCTACCATTACTGTATCTGATTTACACTTTGTCATGAACAGCAAGACAGTTTAGAATGGGACTCCAGCCCTTGGAGGCCTGGATAAATTGCAATGGGAGAAACATTTACATTTGCCATTTTTTGTTATCCATTTACTCAAGCCAATTTGACCTGTGACATAATCTGCAAAGGGTCACAAATAAAATTTCACAAAGCTGCAACTGTCTCTGTGATTTATGCCATAAGCTGAGGTTTTATAGACCACAGCAGGTTCCATTGTGAAGAAAGATGAGTCTTTGCCCACCACCTTACAGGGTGAAGAATATAGACTGAAATATGCTTGCAGCTAACAATAACAATGAACGTCAAGGCCAGGATATTTAGTTGTACTCAGTGGGCACACAATCCAGTAAAAGTTAGTTGTGACTGCATCATCATCATCATCATCATCATCACCACACCACTTTATTTGTATGCTGCCTTTCCACACACAAAACAATACTCCAAATAGCTTACAACAATGTAAACAATGCATTAAAAAACCAACAATGGCAGTAATCATTTCATCGTAATAGCAACAATGAAACAGCAACATGTAGTAATGTAATAGCATACAAAAAACATTGCTGTGTTATAAATGTCGCCTCCTGGCAATAACAAAAAAAAGGGGGTGTGGTTGAGCACCTTGGTCCTAGATGTTCTAGCCACTGCAGCCATGTCTGCTACAAGCTAGCCAAGAATTAGTCAGTCTGATTTACTTGTTGAATGGTTTCTTTACATGTAAAGGTTCATCATTGTTCCACCCGATGTGTGTGTCTTTAAGGGGCCGGAGCAAGGGCCAGAGCAAACTAACGAGACCCAGCTTTACAGCTGTGAAACATAGCAGGTGCTGCTGAGTTGTACTGATTAAACTGTGTCAGGAATTGGGTAGAGTATATAAGGAGCAGCACCTAGCTCTCCCATTACCCTGGGGGATGGGTTGGTGGTTGGGTCTGGTTTGTTAATATATTTAGTGTAAATGGAGTTTTTGTTTTTCTTATTAAAACCTTCTTTAAGTACTTTTTGAGTCCCTTTTTAATGCATGGTCTCCCCAGCAAGCTCTCTGCAACGTTACCATACTGCAACAACCCAACACTACTGTCTCAGCCTCAGGTTCCCCAAAGACTCACTGCTCCATTGGCATCACCATTCAGGCAACAACTCCTATGGAGTTACTCAGTCCTGTTGCTGCAGCAGTTTCTTATGAGGTTTCCAAAGGTAGCGGGTGGGGAAGCTGGAAACCCCCTGTGATGTTGCTTTAGCCCAGTTCTCATCTTTGGTACCTGCATTATGCGTATAGTGACTCTGTGAGGCAGTAGGTGAGGTCACAACTCCTGATCTTGCTTTTTATTGTCACATATCTGCTGGACCCACCTCTTCCCGCAGCATGTTAGGCAGAAGACTCCACTTGCTTTAAATTGTATGTGTGTTGCACCCATTCTCACCTTCTGTATCTGGATCCCATTCCAGCCTATACTGTATGTGCCAAAAAGTGAGAATAGGCCCCCTATTGCATGACAGCAGTGGAATTTGTTAGTTGCAACAAAGTCCGGTTCCACCGCTATGACTAACATGGGTTGTACCCAACTTGTGAAGTGGCTGTAAACATTTCTCAAAGACACCGAAGGATGGTAAGATACGAACCTATTAAAGAGCTACCTATATTGCCAGCTAGGGACACGGGTGGTGCTGTGGGTTAAACCACAGAGCCTAGGACTTGCCGATCAGAAGGTCGGCGGTTTGAATCCCTGCAACGGGGGTGGGCTCCTGTTGCTTGGTCCCTGCTCCTGCCAACCTAGCAGTTCGAAAGCACGTCAAAGTGCAAGTAGATAAATAGGTACCACTCTGGCAGGAAGGTAAACGGCATTTCCGTGTGCTGCTCTGGTTCGCCAGAAGCGGCTTTGTCATGCTGGCCACATGACCCGGAAGCTATACGCCGGCTCCCTCAGCCAATAAAGCGAGATGAGCGCTGCAACCTCAGAGTCGGTCACGACTGGTCCTAATGGTCAAGGGTCCCTTTACCTTTATATTGCCAGCTGTTCCTCCCCATAGTTATGCCAATGAATATCAGAAGCATGACCGAAGCACATCTTGCCTGGTAGAGCCATGTCATTGACATGAGGAAACTTGGCTCCCAGCAGAGACAGGGCTAGAAGAATAGAAAGGATCTTAGAGCACCATTTCCTTTCCTTAGCTGCACCAGGCTTTCTGGGGATGGTTGGCTGGGAACTCTAATCCATGACAATTGATAGTGAGAGCATCATTTTGCCCTTTCCCCTTGATGTACTTAAATAGCTTGGATCTGGGAATCATTCCCACATTGAGAATCATGCAGAGAGGGTTTCAGATTAAGTTTCCATTTCAAAACAGTAGAATGTAGCCCTGTATATATTTAACAGTAAGATTATGATTCATTTCAAGAGAATTTGAGTACGAGTTAATGTCTGATCCTTTTAATAACCTACAGCGCACTGGAATCTTTCCCCCCCTTTATTTCCATTAAACACTTAATTGAATTATTGGAATCTAAAACATACATGCTAATTCACCACACAGCTTTAGGATGCAGACATATTTTAAAAGGGTTGAGCGGAATAAAAATGGTTGGTGTTTTGTCTGAGCACAGACTTTTGAATTTTTCAAAGCAGAAAGAATGGGCAATACTCAAAAGGGAGGAAGATGGTGTGTTTCGTACAAAATAAAAAGGCATTCCCTGAACCATTTCATTATTATTTATTATTTATCCAAGGTTGGTTTCAGCAAACTTGTTTGATATAGTGTAGTTTATTCCCCAAGCTATGAATAAGGTAGTCTCCACTTCAAATTACCTATGTGACTTTAGGCATGCTACTGTCTCTTTCAGTCTCTATCCCATCAGCTGAATACAGGTGTAATTATACTTACCTAGTCTACAGGATTGTTATAAGGATTGCAACAATATATGTTTACTCAGATGTAAGCCCCACTGAGTTCAGCCTTAAGCCCTGTACTGTAGTTGGATGACGGTGAAGGTGTTAATATACATCGCACAGATCCTACCATTTGAAAACCCTGACTCTGAAGATGTTTTATTCTGTTATTATCCTGCACACTGCTTCGATGTTTTCGTGCCATGAAGGGGTCTATACATTTGCTTGAAGACAACAGCAGCAGCAACAATAATAATAATAGAACTTGAGAAGAAGATTGGAAGAGGTTTAAGGAATATTTGAAAAAATATGTTAATATTTAAATCTTAGAATAGCTTTGGAAGTGAATATAGGCTAGAAACAGATAATAGTGTATTTTAAAATAGTATTATTTGTAAGTGATAAAATGTGAAGATTTTTATGGTTAAAGTGTGATAAAAAATGGTTAGAAATTATGATATATGTAAACTGCTAAAGATGAGGTAAAATGAAAATAGGGGGGACTTGGGGAAGCCCACCTAACAATGTTTAGAAAAAATAAGGATAAGACAAGAATTTGTTTGTATTGTTTGTTTTTCTGTTTGTGTTGTTTATTTGTGTTATAAAATGAATAAATTTTTTTTTGGGGAAACCAACAATAATAGAACTTGGGGCTGTCCAATGAAGTTGAATATCAGAAGATTCAGGAGAGACACAAGAAAGTGCTTCTTCATACAGCATTATGGAATGTAGTGATGGTCCCCAACTTGCATCACTTTAAAAGAAGATTAGATAAATCAATGGAGGGTAAAGTTATCAGTGGGTACTAGCCTGGACAGCTGTCTTCTATCTCCACTGTCAGTCCCAGTATGCCTCTGATGACCAGTTGCTGGAAATCACAAGTGAGGAGAGCACTGTTACAACCCCTTTCTTGTGGGCTTCCCATCTGGCATCTGATTGGCCACTGTGAGAAAGGGATGGTGGGGGAGATGGGTCTTTGGTCTGATCCAGCAGGTCCCTTCTTATGCACTTAGTTACTTTAGCCATGTTGAAAATGAATTCTTCAGTCCAGCAATGCTTAGTAAGCTAAGAACGATTCAAGACCTGTAGCTGAGAGCCAAAATTGAAACTGGGAGCCAAAATTTAATTTTAAAATTTCCAGAACTGAAATGCTTATAAACAAACTTAGAATGCAGACTGTTCCCTTATTGTTTATATTATTAATTGGCTCAGATACTTTTTAAAAAAGGGGGGTTCCATATGCATTGCATTACCACATGGCATCTAAAAGTCAATGACATACTTACAGGTGTTAATATTTTTATTTATTAGACAAGCTTCGATATTGATTGTGAAAGATCAGAAATTTAGTAGAGGGACTCATTTTACAGAAATGCTATGTAGGCATGTTGACAAAAGACTGGCTTGCCAACTTTGAATACCTTAATAGCTTCAAATCTTTGGTCCCTGTTTGCATGCTGAACTTAAAAATGTGATTTACTCCAGGAACAAGTGCTGTTTTTTCTGCAGAATTAATGTTGAAAGTAGGTATTCAATCACTACTTTGCAAAGTCCAGCTAGTGTATCCTTTAATAAGTGATTGTCCATATGCAATGCATAATGCCCATATGTAATGCATAATGCAGAAAGAAAAAAGAAAGACTACAACTGGAATGGCTTAACATTTTAGACTTAAAATATCATTTCCTTAGAAGAGATATTCTACCTTAGTATGACATAAGTAAGTGTTGTGTAATTGTGTCTTGAAAGGCAAAATAAATAGGCATTTAGAAAAGCCTATAGGTATATCCATAGATGATTACATATCTAGATATTTTTATATGCATACAGTGGAATTTCTGATGCTACAGTAAATTAAGAAGTTGGATGCTTTTCATATGCTATCCTATTTCAGTAACACAGAACAACCTTGAACCACACTAGAGCAATAATTACCTAACCTAAATCAGAGACAAGCCCAGCCAAACAGCTGTTTTCAGTTTGTTAGGAGATCCATTTGATTTACTCTCTTGGTCAGCTTTCATTACTGTATAAGACAAAACTTCAGTTTAGTTTTTAACCCTGAATTCCCAGTCTTGTTTGCATGCTGCTACAAAATTGCATGCTTGAACTGTCAGAGCCATTCAGCATGCTAGAGAGCTACTGTTGTGTTTTGTATGGAGACTGTTTTTTAGGAGGGAGACATTTGAGTTCCCAATTGTATGGGCAAAACAAAGCCCCAGATCCACACAGTATTCCCAAAGCAAACTGAAAGTTAACTTTCAGACGCTCCTGTTTACTGACATGCCAAACCAACCTATAGGACTGGGATATCCTCAACAGATTACTTCACAAGAGGGTACTGAATTATCCATAACCAGCACCTAGAATGGGAGCAGGAGCTGAGCCAGGAAGTTATGGAGCTGTGTAAGTGAGATGGCGCTAAGGAGCTCAGTACGGAACTCAGCCCAGCAAGCATCAAGAGGACACTGAGAGGCTTCTATCCTCACTACCAATTTCTCTTCTTCCTGGTCATCAGATGGGAGGGAAAAACTGAGTCTTCTCCTTTCTCCTGAGTTAACCATTACTTCGGAGGTGACCTATAGAAATATAGCTTTCTAGCAGCCAAAGGAGTTCTCCTAGGTTGGCTCTAGACTTTCCACTAGGTCCATTGGTGCCTTCACTATTAAATGAGGAATCAAAGCAGGTCTTGATGGGTGATTGGAGGTCTCAGCTAAGACACCCATGAGCCAAGGCACTTCAGGCTGATTTGGGAATTTTGTGGGTTCTGCCAGGTCCTCAATTTTCTTCAGGATCTCCATGAGGCTCCAGAATTGCTGTCTTAATTTCCATGTCATAAAATTATTGGTTTTGTTAAATTTACACCTCATAGTTCATAGTGTAAAAACTAAGTTGGGGGAAGTTTCAAGTGCTGTGTGCTTGGTGTACCTAGCCGTATATGGGACCTTCAACTTCCTCTGGGGGACTTTCAAGCCCACATCTTCGTTGCACTATGCACTGTGTGATGAATTTCTTTCTTTTGTCTGCCTGAATCTTCCAACATTCACTGGATGGCCTTGGGTTTTAGTATTATTAAAGAGGAAGGAAAGCTTCTTTCTATTCAGTTTCTCCACACCATGCACAATATTTTACAGCACACCTCTATCATGCCTCTCCCTGACTTACCATTTTTATAATCTAAAAATCCCTTATAGGGCAATTGCTCCAGTCCTTTCTTTGGAAACTTTCCTGTTCTGACGAGGCAAGCAGAATTCCAAGTGGGGCGGCACCATAAGTATGTCAAATGGCATTAGGATATTGGCAGTTTTATTTTCAAACCCTTTCCTAACCATCCCTATCATGGAATTTTCACAGCGCTCACAGTGCAGTGATTATAAGGACAGGTGCAATGTGATCATCACATGCTGCTCCACTCAGAGGTTGAGCACTTACAGTCTGTACCAATTGCACCTTCAGGATCATCTTCAAGGACAGCCTCATGTAAAGTGCATAACAGTTATCCAAGTATGAGGTTATCAGGACATGCATAACTGAGACCAGGTTGTTCTGGTCCAGGAATGGCTGTACAGTGGTACCTTGGCACTTGAATGGCTTGGCTCCTGAACAAATCGGCTCCCAAGCGCTACAAACCCAGAAGTAAGTTTGTGAATATTTTTCGAAAGCTGAATGTCCACCGTGACTTCCGCGGCTTCCGGTTGAGTGCAAGAAGCTCCTGCAGCCAACTGGAAGCCGCACCTTGGTTTTCGAACTGTTTGGGGAGTCGAATGAACTCCCGGAACAGATTACGTTTGAGAACCAAGGTACCACTGTAGCTATTATACCTGCTGAAGCTGGGCATAGGCACTCCTTGCCACTTAGGTCACCTGGCCTCCAACAGCAGCTTGGAATCAAGGAACGCCGCAAGCTATGAACCTTTTTTTCAGTGGGAACATTTGAAATGGATTGCGTATGTCATTCACAAAATCTTAATGATCGACAGTCTAATGGCACCCTATGCATTTGCCATCACCCAACATGAGGTTGTTGGGGTTTTTTTGTTTAGTATGCACAATGCCTGACACCCCACATTAAAGACTAAGCCTGAAAGGGGTTTCCCTCAACAAGCCGAATGATAATGCACCACTGAAAGAAAAGGCAGTGTGTCTCAATATGCTTCTGTACGTTATTTTGGGGATATTCTTTAGGGTGCACAATGGTGAAGGCCATATCTGCCAAAAGCCATGGTGGTAGAGGTGGCAAGGATGCTTCTGAAGCATCCTTCTCTGCAAGAGGGAACATTATGGAAGACACTGCGTCACTATAGTTTTGTTTTCAGGGTGCCTTGCCTTCCACTACTACAGTTCAAGGCTGAAGTGTTCCTGAATTCCAGTTGCTGGACGCCACATGAGTGGGGAGTGCTTTCGTGCTCGGAACCTGCTTGTGGGTTTTCCGCAGGCATCTGGTCGGCCACTGTGAGAAAAGAATGCTGTATTAGCTGGGCAGGCTCCTCTTATGTTTCCCAAGTGCTCCATGAGCTTCAGTCAGATGGTCTGTGAAGAGCCCTTAAAATCTGAATCCTATGGAATCCAAATTGTTATAGAATAGCATACAACATAAGAAACAAAAGAAGCAATATAAGACAATTAAAACTCACATAGCAACTAGTACAGCACATTACAGTTGCCAAAACAGGCAGAAAAAAATGGTCCATAAAGAGCTTCAGCAATTTCTAAGTGGTCCATGGTGGTGGTGTGAGTTTGGGAACCAATGTTTTGCTACATTGTTGTTAATCAAAGGTTCCTAGTATGCTGTAGCAAGAAATTTGAAATTTATTAATTTGATTACGTATAAGTGTTTTACAATATGGAGTTGTTGAATAGTATCAACATTTTACTTGATCAAAACTGAGTAAAGTATTATATTATTTTTATTTATAAAATTTCGTAGTACACCATATACAAATAAACAGGCCAAACCCTACACCAAAGGATAAATGGACATAAATCTGACATCAGGAATCACAAGACAGAGAAACCAGTAGAAGAACACTTCAGTCTCCCAGGACATTCCATACAAGATCTCAAAGTAGTTGTCTTATTACAAATGAATTTCAGAAATAGACTTGAAAGAGAAGTTACTGAATTGCAACTTATTACCAAACTTAAAACCATGGAGAGACCTGGTCTGAATATAGACATTGGATTCTTATCTCATTCATAGAATCATAGAATCATAGAGTTGGAATAGACCACAAGGGCCATCGAGTCCAGCGCCCTGCCAAGCAGGAAACACCATCAGAGCACTCCTGACATATGGCTGTCAAGCCTCTATACACGATAAAGCTGTTTTTAGCCATCTCACCCCTTGCTTTTTCCAATAAGACCAATTGCAGTCGTCATCAGGTTTACCACACCTATCAGCCAATCACCCATTCCCACCACCCTTCTGAGTAATACCCCACCCCACCCTCCCACTATATATAAGGGTCTGGTGACTTCTGTTTCAGTGTATCTGAAGAAGTGTGCATACACACGAAAGCTCATACCAAGAACAAACTTAGTTGGTCTCTAAGGTGCTACTGGAAGGAATTTTTTTATTTTGTTTCGACTACGACAGACCGACATGGCTACCTACCTGTAAATAAATACAACGTTACAGTGACAGATGCCTAAGCATAGTACCTTCCCATTTCAATAGCTACACTGATATAACAATATTTGGTATTCCATCCCTTCTTTTTATCCCATTGTGCTTGGAGACCCAGCAGTTCAGAAAGTTTGCAGCTACATAGGAATGTTTCATATACATGTCATAGTATGTATATATAATGCAATAAGAGTAACCAAGGTGAAACAGGTGACCTCAAGAAACAACTTTTGGTTAACAAATGCATATCTTTAAGTTGAAAATTTAATTATTTGCCTTAAATTTGTGCTTCTTGGAGCTTAATGCCAGACCATGTTAAATAAACGTATTGTTTCCGTTTTTCATTTAACCAATGGGTTATACTATGACAAATCTGTTTTATATCCTCAATCAACAGATGATTGTATTTGGTAATAATTTATCAAGAATAAAATCTGTTTTTGAAACTAATCACCTCATGTTCGGTCTGCCCTTTTTCAAACCTACCATCTGATATTCATTTTGTCTGCAAGACAAACATAGTGATGAAAATGCATATGCCACAGGATATGGTCTGTGGAATGAAGCAGCTCTCATTCTCTCTCTCTCTCTCTCTCCCCCCACATATATTTGAAATATATGGATAAATTTCTTCCCCCAACACATGGGCCAAATTTTCATATTGAAGAGGAGAGGGAAATCAATTTTGCATAGCACCAAAACAATTATGAAACCAGAATTATGTAATTCTGATTCGTTTTGCATCTTAGAATCCAGTGAAATGTATGGGTCAGCGCAACCCGCTTCCAGGATGTAAAATCTGAAGAAAAAAAAAAGAACATGGGTTGCCTTTGCAAGCTCAAATAGAGATTTCCTATGTTTGACCAAATAAAGATCACAAGCTACAAGATCATTGGTACAGAATGAACTTGGGGCCGTGTACAGAACTTCATTTCCAAAACTGTCTATATATTTCCAGTACTATTTATCCTTTCATTTATTATATTTGTTAGATGCTTCATAACGTGCAAAATAATTAAAATAAACATAATTTATCTTATGTAGTGGACCTGTAGAGTAGCTGAGGAATTTTGGGAAATGATACATAATTAGTTGAAAAAATTGTTTAAAAAGACTATTCCAAAGAGACCAGAGGTTTTTTTTTAAAGGTATAATGAGATCAGAGAGATCAAATAAACAAATGAATTTATTTCTATATGAAACTACTGCTTCCAGAATTTTATATGCCCCAAAATGGAAAGAGGAAGTCCCCACAAAGAGAAGTGGCAGATGAAATTGATGGCGTATGTAGAACGAGCAAGATTGACAAGTAAAATTAGAGAACAAGAAGAGACAACTTTTAAAGAGGATTGAAAATTATTTCTCCACCCCCATCGTTCTGCCCAGACTCTGAGGTCCAGCGCCGAGGGCCTTCTGGCGGTTCCCTCATTGCGAGAAGCAAAGCTACAGGGAACCAGGCAGAGGGCCTTCTCGGTAGTGGCGCCCGCCCTGTGGAACACCCTTCCAGCAGATGTCAAAGCGATAAACAACTACCTGACATTCAGAAGACATCTTAAGGCAGCCCTGTTCAGGGAAGTTATTAATGTGTGATATTTTAGTGTATTTTTGGTTTCTATGGAAGCCGCCCAGAGTGGCTGGGGAGGCCTAGCCAGATGGGCGGGGTATAAATAATAAATTATTATTATTATTTGTAGATTTTTTAAAAAAATTATTGCAAGAATGCTAGAACGCTAGCTGGTTTGGAGTAAGCTCAGCAGTTAAAAATTGTAATGAGAAAAATTTGGAGGTAAGAATGTCTAAGAAAAGCAGAATATGCAGCAGAAATAGATAATTTGAGGAAACCATGGAAGGGCAGTCAATAATAATAATAATAATAATAATAATAATAATAATAATAATAATAATAATAAAAAATTGTTGAACTGAAATTGTTGAATCGTTGATGTGATTGAATTGTATAGTACTTTTCTTTTTTACTCTGATTGTATTTTGAAAAGTCTATAAATAAAAATTAAAAAACGTAATAATAAACGTAATAGAATACCAGTGATGCAAACAATACAATCAAAATCACATTAAAAGCCAGAACCAGCATGGATAGTGATGAAAACAGGATACAAATCACAATCAAGTCACAATAAAGAACACTAAAGCAACTTTATCAAAAGTGGAGACTAATAATATGAATATCAAACTTCAAAGTTGTATTGCAATAAACTTTAAAAGTTATTGAAAGGTGTTAAGGTAATCTTAAAAAGCCTGTGCTCATAATAAGAAAATATTGGTCTGGCATTGAAAAGACATCAACATAGATATCAGGTTAGGTTCTCTGTGGGAATCACTCCACATTCAGTTTGGGCACTACTGAAAAGGCCATGTCTCTGAAGGCCACCACCTAAAAGCCCACCCTCCATACTTTAGCTTCTGGACACACTTGGGGAAGTGCCTCCATTTGCAGGAATGGGGAACCCATAGCTCTGCAGATGCTGCTAGACTACACTCCTTGCCATTGGCCATGCTGGCTGGCATTGAGGAGAGCTGGGGTCAAACATCTGCAGAGCCACAGGTTCTGTCTGAAACCCTGGAGAGATGCTGCCAGGGTGTGATGCAGCCTTTCCTTTTTCTTGAGGGCCAAGTGCCCTCAGGAGTAATCTGTTTGAGACCACATGACAGAGGTGGATGAGACCAAAGCCAGACACCTCTCTCTTTCTTCCATCCTTTCCTTTCCCTTCCCACTCGGCAAACTGCTGTGGGAGATACAGATCGCTCTTGCCAGAAGTCTGGTCACGTACAGAGGTCGTTTGAAGTTTGGCCGAGAGCTGCTTGAGATTAGGCCAGGAGCTGAACATAGCCATAGGACTGCCGGCTGCCCAACCCTTGCTGGAAGCAGTACTGAGCTAGCTGAACCAATGGTCTGATTTAGGCTAAATACACACCTTACATTTTATGTTCATTTACATCACATGAGAACTATAGTTTATCCCTTACAGACCTACAATTATCAGAACCCTAACAGGCTAGTTTTCAGGATTTTTTGCGTGGGGCACTTGCTTTAAATTTATGTGTGCGCACAGCCTCAGTATAAAGCACCTTCCTCTGTTTATATACATACTATGGGAAAAGCTATAATGTGGGGAGATCTTCTCAGGAACAATTCCTTTCATGAACTAGTTAGTCTCCAGGCCTCTTCCGATCTTCCCTTGCTTTAAACGTTTAGAGGCTAGTTATTCTTTGGGGAGCAATGAATTTCTGTGAAACATAAAGTGACCGATCAACTTGTATATTTAGGAAAGAAATTCCTTAAGTGTTAATTTGAGGCAATTATCAGGGCTGCAGCTTGATATCCAATAGTGGCATGATTATATAGTAGTATTTGTTTTAGAAAATCATCGGAGTTCAGTCAGTTCATGCCACTCATATCTATCATAATGAAGGATATCCTGCTTCAGTCCCTGCTAGATTTATATTCATTGACCCCCGCTGTGGTAGAACTAATGGACAGAGGGCATCTTAGTACCATGCAAACACATGGTTGCTGACTGACCAGCTTGCCCTGCACAGATTTGGGCTACTGAACTAGACTTCCAACTACCACACACTTGACTGAAGTGACTCCTGCCTATATGGTAAAGGTAAAGGCAAAGGGACCCTGACCATTAGGTCCAGTCGTGGCCGACTCTGGGGTTGCGGCGCTCATCTCTCTTTATTGGATGAGGGAGCCGGTGTACAGCTTCCGGGTCATGTGGCCGGCATGACTAAGCTGCTTCTGGCAAACCAGAGCAGCGCACGGAAACGCCGTTTACCTTCCGGCCGGAGTGGTACCTATTTATCTACTTACACTTTGACGTGCTTTCGAACTGCTAGGTTGTCAGGAGCAGGGACCGAGCAACGGGGGCTCACCCCGTTGCAGGGATTCGAACCGCAACCTTCTGATCGGCAAGTCCTAGGCTCTGTGGTTTAACCCACAGCGCCACCCACGTCCCTATATGGTATCTTCACATTAATTTCTGGTAATGATGGGAATTCCCCTCCCTCCCCTCTCAATCACTCTGCTGTGGTGACTATCAGGTCTTACTAGTACAGTTCTTTTCTTTCACTTGCATGTCTTGGGTCTAGAGGGTGGACCTGCATGTGGAAACATGTAAATTGCCTGGTCTTCCTAGATTCCTCTGGTATGCATTTGTTCTGAGATGTGTCCATAAAGTGAAACCTAACCGGTGGTCCTTTTTACCTAGCTCTGCTAATGCCTTGACCACCTAGCAGTAAGAGTTTCTTGGACACCAAGATGCCTTAAAAGTTGTTTTGGAAAACAGAATCCCGGGCAGGAGGGAATGAAATGCAGCTGTTTGCAGAAACCCCCCCAAAACACAAAGCTTAAAATCCTCCCTGCTGATTGGCTGGATTACGTATAGTGTGGGTCACTGCTTTATAATAATTGTTGGTTATTTTCCCCCATTAAAATGAGCACCAACTAAATATTAGAAACAGCTTTTTAAAACTGGGAATGTGGATATGCCTAGAGCCTTTATTTTCATTGCCTGCATAATAAGAGGATCTGAGAAGGCAACATTTCACATGCTCTAATGTCTTTTGTTATATAATGAACTTTAATTTGATTTTCCTTCATAGGGAATCCTAGAATCAAGCTTAGGGAATCCTAGAATCCTGTGCGCAGAGAAAAGCTTAGTAGGAAGATAAATGCCAAATGTTCCCAGGTGTCCATGTTGGTGAAAATATGATATACCTAAACATTTTATCAAAATTAATATTCCTTCTGTCTCTTCAGGCATCTTAAGTTTCTAGAAATTTGGCAATGTACTTTTTATTTTATTTTTTTAAAGTTTATTTCTTAAAGATAACATGCTGATGATACCCAAATGTATTTCTCTGTGTCAGATGGGGATTTGTAAGTGCCTCTATCTGGGCACTTCGTGAGATGGATGAGGCAAAAATTAACTGAAACTGAATCCTGCCAAGATGCAGTGGCAGAGCATATGCAACCGCCAACCAGGGCGGGCACACAGGGTACCCCCAAAATGGGCAGAGGGAGGAGGGAGCTACTGTGCCCCTGGGTCATGCCTGACCCAGGAGTGTAGCTGCGGTTGGGCATGAGAAAGCTCCCTTGTGGCCCATAGCTCAGCTGAAGAGAGGGGCAGCGAATTTGCCATTGGCTCTCCTCTCCGCTCTCCGTCCCTGGACCAGGCTTGACCCAGGGGTGGAGCTGGGACTGAAGGAAGATGTACATAGTCTGGAAGTGCTCCTAAACTCAACCTTATCCTTCCAAGCAGAACTAGTTTCAGTGAGTCAGAGCACTTGTAGCCAGCATTAGCTGGCTTGCCGGCTTTGACTATTCATGGAATGTTCCCACTCCTGTGTTGCATCCTCGCCCCCAGCCCCATGCTGATTAGTCCGCAGGTTGTATTCAATATAGTGCTAAGTAGTATTTTGCATGAGTGGAATGACTTGTCCTGCACTTCTCCCCCTCTCCCACCACAATGCTCCCTAAATCTGCCTGGGCTTTTTCCCAACCCAGATTTGGAGACAGTGTAGTACATGTGGGGCGGGTGGCAGCAGTGGGGGTTATTTGGGTAAGTGGAAGGTGTTCTGCTCACACACATTTTTTTAATTGGGATGTCATCCTATGTTTCTTTCTGTTCTTAGCAACAGCATGCTTAAACAAATATTCCTCAGTTTCCAACAATAACCAAACATCCATATTTTTGCACCTCGGCATATAGAATTGGTGTATTGTGTGTTAATTTATTTCACTAATTTTGCTCTTCTAGATAATAAATAGTTGTACAGAACTTGCAGTCCCCAAGATGGGAGAAATAGGTTTAGTCATTCTAAAGTTCTCTTATGTACAATACAGGGCAAATTATTCAATGGGAAGAATTGGAGATTAGATGTCCGCTGAGGTTATTTATGATTAATCATGTGGGTATCTCTCAATTCAGCTTTGTTTTAGGGGGACATGTAACTAATCAGAATGATGTTAAAAGATGACAGATTTTTTTGTAGCCACTAGCCTGTTTCTTGGATATCATAAATACCTAATGGCAACCTAATACTGTAATTTAGTTATCCAGTTGTGGGGTTGACTAGACAACTGTTCCTCTGGGAGTAATTTAAACTTTAATTTTAAGGAATGTGTCCTGTTACAGGTTAAACATCTGTATACAGAGGTTGTATCTTTGTGGTTTGTGTTATGCATATGTACTGCCTCTTTCCATATACATTTTAAATTAAATCTGTGTTCTATGAAATCCACATATTGCCTTCAGAGACCACCTACATCAAAACTCTGACATCATGTTTTCTTTGAGATTCATTGTGGTAAATTGTACAGATCATTCTTGCCAGCCCTTACTATTGTTACAAGTGAGCAGTTTGCTAATCATGCAGAAGAGAGGTAATTGCAGCAATGCTTTCTGGATGCACATTTGTTTATACTTTCCAGAGAATAAAAGAATTAATCTAATCTGTGTATACTCATAGGATTGCTCTACTTGACTTCAATATATGAATCAGTCATCTCCATGCATTATGAGTTAATGACTTCAATCTAACCCAGTTTTAGTTCTCCAACCACCTATCTCCTTGCACTATTTGCTGTGTGTCTGCATTTAATCTAATAAATACCATTGTTTCCTTTGCAAATAGGCTCTGAAATACTGAAAGTATTTTGTAAAAAACTTCATTTTATTAACACTATTAGTCATTCTAAATCCACTTTGCATATAATGTCACATGAAAACGCGGTCATAATCAGCTTTTGCAGTAATTATAACAATGATAACCTAACTGCCATTGTGCTTAAATGGTTACAATTTCAGTGAGACTGAATGATTTTCATAGAACACAAAACAATAAGAGAATGGTTTCTTTTGAATCATTGTTAACTTCAGCAACAAAAGCAAATCAATGCAAATGATGTTTCTTCATGAGCTGTTTTACAATGTTTTGCCATGTTTATAGTAGGCCAATGATTTATTTAGCACTTTTTCATTCTAATTTTTTAATGCAGATTTTCTGCAAAGTTCATCAAAATGCATATGATGCAAAAATAGGTAGAAGATAAATATATTGTAAAGAGGAGGTTCATCACCATCATAATCAACAACAACAACATGATGACTAGATGACCCTCGGGGTCCCTTCCAACTTTACAATTCTGTGACTATGAGCATCACTGGCAATACACTCTTGCATATCCCCTTCTCTTCACACATCATTCCCTGACATTCAATGACTGAGGTTAATCCAACTTCCTCAGAGCTGAATTTGACACGGGAGCCTCTAGAAGTACTGAATGGGGCAACTGTGCATTAGGCCTGCATGAGAAGATACATATGTTGTGATTATTCCTCTACAAAGCTTGCATGAAACAAACCAAAAAGGATAAATAACAAAAATATAATACATTTAAACCTGTTTGGAGATGCCATTTGGACCTTGGATGAGACAATTTAAGATTTTGATCACTCTGAACACCACCGATGTTATCATGAATATGTTACTTAAACACATTGGGAAACAAAGCAAAACCTACAAAGACCTCTGGAATGGCACAGAAGCAACACACACATTTGTAGATCAATTTCATGCTTGGTTATTATCATCAACACATCAATGCACAGTGTGCCAAGAATTGGGGTCTTGCCTGCTATCCCCACTCCTGATCTCCTGATATGATAGTTTCTCCAGATCCCATGGATTCATACAACTTTCACATGTGTATGCTTCCTAAATAATAATAATAATAATAATAATAATAATAATAATAATAATAATAATAATAATAATTTATTTATACCCCGCCCATCTGGCTGGGCTTCCCCAGCCACTCTGGGCAACTTCCAAAAGAATATTAAAATACTATAATACATAAAACATTAAAAGCTTCCCGAAACAGGGCTGCCTTCAGATGTCTTCTAAAAGCCTGGTAGTTGTTGTTCTCTTTGACATCTGGTGGGAGGGTGTTCCACAGAGAAGGCGCCACTACTGAGAAGGCCCTGTGCCTGGTTCCCTGTAACTTGGCTTCTCACAGTGAGGGAACCGCCAGAAGGCCCTCGGTGCAATCAGGAACAAGTAACAGGCCAATACAGTTTCTTGCATGAAGGCTGCCTCCTCTGCCAAATATTCACAGAATCATAGAATTGTAGCACTGGAAGGGATTCCAGTCATTTAGTTCAACCTTGTGGAATGCAGGAATCACAGCTAAAGAATCCTTGATGGATCCATTCAACCTGTGCTCAATAACCTCCAATGAAGGAGAGTCCACTACCACCTTCCAAGGTAGCCTGGTCCACTCTTACCATCAGAAAGCAACCACTTCATGTTGCCTTATGAGAAGCCTTGCCCTGGATATAGTATGCAGTGGAGAGATCCAGAAGGATAGTCTGTCTTAGGAGGTCTTGATTCTCTTCCAAATCTATCCTGGCATTAAGTCTATTACAGCAAAATCAAGAGAGAATCATGTGGCACCTTAAAGATAATAATAAACTTATTGTGGTATAAGTTTTTGGGATGAAGTGGACTCCAGTTCTCAAAAACTTATGTCATCTTAAGTCTGTTAGTCTTTAAGGTACCACAAGACTCTTTGTTGTTTTCCTCTGTAGCAGGAACAGTTGATAAGAGGTGAGAAATCATTTACAGTGTTGTAAAATAATTAGAATTATTAGAATTAAATGAATTGGAAAGGGAGACAAGTGGTAGCAGCATTTGTGGAGCAGAGGTGCCTGATTCCAAATTGTGTGTGAGAGGGTGGCAGATAATCCTGACTCCTGAAGTTGAATGCCATCACTTCTGCCATTGCTGTATGATGGCCCCATAGTGCAATAAGAAAGGTGGGCTGCCACAATAACATTGCCATCATAGAGCACCTGACAATATTTGACACATAATAATTTGGATATAATGAAACTCCAGAACTGGCAAATTGTAGGAAGTTGGAAATTGATGAGTCCGTAAATTAATTAAAATGAAACAACTGAGAAATAATCATTTAAACAATTCCATTTTCATAATTCATAAATGATTAAATCTTTATTAATTAGGGTTGCCATATGTATGGATTTTCCCAGCGGTGAAATATTCTCAAAAAAGCTCAACAACTGATTTTTACTTCTTGAAATATGTATCTAGTACAGTATTGCACTGAGACCAAGCAAAAGACTTTGGTTTTTGAAGTTTGGATATCAGGTGCACTGCTTATAGTTGTTAAAAGATAATGCCACAATAGATGTTAGTCTTTCAAATGCTCCAAGAGCCTTGTTGTTTTCTGCTACAACAGATTAACATGGCTATCCTTTAGGAAGAATCCCTGGGGAACATGAAATCTCTTTCTGGTAACATTATCGTGTTAAACCTCCACTTCCATCACTGTACAATTTCACGGTATTTGCCTTAGCTAAGTTATTTATCTACCTGAAAATGTTCTTCCACGCTTCCCTTTGCCTCCTGTCCTGTGCTTCAAGCAGGGGTGACAGGGGAGAAAATGAAGGGTTAAAAATGAAGTGGAGAGGGAACAATAATTTTGCTTTTAAAATGGCAGTTGCCCAAAACTGCTCATGGGCTTGGAATGTTAAACAACTCCTGGTGAGGTGTATTAATGGTCAAGTGATGTAGTCATAGGTATCACATGCCTTTCCAGTTTATCATCATGGCCCCTCAACCACACACACAAACAGACAGCTATGTTTTTGTAGAGGCATGGGGGTAGCACTCCACAGCTACTGGAAAAAGGAATATTTTCCTAATACACCGTATTTATTTACATCTCAACTATAATCCGATGATTTGCTTTTAGCTGTACTTCTTCTTTAGTAATTAATGCTGATAAGTGGCTTGTGTAAAAAAAGTAGAAATAAGTCTATCATTAAAATCAAGAAAAATATTTCTGTTTCATGTGATTTTGATATAAAGCCATCTAATGCAACATTCTGGGTTGAATTTAGAGGATATGGAATAAAACTGGTTGCCCAACAGGGCCTTCTTGGGTATAACCCCCCACCCCTCCAAGGATAGAGGCACTCTCTGGAATAGATGGGGACATTGGGGGAAGATGCAATGGAGCAGAATGGTAATAACCAAAGGATTAGATGGAACTCCCTTTAGTTTTTGCTCACAGTGCATGGTCTGAGGTTGATGTTGCATGTAAAAAATATACTACCCAGTTTATCTGTATCAGCACCAACTCAGATGCCTCTTCCACTTGACCTTGGTAATGCATGTATAGTCAGTGGTCTCCTTCATGACATGTTACACTGTCACAACATCATAGATAGGCTGGAAGCACTTCTTAATCATTTCCTGGCTTTGCATAGCCAGTATGGGGGAGGTTGAGGTTCACAATAGACAAAACTGAGCTAAATGCACCAACAAGCTAGCTGTTCTTAAGTGCTCCGTGTGGATAATAATTGCTTTTCGAAATAATACTTGTGAATCCTACACTTTTGTTTTCTTTATATGTCTTTGGATATATTTTAATTTTAATCCGAGATTAAATTTAGGAATAAATTTAGGAACATTTTCTGAATGCCTTTCTTACCTAGTGATCTTGCCACAGCTGTAGATATCAACGAATGTTTGAAGATGCAGCATAAAGCACTGGTAAAAATTTAACCATTACTTAAAACTGCAAGGGAAATGTAAAAACAACAATAAATATTCAACCAGCCATTCAAATATGCTGGCTTGGGCAATTTTTGGCTAGAAAAGCATAAGTGAGTAATTAGATAATTGCTGCCTTGATTGAGCTTAATAGGAAACATTTCAATTAGGCTAAAGCTACATTGAGAGGAAGTAGGTTTTTACAAAGGGAAACATTCTTTGCCATGCAACTGTCAGCTTTTGCCCACACTAAGAGATGGAATTAAGTGGATCGATGCAAAGGAAACAAAAAGAAAGAAAGAAAAATGATTGCTATAATTAGACATACTTGAACATTCAAAAATTAGACTTATAGTCAAACTGATATAATTCCTTGATGATTCTTGCTTTGATAACATTGCACTTATAAAGCTCTTGCCTGTAACAAATTAGAGCATTACGTCTGTGGGACTGGTTAAATTTCCCCTTGACAAGAGAGAAAGTAATATTAGCGTTTTCTGCTATGTGACTTCCTTGAATTCCCAGGCTACCTACAATGTAAAGAAACAGATAAAACCGTTTTGCAATTGGCTCGCTTGCCTGTTGATTTAAGATTAATGTATTGATTTACAGAGACCTAGTTCATCTTAAAGAGGCTTGATGGAGCAGATCAGCTGAAGAGGATACGTTTGTCCATCTCCACAGTAGATAGGGAATATTTTAGGGTCCTTCTACACAGATGCATTTTCTTGTGAACTGCATATCTGCTTCAATGGTACCATGGGATAGTATCCAGTTTTAGTCAAAGTAGAAATTGAACCCACAGAAATTGATGAACAGGGAGGTTGACCTGGCGCCTTTATATTTTTTAGGCACCAGGCAAAAATGTTCCTCTTCAACCAGGCCTTTGGCTGATTAATATCCTACAGCCTTTTAAATGTATCCGTGGGGAGGGGGTGTTATTGTTTTGTTGTTTTGCTTTAATTTTTTACTTGTTTTTATCTTGTATTGTATTCTGTGAATCTCCATGAGATCTTCTGATGAAGGGTGGCATATAAAGTTAATAAAAAATAATAGCGACTAAGGTCCATTGCGTGTCGAGACCCCACAGCCACCCCCTCGTTGGAAATAACTCACACATGGATACGGATATTAGGTTTATGTTATTGGGCAAATTTTGGCCACAACTTTATTGAAATTACAGAATGTGAGCGGTATTGGCTTAGGCATTGATGGGACCTGAATATATCTGACTCCTGCCCATTGTGCAGGAAGTCCCCAGTAAGGGTAAGCCACAGGTAGGGGGAGCCCTGTCGATGCAGACCAACTCAAGCTCCCCCTGGTGTTCCCGTCGGGGTCTTGTCAAGGCCTTAGCCCCCCAGCCAGGCTTCAGACTAGAACAACACCCCGGGATTCCTTTAACAGAATACCCTTAAGCATGGAGGGGCAGGTGATGGCCACACCTCCCCTCCCCCCCACAAGGTCAAACAATGCCTAACCGCAACCCTAATAAAGTTGTGACAATTGCTACGAGGTAGGCGAAAACCATGTGGCCAGTGCCAATTTGCCAAGTAGAAAAATTCCTACCAGGCCCCTCGGACAACCAAGGTGATCAACCGAAGTCCATAGCAAGGCCATTGCCTAACCTGCAAAATAGGGAGAGAGGGTGGGTGATTGAGGAAGCGAGCCAAAGAGGAAGTCCTCTGGCTCACTCCTCCGTTTAAATGGTCCCGGCCATGCCCCCCCCAGCCAGCAGGTTGTCTGGCCAGGCTCCGATGTGGCTGGGATCCCCCAGGCAACGGGGGACAAGGTCCCCCGCCCCCGGTGGGGAGTGGGTGGCCACACGGTCCACCACAACTCCTCCCCACCGGAAAGTGGAGCAGATTTACTGTCAATGGGTTTACTCTGAGTAGAACTTAGTTGAATACCACCCATGGCATCTGTAATAGATACGAAATCTGAACTGGAAGTTTAGTAACTGGTCTGCTAGAAGTTCTATGAAATTATTGGCATGATCACACTAGTCCTACACATAAGAACGTGTAAGGGTCTTCATTCTGAGTCAGATTGTTAGTCCTTTTAGCATTGTCTGGTCTAACTGACTGGCAGAAGCTCTTCAGGGTCTCAGGAAGAGGTTTCCTCAGCTTTTATATCTGACTGCCATTAAGTAAGGACTTAATGCCATGTGGTAAGGACTGAACCTGTGGTTTTTATGCAGGCAAACATTCTGCTTCAGCACTGAACTTCAAACCCACCCCCTATCACAGACAGAATTTCTGAAATTTGATTGACAATTGTTTTCTACCACAGATTGATTCTATCACACATTCCCACCCCATCCGTTTTTGCAATGAAAAGAAATCTTGGATATGTCTTGCAGATCTTTCCTGTCAAAGTGTATCTGAGAATGGGCAGAGGGAGAGAGAGGGTGAAAAGTCAAAATTACCAAGTACATTGAGCATGAAATTGAGGAGCTCAAGGGAGAGTTTCATTTTCCTGCTTAAAATCAAAAAGAAACCTAGCTCCTGATAATAATTCTAACAACAAAGACCAGACTGGGAATGATTTATGTCATATTTTTCCTCATCAATAAGTTATAAATTGCAATAAAATAAAATAAATCCAATTCATGCATTTGTTAAATAGTGTGTGTGTATGTGTGTGTCTATTTTCATTGTGTGGCAGTAAGTTCCCTTAAAGAGCCTTCTGGAATAGTAGTACTGAAACCTGGTACTGAGTTTGTTTAGCCTGGAAATATTTTGCCTGAGGTAAAGAACCATTGGAGATTTGCATATCCGCAGCTATAATTTAGTCATTTGTGTTTGGCTGATGTATGACAAATTGACTAATGACTGCCCTGAAGAGGAATGTTTGCCAGCCTGACATTTTGGATGCAGAATTCTCAAATCAATACTGAGGCATGCTGCCTGCATAAAGGACAGAGCCTCTTAAACTTTTGCTTTTCCGTCGATTTGTATTCTGCTTGCAGTCTTTCCTCCAGGAGCTGGATTTAGATGAAGCTCTGTATTCTGACAGAAGCTTGACTCCCTGCCAGAAAAACTGGAAATGGAGGCAACCTAAAGTAAATACTGATAGTATTTCTCTCCCTCTCTTTTACTCTTGAACATTTTTTTAATAAAAAGGAAAGGCATATGTTCATAGCCTAACTTGTCCCAATAGAGGGTCAATTACAACCATTTGGCTGCAAATCCAATCCAAGAAAAATACAAAGTAAAGAAACAGCAACAGCAGGTACCCAGGGCCCCCACTACAGTCAGATGTTCTCAGTACATGTCAAATGTGAACATAAAGCCTATGGGTAAGATATTTTTCATCCTTCAGTTTCCCATGAAAGTCCAAAATGAATCAATAAACCAGGGAGACATTTTTGCATAGTTAGGTATTTTCCTGCATAGTCCTATAAATGTCTACAAAGATCTGAGTTCTTTTAACAGGAATCATGAGGAGAATAAATTCATATCTGATTTAGATAAAAATTGTCTGGCCAGATATTTACATACATATGCAAATCCAAGTTAATCAGGGCAACAGAGAGACTGAAATCCAAGGCTTACAGAGATGAAGTTCAAATGGTGACATATTTATAAACCAGTGTTTCCAAAACTTGGGTCTCCAGCTGTTTTGGGCTAAAACTCCCATCATCCCTAGCTAGCTAGTAGGACTAGAGCTCAGGGATGATGGGAATTGTAGTCCAAAAACAGCTGGAGACCCAAGTTTGGGAAACCCTGATATAAACGGTCCCAAAGCATGGTTGGAAAGCACCTGATCTATTTCTGAAGCTGTGTAAATAGCAACTACTTTGGAACCCACCTTCCTCACTTCTACCACATGCATACAGCTCTATGATTTTGGCCCAGGTAGGAATGCAGATGACTACACAATACAATAACAGAACAGTGAAGAGACTTTGTAACAGTATAGAGAAAACTATGGATACACTTGATCTAGCAATTTGCTGCAGACGTAAGAGATAAGCTTGCTTGGGTTGTTCTGTGCATTTCAAAGCGAGACCACACAACACATATTCCGTGTGCTGTTTCTGAAGCTGAGTGCATAGGCAGTGCAGTAATCTTGTTTAAAACCTTATTAAAAACCCTACACAAATGCATAGTGGAGTCCCTAAAATGGCTGGATGGGGCCTTGTGTTCTAGCAACTCCTGCAGCTAAGTTGGTGCCAAACATATTGCTCAGCTTTGCTTTAGACCACTTCAGCAAGCCCAAGATGGGGCTTTTGCCATGTGGGCAGCCCAAGACCTCCATACTCACTGCCCAGGCTTGCACCCCAGTGAGGTCACTTTGGGGCTGCTAACACAGTGGTTTGACTTCACCCCTGGAGGCACACTCCATTGTCTCTTGAGACAGATCAATACCAACTCTATCTATCTATCTATCTATCTATCTATCTATCTATCTATCTATCATCTATCTATCATCTATCTATCTATCTATCTATCTATCTATCTATCTATCTATCTATCATCTATCTAGCTATCATCTATCTAGCTATCATCTATCTAGCTATCTATCTATCTATCTATCTATCTATCTATCTATCATCTATCTATCTATCTATCTATCTATCTATCTATATCTATCTATCTAAAGGTGATGGGCAAAATATAATGAAACAAGTAAAATAATAATAAAAAAACACAAAAGAGAAAAATATTAATTTTAAACAATACAAAATAGACACTCATGGTAGAGACCTCTTCATCAAGCTGGGAAGACTTGTCATAGCAAAAATGCCTCCCCTTGTTTCTGGAAAGTACACACAGTGGATGTATGTTATATCTTGACATAAATGCTGTTGCAGAGTTGGAGTCTAAAACAACTGAAGAGCACCAGGTTGGTAAATATTTGTTGGCATCAGGAGGCAATGGAGGAATGCGCTTTTGGAGGCGAAGTCAAACTGTTGGAGAGCTACACTGTCTTCTGTGGCTGCAGAGACTGATATGGGAGAGACCTTTTTTTTGCAGCTGGGGCAGATGAGTGCATTCAGTTGTGCTGCTGCAGTTGCACCACAGCATTTCTTCGTTCTGTGCTCCTCCCAGTAGTCGTTCTTGACTCTGGTCACTGCTGTGGATAGACAACCTGACTGCCTGTCTCCAGGCATTGCAGTCATCTGCAAGGGATTCCCACTCAGAGTTGGTCTGCCAATGCGCCTAATGCCTGAAGCCAGGCATCCCCATACAGCACATCCTCGTGGACTCAGATGTGAACCTAAGGTTTCCTCAAATGAGCAAGGGAAGTCTGGCCCTCCAGGAGATTTCCACATTGGCAATCACTTCTAGGAGTCATCAAATCTAGATGCCACTGCCTCAGAACTGCGGGGCCTGATCCCAGCTCTCTGGGTTTCTGGGTGGTTCTCAGACCCCTCTTCATCTCCACCCGGGCTGTAGAACAGTGTGGAGTATAAATGGCTCTTAGGCTTTAGGAACCTGTTTTCCAACTCTGAATTTAATAGTTAAACTAAAACTATGTTAATAGATTATGTTTAGTTGTATTAAATCCTTTTATGCTGCATACTTTTTTCCCCTTACTGATGCAGTGAATGGCTTTTGGAGAGGTTAAAAGGTGACAACCTTACCAAGAAAACAGGTGTGATTCAAAGAGGGCATGGTCTGACACATAAGATTACAGATCGTCTCTAAAGATCTGTCTTTTAGATCTCTGGTCAAAAATTCCTTGTGAATGTGAAAGTTTTGATTCTGAAATTGCAGAGGAGCTTGCACAGTGGTACCTCGGTTTTCGAACGTCTCGGAAATTGAACATTTCGGTTTTCAAACGCCGAAAACCTGGAAGTAACTGCTTCGGTTTTCAAACACTTTTCAGAAGTTGAAGGCTACGGCAGCGTAGCTAGCCCCTCAGGTGCCTGGTGCGAGGGCATGTCCTGCAGCCGGGGCAAGCCTCTCCGAAGCTTGGAGCCTCTTCACCGCCTCCCCTTCAGCTGTAGGGCGGCTGAGGGAGAGGCAGTAGGCAGACACAAGTCCCACGCTGCTGTTTCAGGCAGCGCGGAACCTGGGGGCCTAAGCCACCATGTCACTTCTAAAACGTTTTGTGAGCCCAATTTTTTTAAAACTCATTTTGTCACACACCCCCCCTCAGTGATGACACCCGGGGCGGACCGCACCCCCCTTCCTCCGCCACTGGCCACGTGGCTTCCATATTGAGTTTTCCATAAGTAAATGCTTCTGGAAGTAAATGCTTTGGTTTTCAAACGTTTCAGAAGTCGAACGGTCTTCCGGAACAGATTACGTTCGAAAACCGAGCTACCACTGTATTTTGAAGAGGGTTGGACAACAGAGTTAAGACAACAATATGTTATCTTTCTTTGAAGGTAACATATTTGCTGTATAAGGTTCGGCTCATTCAAGTTTCCTGTTGCTGAAATGGCGTTTGACCAAATTGCAGGATGTTAGCATCCAAAATGCATATGTAAAGGGTTAATTGCAAGAGGTGTGGAACTCTGAGATGTCATATACCTTCTGGCAGTTATGGCAGTTGGTACAGTTATGGCAGTTAGTAGAACAGTCTTAACAGTTAGAGCAGCAGATATGCTATGTTGTGCCTCTAACCGTCTGTCACAGTTTAATCTATGTAAGAAATATTAGTAACTTAAGAAACAGCCCCCTGCACTGTATATTTACTCTGCAGCTGTAAGTACACCAAGTAAACGTTATTTGTTCCTTAAACTTTAAAAGAGAGTGTCTTGCGTAGTTTTTATAGGAGGGAAAAGAGAACTACTTAACGGGTCAAACGACCAAGGGCTGACATCTGCATACTCTGCAAATGGGAACTAGTGTCCAATTCCCACACATATGCAGCAAAAGCGTTCTCCTTCCTGCCTCGGCCTGCTTATTTCTGTTGCAGAGCCTTTGCTGGTGAATACGGCATTCTTTCCTGTCTTCTTTCCACACCAGGGTCTCATTATGGAACTGTCATTGTAACACAGGTGCTATTTGCTCAAAATAGATGCAACCAAACAGAAGGGAGACTTATTCAGCAGAAGAACTGGCTTTATTGGGGAAAAGGGATAATTTAGTTTCAACATGTACCATCCAAGAAGAAGAAGAAAAATGGAAAATTCCTGTCATCATCTTCACTGTTTCCAACAGGCCTCCTCGTTGAACTGGAATCACTTCTGGATTTGATTTGGACTAATCTGACTGCTGAATATTTCTAGTTGCTGAGTATTTTGTAAATGAGACACAATTTAGAAACTTGCACCACCCTGAAGCATTTTTAAAGTTAACAATTTTTTAAAAGTCTGCATGACAGAAACAAGCTCAAGGCTCGCTTGTGAAAATGGCAAAATACATCAGGGCTGCTTTTCCTAAAACACTGGAAATACTGAACTAACATACAAGTATGAAAAATTAGAGTGCTATATGATTGAGGTGCCAATCTTATAATAACTTAGAAAGGAAATGCTATTGAACTCAGTGGGGTTTACTTCTAAGTAGACACATTTAAGATAACACTATATAGGAAGCTGGTACACTAATATTTATACAGTGGTACCTAGGGTTAAGTACTTAATTCGTTCCGGAGGTCCGTACTTAACCTGAAACTGTTCTTAACCTGAAGCACCACTTTAGCTAATGGGGCCACCCGCTGCTGCCGCACCGCCGGAGCACAATTTCTGTTCTCTTCCTGAAGCAAAGTTCTTAACTTGAAGCACAATTTCTGGGTTAGCGGAGTCCGTAACCTGAAGCATATGTAACCTAAAGCGTATGTAACTTGAGGTATTAGTTTGCAGCCTGTACCACATTAATCATGCAACACTGGAGGTTGGTATGGTGTGATTTGATTTGTTGTGCTGGAGTTGTTTGTTGCTTATGTCTTTGGATTGGGTTTGGTTTCTATATGTTCAGACCCTCCCAGTGTCCCTCTTTCCCAGGGACAGTCGCAGATTTACATAAACTGTCCCAGTTTCTGATTTGATCCCAGAATATCTCACTTTTTCTTAGGACATCCCTATTTTCATCAGAGAAATGTTGGAGGGTATGGAGTTATGCAACCCCTGAGCTGTCTCAAGGCAGTACTGTATAGGGAAGTTTTTAAATGTTTAATGTTTTATTATGTTTTTATATATATATATTGGAAGCCACCCAGAGTGGCTGGGGCAACCCTGCCAGATGGGTGGGGTATAACTAGTAATTTATTATTATGAAATAGAACTTCATAGGAGAATTTCATAGAATTTCATAGGAGAAATGTTGGAGGGTACGTATGTTGTGTCTCTGTGGGCCTTCGATTTTCAAAAATATGTGGTATTTTCAGTTCCATTACTTTCCATAGCCAGGTCTGTAGCTTTCTGTGTTTAGGTCCCGTCCCCCCAAAGATTTCAAAGTGGATTAGCCGTTATTGTGCTTCAGTAGTGCCCTTCTATAGCTTATAGGCTGTGTGGACATTTTACATTTGCATGCCAGTGCTTTCTTGACCACCTCCAGGGATCAAGTATGAAGTTTGCAGATTGTTCATCCAAACCATAGGTGCCAACTCTAAGGGGCTGAGGTGTCCTCAAAGTATGTGGGCACAGGGCTGAGCCCTCCCAATCTTGAGGGCCCAGGCCTTCCCGTGGTGGCAGCGGCCTTGCTGGACCTCCCCACAGTGGCGGCAGGTCTCATTGGGTCTCCCCATGGTGGTAGTGGGCCTTGGCATGTCTCATGGCCTCTTCCTGACATGCGTGATATTGCTAGAATATTTTTAGGCTTAAAATATTTTGAAGTTTATAAAGTCTTTCTAGCCAATGTGGTAAATTAGGGTTGCCATATTTCAAAAAGTGAAGATACGGACACAAACGTTGTTGAGCTTTTTTCAACATGGACACTGATTCCAACTGCAATGTTCTGGGTGTGTGCAGGCATTTTTTGGGCCATCTCTCACAAAATGTCTCTTGGCCCTTTTTCGGAGCAGGGCAAGTTGAGGCAGGGAGGTGGCGACAGAGACTGCATGGGCATAATGAGGAGGGCCTGAGTTCCAATTCACTGCTCCTGTCACCAGAGACAGTGGGCTCCTTCTGCCTCATTATTGGGGAAGGAAGCATGTTAGACAAATAGACAACATTAACCACAAGCAGGTAGATTCTCTAGACCAGTGTTTCCCAACCACTGTTCCGTGGCACACTAGTGTGCCGCGAGATGTTGCCTGGTGTGCCGCGGGAAAAATTTAAAAAATATTTTTTTTTAAGTCAAATTTTCGATTGGGGCGCCGTCACTAGATGACCTCTGGGGTTCCCTCCCTCCCGCTCTGCGCCTCCCTCCTCCTCCTCCTCCGGGGAGGCCCTTCCTGGCTCTCGGCCAAGGCTTGGCGGCTGCCACTCACTCGCTCGCCCACCCGTCCCTCCATCCCTGCACCCGGCCTCTCCCCCTCCGTCCCCGGCGCGGGGGCTGCCGGGATCCGTAGTCCCCTCGCCCTTGGGCTCCGCGCCCGCGCGGGGTGCGCGAACTACGTTTCCCAGCGTGGCCTGGCGGGCCGGGCGTTTTGTTTGAAGCGCTCTTCTCCCGGCCATGGAATGAGCGCAGCGGCGGTGGCCGGGCGGGCAGGGGCTCTTCCGCGCAGCCCCCGCGCAGCCTGCCTGCGCCCCCGCGGAGATCGGGCGGCAGGATGGAGCCCGGGGATCCCCGCGGAGGCGGAGCGGCGGAGGCGGAGGCTGCCCCCCAGGTAGGGCTGCGTCAGGGGTTTTTTATTTTTGCAATGCTGCATCCGCGCCGGAGGGGACCCATCGGACCGCGGGGAGACCCCTTGGCGGGCGTGCAAGGCAATGCATGCGTGCAGGCGTTGCATGGAGTGCAGTGCAATGCAATGGCAACGCGGCGCCCTGCATGCATGCATGCAACTTCCACCGGCGCTCCGGACTTGGCAGGTGAGGGGGGTCCCCAGTGGGCGGCAGAGAGAGCCGGGAGGGCGAAGGGGAGCCGGGGGGAGCAGCGCTGCTCCCCGAGCCGAGCCCGGGGGGAAACTTCGGCGTCGTTGCGCCGGGTGTTGGAAGCGGAGGCTGGCGGGGGCCCCTCACCTGCAAAACCTGGTCGCCTCTCATATATTTCGTGCATTGCATTCATCGCCCGCTTTCTCCTCCAAGGAGCTCCCGGGGGCGCGCGTGGTTCTCCCCGTGTTATCCTCGCAACAACAGCCCTGCGAGGTGGGTCAGGCGAGTGGCCCAAGGGAGCACCCAGGGATTGTCCTGGCCAGGTGGGGTGATTTGAACCCTGCTCTCTGCCCGGTCTTCGTCCTCATTTAGCCCCCACATGTGCATGACTGTGCATGACTGAGGTTTCCCCCCCTCGTCTTGGCTATGGTGTGAGTCTGTGCTGTTAATTAACGGGGTTCTGCCTCGGAGAAGATGAGCCAGCCCTCAAGGAGGTGATTATGTAATTTGCTAGCAATTCATGTCCCTCCCGGCGTGACGCTGCGCGCTGACGTCACGGGGCTGTAATGGTGGTGTGCCTCGAGATTTTTTTCATGAAACAAGTGTGCCTTTGCCCAAAAAAGGTTGGGAAACACTGCTCTAGACTGAGGGAATGCTAAAGAGACAAGCCACTGCTCTATATAAAAATGTGATCTGCTTTTTCAGCAGGTGGAACTTCTGTGAGAAAGTTGTGGGCGGAGTGGGAGCAAATGTGCTGCCCAAGCTTTTTTGGTGTTTGTCCTAGAGCAGTTCCACAAGTTGAAGAGACAAATCTCTTTTTTAAACTGATCAGTGGCTTGCCTCTGTGGCAAAAAAAAACCTAAAGAGAAAGCTCTGGCAGTGCAAGTGGTTATCTTTGGCACATGCACAGAGCCTCATCATCGCATAAGCTCAGAGGGCGGGCCAATACCCTTTCAGAGACAATATCCTTACACAAAACTGTGAAAACCACAGAAGGGCACTATCAGTCGAGAAGCTGGGATTAAGGAATGAGTCCTTCCCTGGGAGTTTCTCAAACGCTACCCCGCCTCCCTGCCCCAGGTTGCTCATGCAGAGTATCTTGTGGCCTACTGTAAGTTGGGGGGTGAGAACGCAAGCATATTCCTGCTGTGTAATGAAAGGAAAAGACAACCAGTGAGTGGCTATACATATGTATACACACTGAGGTTATGCCACTCGCTGGGGTGCCTGTCCCAAACCTAGTTCTGGATATGCCTGAATGGTTGCATTCCTTTCCCTTCCCCTCCTCTTGCTTTTCCTTTGCTACACTACTGGTGGTCTGCTGGACTATGTGCAGATGTTTCTCCCATGCTATTTCATGCTTACTTTAAAGTGGCTGTTTAGTAGGGGAATAGAGAATCAACACGTGGGGGACCATCTGCTCCGATGGTGTTCCTAAGCAAACAGCAGATAGCCCTGCCACTGTCTTTGATCCCATATCACTGCTTTTGGCTTAAGTTTCAGGCTGCTGAGCAAAGGTGCATGTGAGCTTGTGCTTTCTGCCCTTTCTTTCACAGTAGCAGTACTTACAGATGTTTGCTCTGGGACTTTCTTTTCCAGTCTGTTTCTCCTGTCACTCTGACTATGACTGGAGGACTTGATTTCCTGGATTTTCTCTCTCTCTGTCTCCTCTGTGAAGCCAAGATGCTTCTTCCAGTCAGTGACTCGTTTCTCAGCTGTTCTGGTGTTTGTGCTTTATTTGTGTACCCTCAAATGTACAACCCTACATTTGGTTTCTTCTTTCAGAGAAGGCCAGGCTCAGCACTGAATGTTATAATCCTTTCCAAAACAGGTGTCACACCAAAAAGAAGAAAATTCAATATTTGTGTTGTTAAAGACAACACAGAAAGAATTGTTCTAAGCACCAAGGACAGGCAGCGGCACACTACATAAAAATGGCATTTAAATGGCATTTGGGTGCTTGCATTTTGGTTGTATTCAGGACCATGAAATTCTTATTTGTTTAACATGACAGAGCATTTGTCTCTGGAGGACAAATATTGAGGACAAATATTGAGACTGCCCCCTCATGAATCACAGACAATGCTCAGGGAGAAAGCAGGAATTGCCTTTTTATATTCTGTCAATTGATAAGTATGCCTGGGCTTTCGGGAGGGAATTTTGATTTTTAGTAATTGTTGTAATTTTGCTTTTTAAAATGTGCTAAGATCTTATGTATGGGTTAGATAAAATATGTTAAATATTAAATACATTGTAAGTCACCTGGACACCTTTTAGTGTTACAAGTGACTAATAAGTTGGATAAATAATAATAATTGAAACTACTCTAGTGGTATCAAAGATAGTGGTTAGGGCCAGGCAGAGAACTGGAATGAAAGGGAGCTGAAATATTTGCATCAGTTGCATTTGTTTATTTATTAGTTTCTTAAGTTTCTTAAGCTTTAGTTTCTTTAGTTTGTTTTATAAATAAAAATAATACCTTTATGACTATGAGTATGTGTGTATGTATGTGTGTGTGTGTGTGTGTGTGTGTATATATATATATATATATAATCCCTGGATGCATACCGTAATGAAATATGCTGCATGTGCCTATGCTTGTGAATACCCCACTGAACTCACTAGGACTTATTTCTTTGTAAACCTACATAGGATCATTCCGAAGATCCCATGTTCATTCCGGAGCTCTACATGAAACCAGTTCTTATATGTAAGAATTCTGTTTGCTGTCTTAATACCTTTGAAAGAGATGAATAAATAGAATGTTTTGGTGTGTGTGTTTTTCTACAGACAATTGGAAATTACTGTGCTGCTGTTCTATTTTCCAGATGTGGAAAACAGCTTGTCTTTCTCTTTCCTGTTTTAAAGAGGCTAGTCTAGCTGAATTTGTTTCAGATGGCAATGAAATTAGAGGCACACATGGAACTGGGAATGTTCATTTTTGCATTACCCTACTAATTAATTAGGAGTGATGAAAAATCACTCCAGAAGTCTTCACTAGGCTTTTTAATCAAGTTAAATCCAGACACAGTATTGCTGCTTTTAGACATCTCAGCTTGAGCTACTTTATGGAGTCCATTTGGTTTGCACCTCAACCTAAGTATTGCATGAAATAATGTATTTTGTTGGAACTGTACAGTTGTGCATGAACATGTACAGCTTAAAACTTTGCGATTGATTAATCCTACAAAAGATGAAATCTTCCCTAGTTCAGTTCCATAATGGAAGCTAGGTCTGCTGCAGCAGCCGTGAACCAAGCTTTAGAACTGGTTCTTTCCTTTCACCAGTAATTTGTGAACCTCTGCACTGCCACTCCTTCCCATTCTGCTAAGTAATGTGAGAAACCCCAGACCACATTCCCTGTCAAGCGAAAACATTCAAGGAGGGCATGGAGCAAGGGAGTCCTGATAGCCCCCCAGAGAAACTGGTTGGGGGGGGCGCATTCAGTCCCCAAGCATGAGATTCTCCACCCTTAGACTCTGGCCAATGTGTGTGCATTCTACTCAGTGATGTCACTTTATCTGTTTCAAAAAGCTATGGAAAAGCAATAAAATAATAATAATAATTTTTTTTAATCATACCCCGTCCTCCCCGGCCAGAACCGGGCTCAGGGCAGCTAACACCAATAAAATTACAATAAAACGTAATAGAAAAAAAGAAGTTAATTAAAATATGGGTTAAAATACAATTTAAAATGCAGCCTCATTTTAGTAGTAGCCCATAAATCAAAACCATAAGGGGAGGGAAACATAAGGGTCAGACTGAGTCCAAACCAAAGGCCAGGCGGAACAGCACCGTCTTGCAGGCCCTGTGGAAAGATGTCAAATCCCGCAGGGCCCTGGTCTCTTGTGACAGAGCATTCCACCAAGTCGGGGCCAGTACTGAAAAGGCCCTGGCCCTAGTTGAAACCAATCTAACCACCTTGTGGCTTGGGACCTCCAAAGTGTTGTTATTTGTGGACCTTAAGGTCCTCTGCGCGGCATACCAGGAGAGACGGTCCCACAGGTATGAGGGTCCTAGGCCGCATAGGGCTTTAAAGGTCAAAACCAGCACCTTAAACCTGACCCTGTACTCCACCGCTACCTTTTTTCAATCCCAGGCTTGTGGGAGCAAACTCTGATTAGAGAAATGTACTCTACATGCACTCTTATTAGCTCCTTTGCTTCAAGTCCAGATCATGATACATTAACACAGAATTCAGACTTCTCTTTCTGACTTAACTACATCCCTGAAGTTGCCATGTTTCTGTGACTACCTAACTCACTTCTCTGCTGTGGATTGTGACCATTTTGTATGGCCTTCTTTCACACAGAGAGAACAGCATTGCATGGAAAACTGTGTTGTTTGTCTGGGTCAGTCCCCACTGATAAATAATTTTATAAAACTTTCCCTTAAGTTTAGTACATACTGAATATATTAGTGATGTGCTTTCCATCAACCCACTGCTTTCCCAAGACAGTGTATCTACAGGCTTTTTCCACTTGCTTTGTAAAGAAGGGCATATAAAACGGCAAAATTAGCTTTCCCCCCTTTGAAAAATCTTGTGAAATCATCTGCTTAATGGCTAGTTTAGCATCGCCAGGTTTTCAGGGCAGCTGACAAATTGTGCAGTTTTAATGCATGGGAATAATGGAGCTTATGGGGCATAAACCTACTGGTTGTAAATCCTCCTTTGATCTTCTGGTGGTTTGTTAGGGTTTTAGGGGGCATTTAATTTAATCGTTTAATTTTTGTCTAAGAAAACAAAAGAAAATGAGCCAATACTGAGGAAGAGGGAGTAATACAATTTTACCATTTTTACCAATGATAAAAACAAAATGTAGCAGCAGCCATGGCTCTGCTCTGTCCACTGCTGATTTCAAAAGAGCAACAGTTTGCATCCACTACATCAGTAGTTATATGTAATTTCATTATATCATGAATTGTTTAAGAAAGACAATCACAAAGCCTTTCATGGTGCAATACAGTGGTACCTCGGGTTACAGACACTTCATGTTACAGACTCTGCTAACCCAGAAATAGTACCTCAGGTTAAGAACGTTGCTTCAGGATGAGAACAGAAATCTCGCTGCGGTGGCGCGGCGGCAGCGGGAGGCCCCATTAGCTAAAGTGGTACCTCAGATTAAGAACAGTTTCAGGTTAAGAACGGACCTCCAGAACGAATTAAGTTCTTAACCTGAGGTACCACTGTAGTGTTGTTTCCTTGTTGTTGTTTTAATAACAAAATAGTGAAGTATATTTAGCGCTTTGTCAGGACATGATTTCAGCTTTGATGCTAGTATTTATTAGAATTCATATCCACCCATTAAAATCCATTACAAAATTATATTCAAGAGAATAGGGTGGGTTAGGGTTAATGTTTAGAATATTTTCTCTGTAACGTTTAGAGTATTGCTTCTGCATGAAATGAAATAGGATAGCCTTGCACAGACTCTCTCTCTCTCTCTCTCTCTCTCTCTCTCTCTCTCTCTCTCTCTCTCTCTGTGTGTGTGTGTGTGTGTGTTCCGTTCCCGTTAGGAGTTTCACGGAAAGCAGGCTCTCACCAACTGCATTTTCCCTCATCTCAGTACCTCAGTGACACAACCGATTTCCCATTTCTTTTAGATTTTAACAGAAGAGGACCTAGAAGCACCACCTGGTATTCTAAGAGGCCATGTGTACTTCTGTAAGCTTTATTTACAGATGTACAGCAAAATGCTCTCTTCTTTTTAAAATGTATTGTACTTTGCTTTCTAGAAGGCAAACTCACCCTGTAGTGGTAAACATGCTGGCATCAGGTCTCTCTGCTGGTGCTATGTGGAAAAGATAACAGCACGGGAGGCTTTAAATCCTCATATTGTTGTGGCTTCTTAGTTTTGTCAGGTGCTGTGACTTGGTCCTAACACTGAGCTTAGGAGACAAAACAGTTGGAAACCTGGTGAATGGCACCAAGGGTCAGTGAAATTTACTATGGGCAGCTGCTGCTTCAAAGCAACTCTCTGTGCAGAAGCCTATTAAGAAGTAGTAGGTTACTTTCCTGCAGTTTCCCTTAGCATGATGGATGATGTTCTGAAAAGCGAAAGGACTTCCTGTGCCATGGAGGTTGCGTGTGTGTGTTAGATGGTGAGGGCAAGGCATTCTTTATTTAGTTAAGTTACCAAATAATTAATGCTACTAGGCTGTTCAGCACTGCCATTTTTGTTCAGATCAGTTTGTGTACAATAACATTGCCTCTAGCTCCTGAACAGTATTTTCATATTTGTAATTTGTAATAGGGTTCTTTGAATTAGTAATAGAATAAAGTTAATGTATAACTCATCAGTATCAAGAGTCGTCAGATATTTGGCTCCTGCTATAGTTATACTCAGTGCTATTTTTCTAGCAAAAGTGGTGCTGGAACACACCATGTATGCTTTTCTCTTAGAATGGCAATGGCGCCCACATGAGAGGTGCCGGAACTGATTTCTGGTGAGTTCTAGCTGAAAAAATGTCCTGTTTATACTGCACATTGGAGTCTTATTCTAGAACTGAGATTCCCAAATTGTGAGTGTGGATTTTTGTTTGTTTATCGTTTTCACAGTGGAAATTTGGGGGTGTCACACATGCCCCTCTCCATATTTCATGTTGGATTTGCATATGGGAGATCTGGGTTCAAAACCCAGTTCTACCTTGAAACACACTGGATTATCCGCTTGACAGGATTGCTGAGCAAATAAAATTAACCATAAATCTAGAGGGGATAGCATACCCTCTAATATTTCAAAGATTTAGACTGCAGCCCTAGATATACCTGACTGGGAATAAGTTCCATCGGACATAGTGCTAACGAAGTAGTTCTGTTAGTGCAAGGATTTCTGCTTGCACAATGGAATGCCCCCCTTCCCTGCACACCCCTAAATTTGTTTTAGGGTTCCCCAAGCCCTCTAGCAAGGCTGCAACTCTGAAAGCTTGACTTGAGCAGAGAGGCATACTAGAGTTCTCTTGTTTAATCTGTGCAAGGAGAGTCTCCTCACAGTTAATAAATAAATAAATATTTTTAAATATATTTATATCCCGCCCTCCCCAGCCGAAGCCGGGCTCAGAGCGGCTAACTACAGTTAGATCTTATGGGGGAACTAAGCCTACCTGGGGAGGCAGGGAGCTGAGGTCCCACCTGTTATGCACGGAAGTTCTCACCCTGGGCCAGCAGGGGGGTACTGTAGATAGTTTTCACTCAGGTCCACATATGCAAATAAGGAATTGAAAGTGACATTCAGTGATTGGATAGTTACAGAAAGTTGTTACTGTTGCGTTGTAGTGGAGCTCTATATAAACAGGCTGAACCCTTCAGTTCAGTTCTGTTCTGGCCTGTGAATAAACAAGAGCTGTCTGAAGAATCACTGAGTCGACTGATATGTTCACGCACAATCTAACACCACCTAAATTTTCAAGGAGGGGGCCGGCCCCCCTCAATACTCTGCAGCCACAACCGGTCCCATTGGGCATACCCACGGCCACAGCAGGCCTCATTTGGCCTTCCCGAGGCTGCAACGGGCCCTGTTGGGCCTCCTCAAACCACATGATGTCACATGTGCGGTGCACATGTGACATCACAAGTGTGTGTGTGTCCCCCGAGTTGAGCGGAACCCAGTTTATGTGCTCCAAGGCCAATTCTTTCCCCCGCTTCAGACCTGTTCTCTGCTGCTACATGAGGCAGCAGGGAGCACCTCACCTGTCTTGCAGCACAAAGCCAATATCTGTGGCCCCTGCTAGCCTTGGGGAGGCCCTGGTCCAGAAACAGGATTTTGCCTCAAGGATTCTCCCCAGCCATAGAGATCCATAGTTTCTCTCTTCCACCTTCTGTTCAGGTGTTCAGCATGCCCATGTGCATACCACCCACTTTGTTTATAGGGAAAGTGGTCAGAGCATATCCAGATGGTTCAAAAAGGTTATCGGTCACTCCACCGATGCTTAGTTTCTCAGAAAACATATTCCACTCCTCTCATGGTGCTTCTGCAGTTGTGGAGATTATTCCCCACCCCACCGATTTTCATTTTATCTCCCAACATGAACAGATTATACAGATCACACATAACGTATATTCAGCGCCCAGAAAGAGTACCGGGGCTGCCTGTTATTTCTCTCCCTACTAGCTTCATGCACATAGGTAAAATCCTTTTGAGGAACCATATCAAGTGCTAAGTAACTGGACACCCCATGCGTCAAAGGTTTACAGCTCCAGCTGTACAGCATGTACATGAAGGGAAAGAAGTATGCAACAAGTCTCCTGTCTCCCTTCATCCTCTTGCAGAGTTCCCCACCACATATGCACGTTGTGCGTTCTTCCGCCCACATAAGGCAGGGTAATATCCGGCCCCGAGTGAAGAAATACTGACAATAAAACTGCAGCACGAATGTTCCAAGAATGGTGTCCAAATAACCAGATTTAGTACATCCATTTGTATCAGTTTAGGAAAGCAGCATCAGTGATAGGAACTCTGTTTACAGGGTTTTCTTGTCCTAAAACTGCTTGCAGGTGCTTCCTTCTTGTCCAACACATAGATCCCAGAGAATAGTTTTCTGGGATCTTTTTGAGGCAGTTTACTTATGAAATCAGTCAGTGGTTAGTGATGTTCTGCCTCATCTGCTGCTGCTCTACAAGTCTGCATTTAAAACTGAATTTTCCCTCTGTAGGTCTGTTAGCAACTGATCAAGTCTTAATATCTATTATTATGCATTTACTTATTGTTCCTATGTAGAATATCTAAATCCTGTTTAGGCCAGTTCTCTGAACTAAAGTTCCCCATGTTTTATGCTTTTAGATATGCTGCAAGCCGCCCAGAATGGCTGGGGAAAGTTCTTTGCTATTCAAATTATTAATGAATTAAAATATTGATTTACATTAAAATGTGAATTAGATATGAGTTTTGCCGACAAGATGGGCAACACAACCTAAATTGTGTTGAAATCAACACAGATTGATACAAGACTATGTGCATGATATTGCCACATTTTCCAGAGAATGAACCTATGCTTGTTTGAATATGCTATTCCACTGACTAAAAAGAAAATCTAGTTTGATGGCAGCTTAAATTCGGGCAATTTAAAAACAGATCAGTTTGCAGCTCTATTGACAAGGATTCAGTATGCACCAAACTGCAAATATGTTCCATGAAACTAATTAGACTTGGATTTGGTCAATATCTGTGGAGGAATCCCCATCTTTTTATTGAATTTCTATACCACCTTTCACCCAAGGATCACAGGGCAGTTTACAATATAAAATCTATGCTGCTCTTCTGATGCAACATTAAAAAAAAGATACAGATAAATTGAAAATGATTCAATACAGAGCAGCAAAGAAGAAAAGGGATAAAATAGATTGTTGAATAGGGAAATGTTAAATAAAATGGGCATGTTTGCCTTTAGCAATATAATTTGGTCTTGACAGTCTTCAAATATCTAAAAGCCATCTAGAAAAAAAAAAATCCCCAACCGCTGGCAACAGATTATGGGACAAATTACGACAGTTTTCAAATGGAGTTAGCATCAGCAGTTGAAAAACCCATTGGCTGATAGAGCAAATTGGAAAGTGTAGAGCCATTTTCTTTGGGATTTTTAAAAATAATAGTCTGGACAAACAATTAGGAAAGAGGTGGCCCCTACCTCAGTAAAGGGGTGAACCAGGACTCTGTGCCATAAACATTCTTATTACCCCCACCCCCAAATCTCTTGAATGGCCATTACAACTCCAGACCACAAATTCTAAATGTAGCCAGCATATATGAATTTCAGCAACAGATTCCTTGGATCTTGTACAGGGGGGTGGCGGGAGAGTTTTATTCTCCTTATGGTAGTTAGTCATTCCAGTCCTGTTTATTTATGTCTTTGCTGGCTTTTTTTCCTCCCCTTGACCCTAGGTCCAGAAGCAACTTCAGGGTCCTGCCAGTGAAGCCGTATGTTATTCCTGGCTGGGTGAGCTGGGGAAAGTGTCAAAGAGAATACTTCTCTTGTACCCTGCATGTGTCAGAGAGAGGCAAGGAGAGGTAGTGAACATCTGCCCATTTTTGGCTTTGCTCTATTGAAAACAATAGAGGGGGAAGGAGGGAGAAAACCCTTGTTTTGCTGCCAAGACCAGGATCTGATGAATATGTAGCATCTAAAAAAGCTACTGGGGATTCCAAATTTTACTTTAAGAACTTGAGCTTTTTTTGTAGCAATGTTAGAAGCCAAACAGGACATGTGTGACTCTCTGTAAATCATTTATCTTAGCAACAAGTAAAACTCCATTCCTAATGCCCTGCTTTTAGAGGAGTAGGTAAGTGTTTGATTTGGTATTCCATTCTTCTCATTGGCTGTGAGCATCATGGATTTGGGACTGATGACTGAGATGCTGTCATAACCAGTTTTGTTCATTTTTTTTAAGCAGGTGCTGGCACTGCTAACAGGAAGGGTCAGATGGGGACAGCTGAGAAGTTACACTAAAAAAAAGGAGGTTCCTGATGTGGAAAATGTTGAGGACAGCTTAGCTGCTGTGAGACTCTGCATCAGCTCCATTTGCAAGATTTCCAGGCTAGCTCTCAGGTTCTCTCTAGTGACTAGAGTGTTGGATTTAGACCAGGGAGACATTCCGGATTCAAGTCCCCACACAGTTGTGAACTTCACTGGGTGACCTTGCACTCCTTCAGTTCGCACTCCTTCAGTTCGCACTCCTTCAGTTCTCCAACTCTCAGGTCCCACCAACTCTCTGGAGCAGATTTGACTACAGTGCAGAGATGGCTGCCTTTTTATAAAGCTATTGTCTCATTTAGAAGTAATAATTTGTAAAGATAATTCCTTCAGATTTTGTTTTTTTTCCTTGCCACTCAAACGAAAACAAAAACCAAAGTAGAACTTCTTAAAGCCAGACAGATCCACCTCAGTGTAGGAAAGCTAGCCAAATCTCATTTCCAAAACATATGGTTTGCCTGCTTCTCTTTGTTCAGTAAAATTCCATATCTGCAGTGTTTCCTACTTCTTGCCAAAGGATATCTAGGCTTGACTTCAAACACCCATGGGTAGAAGTCAATGAAAGACTTGACCTTCATTATTATTATTATTGTGGTTAGTAGCTAAGCTGACTTTGAAATTTCTAAGAGCATATAGAATAACCTGATGTGCAAATGAAATCTTCCAAAATCAGAACTGGCAGCTATAATTTTCATGGGCATCTGTCAAATAAACCTGAGTTCCCAACCCAAAAAATAATTTGTTCAGGTTTATTTTGCTTATGAGTACTTCTAAGGTGGCCATGAGTCCTGTATTTGAAAGGTTATCCATTGCAGATTTAAAGTTAAAGAACCTTGAGAAGGGAGAATTGTTGCCCATTGACAGTTGACATCTAGACAGCAGGCATATGGGTCAACAGGCCACAGACTTTCCTATTATAGTGAGATGTGTTTCTATTTGAATTAATAGTATTGTTATTTTTATAAATTTGCATCCAAATTCTTATCTGCATTTTTATTTTTGCAAATCTGTGTCACCATTTGTCTTCTTTTGATGTTCTACTTCCTCTTTTTATGATCTCACCCTAATAAATTTTCATTCGACTTCTGAACCTATATATTTAATGGTCAATTAATATCAGCTACTAGACTATTTCTTGATTATTAAAGTATTGGATAAGTGGTTTACATAAAAACAATGACATACAATAAAATTTCCTAAATACCGGTAAATAGATAAACACAACTGTACAAATAAAACTGAGTGATGTACAAATAAAAAAATTAAAAATTAACAGTCAAAGTCAATGAGAGCATGGTAAACATAGAAGTCTCTGCCTCACAAATAAGCTATAATAAAGATTTTCTGGTGATAATTGGAAATGTGTAACAATCAAATTCCATTATTAGCACCTCAGAAGCCAACCAATCCACACAAACACACACACCAGTTCTATGTGCCGTCATCTTTTGAAATTGCTCAAGGGCAATTAAGCTTAACAATTCTCATAACTATGTCAAGGGAACCACTGGATTTGTCTAGCAGGCATGTGCTAGGACATTCTATGAATAAATATTACACACATATATACACACAGAGTTACTAGGAAATCAAAATGCGGTCATGAGCCTGAATCTCTTAGCAGCCATAGAAAGGTTGGTTCTCTTCCAAATTCTGTGAATCAAACTGCAGGGGTCCGTTTTGTGAAGAGAGCCCTGCAGGATTCACACAGCTGTAGAGGGAAAGCAAGTATCTAATCCAGCTGAAACAATTCCAAACTCCAACAAAGCCAGTCAAGCCACAAAACTGTTGTTTTCTGTTTTTAATATTCATGAGTTGTATTGATTACATGAAAAACGGTTTCCTTCTTCTGCCTCTGCTTAACTCATGGGGTAACTATTAATAGGGATCATGTCTTTGTTTGCATCTAGTAAGTATACCCAGGAGTAACAAGATGAAACACAATGGCCTACCTTTGACCTTATTTCCTTAAAAAAAACCCAAAGGGAAGAATAATGAGAATATGCTTATTATTATACATAGGAGGCTGTAATGGTATGGGGAAATTAGGCATATTCCGTGTGGTCGTCTAGATCCAGTGCCTAAAAACCAAGCCAATAGTTACTGACTGCAACATCCAAACTGTTGGGGATCTGATATCCATTTTCTAGGCTCTGGTAACATTGAAGGTAGATTACTGGAATGAGTTCTACATGGGAGTGCCCAGGAAGACCAGAATACATCAGACCATCCCCCAACCCAAACTAGTTCGTTAAGAAAATCCCCAAACTTGGTTCCATGGGTGACTCTGGGTCATCTCTCTGCGGTAGCTTATCTTAAAGTTTTAAGTATCTATATGCTTATCACATTTATACATTTTAAATTTATTGTTGTACATTGTTTTAAATGTTTTTCCCCTTCTTGGGGATTGTACCCCCAAGTGTGTTTTATAAGCTGGTCTCCGACCATAATAAATTATCTATCTATCTACCATCAGTGAGACTGCTAACTGGGAGAAGCCAGGACAGGTTCGGTATCAGAGGAAACCTCCTTAATAAGCTCTCAGTTTGCACATAGATACTTCAGTGTGATGGAAGGTGCTGGGAGTTAACACTGGCCTGTAACCCAAGCATTTGCTCCGTGCTTCATTTGCCATATAAAGGGTTCCCCTTTCCAAAGTCATCAGCACAGAGGTATTCCCATTTACTGGTGTAGTGGTTAAGAGCGGTAGTCTCGTAATCTGGTGAACCGAGTTCGCTTCCCTGCTCCTTCGCATGCAGCTGCTGGGTGACCTTGGGCCAGTCACACTTCTCTGAAGTCTCTCAGCCTCACTCACCTCACAGAGTGTTTGTCGTGGGGGAGAAACAGAAAGGAGAATGTTAGCCGCTTTGAGACTCCTTAGGGTAGTGATAAAGTGGGATATCAAATCCAGACTCAAACTGCTGCTGCTGTGGTGCAGGGAGCAGAGTCTATTAGCAGTGTTGGAACAACAAAATCAAGGGTCCTCGGTCCTCAGGTCCTGGCATGAAGAGCCTTGAACTCAATTGAAGGACTGAGCTTCTGGTGCTTTTTGCGCTCTCTCTCTCTCTCTCTCTCTCTCTCTCTCTCTCTCTCTCTTAATTGCACTGCAGGGTTTTTGGTTCACCTATGTGAGTAACGTTTTAGTTTGGTTTCTATGTTCACATAGTCTTACAGTGCACGTACTATGAATCTCTGCTAGCCGTTGAGCAGGGCTGGAAAAGATTTACATGTGTCTGAACTAGCAGAGAGAAGTGCATAAATTCACATAGTAATTCTCATAGTTCTCATGCTTAATTCAGTTCTGTGACATTTGGGAAAGTTTGTCTAGTATTAATACTTGGGTTGTTGTTTTTTAAGTAGGGGGTTATTCTGACAGACATACTGTTGAAATAAAAACTTGAAAGAATGCACCTCAGATTTTACAGGTGCACAGAACATTCATTTGTAATGACTAATAGATCTTTTTCTTAAAGGCTGACCTAATGTTAAAAGGAATGTTTTGTTTACATACGGTGCTTTCGTTTATTGACAAGTACCAAAATGTATGACCAAATCGGGATTTTGTACAGCATTTTTTATTTTTTCTGGAATCATTTTCTTTATCCCCCCGACCACCAGCAGGTTGATACGGATTACTGTATTTCCAAAGGAAATAATATTCCTTAAAAGGCAGAATAATGCAGAATAAAGTTGACTTTTAAACAAAAACTAATATAACTCATGTATTGCAGTAACACATATCTAATATAATATGCTATGATATTGTGATTAATTTCTGAAAAATAATGAATGAGCACTTACTGTCATCATTAATGTCACATGTCTCCTGGGAAGGCTTTATTGACATAGTGTCAAAAAATGCTGAATGCCAGATGGAGTGGCAAGCAATAGGGAGAGGGATGTCAGCTGGAGTGCACAGCTGGACTGATGTCATCACTCAGCACCAAATGCACAGCTGGTTGTAAATTGGGCATGAAGGGTTCAGAGGGAGAAGGAAAGACTAGGCAGATCAGCAGTAGCAATGGCCGCATCAGATCTTTGTGTTGTGCCAAGGATGTTCAATGTGTTTCTTTTTTGCCATTGGACAAACCTGAAAGCAATGCAAACAAGGAGATTGCTTTCTATTATCCTCCTTAGAAGTAAATGTTCAAAATAGCCCCACACAGTAAACGTACTGTTCAAAATTATATTTTGTGAGGTCTTTAGCTTCATTGGTTCCAGGCTTGATTGTGCCTTGTACAAGCCGGTGTGGTGTAGTGGTTAAGAGCAGTGGACTTGTAATCTGGTGAACCGCTCCTCCACATGCAGCTGCTGGGTGACCTTGGGCTAGTCACACTTCTCTGAAGTCTCTCAGCCCCACTCACCTCACAGGGTGTTTGTTGTGGGGGAGGAAGGGAAAGGAGAATGCTAACCGCTTTGAGACTCCTTAGAGTAGTGATAAAGCGGGATATCAAATCCAAATCCAAACTCTTCATCCATGAACCTTCTTAGTTTGGCCCATGGTTGCTGCTTGCCCCACTTCTTTTGCCTCTTCTATCCTATCATTTGTCTTAAATTTCTTCCTAATTCTGTCTGTCTGCTTGCTCCTTACCAGACCGTCCTGGTCGTCCTAGACAGGATCTTGCCAAATTTACCGGAGTGAATCAACAGACATTATTCACACACAGGCTAAGTGACACTTAGCAAACCAACGAGGTGCAATCAACAGGTCCTCCTTCAAAATGAACGAAACAATTATTTGTCCGGAAGAGCTGATGATAAATATGCATATCATTATAATTTATCTTCATTATCATGATCAAAATACTTTGATTTGGACCCTTGTATTGCATGCTTAAATTAAAACAAAGTTCAGTCATCTGTGCTTAAATGCGAAGGGATCCATCAGTGTACAAGGTAATATATCTTCTACAAGTCACCTTAAGTTTATGTAGCAAATTGAAGGGGGGGGATGATATACTTCTAGGTGCTTGACTCTTTTATGGCACATACATTAAAAACATCATCAGGTGTGTTGGGGGAGGTGTTTTGGAAAACTCTATGTCATCATGCATTTTAGAGCAGACATGGTAAATCTATTCATCATGAAACGAAGACCACCACTGTGTTTGCAGAGCAGAAAGCCAGGCTTTCTTTTCTGGATAATAAATGATCACAGTGCTGGAAGTGAGTCAGACTGGCCAGAAGACAAACTATCTTTCATTCCAGTCTTCTGGATTCACCTGTACATATTCAGGTGCTCAGCAGAAATGGGTTTTGTCTTCAAGGCTGAAAGACCCTTTAGTTTAATTTAGGGGCATTTCACTGGACTTCCCCAAGAAAGTAAAATAAATTTGCTAGTGGTTACAAGTTGTAAAAAGCTGTTAAAATACACAGGTTCTGCCTCATTTCCAGTGAAATGCTGCGACTTAAGAACACTCGTTTATTGTTACACACTATGCTCCCAGACTGTCCAGGTAGATGAAATTGGATACCCTTTCGTATTTCTTTAAGCGTTTCATTATCATTTACGGGTTGTTTTGCGGGACAGGGAGGGGGAACCCAAAACCAAAGCCCTGGGAGAGAAGTACAATCTAACTTTCAGCAATGTGCAGCTGAATGCATTAAGAGAAAGAAAGAAAGAGAGAGAGGGAGGGAGAGAGAGAGAGAGAGAGAGAGAGAGAGAGAGAGAGAGAGAGAGAAATAAAGAAAGGACTCCATTTGACCTTTGACTCAGGAGAGCCGTTCTGGTTTTCTGTTGCTACGGAAACAAGTTTCCTTAATGGCAGCCCCATCAGAGGTGAGATGAGTAAAATAAGCTGTTATATAATGAAACATGAAGAGACATATATGAAGTATTAAAAGCTTGACTGGGCAAGTCAGCCTGTGTCAACAGTGCATTAAAAACATCTATCATAGTCCGACTTCAGCTCTTATGCCCAGACTGTGATACCCTGACTGCACATTAGGTATGTAGTAAGAAGAGAAAAGTCTAGCCCTCCATCACTAACCTGTTACAGAATTTTGAATTATGGTTGTGTGTGTAGAAGAGCTGTCTGTGGGATAGAATGGGCAGATTTGACTATGACTAGATCCATTCTTTTCATTGCCACAGAATATTTTAGGAATAGGAAGACAGTCTTTTGACTATCATTCATTTTCTTTCACTAAATATGTAAATAAGGCTGTAGAGATGGTGACCACCTTGGCTATTTTTTGACATAAGTTTTTTTATTATTATTGCAACAACCCCATGATTCATGTAGGAGGCTCAGGGCATAATTGAAAACTTTAGCACACAGTGGATTAGACACTGGGTTCAGTCAAAGTGTTGATACCTTGAAGGAGTACCTCCCACAAATACCTTCTTAAGATCTGGAAGGCAGGCCCTGCTTGTGGCGCAAAGTCCGTGAGGCGCTGGTACAAGGCAGGGACTTCTCAGTGGCAGCCCCCCAACTATGGAACTCCCTCTTGATTGATATTTGGTTGTTTCCCACATTGCATCAACTTAGAACATATTTATTTCACCAGATGTGTGGTAGTTGGGGGCTCATTTTCACAGAAAGAGTTTATTGTCAGCCACATTGTGTTACTCTTCCCTGGGCAATTTTAAATTTGTGACAATTATATTAGGTTTTAAGGAGGAAGGGCATGGTAGAAGAGCTGTCAATCACTAAATACCTTCTGTGACCCCACTCAATTGCTTCAGTCTGTGGAAATGGCACTGTTACAAGTGGCACATAATATTTGTTCCGCCCTTGTAATAAACTGGTGTTTTTGCATGGCAGCCTTGGAACTCCCTGCTGATTGGCATCAGGTAGTTGCCTTCGCTGTACTCTTTGGTGCCTGCTTAAACTGTTTTTGTTTTAGGCAAGCCTATCCCGACACTCTTTTTAATCTACTGTTGATTTTCATTATCTTTTTAAATTACTTGTTTTTATTGAAAATTTTAATATTTCTTGTAAACTGCTTGGAAGCTTTATTACAGTCAAGTGATGCATAAATTTTGTTAAATGGTCCCAATTGCATTTAGTGGTTTTCTGCAGGGGTGAGGAAACTTTGGGGGCAACTTTCTGGAGGCCGCATGCTAATGGTGGGTGGCACCAGAGACAAAGGTGTGTGGAGAAACCAATGCAAATACTTACCTTGTACAGTACACTAATTTCCACACACTCACACAGACCTCTGAATTATCCATTCAGGCAGGAAAGAGTCATTTTCAGATTACCAGGGCCCAGAAATCTAGAAGGGAGCCCAGGGCCCCCTTTGCGTAAATATATTCTCAACAGGTATGAATATTGCCATTTTTTATTATTATTATTATTATTATTATTATTATTATTATTATTATTATTATTTCAGTTATATTTTTATTAAAGAGATCTTAGTTTACAAAAATACGTGCCTTGTCTCTTTTTTCAAGTCGCATTTTCTACAGATCAGTTTCATTTGTTGTGAGACATTAGTGTTGCATACAGTATTAGGATAGGAAGAAAAAAGAGGGAAAGAAGGGGAGTGGGGCATGGTGAATGGAGTGGGGTTGGGTGGCATTGCTTCTATTCTTCTACTTAGTATATGTGTGGGGGTTTTTTTGTCAGCGTCACTTGTGTGGGTTCTCTTACTATTCACTTGTTGTTGCCATGTTTATTATTAGCATAAAAATGAGATCACACATTTATTTTACATCCCTGGTAAAGATTTTTAGCTGGTCTGCCCTTGCTGGAGGGCTTGGATTCCCCCCCCCCAGCAGAGCCCAAACCCAACCTCAGGAGCCCTGGTCCTGAGAATGACCTGGAGGTCACATTTGGTCTCTGGGGCAGAGGCTACTGCTAGTTTACCATGATCATGCCCATGAGTGTAATCAGGATTTTTGTTAAGGGAGGCAGGACTTTGTTGGGGTGCAGAACCGCCGTGATTGGTCAGTTAATTAAGATTTCTATTGCTTTACATCATGGGGGGGGGGGCAGCTGACCCTCCCTGCCCTGTCTTGCTACGCCCGTGATCATGCCTTCAACTGTGTGGGCAAAAAATAATAATAATGTAATGTGCTAATATGCTTATAAAGTTGATTACAAAAGAGCGTTGTATCAATGAGAATCAGAGAATCATAGAATTGCAGAGTGAAGAAACACAAGCATGCCCATTTCCATGCATATATCCAGACTCCCTGGTATCTTAATACAAAATTACATATGTTGATAGCAGAAAAACCAGGGTAAATCAGTTCATGGGATTACAGTTTCATTGCTCTATCTGAAATACATTCAGTGTCTCTATGATTGCTTTTGTTTAGTCGTTTAGTCGTGTCCGACTCTTCGTGACCCCATGGACCAGAGCACGCCAGGCACTTCTGTCCTCCACTGCCTCCCGCAGTTTGATCAAACTGATGCTGGTAGCTTCAAGAACACCATCCAACCATCTCATCCTCTGTCGTCCCCTTCTCCTTGTGCCCTCCATCTTTCCCAACATCAGGGTCTTTTCCTGGGAGTCTTCTCTTCTCATAAGGTGGCCAAAGTATTGGAGCCTCAGCTTCAGGATCTGTCCTTCCAGTGAGCACTCAGGGCTGATTTCCTTCAGAATGGAGAGGTTTGATCTTCTTTCAGTCCATGGGACTCCAGCACCATAATTCAAAAGCATCAATTCTTCGGCAATCAGCCTTCTTTATGGTCCAGCTCTCACTTCCATACATCACTACTGGGAAAACCATGGCTTTTTCTTGCATTTCTTTTTCATTGGGATGGTTTTAGTTGCTGCCTCCTGTATAATGTTGCGAGCCTCCACCCATAGTTCTTCAGGCACTCTGTCCAGCAGATCTAAATCCTTAAACCTGTTCCTCACTTCCACTGTGTATTCATAAGGGATTTGGTTTAGATTGTATCTTACCGGCTCAGTGGTTTTTCCTACTTTCTTCAGTTTAAGCTTGAATTTTGCTATAAGATTTTGCTATGATTTTGCTATGATTGCTTATATGAATGCAATTCAACTTACTTTGTGTTTTTTGTTACAATAGGTTTTTTGCAATCAGCTTTATAAACATATTAGTCCACTGCGTTTTTCCCACATAGTTTCAGTTATCCTTCTTTTCCCCCACCAATTATTCTTTGGGGAACCTGCCCCCCCCCTTCCAACTCTGCTGTTTTCTATTACTTGTGTGGAGTATACAGTTGAGCAACAGTTTGCACACATGTAGAATGGGTTCAGTGCCACTTCAAAACAGACACCATTTATTTATTTTAACTTTAGTACTACTGTGTGTGCTTCATTTTCTTTTCAGCACAGTTGAGAATGACTACAGACTTTCTCTGATTCCCGTAGTCTTCATCTTGAGAAATCAGCTACATCCTTATGAAGGAATGAAAATTACACATAATTCCATTCCCCCCTTCAAATAAAGTCCAGTGCATTAAGTCACAGCTGTCTCAGGTGCTGTAGCTTCCAATTGTGTTACTACCATTAATCCCCCAAGATCATTCTAGGTCTCATTAACCTTGGCAGTCTGGAATGCTAACCACCACTATCAAGTACAAATTAGTTTTCATTGCACATATGCTATTTCCAGTCAACCAAGCTATTTGAGATATTACAAAGTAACCTAACTCTGTTAAATTCTCTTGTGTATAGTGGACAAATTGTATGGATAGGATAATTAATAATGAATAGATATATATTTTGGAAGGAAGACTCTTTCTGTCTCTCTCCCCCTCCCTCTGTCTTCACTTCAAGGGAACGGAGACATAAAGTATATGTCAGTCTGGAACTAGTATAGTTTATTCTGTTCTAGTTTATTGATACTAATTTAAATCCTAGGGAAATTTTTCTTGTCCGTGGACATGCGAAGCTCATCTGCCATACTAGTGGGGCAGCGGGGAGAGATGGAACTTTTTAGCTGCTTAGTTATCTCTCCCAAAACTGTAGCTAACAGATTCATTTAATTATTTGTTAGTGTTGCATACTATAGATTTGGGTGGAAACCAGGAATGGCAAGGGAGACAACAGGACAGCACTGTAGCATTGTATCCTTGAGTTATTCTTCAGGCATTTCAGCCATTACTGAGCTCTGAGTAGGCCATTTAACATGGCACACAGTGGGATATGGAAGGTTTTGCCTTATCTACCCTCCCACTCTGTGCATACAGCCTTAATTGTCAATTGGGACATTCAGCCATACCCGTCAACTGCCCCATTTTAAGCAGGGCATCCCAGAAACACAGAAGCTGATCCCAGCTTCTGTTTGATTCCCAGATGTCCCATTGTTTTGGCTGGTGCTCTGGCACAAGTCCTCACGCCAGAGTGCTGGACTAAAACACTCTCACTCGGGTACTCATGAGCAGGGGCACATGATCCAGAGTGCCAAAGGTCTAGTACTCAGGCATGGCCTACTCACAAGCACCAGGACACCTAAAGGCCCAGCACTCTGGCATGAGTCTCTGGCGAGCCCAGAACACTGGTGCCAAAATCTCACACTCTCTCACCCTGCTTGGGGGGGGGGGCTGTGATCTTGTACTGCACTCAAAAATGTGTGTTTTTGGATGACGTGACTCACCTGCGAGTGACTTCAAGTAAGTTTTCCCAATTTCAAGTAGGAAAAAGTTGATTGATATGCGTTCAGCGTGAATGCTCACACACTGACAATGCCTCTCTCATATGACCCTCTCCATCAAAAAGATCTAACAAGTGAGAACTATTTACATAGGGATTTTTCCGCATGCCCCCTTCAAGAAGTAATCAAGTCATGGGCTGCCTGGAACCGAGGCAGGGTGAAACCCAGGGTGAAACCAAGGTACTGGCAGAGCAGCCCAAAGTTTGGCTGGGCAAAGGGCAGAGACACCGCCACACCTGCAACCCTGTTCCTCATACCAGGGTGAAAGGCAGGGAACAAGCCAAAGCTTTCTACAGTTGGTGTAAGTATTGGGCAAAGTCATCAAGTGACTGCAGTGGGGCCAACTTGGGACCCAACCAAACCCGGTCCAGCTCAGTCCCTTTTGTCCCCAGAACACCCCATTTTTGGGATTTCCCTGGGCTGCTGTTGGTGAGAAGCCTTATAGTACTAGGTAAAAGGTAAAGGACCCCTGGATGGTTAAGTCCAGTCAAAGGCGACTATGGGGTGGCGCTCATCTCGCTTTCAGGCCGAGGGAGCCAGTGTTTGTCCACAGACAGCTTTCCGGGTCATGTGGCCAGCATGAATAAACCGCTTCTGGTGCAACGGAACATCGTGATGGAAACCAGAGCGCATGGAAACGCTGTTTACCTTCCAGCCACAGCAATACCTATTTATCTACTTGCACTGGCATGCTTTCAAATTGCTAGGTTAGGAGGAGCTGGGACAGATCAATGGGAGCTCACCCCGTTGTGGGGATTCGAACTGCCAACCTTCCTATCGGCAAGTCCAAGAGGCTCAGTGGTTTTTAGACCACACCGCCACCTACTATAATCTGTCCTTATAGTACTACTTCATGGGCAGAGATTGGTGGAGCTTTCTGGGCTGGGCTGAGGCAGACCTTTACCTTGTCAAAACCTCCCACAACTACCAGTGTGATGGATTAGGGATTTGGATTGCAACCTAAAACAGGTTTGAGTTTCCTCATATATCCCCAGTCACAGATTACTCTGCACACTATCATAACTAAGTATCCATTTAAGGCAGAAGTGAAAGGGACAGGGAATCAGTTCCAATTCAGTCATTTCTTCCCAGAGTAAACTAGCGGAGCTTTGCAAAGGAAAGCTATTGCCCAGACAGGTATAAAGGAGATTGCGGTTAGGACAAAATAGCTACTATTAATACTACATATTTACTTCATGTTATTCCCTAGAGGAAATATACATTCTTTAATGTTTTGCAATAAAGGATGAAAAACTGAAATGTATATTCAAGTTGAACTTGTCAGCTAATGTAACAGCAGTGCAGTCACTGTGGTTTGGCCATCATAAATTTCCCCTTGCAGTTTAACTGCTTCTATACAGACATTAATTTGACATGCAGTATATTTTGGACTTTCTCAAAGAGTAGTAAGTTGCAGAAATAAAATACTAGGTAGATTACTTCTACTACCTTTATCCACTAGGTGACAGTACAACCCTTTTACCTTTTTTTCTTAGAAAAAGGTAATGGAAAAGAAAAAGGTAACTTAAACAAAAACCTGCTGAATGTGTGCTGTCCAGTTGAATAAATATTATGTAATATGTGTATGGAAATTATCTTTAGCTTTCGTATTACTATGAGGAAATATTTATCTTGATTGAAACATCTGGGTGATTCAGACAGTAGACCTTTCAAACAAAACTATACACTTTTCTGCTCTTTTCAAAAATACCTTTTTACCAGGGCAGGTTATTGTAGACCAATAGCAAAATAATAGATAATGGAAGTTAATAATGGAAATGAACTATACTTAAGGTAAGAAATATAGAATGTTTGTACTTTGAAGTTAGCTCATGTAAAGGTAAATAATTAAAATTATTTTATCCTAAGGATAGTAATGTATGAAATTAGCATTGCAAACAAAACAAATGTCTTATCTTTTAATCTTTAAACATTGTTTCAACACCTGCTTTTTACTGTACTTAGCACATTACTGGAATGGTTAATTTATCAAAAAGAACTTCTTTGTTTGAAATGTAGTTTATTCTCAGCATGCTTAATCAGAAGTCTCACTGAGTTCAACACGCTTACTTGCCTGTATATTTTCCCATGAATTTATAATTTGATATATTGTGAAAGAAAGAAAACTATACAGTGCGTTTGGGGTTCAAACGATCACAAATGTCTGCAAAATAAATACTTCATAGTTTTTGTTCATAAAAATTTTACCTGTTTAAATGTTTGGAGGCTCACACTTATTACTACTTACAAATAGAGTTGTTCTCTATAATGCATCGTGTTGCCTATACTTTGGGAATATTAGATAGAATATAGCTTAACATATTTATTGTTTATACAAAACTGCATAATGTTAATATTTCAAATATTAAAAACAGGAATATGAATAGCAGCAAAATTAAGACGAGTTGGATATTGTGACTATAAATACTCAATTCTAATTAAAGCAACTTTCTAAATGAAGCACAGTATGCACTTGCACATTTTATCATGACAGGTGAATTTCTGTTTGCTTTTCTTTCAAAAAGGCATTTTTGGGGGTAGCAATTAGAAGATTGATATATTATTTACACTCCATATGGAAAGCATGCAAGACTGTCAAAAAAGTTAGCCCATTTTTGTTGTTAGTTCCCGAGCACAAGAATTTATATTGTTGAAACACATGGAATATTATAGACACCCACTTTAAACTGATTCCCTTGTACCACGACTGCAAGGGAATCCATGGATGGCAGCTGGACCTTTTCTCACCTGGACCTGTTATTCTTTCTGGTCCTCTCACATCCACCACATAGGATACCTGCATCGTAAGTGCACCGCTGACATCTCTAATTGCACTGATCATCTGTTGGTAGCATTGCACTGGGCTGACCAATTTCTTTCTTGCCCCAGTAGATGATTAGTGTTTTGGAAGGGGACAGTTTCACGCACCAGAGCTGATGCACAGCTTACTGGCTGATGTAAGGATTTCCGGACTGAAACACAATGTATTTCACACTTTCTAAGAAATGTGATTCTCTCTGTCTCCCTTCTTAGGCTTGTGGGCAAAAGACTGCATGCATGCGCACATTTATACTTGTGTTCAGTGCATAACACAACACTTTATTTCACTTCCAGTCCTCATTCCAAGAAAAATTAGAGTGTTTTGTTCATGTGAGAGGCGGTTGTAGCCTTTATTTATCTCCCTTAAACAAGAAAGGCAGCAAACCAGGTAAATGTGAATTCTGGTGATAGAGTGAGAGAAAGCACCACATTGAAAAAATTAGATAAAAGAATGTAAAATGGCTGAACAATAGTCAGTGTCACCCTAAAGGATGTTTACCTGGAAGTAAGGTAATTGATGATAGGAAGCTAACAACTTTACACAACTTGTAGTTTGAAGAGGAAAATTATCTGCCTGTTAGGTTTATAAAAGCTATTTGAAAAGACTGTAATTTGAAGTGTGTGTGATGATTCAGGTGGAACAGGGATACTGTACTTTAGAATCAGCACTATTATAACTGTACTTTAGAACTGGTGTTGTTAATATCTACACTAGAAACCTCTGTTTTTAGATGTAACTGAATCTAGTACTTTTTTGTGGGGGAGATTAATATCATTCATATGGTCTCCTCTTGGCAATGAATTTATAGTTCTCACTTGGAATTTATAGTTTTCAGTTTTATAAAAAGGAAAAGAGAAATTTTGAATGACCGTAACTTCAAGCTTTTTTTCCAATTGATAATATATGTCACTTCCTGATTATACATGGCAACTAAGCTGTGGGTATCTGAATGCAAGAAAGTTACCACATTGACAACATTTTCAGGAAATGAGCATTTCAGAAAGACGCATGCCATCAGGTAGAATTCTTCTCCGTGATTAGCAGAATGTTCTCTATAATGAAAATGGCTTGCAAAAACAGAGCACACTATTTTGTAAGAAGTTAGGCCAGTTTATTGTCTCCAGATTCCCTTTCTGCTACATAGAGACAAGTGCATATAAAATAATGTTTGCTCAGCTCAGTCTTTCAGCAAGCTTCTTTTAAACTGTGGATACGATGGCTCCCTGCATTATGGTTATCTAGAGTTTTTCTTATGTTTGCTCCAGCAATTTACAAACTGCATTCAGAACCCACATCAATTGGTGGGAAAGCTGAATGTCATTTTACCCTCATTTACTGTGCAATCCTATACTTGTCCTGCTCAAAAGCCAAGTAAATGCTGACATTTTCTTTTTATTGTTAAGGTAGTATTTATGATGTGTTGGATCACAAGGATGATTTTCCATTGAGGCATATATTATAAAAAATATTATGGGCTCAAGCGTCACTGCTAATTTCCATATTCTAATTGCATGTGATTAATATAACACTCGTGAAAATAATGCTGGAAGGAAAGTTACCAAACAGCAGCTGGTAGGCATAAGCCCCCCCCCCATATTTTTAAGATGAAATGTTTCTTTTCACTAAGAACTTTGTGAAGAAAATGATGCGTAGAAATCACAAAGTTGAAAAGAGGAAGGAAGCTCAGGACTTCCCCCACTCCTTTTTGTTTTTTATTTATTTATTGAGGTGTACAGTTTTGAACTTTAGCTTGGTCTTGAGCAGGGGGTCAGCAACCTTTTTCAGCCGTGGGCCGGTTCCACCGTCCCTCAGACTATGTGGTGGGCCGGACTATATTTTGAAGAAAAAAATATGAAAGAATTCCTATGCCCCACAAATAACCCAGAGGTGCATTTTAAATAAAAGCACACATTCTACTCATGTAAAAACACACTGATTCCCAGATCATCTGAGGGCCGGATTGAGCAGGCGATTGGGCCGCATCTGGCCCCCGGGCCTTAGGTTGCCTACCCCTGATTTTGAGGATTAGAAGCTCACTTTTATAATAAATGATTGAATATTCAGGTTTCCACATATTTACATGTATACACAGTCAAACCATCCCAGGATGTGCAAAAGTTTTTCATGGATCACAGGCCACTCAAAAGTTACATTTTGTCTAGCCCTGAATTATACAAAGCGATGAAATGTGTGTGTGAGAGAAAAGAATATTTAAAGTTCAGGGGAGATTTGGTTAAATAGTGAACATGCCCAAGGTTTAAACACACACACACACACACACACACACACACACACACACACACCGTTCTGGAAGTAAATTGATTTGCGTTCTTTTCACTAACCTCTGCACTCCAGAGGTAACAAACAGATCAGGTATATGGTAACTTTTCAATAACTGAAGCTTCTGTGCTCATGTCCCCCCACCCCCAGTGATCCAAGAACAAGTTGCTATTTTGAAACGGGGAGAGAGAGAGAGAGAGAGAGAGAGAGAGGACAAGGAATGTCCACAGACAACTCCATGGCTCTATAAACATGCACTTTATTTGCAGGTGAGGGAGAGAAAAAAATGAATCAAGTGTCCAGGTGCAAAACACGTACAGAAGGCAGGGTGTGAAAATGTACGCCAACTGCCCCAGAATAACCACAGTGTTTTATTGGGTACACAATGAAACAGCCGCTGGTTTTCAGCAAGGCCCTGCAAATAAATAAATAAATATGGAAAGAGGTGGTCAATACAGAGAATTAACAGCAAAGCTGTCTGCCTCTCCAGGATTAGATTTCTTTATGGCTCTAAATCTAAGGGTCCATTCATTCATTTTCTGCATTCCTTTTCTTGCCAGCCTTGACTTCCGATTATATTCATTTGCTGAGATGAATTAGCTGTATCTTTGGGAAATGTTCAGATTGTCTCCAACAGCTTTCTAAATGCTCACTGCATATCTACTTTGTACACATAAGGCAGATCGTTATGGACTGTGAGTGATAGCTACCTTCTTCCACTAGAGAGTACTGACTGAAAATTTGAGATAAATTTGTGGATAAACAGTTCAAATCATTAGCTGCAATGCCCTAGGTACAAGTATAGAAGAACTGGACTAGACTGCATCAAAAACATTTCTTTTCCTATTTAAACTCTTTTAACAATGTCTAGTTTAGCCATGAAAAACATTATCTATTTTCTCATGGTTTCCTTTTACACTGCACTGGGAAATTTTTTATTTCATAAGGGGCCAACTTCCTCTGACCTCAGTAAAACAGGACCAGGCCAGGAGTACAATCACGATTAGGTTGCTTTTCAATCATTTGGTAAAATAACGGTTAGGCTGCAGAATTCCAGAAGAAAGCTTTGTTTCTTTCCATTGGGTATTTTTAATGTGGCAGCAAAAAATTAATTTTTGGTATAGAAAAGTGAGAAAATGGGAAACAAAACCAAAGGGAAAAAAGACATACTGGTACATGGCATGGGAGACATTAAGGGGGAAAAGAAACACCTAAGGAATTTTCTGTTTCAGAGTGGTTTTTTTTTATAGAAAAGATACCAATTAATGTAATGCATATGTTTTACAATGAAAAACCACATTCATTCCATTTGTTAATTTGTTTTTGCTAGGTCACTTTAAAAGTTACAAATTAGTTATGAGCAGGAATGAACTGTCAACATAATATTGCAAGGTACAATAATCTGCAATACGATTTGGAAACATCACAAAAATAAATAAACAATGGCAGAAGGTATTCTTAAATTCTTTAGAAGCAGAGAGCCTTTTCTTTTCTTTTCAAATTACAGAATGAGTAATGACTGCTTACTACATACAGTTTTGCTTGGATAATTTCTGTAATCCACATGAAAATTTAGTTCTGGAGACTAAAGTCAATTTAGGAATTAATAACTTTGATTGACTTGCAATGCTATCCTATATGTGTCTACTGCATATATGTGTCTACTGAAAAATATGGCTCATTAAATAGAATGATACTTAATTCTGAGCAGATATGAATGGAAATTTTTCACACTTACATTTTTTCAATTAATGTGAAAAGTTGAGTTTATATGCTTTGATGTCAGGGCTGGAAAAATACACTTGAAAGCTAGATGCTGTAGTATTAGGTAATTCTATAGAACTAGTCTATGATTTTTATCTGAAATGAACTATTTCAATACTATAAATGTAGATATGGTGAACAGAACCATCATCCAAAGTACACTTACTTAGATATGATTTCCATTGCAATCAGTTGAACACCAAGTTTTTCAAAACCTTTCATATTCCAAATGCTTCCTTTAGGAATAACTCTAAAAAGAGTAGGTGTTTAGTTATGAAGATTAAATTTTTTGGAGTTTACTTTGTCACAGAATTGGCAGCGACAAAGGAGCAAGGAGACCACAATAACCATAAAATCAGCTTAAGAATTATTGTATGTATTCTTTAACCTTAATTATTTTATCTTTTTTCAAGGTTTTGTACTCATGTCTGTGAGGCAGCTTTTCTTTAAACAAAATGACACATTATGTTCAGATATATACAGTACATGACAGTAATTCAAAGGACTTGCGATCATTAATTGGGCTTATTGTCCTTGCTGAATCTTCAAGCTAACTTGAAAGTCCCTGCATATAGTGTATTTCCAAAATCCATTGCTTGGATGAGGCAGACATTTTATGGGTCAATTTGTGTGCCTGCTTTAAAGGCCACAGAAGTAACAAGAGAACTGAAAACTTCAGGAGAGGCAGAAGAAGTTTTGTTAAAGGGAGCATTCCAATCCATTTAGCAGCTTCACAAGTCCTAATGAGATGATAACTCATCGAGTCAAGCGTATTTGTTACTTTCAGGAAGTGCACCTCACGTAAATGAAGGGATTATTTGAAGAAGGATCATAGAAGGGTGGGGACTGTTTGTGATTCAGCTTGGAAAAGGCAGGCACAGATTTACTTTGGTGTTCAGTAACCCACCAGTATTCGGTTCCCTCTGGTGTAGCTATCTGGTCTTTATCTGGTGTGATTCATGGCTTGTGAACTGAGAAGATGGAAGACACTTTAGAAATGGATTCTTTGTTCAAGCAGATAAAACATACTTTGTACAAAGACCGTACTTTTTACTGAATTTAAGAGACAAAGAATAAATGAGTCGGGTAATTAGTTTGAAATATTTCTACTTGTTTATTATGTTACTGTGAACCAAAACTCTTATTACTGAATTCATTTAATAGTGTATTTATTATATCATTGCACAGGAAGATCTACATTAAAGTTATCCCGTTTTATCCTCTAAACCCAGGGGAGACTGAGAGACCTATGACCATCTGCAGAGTGAATAAGCAGCTTTGGGGGGTGGCGATTAGATTAGAGAAAGGAGCCAGAGAAGAGTTCAGATCATGCCATTCCTGATCTTCTCTGGATCTGCTAATTAGGAAAAAGAAAAAGAAAATCAAAGATTTGAGTGATGTCTAGTTTGGCCCCTTGTGAGAACAGAAAAGGCTGCATAAAATAGGTCATTTAAAAATAATTATATGGTTATCTCCATATCAGATTCAAGATAGCTATCTATGAGCAAAGTTTCACACATGGAAAGAGTGCCTCCTACATCTATTAATGGAAGGGTGACGGTGAGGAGTCTTACGAATTCTACCCTACAGCCCCCCCCTAAAACTATACCATGGACATTAGGGGAGACCCTCAGGAACAGTATGAAATGGAGGGAAGGGTTCGTCGGAGGGGGGGAAAAATCCCCTCTCCCTTCAATAGCAAAATCCTCTGCTGGATTGAAGGCCATTTCATTCATTAAATATGTCCTTTGGAGAATAGCAGGACACATTTTGATCCAATCTGATACGCTTTGCTTGCTAATTTCCATTTTGTCTGGCAAATGGAACAGAGACTAATGGTTTGGCCAAGGTTAGCAGGAAGCTGTCATGGTTGGAAAGATTGTCGGACTGGGCTAACGCTGGCACTGTACTTCAGCCAAAATCCAGAAAAAAGTTCATACCTTACTCTGCACATCTGGTAGCACCTTAAGACATTTTGCTTTACATAGTGTACAGCAACCTTTTTGCTGAACTCATGACACTTTGTCAGATAATGTGAGGGTGCTGATACTTAAAGAAAAGCTATTGTTTTCCCAATTTATTTTATTATTTCAGAAAAAAACCCTTCAATCCGGGGGGTGGTGGACCTGTGACCCTCCAGATGTTTTAGGGCTCTTAACTCTCATCAGTCGTGGCCAGAACGGCCAACAGTGAGGGATTATGGGAGTTGAAGTTCAACAAGAAGTTCCCTATCTCTGCTGTGAATGTATTAGGTGGATGTATGTGTCTAAAATCTCATTACACAAATTGTATAGCTGTAGTCAAGAAGAAGTAACAGCCACACAAGTACTTCAATAAAGCTTGCTGCTTTAGAGAAACAGTTATTTATAAAACCTATGCCATAATTATTATTGCAGGGTGTTTTTATTTTGTTCTGTTGTTTTAGTATTCAATGTGCTAGATGTTTTGTCAGAGATTTAAATATTTGGCTCCTCCAAATAATAAAGTCTAATCTGGGTGAAGATCATTATGAATTGTAATGATGATTTCAAGTCAATATTTATTATTTTTCCATGAAATGTCAACCTGATTTGGAAGATTTGCTCTCCCCCCCCCAAAAAAAATCAGAATGATTGAAAGAGCTTTTATTTAATTTCATTAAACTCCTGCCGATAGTGAACCTACCAGGTGATGATGCAGGACAGAACCTTCTTTGTAGTGGCACTCCATTTGTGCAATGCTGTCCAACATTGTTACCATTTTTTGGCTAGATCAAGACACATTTATATGCCCATACATTTTAAAGGTTCAGGGAGTTGTTTAAGCTGCCTGTTGGTGAATGCTGTTAATTTTTAGCTGCCTTTATTTGTTTTGACGAAGTGTTTTCGAATTGACTATTGTAGGGTGTGTTTATTTTTTACCTTCTGTACCTTGTCTGGTATTTGTACCAGGGTGTGGTACTGAAAGGCAAGTTATAGTTTTTGTTTTTTTAATAAATAAATCCTGGTCCTAAATTTAAAAACGGAACAGTGTGGAGAGGAGGTAAAAAGAAAGACTAATATTTGGAGGGTAATTAAATTGGTCTCACTCCCCCCTCTCCCCCCAAAATATTTGAAAGCCTTTTCACCATTTTTTGCATAGATCCTGCTAGTTTAGTGAACTGACCCCTTTGCTCAAAAAGAGTTAATTTTGTTTGTGGTTAATTCATTATTTACTCGATCCCTCTCTGGGCCGGAAACCATGGGATCTTTTTCATCAGTCATTTTTACTTCCTGCAGATAAACTCTTGTTCAAGCAGCTTAGAAAATTATTCAACTTCCCTCCCAGAACAATTTTTAATCAGGAAAAGGGGTACTTTTCAGAACATGCATTTTATTTGCACAAGGCATGGTCTGATGGATTAACCAGATGTAGAGAAATTGACATTAGTACTTAACTGAGCAGTTCGGTATTCTCCACTGGGTTCCACATTAAGAGACCAAATAAAAATGGCAATTAAGCAGCTGTGAATGAATGACTCTGCAGCAGATTTTCGACGTACATTTCTCTAGCCATTGGGCATGTTCCCTAGAACATGAGATGTTCTTCTGGCTGGATATTATAATATTACTGAACAAGTGACTCTTTACTAAGTGGCAATTTAAATCATTTGGTAAGTCTGCCCTTTCAGAAGAGAATTTCATTACACACGGGTACTTGCTCACAGGTCCAGGTAAGCAGCGGAAACAGAATGTTCTAGACAACCACCTTACTGAGTGGCTGCATGCATGCTGCACTAACTTCACATTGAGTGCCTCTATGATAAGTGATATATTACACTCACCAGCTATTCAATTTGCACTGCCTTAAATCCACACCAATGACACTATCCTATGCTGTTTTATCCAGAGTTACTGTCAATAAGAACCAGTTCTCAGGCTCTGGCTTGGGTCTAAATATGTTTACAACCCGCATAATCCCAGCAACTGTAATGGCCTTTTGTAATGAGTCATATGTGTCATAAAATTTCACCCATCATGAAAAGAGTAGCAATTTTCAATCTGCTTACAACCAATGGCAACCCCCCCCTCCCATGCCAGCATCTATAGTGTTTTTGTAAGTTCCTCTGGGGTTTCTTTTGGTCTTGTTTTATATTCTATACACTTTCTTGTGCAATGATTGTGCAATACAGTGGTACCTCGGGTTACATACGCTTCAGGTTAAATACGCTTCAGGTTACACACTTGGCTAAACCAGAAATAGTGCTTCAGGTTAAGAACTTTGCTTCAGGATAAGAACAGAAATCGGGCTCTGGCAGCGCGGCGGCAGCAGGATGCCCCATTAACTAAAGTGGTGCTTCAGGTTAAGAACAGTTTCAGGTTAAGAACGAACCTCCGGAACGAATTAAGTACTTAACCTGAGGTACCACTGTACTAATAATAAATGAAAACTACCTTGCTAGGTTAGATGGGATTCTTCTGTACTCAGCTGGTCTATCTTATGTTTTTGATTAACCCAAACAGGGAAGGGAAAGAAGCCTACATATTGTTGAAGTGGAATTGTTAGGGCAGAACAGAACTTTACATGCAAATACATGTAAATACCCCCCCCCAATGTTAATGGACTTCAGCTCCCATCAGCCCCAGGTACCACAGTCAATAATCAGGGATGATGGGAGCTCTGGTCCTTCAAGTTCAAGAGGGCACCATGTTGGCTACCTTGTCCTAGAAATCAACAACAACTTTGGAAGAAGTGATTTGATGCGGACACACTTTCCGCCTGCAACTTCCCTCTCAGCTTCTTTATTCACCACACAGGGTTCCAGACATCTGTTTACCTGACACATCTGGAACTCTGCAGGGCAGGGAAGCAATTGGGGAGAGTTTCACGGGGAAAGCAGTAGGTGCAACACCATTTCTGCCTCAAATCACCCTCTCCTGAAATGGTTCCGCCTAGAAGTAGAAGCTGTCAGGCTTTTATTGCAAACGTTAACATGTAACATGTAGTTCTGCCCCAAATTCAATCATCAAATTGCAATGCATTTTAAAATGCCAAGTTAAACACAAAAATAAAGCATCTATCCTTGATAAGTATAGGGAAGCAGAATGCCCACAAGTAAGTCGGTAGCCAGATTTATTTTATTTTAAGACTAGGGGTCACATCAGACTTCTTGCAAATGTTTGAATCAACTTTTTCCAAATAATTGAATGGGCTTTTAGTAATATCTGATAGCAACCTATTCTTATTTTGTTTACATTTAACTTTTTAAATCCATTGTTTCCCAGTTTCCAACTGGGAAATAACTGAGTGTTCACCTTTCCTTCCACCATTTTTATTATTGCTGTTATTATAGTGGTTGCTTCAATGTATAGTCTACCTTTCCACAGTGCTTGTACTCAAGGCAGCTGAGCCATATCTTTATTATCTTAAATATTACGAAGAGGGAAATGTACCTTTAGATTATTAGTGCCTTGATATTATCTTCTTAAATGGACTCAGGGGTGGGGGTGGGGGTGAAATAACTGACCCACTGTCTTTCTCTTTCTCTTTTTATACAGATGGGCTTCATTAGTTCATCCTGTCAGGTTTACCAAGCGAGTGTTGATAAATTGCTCTCCTTCCTCGCGTCAAAGAAGGAGAGCAATTTCAAAAGTCTCCATGTTGTTTTACACTTAAAAGCCGAATCTGAAAAGAGACCTTTTACAATTCCACTCACAGAGAATGTTTAAGAGTGTTTTCCATTAGTTATTTTAAAAGGTAGTTAAAGGCATATGACAAAGTATTAGGTTGTTTTCACAACTGTTTTTATATCTGCTTACTTTAAATGGTTGACTATAAATTCTGCTTTTTAACAACTGGCATTCAGTTGTCTTGGATGCTATAAAATTACACACTGCAGACACCTTTTTTTGGGGGGGGAGATGTATTTTTAAAATATACCTTGCTTTGTCTCTAGAGTAAATTCTCTTTAATCTTTATCAATTTCTGTGACTGCTGATATCTTTTCTTATAATGTGGTCCTACAGGTATAATCACTGTGAGAAGGGATTTATTCATAGTGTGATACTTCCATTAGCTCCAGCCCAGTGCCAGCAGTCAATGAAGTATCCATGCCACAACTCTCTTGTGTTGGATTAACGCAATAGCGCTGCCTCTGTGTAGCATAAAGTCACACATTTCAGTGTACAAATGTTTCGGTAATGCCCTCAGCCGAGCTGCTTTTTGAAGTTTTACCATCACATGGGTACAATGAGGTACCATGGGGCAGCATAGAACACCAAGTCTTTTTTCCTTCTTTTTTTTTTTTTTTTTTTTTTGCAAAATGGGCATGGGTTTTGTTACTAGTCAAACTGCAAGCCATGTAAAAAAAAAAAAAAACTGGTCCAGCTACCTTTAAAAAACCACACAAAAAAACTTCATTCTGACCCAGATGCTAGAATAATGTCTGTGTAAAAAGTAAGAAATTTGGCTCAGTTACCACCAGAAAACAAACAAACAAACAAACAATAAATGATGTTTTGAATAATTGTCAAAAATTATATTTCCATTTTACATTCATGCATAAACAGGACAGCTGATGCATCCACACTGTGGCACCATCTTTGACACACCACGACACTTTTTGCTGTGGTGTCAATGTGTGTGGTTCTTTCACATATACTGCCACATAGTGTATGGTTCTGCCACATGGCTAATCAGGCACCCACCCCCAATGCACAAGAGAGATGTCGAGGCCAAGTATGTGGTTGCTGAGCAATATGGTGCTGTGACAGGTGCAGAATCTGTTCTCATGCCCTCTTTCCTGTGTGCCCTGTGTCCCTTGATCTGCCCCAGGCTCCACTCCCTGGCCCAGCCAAGTTGCCAGAATTTTTAAGCTAAAAAATATGGCAAGCCTAAATACAATGGAAATCACATGTTCTATCCAATAGATGCCCTTGATACTGATTCAGCCTTAACTTAAAATAGCAGTACAGTACAACACAACACTACAACATGTGCCCTTGCATTTCACATGATTCTGTGTTATTATCACCATGTGCTGGCCCATTTGCGGTTTTGACAACCACAAAGAATTAAAAAGCGATGTAATTGTGTGGTGACACCCTCATTGCTTTTGTACTGTTATACAACTGCTTAAAATTATAAAAAACAACGGCCACTCAGTTTCTTTGGATACTGGAACTTAAAGCTCTAAAGTTTATAAAACACAAATTAATGCAATCTGATATTATGCTCACGTTTAGTTTCTATAGTTAGTCTGGACAAATATCTCAGATATCAAGGTTCTATCAATGTGACAAATGTAAACACTAATGATTATCATTTGATTTTGTATATTACATAGCTATTTGCAGCTTCCCAGAAATATACCCCAATATTAGACTATCTGTTTTTAAAGAGAAAGAGCTACGGTTTCAAGACGGAGATTTGCACAAGGCCTCTCTCTTTGCTTTGGCTGAGGGTCGTGCTCTATTTCAGTCCCCAATGAAAAAGTTCATATTTTCTCTAGAATTGTTTCCATCACACTACTATGTCTCTGCTTTTAATTTTTGCCCAGTGTTAAAGAATGCAATAAAACAGGAGTTGAATGAAAGCAGCCCATTGAAAAGCTTCTGAGTCAGAATCTCTTGCTGACCACACTTGCTTATTAGTGTCAAACTGTTATATGGTTTGATGGGCTGGTAAATCTTTAGTGTTAGCCACAAAGGACTAGAAGTAAGACGTTTGCCACAGAAATCTTAGGCATCCTGCAAGTGTTGTTCACATGTTATATGTGTGTAGGGTTGATCAATTGTGAGTATCAACATGGATGTACAGTGGTACCTCGGGTTAAGTTCTTAATTCGTTCCGGAGGTCCGTTCTTAACCTGAAACTGTTCTTAACCTGAAGCACCACTTTAGCTAATGGGGTCTCCTGCTGCCGCTGCCCCGCCGGAGCACGATTTCTGTTCTCATCCTGAAGCAAAGTTCTTAACCTGAAGCACTATTTCTGGGTTAGCGGAGTCTGTAACCTGAAGCGTATGTAACCTGAAGCGTATGTAACCTGAGGTACCACTGTATTGTGAAAATGTTAAAAGGCAGTCTAGTGAGATGGTGACTATTAAAAAAAAAGTGCTGCTGTCTGTCCTGAATCTGACAGATTTTTTTAACTTATTTTTTTTAAAAAGAGGTTGTTAAAACCTTTATTATTTATAACTTTTGCTCAAGTTTACTTGATGAGGTCATGCGAGAAATTTCCAACAATCTTTATCGTATTGCGCTTGTGGCTGTGAAGCCTCAGTCATTGTGTGCTTAGAATCTTCAGTTGATCTAGGAACTAAGCTTCTGCGAGGGAAGGGAAATTTGTCAGTTCGTCTCCGGCTGAAATCTGACATGGAGACAGGATGAAGGCTGAGAAGAAGTCCTGGAACCTAGGGAAGCTAAGGGATAGGGAGCCCAGAAGCAAGAAAGTGCAAGGAAGGGTGTAGCAGAATAGAGGAAAAAAGAAAAAAGGGGAGGAGAGACAGCCAATTTCAGATTTCACATTATAGTGAATTGGGGATGAAGGACAATGTTTGTTTTTAACAAATCTAATTTGGTTCTGAATAATAAGTCAATTGGAAACACACAGAGCAGCACTGAAACAGATTGTGCCCCCCCAACACACACACACACACACACACACACACACACACACACACACACACATCATATCTTGTGACTGGCCCCCACTAGCCTGCATACTACTGACTGTTTAGGTTTACAAGTTTTTTGGGTAGAGGAAAGGATGCAGAACTTTCATTCTGCAGACCAAAACACAGCATTCAATTGTTAACCATCTTTTCAAGTATATGTCATATTATTTTTCCAGTTGTGTGTTTCCCCCCAGATTGCTCTGAAGTCTACAAACAGCTACGGTAAATACTCTGTCTAGATTCAACTCATAATGCTTTACGGCTGCTGGATACACATGAGAAGATAGCTGGATAGTGATCCTTTACTGACTCACAATCCTCTCATGTTCTGTCAAGTCCGGTTGCCAAGTTTCAATCAATTGAAGGGTTTTAACCAGTACCACAAGCTGGGTGGAGACTAATACCCTGATCCTTAATACATTTACTCAAAAGGAAAAGTCCACTAAATGCAATGGAACCTATCCTTACGTTTAGCAAACCCAGAGGAGGAGCTAAACGCTCCCCATTGCTGCTGATGCTGAAAGGGACTGTGGCAGGTGGAGGTGAAGCTCTTGGATTGTGTCTCTTCCTGGAAGTAGGAATAAGGCCTTCTCCGGTTGCCTTGACCACCAGCCATTATAGCAACCAAGTATTTTCAGTTTCCCAGCACTGCGCGAATACCATTGGTGCAACAAGTTAGCCATCCTCATTCTTGCAAGTGAAACATGTATGCATGGAAATTTTTTTATTCATTCTTAGCTACTATCACAAAAAAATTATGATGTTGTGTGACTGTGAACATACTTTATGCACCCCAGAGCATTTGGAGCCTCTATTCAAAGCAAAGAACTGATCATATTAAATGAGCTGACATAACCATAACCCACCAGAATTGGAAAAGACAACTGGGTTTCTTGCAGATATATACTGCTCAAGAGTAGGAAATTAAAGTGCACATTTGACTTTTTCCTTATTTCACGTGGCTGCTATCATTATTGCAGAGCAAAGACCAGACAAACCCTAAAACAGATGTAAAATATAAAGCTTAGAATGTTTGTAGTCATTTAAAAAGTAGAAGTACTTGTAACGTATTATTGTGATTTGTCTTCTATTTTTTACCTTTATGGAACTGATATTTGTTGGGTTGTTTGAAAGATAATGTGTTACCAAGGCAATTCTTATTTCTGTAGCGTGTTGTGATTTAGAAATTGCATAGTTCATATGATAGCATATCTAGATTGAGAAGGAATCTTGCAGTGAGAGCAATAATAAAAAAGGTGGGGCTGTTTTCACTACAGAAGAGTCTTTAGTGCTAATTAAGTTAGAACCTGGTTATCTTACTGAGAAACACTAGTTGAAAGGCTGCTTCATATATCACACACCGCCAAGCTCAGGGTTGAAACCATGTCTGGAAGCTGCAGCTAATCTCAGCTCTCTAACAAGTGGAAGTGTATACATGAGTTTTCAGATGCTTGTTTAGCATGTTCCATTTCATATTTTTATGTGTGAATGCAAAACGTTTTCAGGTATGTACTAAAAACACACACCATAAACTGCCCTGAGACCTTCGGATATGGGGTAATATATTAATAATATTAAATAAATAAAAAATATAAAGAAAGAAAGAAAATAAATGAAGCAGTTATAAGAACATTGCTAAAGCAAGAGCTACCACACACACATACACACACAATGTACATATATTTCCTGAAGGCTAGTATTCTGCTGATGTGATGTGGGTGCAAAAGACAGCCTAATTCTGGGTATGGCAGTACATGCTGACATGTTCCAGTTAGCACACAACTCATAGTAGATTTCTGTTGAAACTCAGCCATGATATGCTGCCAGCAAATGGGAGTGGTGAAAAATACTCGGAAGACCAACGAAGGCTAAAATAACACAAAATAATAATGCTGTCATCACCTGTTTCCACAACACGGTACTCAACAAAACTGTGTGCAGTGTGAAGATCCTTGAATAGTTGCCAGTCACCTTTCAGGATTTAGCCCTTTTATTTTCAGCCCATGAATGTGTGGTATTGGTCAGTAATTATGCTAATATACTAGCTGTGATTTCTGCGTATTTCCTCCTCATTCTATTGCTGTTGTGAGCTGAATATAATTGATTTATAGTGCACTCCTTACATCAAGTAGGAATTATAGATATAGCAGTTTAGAGAGGGCAATATGCCCATTTGGTTTTTTCAACCTTATATTCAGTTCTCCACATTTCCACATCAGCTTAAAGGTAAAGGTAAAGGGACCCCTGATCATTAGGTCCAGTTGTGGCCGACTCTGGGGTTGTGGCGCTCATCTCGCTTTATTGGCCGAGGGAGCTGGCGTACAGCTTCCGGGTCATGTGGCCAGCATGACTAAGCTGCTTCTGGCGAACCAGAGCAGCGCACGGAAACACCATTTACCTTCCCGCCGGAGCGGTACCTATTTATCTACTTGCACTTTGATGTGCTTTCAAACTGCTAGGTTGGCAGGAGCTGGGACTGAGCAACGGGAGCTCACCCCATCGCGGGGCTTCAAACCGCCGATCTTCTGATCAGCAAGCCCTAGGCTCTGTGGTTTAACCCACAGAGCCACCCGCGTCCCTTCAGTTCCACATCAGTTTAATTTCATTTAAAAAGTCATCATGAAAATTCATCAGCATGCTGGTGTGAATTTCTCCTCAAAGGTTAGCTGTGTTTATAGGTTATACTGTAAATTAGGTAGGTTCACCTTTAAATATGAACTGAATTGAATCCCTCCCGCCCATTCCTAGTAGGGACACACAGAGAGACATGCTTGATGGTATATAACTGGTATAGTCCTCCATGAGGGCTTTCAAATCTATTCCTAGACATTTTGTGGAAGGGAAATAAAACATTTTGTATTAGCAAGTTTCAGAAGCGTAGGGATAGGAACAAAGATTTCAGCAGATCTAACTCCTCATGCGCAAGGAGTTTCCCCAGCCACGCAGTCTGTCCCATTCAACAGAGAGGGAAATTCCACTCTTATTTCATGTGGCGCAAATTGAGCTGTCTCCTTGGTACACGGAAAATCCCATATGGTCAGGAAGCTCTTTGTGTATTTGAAATCTCACACCCCAGCTTACATGTTTTCAAACATATCCTAACCAAAGGGGTATGTGTGGTGCAGAAAGCTTCTTAAGGACCTACATCGTTTGCCAAATGCTATGAAAGGCGCCAGATTCCAAGCAAAAATCTAAGCAATCCACACACCAAGATACATGCTTTTTGTACTAGTGCTGCGCAGAAAATTTCTACTATTTCACCATCACCATTCTCCATCAGTTAATGAGGAAATACATTGTATTTGAAAGTGGTCATAGGGCTGGTTTGCTGAAATTCTCATAGGTGTAATGTGGATGAAAATGCCTTGCATTTGAGGTGGCTGAAGGGGGCTCATTTCTTCCATTTTACTTATCATCTCTTTGATATGTAAAGATAGTAAGAATATAGATACAAAAATAAAATTTTGCAAAATCTTTGTTCAAACCCATGACACTGAGATTAAGAGTCTTAGGCTCTACCAACTGAGCTATCTAATATGTATTTTTTTCTGAGTAGATGGATAGGATTGCACTGTTTTAAAAAAAGCCATATGTGATTGCACTATTTCAGTCCCAGCAATTTTAAATGAACAATTATGTACTTGTCGCATGAAAATCAAATAACTTATTTGTGACTTGATCAAGTTACACGTATGTTTACACCACAGTTCTTCTCTACTATATTTAAATCTACACTTAGTATTCTTCACATGTTCAATACTAGTATAATATTTTTTTTAAAAAAAAATCTTAACTTAAAAGTGAAATATTCAGATGATAAATTGGTAGTGGGGGGTAATTTTATAGTTGCATGCATGAAGTTTTCTCAATATAATATCTATGGAAATGGTAGTAAAATATTAAAGTATTTGTGTACATGAAGCCTTTAATAAGAAATAACAATTCAGCAATAATTAAGACCACTTTTACAAGATATACTGTAGTGCTGCTCACAGGCGTAAATTTTAGCTCTTTTACCCTCTGGCAGCCTCTCCAACCAGGTGCCCTCTAGCTTTTTTGGGACTACAACTCCCATCAGTGCCAGCCAGCACAGCCGTGCTTTCTGAATTTGAAACCCTGATCACAATCTTCTGAATTTCTGCACTGTGAATATCTCTGCTGACAAAAATGCTTGCTGTAATGTTATTTATTTGCTGTTGGTTTTGTCATGACACACAAACACACCCCGCCAGCCTTGTGCAGATAGGGTTTCGCTGAACTAGATCTCTTCCACTTTTCCCTTCTATGTGTACGAGAGAGACAAAAAGAGAGAGGAGCTTTTTTCCACGAAAAAGGCAAAACATTCTTGACTTAACTATTAAATAGAATAAGGAAAGTGCCATTGCAGTCTGGCAGTTTAAGAGGAAGAAAACCTCACTCTGTGTCCTTACGTAATGTTCATAGTTAAGCAGCTGCAAATGGAGAGGCTGAAAGATTGAAACATCCATCTGGAAATCGGCTATTAGATGTATACTGGCACGACTTACCAACATTTTATATCCTTGTAGTAGAAATTCAGTTTCCCCGAGGAGAAGCTAAAAAATGTTTGGTTTTGATTTTAGTTTAACCCTTAGCCCTGCTGCCTGCAAAGAGGCCAGAAGAGACTGGGTATCAGTCAAATACTAAGGTCTTCCATGGCCACCCCCAGCCCTGCTTGAAGGGGTTGAAAGTTGTCATTCAGCACCACCTTGCTAGAGGGACCAGGCCGCCTTTCTCCCCACAGTCCACCTATTCAGTCTTTTCTAGCCAACAGAAGGGCAGAATAATAAGACTGGCAAGCACTTTTCTGAAAAAAGATTGTTTTGATACTTAAAGCATTTCCCTCTCTCTCCCTCTTACAAAAATACTGACATTTGATTTCAGCTGGTCTGAGTTGCAGGGTGATCCTTCTAAGTGTGGAAAATAGGGTTGCAAGACCCCCATGTCTGACCTGAAGTCTCCAGGTTTGTCTGGAAGGTGGGTAACACTACCTTTAATTCTATATCTATATACCTCTATCCAGGGCTTTTTTGAGCCAGAACTTGCCAGAACTCAGTTCCGGCACCTCTCAGGTGTGGGAGGCCGTCACTGTGAGTTCCGCTATCTTTTTTTCTAGAAAAATAGCACTGTCTTTCTTTCTTTCTTTCTTTCTTTCTTTCTTTCTTTCTTTCTTTCTTTCTTTCTTTCTTTCATGAGAGCCAGTGTGGTGTAGTGGTTAAGAGTGGTAGACTCGTAATCTGGTGAACTGGGTTCGCGTCTCCACTCCTCCACATGCAGCTGCTGGGTGACCTTGGGCCAGTCACACTTCTCTGAAGTCTCTCAGCCCCACTCACCTCACAGAGTGTTTGTTGTGGGGGAGGAAGGGAAAGGAAAAAGTTAGCCGCTTTGAGACTCCTTCAGGTAGTGATAAAGCGGGATATCAAATCCAAACTCTTCTTCTTCTTCTATCTATCTATCTATCTATCTATCTATCTATCTATCTATCTATCTATCTATCTATCTATCACTCCACACAGAGAGACAGACAGGGGGAGCTCAAGAGAGCACTTCAACCTGGCAGGAGCCAGTTGCAAATTATATTATAGAGACTCTGATGCATCTGTCCTTGTTTGCTCTCTTCTTCCCATTAACATCCATCTCCAAGGCCTGCCCCATTACATTATCAGGGGCCGACCCGAGGCCTCAGATTTGGGTTCTGACATCTCAGTTTCTGGGATGCTCCTGACCTGGCAACTTTGGTGGAACATCCATAGCTTAGTGCATGCAAAAGCCCTCAAGTTCAATCCCTGGCATCTCTGAATACAGCTTCGAAAGACTCCTGTCTGAAACCCTGAAGAGGTACTGCCAGTGGCTGGAATCCCCATGATGTGGGCGGCATCCCTCTGCCCCCAATCCGGGTCACTGGGGGTCCTGGATGCCTGTCTGCAACCCTACCCCCCAGGAAAGTGGAGTGGACATCTAGATGAAGCACTGGCTTGATAAGGAAGGCAGCTTCATATGAAGGGGAGAGTTAGAGAGATACCTCGAAAGTTGTTTGCTGTATAACATAATTTTGTACAGCATGGTCCCTGTGTTTTCTATTTAGCCAATTATTTTCAAAAGTATGGAAATATTATGAAACATAGTCCTTCCTGGTCTGTATCGCCTGATATTGCAGGTAGGTTCATTTACCTATTTTGCTTGTTTATGGACATCTATACCTGACTTTCATGTGGTAAAATCAAGTTCAAAACACAAATCACAACAAAAATTAGAAATAATAATGACTCTCTCTCTCTCTCTCTCTCTCTCTCTCTCTATATATATATATATATATATATATATAATTTGTATAAATATAAAAATAATAATGACAAAAAATATACAGCAGGAATTCCGCCCCCAACAAAACACCATCATTAAAATTGTATCAGCCACAGCAGACATAAAACCTATTATCAAAGGTTCAACTAAAAATGCCTGCTGAAATAAAGTAGTTTTAACAGCCTGTTTAAATGGAGGCAAAGAGGGGGCCTGATTAGCCTCTCTTGGGAGACTATTCCATCCTTTAGGTCCTGAAGAGGCCCTGCCTCTCATCTCCACCAGCTGCGCTTGTGTTGGCAATGTGACAGGAAGAAGAGTCTCAAAAGCTGAGCTCAGATCTTCAGCAGGTTCCTTCCTTGGGGAAGAGGTGATTCCTGAAAGGCAGAATATCCTGGCTTAACTTATTGGAATGCTCTCTCATGTAGAAGATACACCCACATGTGAAGAGCTAAACTTTCAGGAAAAAGGTTTTAAAGGTTTTTTTTGCAATGCGCTGCTGTGAACTCAGAGGTGCTTTACTTCAGAGTCAGCAGTATGTACACTATTGCACTCTCAGTCTAGATTTCTCTTTAATGTCCTACCTTTCCACCTGCAGAAATTATTTACAAGGAGTATCAAGCACATGTTTCAGTGATCATAGAAGGATGTTTTGTGTAGCTGTGCATTCACAGAGATAGCTACAGGGTGCTTGATGAAATACCACATATAGGAAGGACTGCCTGAAGAAAACAAGGGCCTGTTTTCATCATCCCCAAACCCCTCCAAAAAGTACATACTGGTCTCAGGGTGTGTGTGATTGTCATTAGCACCAAACATACAGAGAGAAAAGGCTTAAACCTTCCTTCTCCATACACTGTGGTGCTGAGGACAATTGTCCCCTTTGGTGTTTATTTTTAAAGAACCACCACAACATGATGTGATTGCTAATCAAGTTATTGGCATAACATATATGTTATGTGTGGTGTAATGGTTAGAGTGTTGGACTAAGACATGGGAGAGCAGGGTTCGAATTCCCACTCAGCCATGAAGCTCACTGGGTGACCGTGGGCCAGTCACCGCCTCTCAGCCTACCCTACCTCACAGGGCTCTTGTAGGGATTAAATGAGGAGGAGGAGAACCATTTTTGCCACTTTGACATCCTGGGAAGATAAAGGTGGTATATAAAAGTCTTTAATAGATAATGTTAAATAAATATAGGTAGACCCTCAGTATAGTGTCCAAATTTCAGTACAACCTGACGCCCCAAGTGTTGGGTCAATCTGCCATTTTCTGAGATACACTGGGCTGAATCTTACTGGTTCTGAAGCGTCACTCCAACAGCATGAAACCAGAGATTTCTTCCTTTTTCCAGTATTTATTTAGTAGATAGTTTCAGATTTATATTTTGTTGAAATGTCTGCAATGGTACAGTACTTAGGAGCAGGTCATAGGGCTTATAGACTGTTGAATATGTGACAAGGAGGCTGTAAAAGATCTGGTCAGATGAAGTTAATTAACGGCAAATGAAGGACAGCTGCTTTTTATGTATGTAGCACATCTTTGATCTGCTCTACCCTTCAGACCTCTGTGGACAAGGTAGTTAAATACAAACTAGGAGGCCTATTTTAAAGACATTAAGGCCCTCAGGGGCAAGGAGTGACAGTCCGTGCAGCCATGAGCTGTTAGCGTTATTCATTAGAGAACTTTAAACATGTCAGAAAAATAGAGTAATGTCCCTGCACTTAGTTCAGCCTGAACACTGAAGATTACCACAGCTTTGGGACGTATGAATGGACCAGCGTCTGGCAGTGAGTTTCTTGAGAAGGATTTGTTATGCAGGGAAAGAATAATCATGTGTGTGAGAGAGAGTTCAATGAATTACCAGGTCATCTTACATAATCAATAGGGGTGTGTGTGTGTGTGTGTGTGTGTGTGTGTGTGTGTATGGATGCACACACAGTCACAAGAGATGGGCAGAATCCTAAAGGTGGAGGATTGTAGTGGGGAGGGGTGGGATTCTGTGAGGAGACGGGATGGGAGGAGATTTTAAAATAAATAAATTAAATGGCAGGTGACCAAAATAACTTTAGTTCAGTTGATTTATTTTTTTGCTGCCAGTTGTCCACTACTTCAATTTCAAGAATATTTTAAATTCACAAAGATATAAATAGGTTGTGAACCACTCGGGGATCTTTGAGTGAAGGGCGGTATACAAATTTAATTAATAATAATAGCAATAATTCCAATAAAAAGTCAAAAATTTAACTAATAATTAACCAATAATAATTAATAGTGACATGTTTTCAGAACCTTTGCCTTCATAGAACATTAGACCTGCAGACTGAGATGTTCCACAATTTGAACATGAATCAAGAACTGGCAAAACAACTTGAATTCAACTCTCCTTAAATGTTTTATACTGACTTTTTGGTACCTATATTAGACAACAACATAAAACATAAGATGCGCAATGGCTATTTTTCAAATAAAAGGGAGGAATTCAGTGTTGTGCTAAAATGAATGTCCCATCAGTGCAAGCATTTCAGGTTACCAGACAGAATGATTGCCCTTCTCCATCCCCACATGCTGTTCTGGGGGTTCTCCTAACCCCAAACAATTTTGAGGGTAACAATGGGTGAAGTAAGCCCAGTGGTTCAAGCAGATGGTCTTGTGCAGGGGCCGGGCTTCCAGTGAGCAGACTCATTAGGAGAATCTCTCCTGTTATGCTTACTCTTTCAGAAACTATGGTGGGGAAGCAGAGGAGGGAAATTTTGAGATGAAAACTCCCTCCATCCCCCCTACCACTACCTCTATTCAAAATACACTATCCAGAAACTTCTTCAAAGAGCACTGGGGTTGCATTACATGTAATTGTGTGTAATATGTAGTTTTACCTTTAGCAAAGCTAAACAGCAGTGGGAGAGAAATGGTTTTAATTGTGGAGTACGGAAGAGGTAATGGGACGAGGGTGGCGCTGTGGTCTAAACTACTGAGCCTAGGGCTTGCCGATCAGAAGGTTGGTGGTTCGAACCCCCATGACAGAGTGAGCTCCTGTTGCTCAGTCCCTGCTCCTGCCAACCTAGCAGTTTGAAAGCACATCAAAGTGCAAGTAGATAAATAGGTACCGCTCCAGCGGGAAGGTAAACGGCATTTCTGTGCGCTGCTTTGGTTCGCCAGAAGTGGCCACATGACCCGGAAGCTGTACGCCGGCTCTCTCGGCCAGTAAAGCGAGATGAGTGCCACAACCCCAGAGTCGTCCGAGACTGGACCTAATGGTCTGGAGTCCCTTTACCTTTACAGAAGAGGTATAATTGTAGCCTGAGAGGAAACCAATTAACAAACTGTGTAGCTAGTACAGTGGTACCTTGGGTTACAGACGTTTCAGGTTACAGGCTCTGCTAACCCAGAAATAGTACCTCGGGTTAAGAACTTTGCTTCAGGATGAGAACAGAAATCATGTGGCAGCAGCGGGAGGCCTCATTAGCTAAAGTGGTACCTCAGGTTAAGAACAGTTTCAGGTTAAGAACGGACCTCCGGAACGAATTAAGTTCTTAACCCGAGGTACTACTGTACACTGTCTTGAACCATCCCATCTTTATAGCTAACCTTAAAGGATGGAAAACTTACCTTTTACAATTTAAGACTGTGCAACGGCAATTTCCCCCTCAATGGTTTATTTTATATACATCAGACAGGTCCATTGTTAAGATTTCATACAGTGGCTTGTTTAAACCTGTAGCTGTTCATGTTTTTGTCCCAGTGTGGAATCAATGGCTGTATCTTTTCTGCTTCAAGTCTAGATTATGGACTGAACAGCACTCTTAATAATGTTTTGTGGTGTTTCAAGCATTTGTCATGTCAAAAAACATTCTTTTGGCACCAAAGGTACTGATTTTGAAATTGAAAAACAAAACAAAACACCACTTTATCAAGACCAAATAATAATTAGCTCAAGTCATGTTTAACAATTTCACAGTCAGATGTATTTTTACAACAGGATAGCAAGATACATATTGCAATATTTATTGTTATTTTGCATATTTTGACAGTATGTGTTTGAATGCCAAAACAAATATACACAGCTCCAGCTATATAATATACAGTGCTTGACATGTGTTTCTCTCTATGAGCAAATTTCCATTGTGTTTTGCTTCCTCTGTGACTATCTTATTCCAGGAAAATGAATAAAGCACACTGAGGAGGGTGAATAATACACTAAAGGGGATATCTGCAATAAAATGCATGCATGCATCATACTTCCCAGACCTATCTAAATGGTGGAAGAATATATATAGAATGTTGAGTCTCTAATATCAGTCACATCTATATAGGTAGTAGCACTTGGAAGCCACAATTTTTCTTTTCTTTCTTTTGCCATTGATGTATTTTAATTTCCTTGTTGTTTGATAATAGTACATGTTAATTTCAAAGATAATTTTAAGATATCTGATGGGCATATTTTTGTGAGACCATTGTCCTTTGAGAGTGGGAAGGGGGATATTGAGTTACTCACAGCGGGGTATTGAAGAAACTTGAATTTCCTGAAATTTCAAATTTGAATATGAGGTGGCCAAGCTTCCCCATGCCCTGCTCTGGCTACATTCGTGGGACAGAATGCCATGATGTAATATGTCCCAGGAATGCTTTCAAAGCAGTGAGGCCACGGCTTGAAGTAGTGGCAGGGCTTTCTTGTTTACTGTTGAAAAAAGGAAGAAAAAGACAACAACTATTCACATTGGAAAGGTCTATGTGAAAACAAAGCAGAGTATCGAAGCTGATACACAGATGGCACCTCCTCCCAGAACAATTAGATCATATAAACAAAAGGTTCCCAACTGGGTGTTGCAGGAGCTGTAAGGAATGAGGGTATCTTGCATGTGGTCCTTGTGTTTTCATGCATTTTGGAAAATTTAGCTTTGAAATTAGTTGAGAAATAGTGCAACAACCCATTCTGTTATACACACAGCTGCAGTTGAACTCTGCAGACCTCTACCGTGAAGGCTTTTCATGAGGAACCTATCCAATCATTGGTTGCAGCAACCAGAATAGAAATTGCCCAAAGCTGGAAAACAGCCACAAGATACCCCAGCCTTTGCCCAAATGGTGTCCTCCAGATGTTTGGACTACAACTCCCATTGGCACCAGCCATCCAAAAGGCATGTGGTTGACGAAGGCTGGACTACACAGTTAACAGAAACTCACATATTGCAGTAGATAAACAGGAGGCGTCACTAAAGAAGGTTTATTTATGTGGTCTTCATTTAAATCATGTGTAAATGAATGGTTTCCTGGGCAAAGACCATTGGCTGTCTACTCTTTGGATGAGACAACATTGCTTGAAAAGAAACATAATTGATAATTACCTATTAAAATACCTGTTAAAATACATTGACAAATAGCTTTCATTTGACAATGTATTTTAACAGGTATTTTAACAGGTAATTATCAATTATGTTTTCCCCATTGAGTAGACACTATTTACAGTTGCTATTTTGTTCATAATTTCTGTAGAAATTCAGTAAAAAAAATTGCAAATATTTTTTGTTATTATTCTTTAGATTTAATCCTTCAGTTTAATCCAGTCTTCAGGGAGTATGACAATTTATATTATTGTATGATATGGCTTCAGCTACGTTCCACAGAGTTCATTGTGTGAGAATTAAAACTTGTTCTCTCATGGAAATTAATGGGAGTTAAAAGTGCTAGACTTTGGCTGGACTGTGTCTACTTATTTATAAATAGCTTTTAAGTAAATGGTCTAGGATTCTATCTTAAGCCTTCCATTCAAGCTCCATGTGCACTCCTTTGAGTCCGTGGAACTCCTATCAAGACATTAAATTATGAGAAACACATTGTTCATAAGAGCCTGTTTAGTAAATTAGGTGATATGATAAAAGGATGCACAAAGTCGATAGGCATTGTCTGAAAGAGGTGCCTTCCTTCTAATGCTTTAATCTACAACTCAGGATTGCTAGAAATATAACAGGGCCACCATAGTTTCTGGGCTACTTTTCAAGTAGGATGCTTTAAGTGTTATCGGAACCATTACCATTGAAGGGAAAAAGTGTATTGTTTCTTATCCGTCCCACCATTTTTTGCATAGCTTGCATGTTCATTTTTATTTTTTTAATAGGGCCCCCTTTCTATATCTGTATACATTCTTGGTTATTATGCAGAGAGTGCTGCCTTGGGAAATCAACTAACTATGCAAACCTACTGTATAATTAAATGATGAGAACAAAGAAAAGATTTTTATCCTTTCGGAAACACAGAAAGCTAACAGAATCGTGAAGTTACCAAAACATAGTTCTTGCCAATGGAAATGGAATTCATCTGATTCATTTGCTGGGGAAATGCCTGCATTAAAAATTTGTGTTGTGCAGGCTAAGAAATTAAAACTAGTGCTGCGCCAAATTTGCATGAGGTTTGGGATTTGATGCAAAAAAGAGGGGTTTGGGGGATTTCAGAAAGCTCGCTGGGGGAAAAAAACTTGTCAGACATTGGGTAGACTTGTAGATGGACCACCACTGGGAGTCTAGTTCTGGTACAAGCAGGCTGAGGTCTAAAGATTCAGAGGCAGATGATGTGGTCACAACATGCTGTGCTCAGGTTCATGTGAGAACAAGGCCAGAAGCATAGGCAATGAGTGTTTTGCGTGGGTGTTGCGTTCCTGACCCCATACATGTTGGCAGAGCGCATGTTAACTCCATTACGCCCCTGCCTCTGTTCCATCCCCTTTTCTGGCCACTTCCGGGTTGCAGCAGTGTGTGTCGTCATGCTTAAATTGGTTGTTGCCTGTACTCAGTGTGGTGATGGACAAGTTGTTAGTGAGATACTAGACTGCAAGAGAGAAAGTCTTCATTGGGAATTGTTGCAATGAGTTGCCCACATAATGCCTTGCTGATTGAGGCCTATCATTTCGATCTCTGTATTGTATTTGAAGGTAATGGATTTCATTTTATATTATTGCCAGCTGATGAAGAATTATCATTGAAACAGTTCATTATCCTGGAAGAACTGTTCTGTCTGCTGCTGTGCTCGGAGCACCCTTTTGTGATGTTTGGAGCACCTACCATCTCACTTCTGTGTTGCTGTTCTCGCTCTTGACAACATTTTGGATATGATATTTCCTGTGAAAAGGCATTCAGCCTCAATTTCAGCCATTCTTTATATATACATACCATTCTAATCATTCTGCTTATGGAATAGTTACTTGACTTATCAGTTTGTGACTCCCTACACCGTTTATGAATTTTGAAACCGTTTGATAGTGTTATATAAATATTGTCAATATATTATTAGCCTACGTGTTGCTTGATGTTGTTCAGATTGCTGATTGAGGGAGCAAGGGTCCTGGGCTCTACTGCCTGGATCCCTGGTTTTACTGCTTTGGCAACTTACAAAACCTTTCCTTGGTCGTCTTTCATGATGGCTCACATCTATAGGAAAACACTGATAATGTTGCTGCTACAGCGCCATTTTTTAGACCTGTCTTCTCCCTTCCTTCCTTCTTACAATCAGTTAGGGTCACAAGGTGATATTATCCCCAAGCCACCACAATCATTTAGTAAGCCCACAACTTACATGGGGGTTGCGTTCTGCAGGTCATGCCTAAATCCAAAATTGTGTATAGTCAAAACACGTTGGGTTCAATTGTGGGTGGGATTGCCAAAGTCATTTTTTAAGGAATCCCGTCCCCTTTCCACACACTTTTTTATTTTTTGCCACACGTGTAAAGCTGAATGCGCCCAAGTTAAATGTGCCTAAATTGCGGGGTTACTGGAATTAGATGTGATTATTTGATGATATCATGGAGGGCACAGCAATGGCGTAGCGTGGGGGGTGCAGGGGGGCCAGCTGCACCGGGCGCAACATCTGGGGGTTAGGGTTAGGGGGCGCAAATCCACGGGTTAGGGGGCGAAATTACTTGCCTTGCCCCGGGTGCTGACAACCCACGCTACGCCACTGGGGCACAGAAAGGCCTCCCATTCTTCTGATCAAGAAGGATCACGCTCCTATTCTCCAAGCAACTGAGAGGTGTTCCCTATGCTGTAGAGGAAATAGGACATTCCTCTTTCCTCATTTCCACCCTTCCAGCTCAAACCACTTAGGATTGCAGCCTAATTTCTGGGATGACAATTTCTTGGCTCAAATCTCAGAGCTGAGAGCATTTTTTAAAAAATGTGGGGCTTTTGTTTTTGTTTTTTGTTTTGTTTACAAAAAGTCACCTCTTCACAAAACTTTCCCTTATCTCCCAAAGAAGATCCTTGGAGAATGTTAAGAAGAATATGCAATGCCTTTGTGTTATAATTGTTCTCTTCTCTGAGCACATTTTGCACGGGAACACTTTATACTTCAATAATTGTAGAGATCAAATGTATTTACCAGGCTTCTCTATCATCTTACAGGTCTTGTAGAAATTTGTCTGATGCACCCCCTCGATGTGGTGAAAACCAGGTAAGGTTCTGCTTGAACAAGTTTTATTGACACTGGAAGACATCCAAATTGGAAGCTGTCAGAACTTAAAAAGCTAGAACTTGTCCAAGTAAGATAACTTCTCCCTTTAATGGCATTTATATTTACTTACTGTTTTTCATAGCATTTGACAGGCAGAATTTGAATAGCATGATGCATTTCTGCTTGGAGGTCATCTGGAGGTGCTAAATACTTCTTTATTAAATGTACTCTTCATGTGACAGCCTGAGATCCTATTCTATTAAAAGTGAAGCGGGGAGGCAGCATGGTTATATTTTCTTTCCTACCATATTTATCATGTGAAGTAATGTTTTGACTTGAAACTAGAAATGTCATGTTGCCTTAAAAATAATATTGATGGTAAATGTGGCCTGAGACAGTTAGTTGTGTTTTCAAAACTCAGCAAAAATGAGATTTATTTTTCCCCAAACCTGTATTTGCACATGTCTGTTGGGTGGTTTCATGCTTGCTACCTACCGGGCACATTCAGTGACTTCCAACCATACATTTGTGGCTGGGCAATTACACTGGCTTGTCAGTTTGGAAAAACACTAGCCCAAACATTTCATTTCAAATAATAATAATAATAATAATAATTGTTGTTGACCTCCGTCTGTCTCAAAAGACAATGAAAGGTGCCTCCAAGGATGAAGTCAAACCACTCCATTAGCAGCCCCGGTGACCTCCCTAGGGTGCAAGCCTGGGCAGGGTTTATGGAGGTCCTGGGCTGCCCAGATGATAAGACCCTCTGATCTGGTCCAAAGGAAACCAAAACACGGTTTGGCCCAGCTTGGCTACAGGAGTTTCCAGAAGGAGGTGTACAAGGCGTCATCCTACCATCTGGATTTGTATAGGGTTTACTCCTTAGCCTTTTCTTGTCCCAAAGATATCCTACAAGGCAGCAGAGGTTTAAGATCAAATATTTTACCCCTTCCTAGATGAACTACCTTTCCCATCTGCCCCCACACTTCCCTCTGCAGCACATGCAGAAACCAACTTCTTGACCATTGGACCCACTATTGGTCTCATTCACTCCATCTGCCAGGTAGTAATAGTAGCAGTAGGTAAACGGTGTTTCCATGTACTCTGGGTTCTGTCACACTTCTGGGTTGTGCCAGAAGCAGAAAGCAGACCCGGAAAGCTGTCTGTGGACAAACACCGGCTCCCTCGGCCTGAAAGCGAGATGAACACCGCAACCCCATAGTTGCCTTTGACTGGACTTAACCGTCCAGCGGTCCTTTACCTTTTACCTAGTAGCAGTAGTAATGATGATGATAATGTTTTAGGTTACAGAGGAAAATTGCAGCAGAAAATTGCACCATATGTTGTCAAGTTAAACACGAGTCCCATTAATTTCAAGGGTCAAACAAGACTTGATGGGGATGGTCATGTGTATTTTTTTACAAGTCTGCCCCATTAATGAAGTGTGGGGTGGTTTGTTTTTTATATGAAAAGGTCTGGTGAATAAAGGACTCTAACACCCCCCTGTACTGTGCTCTAATGCATCAAGGAATTTTCTTTCCAATCCAGCTCACTTCCCCTATCCAAGATAGGCTGGGATTGAATTGCTTTAAGGTAAGATAGGGGAATCAAGGCCTTTGTCTGCCTCCATCATCCCAGGTTTGGCTCTAAATTTGGCTGGCCATTGCCTCTTCTTTCAGTTTTGACAGACTTCGGCATTGCGTCAACAGAGCGTTGGATACAAAGCAATTTTGTGCTAACACTTGTGCTATTTCTTCATCACAAAGCAATGAAAGCAAGGACAGATGGAATAAACCAGGAAAAATAAAATAATAAATATTTGCATGGATTTATAAGTGATTTTTCTTCTCCTTGTCCTTTGTGTTTGCATCTACAAATATTTGTGTAGTTGAGTTTTGCTGGCGTAAAGTTTCCTGAAAGAGAAACTTCTGTGTTGCCTGAGCAAGTATCCTCAGATACCAAGCTGTCAGTTCAGATGCATATGTTTGCCCTCAGTTACCTGGGCTTCATCTTAAGGGGGGGGGACGGGGACGACAAAAACCATATTGTTCAGATAGGCATATACAATCAGTAAATAAAGACTTGCTCAGTCAAAAAAGCAAAAACTTTCAAAGTACAAATACTGTAGATCCCTCCTGTCCATTTTGCAGAAATTCATCAAGCAGAAAACAATTTTACAATTTCCCAAATGTAGTTATCTCCCCATTCTAATTCTGCTATGTTTGAGCAACGTGCATTTGAAAACTGAATCATGCACACGCTTACTGGGTATTGGACAGACACCTTCTTAGATTCAAGAAAAGTCTGTTTTCACATTGAACCCTGTTGGGGAGGGAGAGAATGCTACCATAAGCAGCTGGGTGTTCTGCAAGAAGTTGGAAGAAACTGTTTGTACTTTTACATTTTGCTGCTTATCGTTTTTGGAATATGTTGGCAGCTTTGGAGTGCTCCTCAACCAGTGTACAGGAAAAGCAGGATACAGAGACACACTCATCTCTGATTACCTGTGGCCCACCACAGGAAGGGCCATAGACCAGAAAGAAGAACCGTAGGACCCTAGTAGAAGTGTTCAAGGTCCTGGGTGTAATGCCAAGCATCTCCAGGCAGAGTTGGGAAAGGCCTTGAGAGCTGCTATCAGTTGCTGAGCTAGAGGAACCGATGGTCTGACTCCATATTCCTATGCTGCTGCTGGCATGGCAACTCTGAATGTGATCTGCATCACTTTCAAACATTTTGACTCATACATAGTGTACTGCCATGTGGAAGTATTTTTCCTGCAAACAACATCCTGTGCATATAAAAATAGATTATGAGGATGAAGGGATCCAAATCTGCCTAATCTTCTGCCAGACATGCTAATATTTGGGCTATATCTCAATAGCGGAGCCGCTGCTTTGCATGCAAAAGGTTCCAGGTCCCATCTCGGGCAGGTAGAGGTGGGAAAGACTCTCCTCCCAGAGAGTAGCTCTTAAAAATTGTATGAATGAGAGAGAGCGCATGAAAACAGACATTTGCCATCTGAAGTGATTTCAGATCTACTTATAGCCCAGCAAGAACTATTTTGCTCTTTTTGTAGGTTGGACCATAGGCAAACCATGATGAAAAATATTTTGAGTTGAAGAATCCCATAAGGATTTAAGATTAGAGTGAGCATAGGGACACAATAATGAAGCAACTTTGGCCAGCTCACTTTTAACCAAATTACATTAAGTAAGCACTCCTGGGTTTTGAGAGTTTTTTTGATGTATTGCATTATCTAGCTTTCATAGCTTGCTACTGCCTGCTACTTAAAACAATACTCTAGGTCAAAAGCTTTTGGACTGAACATGACTGAACATGTTCCATAGCAAGAGCCCATTTCTAGCAAAAGACTAATCTCACATTTATTTCTACCGGCTATTCTGTTCCAGTTTATTCTTGTGTCCTAACTTCTGATGTTTTGGCCTTATTAGAGTAGCTGTGTTTCCTACATGTGTTTCTGATCGCTTTCCAGCTGTTGTTTTGTAAGTGCTTTTGCCCTCTTTGATTCTTTGCATTTTTTCTAGTTAAGTAAGCACTGCTGAAATTTATTCTAAAAATGCTCAAGTTCAAGGTAGTTATTACTATCTGGTGCTTCTTTGTTTCTAACCTTACGTGGATTCACAATGGTGACCAATTTTGGTGGTCTTGTTAAATAGCGTATATTGTATGTAGCTAGGACAATTCATAAGCCCTGTGCCAAGTCTGAAGTGTATTATTCATTTATTCATTCATTCTTTTATACATACTGTTATTGGTCCTTATTGAGTGCCATTATAAGATTCTCTAGTTGGCTGTCTGTTTTTAGCATTCAGAATATGTTTTCTTATAAAATCTTTTGTTTCACCATGGGACTTTATCTGGCTTAGGGTCATTTCAATGTGGATGTCTTCCAAGGTGCCATCATTTGCTTGCTGTTTTGCTTCCACTTAGAATCGCTTAGAAATTAATATGGGCGTGTTGACTAATAATTCCAACTCAGTAACCTGTTCCAAGTTAACTCTTGCCCCCAGATTGAAGAATGCTGTTGAAATGCAAGCTAAACATATGATTTATTTTAACGAGTTTCTAGTTATCTACGGAGATAACACCAAAGGTCTGGGTGTTGATTTTGGCCAATATTTTCTTAGGCCACCCTGCAGATCGGCTCCACCAAGACTCTGTTGAACAGGTGGCAGAGCATGCTAGGCACAAGAAAAGTTTGTTTTGCCACCATTGTTTAGCTGCATTGTCTTACTGAGGTATTGTGTGTTGAGATGAACAAAAGACTCCTCTATCAGAGTAGTAGCAAAGTAGGTGTCGGCGGAGCAGGGCGGGGGACTTGTATATTACAAAGCTGCTTCGGGCATGGAGCCCCTTTTGAGATTCCTGGCAGTGTTTTGCAGGGTAGTGTTTCACTCCATAGGCATGCATAGCAACCAATCACATATATGGGGAAAAGGAGGGGGTGTCATTTGAAAGACACAAGCAGAGTGGAGGCTAAGTGTTTTTCCTGCAGCTGATCCCTGACACTAAGAAGCAAGGCTTCTCTTATATTTACTGTGCAGTCATTGGATTTCTATTGGTCACACTAAAGTATTCTGTAATGTCAGAAGCTGCTTTTTTATATACAGATGGTTTCACAAAGCCATAGGTGTGACTGTGCTAGCATGTTGATCATCACATCTTAGTGGGACACGGGTGGCACTGTGGTCTAAACCACTGAGCCTCTTCAGCTTGCTGATTGGAAAGTCGGCGGTTCGAATCCCTGCAACAGACTGAGCTCCCGTTGCTCTGTCCCAGCTCCTGCCAACCTAGCAGCTCAAAAGCACACCGGTGCAAGTAGATAAATAGGCACCACTGTGGTGTTTCCATGCACTCTGGTTTCCATCACAGTGTTCCATTGTACCAGAAGCGGTTTAGTCATGCTGGCCACATGACCCGGAAAGCTGTCTGTGGACAAACGCCGGTTCCCTCAGCCTGAAAAGTGAGATGAGCGCCGCAACCCCAGAGTCGCCTTTGACTGGACTTAACCATTCAGGGGTCCTTTACCTTACCTTTTTTTAATTGCACCTTGCTCTTTCAACAGCCCACCCAAACCATGGTCAGCTCCAGGCAGGTTTGAGGGGACCTTGCCAAAGTGCTCTTTAGTGGTCCTGCTCCTATCTGGTTGAGTCCTAGTGGGAAGCAGCAGGCAGCAGCAGTGCTTTGAATCAGCACTGAATGTCACTGTTTAAATTTTCTGCAGTGCCCCTAATGCATTTCTCCAGGACATTATGTGAAAATAAACTGGTCCACCACTGATAGGTGATTCAATGGACAGATTTATTTATTTTTAATGTGGGGAGGCAGGACATACATCAGTGGTGGGCCCTGCTGGTGGTGTTTGGGCCCTTTCAACTACCCCATAATGCGACATACTGATGAAAACCACCCACTTCTTCCTTCATATATTTGCTGTGGTGATGTGAGCTTCTGCAATCTATTGATGGATGGATGCAATAGCTGGTCAAATTAAGAAAGACATAAACCACATGGACAGGCTTAATCCTTTTTGTGAAATTCAATCATCCATCAGTTTAGGACAGTACCTGATATAGCTAAGTAGATAGCACAGTTTCCAATTATTACATGTAGAGTCCCCCCAACCCAAAATGGCAAATAGTCATAAGCGCCATGTGTAGGATAAGAAGATGCATGTGAATTCCTGAGCATGTCTCCATAATAAATTCACCCCCACCACCACTTTCTCACCTCATGGAGCAGATACAGTTTTATCTGAGGTTTTTTTTAAAAAAGCTCAGCATACAATCCTGTTTTAGACAGGCCTAATATTTGGTGTTCTCTCACTATATCTGTATGGACTACATTTTGATAATTTTATCAATTCCTTAATTTGAAATATTTTTAGTTCACCCTTCATCAAGCATTCCCAGACTGAGGACTAGAGGAATTTAAGGGTAGGAGCAACCGAGGAATAGAGATTCTTTAATATATAGTGTGTTTTCCTTTGCTCTCTTAACGTGTTCTGTATTATATTTTATTTATGTATTTTATCTTGTTTTTGTAAAACACCCTGGAATCTCTGCAAAAAGGGTGACATGTTTTAAATAAATAAACACACCTCGTAAAGTTACTGGCTGGAAGTACAGGGCTTCTAAGTTTGCATTTATGCTGCTTTCCACAACTGGTTAACCTTTCTGTATCACCATGTCCCCAGCAGCCAGAGGAGTGCCCCTGGTAATTTGTCAAGACTAAAAAGCCGGAGGGTTTCCTTCTGTAATCCACACTGGCAATTACGCCTTTGGAAAGCGCATGCCAGCACAGCGTGTTTGCTTGCCCTGGTACAGTATCTCTGCTGAGAGAGAAAGGGAAATGTTTTCTTACAGTGGAAAAAGCTGCTGTTGATTAACTCTGGTCTCAGGCTGAAGTTGCAGGCTTCATTGTGGAAACTGCACAGTTGTTTCATTTGCCCCCCCCCTTGCAAAAAATAAATAAAATTAAAATGTTTTGTTTCATGGTGTAGCCGCACATCTATTCTTTCTGCTACGTACATGGTGAATGCAACTTCCGCATGGGGGGGGGATCATTATTGGCTTCCGGATAAGTTACTTCCCCCGTTTTCTGCCTTGAGGATTAATCTACAGAAAAAGCAGAGGACATAAGTAGCAGGTGCTCTCTAGAATGAGTTCCTGTGGAAACTGGCCAAATTTCCATTCAGAAATCTAACCCCAATGCTCCTGGCAGTATATTTAGTCTGAATGCAATACTTAGGGAGCTGCCTATGGGGGGAATAATGTGCCTTTTCCAGGCAAGGGTATACAATTACTAAAGGGCTGTGGGGAAATTGGGTCCTCCCTTAAAGAGTGAGTATTGTGGTGAGACCTGGACAACCGACACCCTGTGTTGTGGGTGGGTACAATTGGTCAGCCACAACACCCAATTGGTAGGTCCCTTGAAGCTGGGTACACTCTGGCCAATGGGACGCAGTCTAAATGGTTCGAGGAACCTATTTATGCCCATGCACGTGACCCAGAGCTTCCTCTTTCGGCACATGCATTCGGAACACCCGCCAACCTCTCCCTACTTTTAAGGCTTGTTTGCTTGACCTTGCTATGCCGTTGTGTGTCGTCTGTTGTTGGGACAGGGGCACAGCAGGAATTTCCCCCTCTTGGCTGATTGGCTGTTGCCATTTGGGTTTCGCCTGCCGTGTAGCAAATCGTCACAACTTGTAAGGTTGCGGATAGGCTCTGGTTCAGGTGACAGGGATGGGAGAATGCTCTCGACATCCCTATGTGAAGGGTATTCTGTTAAAGGAATCCAGGGACCCAATCGTTTGGTCAACTCATGTGAGGAGGTTGTGTCCGTGCCTGAGTCCAGGAGGAAATTTGGGTGGCAGTGTTAGTCCGTGCCTGGCTTTCTGCTTATTCAGGTGTTCACCCTTGGCTGACCTATGCTGGTGCCCTGGGTCAGCGCTACCTGCATGGCAGAGAGCTAGTCGAACCAGAGCCTATGCAACCAGTCACCTTCTGTGATCAATAAAGTTGTGGCCTAGATTCTGCCAGAAACAAAAACAAAAAAATGAGTCAAGTGTGAATTTATTTAGGGGGGAGGTTTCTGGGTCTGAACACACAAAAGAATGGCTTTTTTCATTGTTGAATAAGACACTCATATTATGTTATTCTATTTAATCAGAGATGTAGGCTGTGTAGGGATATAAGGGGGCAGGTAAGGCATTGTTTTAATTAGGATGACCCTCCAAGGAGCCTTTCGCCTGGTCACCTGACTACATATCCTTTGGATTTCTATTTAATCTTCCTGAGCTTCCTCTGCCTACCTGCCTATCTGCTCTCCTTCCACTCTGCCAGTGAGCAGTGGCAAGGAGATAACTGACTGTGCTGCTTTGTGCATCCAGACTTGTCTATGGCATCCTCTTCCAGGGCGCTTCTATCCATGAGAGCCAAGGACCACCATTGGTCCAGAAACAGAGAAGGTTCAGTAATATTAACGCTTGTTAATATGATGCTCTTTGGGTGGGGAAAGTGGGGGATGTTCTCCACCTCCAGTAAATATGATATGTCTCCATTAATGATCCCTTCAGGTATACTTCATGCAGTTTTTATTTGTCCATGTGAATGCAACAACTCACTTGTGCAGCAGAGCAAATGTAGCCACGTGGGAACATAGGAAGCTGCCTTATAGAAAGCCAGACGGCTCAATATTATCAATGCTATCGACACTGACTGACAGCAGCTCCCCAGGATTTCAACTAGGGGTCTCTCCTAACCCTGCCTGGACATACCAGGAATTAAACCTGAGACCTTCTGCATGCAAAGCCTGCATATGACTACTGTGTTGTTGTTTTTCAAAAACCCGTACATTAGGAAATCATAAAAGATATCTGGCAGGAGAAGAGATAGTGGATTATATTTACAAGAAAAATCTATTTTTATTTGTTTTAAATGGAAATTGGGGTTTGGAAGTGAGCAGATGTTGGCACTTGAGGAGGAGGAGGAGGAGGAGGAGGAGGAGGAGAAGAAGAAGAAGAAGAAGAAGAAGAAGAAGAAGAAGAAGAAGAAGAAAGGGTCTGAATACAAAGGAACAGATTCCCCCCCCCCATGTATACATTTTTAAAAGGGGTATTTAAAACGAGCAGCTGGGAAAGGTTAAATGGGATGAAGTTGGAGACATCCATGGAGCACATAAGATATTTCAAAACAATTTAACAGAGTGACTTGGGTGGGTTATTAACAGATGTTAATGATTTGTCGGTGGTATAAAACATTAAATCGCAATCGGGGTAGACTGTGGTCATGCCTAGTTTCTTACCCAGGGACAAAAATTCAGGGTTAGACCACTGTCATGCCTGATTTCTAACCAGCAATGGAACATGTCTGAATTAAGTAACCAAGGAACCACTTTGTTTTAAAGATAAAACAAAGCCCCCCTATATTTAACTCTTTCCCCCTCCATGCAACTAAGCTAATGTGAGATAATTCATGGGTACAGCCTCTGCTTAGCATATTTCTGAAGAAGAGGGATGCCCTATCTCTTTACAAGCCGGTTTGTGTGTGTGTGTTTTTCAGTTCACTGGTGATTTAAAATTTTCTAGTACGAAAGGAGAGCGCCGCAAATGCTTGAACGGCTGTACAACTGTAGCATTGCCAATAATTCTCATAAAAGTTGGACATTAGTGCTGTATTTAAATAAGGCCCTAAAAATAACTGTATTCAGCTAATGGTTGCCAAATAAATCCTGTAAATAAATAAAAAGTGAGATAATATCTTGCTTTATTAGCTTTCTGTGTGTTTTCGCCAACAGATGTAGCACTGTGTATTCTAGGCCTAGAGGGGCTTTTGAAGAAACAAGAATCTTCTGAGTGAGCAGCTTGAGTAAAAAAAATACTATCTTCAGTGTGTTCTTGGCAAGCGAGAGTTCAATTTTTATTATTCATTTCTCAAGAGGATGCAAAAATATGTCTAAAGAAGCAGCAACAATGTTTTAACCCTCTATAATTATACAGCGAAGTGGCGGACAATGAGAGTACGGCAAGATAAGCTGTGCTTGCACACAGAACAGAGCGATTCTTGAACTATTTTTAATTAGCCTTTTTGACGTGTATCATTTTAGAGACGAATGCACAGGCCTATTGCTCAATCAGTACCAGGGATTAGGACAAGAAGGAAGGGGACTCTTCACTGATGGGGAGAGGTACAGAGGCCCCCACTGCACCCACCAGGGTGAGAAGTTGCTGTTGGTGATTCCCCCACCAGTGGTAGCCTAAGATGGGGCACTTCAGGGTGGATGTGGGATAGCCGTGGTTTGGAGTTGTCCCAACAAAAAAAGGAGGGAAATGACTCCGACTTCCAAGTGTCTCGATTTTCCAGGGACAGTCCTGGAATTATGAAAGGCACCTTGTCTTCTGATTTGATCCCGGAATGTCCCTATTTTACCTGCCAGTGGGGACTTGGGGCAGTGCCAGATTTACGTTTAAGCTGAACAAGCTATAGTTTAGGGCCTCACTCTCTTGGGGCCCCCAAAAAATTTAAAGGAAAAAGCCCCTGGATGTACATTTCCAAAATAAAAAACAAAAAGCAAATAAAACCTATATACAGCAACAGTGTTTCGTGTTGTGTAGGCTCCTACGATGTAAGTAATGGGCCCTGCCTGCTAGCCTGCTCCCTAAAATATCACTGGTTTGCTCATTTCTATATCAATTACTTTGATAAAATACATATTTTGTTATGTGCAAATAGCTTTAGATACCTATTGGGTCCATAAATTACCAAATAGCATATATTCAACACAAAAAACAGCGAGAATTTGTCGTTGACAAAGGACAGTTGGACATAGAAAGGGCCCCATTACCTTCAGTAGCTTAGGGCCTCATCAAACCTAAATCCGACCCTGACTTGGGGTAAACTTGGGAAGAGGATACCTGGCTTGCCCTTGACTTTCTCATCATGGCAGCGATAGGAGTAGCATCAGGCAGGGACAATTGCTTCTTTATCCCTTGCTATCAGCTCCAACGCTTGTGTATTCAAGAGGAAGCTCATTTCAAGGACACCCGTATAGCATATACAAGTAGGTTGCGCCAGTTATATGATATAGGACCCGAGCTATTCAGGACTTTCTATGTCAGAGCAATTATCATGACTGCTTTAATCCCCCACAAGGGTTTATGAACAGTTTCCCTCTATGCCCAAGCCAAGGAAACTTGGCCTTCTGTCTTAAACCCCACAAAGCAAAGTGTTAAGCGACAGATGGCTTGGTGTGACAGATAAGTGTGAAGTCTCACATTAGCAAATATCTAACATCCCAAAGAAGGATCATCAAAGTCCCCTGGCAATCCAGCCTCTCCTACCACTTACTTGGCTACTAAGTTAGGTAACAATTGCAGTTATCAATTATCGCAGGTTTCCCCATTGGATACAAGATACAGTGCGGGCATTAAATAGGGAGCCTAGCACCCAGAGAGAGTCAGCAGGAATTTATTAATTTTTACTTTCAGCATTTACACTATATACTGCTCAATAACAAAAGTTCTCCGGGCAGTTTACAATCAGAATGGAAAAACAGGAAGGGAGGAGAATGGAATGGAGTACTCAAAAACAGGGCAGGATTCTAGCCAGTCGGCCATGAACAAGATTGCAAGGCTCACCTGTTTTGTCTTCAGCAGATTTGTGGTTTGTTTATTTCAAGCCTTTGGGGTCCTTTAGGAGAAAGGGTGGGATACAAATTTAAGAAATAAAATAAGTAATAAACCCAATAAATAATTTTCTTTCCATTTTCTTTTTAATGTAGAGTTCTTTTAAACTGGAGTGTGGTGGAAAACAGGGCCATTCTGAATGTTTGCCCATTTTATTTTTCTGACTTAAAATGGGTAAATGGTTCCTGAAAAATTATGAAATTATGTAAATAAGCATCTTCAACACACAAGCCCAATTCCTGCTTGCTGTCATCAATTTTCTTTTGTTTTCAGAGAAATGCCCTCCTTCAAATTGCCAAAATCTGGGGAGTTTTTCACCACAGCCAGAAGCTTTCAAAACAAAAACCCCCTCCACTTTGATTCTATAATTTGCATTATGATTTGAGGTATATGAATATGATCATATCTAATTTTGTAGAGGACCTCTAAAGATTCCACACCTCAGTGTGGTTTTTTTGTGTTGTGGTTGCTTATTACCTTGACAAATTATATTATTAAGATACCATGTGTTTCACTTATTTATTGATTCATATTAATTCAGTTTATTTTGTCTGTTATAAGTGCTTTCTGTTACAGATAATCAATTTTCTAATGCTTTTTCTCCTGTATGTGGAATGGATTGTTATATTTTAGGTGTGATTTTAATTGCACTTCATGTTGCTTTTGCATTGCACTTATAAATATAATGTAAAAAAATATTGTATTGACATTTTAATATGCTGTCACTTTAAGATACCGCATGAAGTGTGAACAGAGCACAGGCACTTTAGGCAGGTGGGTCTAATTGCTAGTTTGTTTCTTAGAAATTGCCGTCATGTAATGTTTGATGAAACATGCACAGATCCTGGGAAGGTGTTTGGATGCTGAAACATGCTAACCAGGTTTTCTTTGCCTTCTGGTAAAAACAAATTGGACTTCGTAATTGATTTTTTTGTAAGTAAAGCTTTTATGTTTGCTTTGAGTTCAGACTCCATCTTTTTCTTGTTATATTTTGTCCCTTAGGAGTGTTTGCACCATAGGTATCTAGAAAAGCAAGCTTAGTATAAATTCGTTTATCTCATCAAATAGCTGTGTTTCTATTACTTTCAGATTTTAGCAAAGCCTGTTGCTACAAAAATAATGGTAGGAAGGGAGAAAGGTAATTTTATTTAAACTCCAGCACTTCACTCCCCCCCCCAGCCCACTTACCTGATTGTATCTGGGTTTAATTCACAGAATCTTTAGTGTTTTGTTTTTTTAATGCCTTAAAAAGGGCTTTATTGGGGAAATCATTTTTTGGTTCTTGTTAAACTTTATTTTACAACTATTTACTAGGAAAGAAATATGAGCAACAACGTGTCCTATTGAAATAACAAATAAGGCCATTGCATCCTTTTTATAATGACATTTATTTAGATTCTCAAAAGGGAAAACCTCCCCCCAAAAAACACATTAGTAGTTCAACATTGTTGCTTTTGGGAAAACCTTAGGTTTATTACATAGAAAATAATCAGTATCTAAGGTTCTTGAAAGCATATAAACTTACCCATTTTTAAAGTTGCCCATTTCACATGCACTCCAGTCAGCATGAAAAAAACACATTAAAAATTGGAGCACATTTTGAAATTAGATCATTATTAATTCCCTTTAATATACACCCTAGGCATATCAAAACCATAAAATACAACATAAAAATAAAATCTAGACCCAACCACTGAATTCATTGGGACTTACTCCTGGGTAAGTGTGCACTGGATTGCAGCCTTTGAGTGATTGCATAAAATGATGGAAGTCAACTTAATAGTTCAGCCTTGGTAAAAGGAAGAGAACCCTGATCAATTTGCAAAGAATTGCCTCCAGCTGTGTTGGTTTCCGTCTATTACTTAAACAGAAGCTGATCACAGTTTGTTCTCCTTTTACGTATTTACTTTTTCTGGAATTCAGAGAAGAAAGGCCTGGTGGTAGGTTCAGACTCACATACAACAACGTGACACTTGACAGCCTTTCCTATTAGTTGGTACTCATGATTCAGAGGCAGCATAAATACTCTTAAGTGCTATTTGCTGGGGATTGGCAATATCTATGACAGAGGACTGTTGCTTTTGTGCCCTGGTTTGATCTGGCTGGCTACTGGGGAATTAAATGGACTTTTGTTCAGCAAGGATCCTCATATGAAGTTATGTTCTGTTAATTTAGGAAATACACATGGTTCCTTGACACTTTAAAGAACATACAGTATGTGGGGTAGGGCGGTTCATTAATAACATTTTTAAAAAATAAATAAATAAATCCTGCTCCAAAGGTCTTATCTTACTACACTAGGGATTATATAGCTATATCTGAGATTTTATGCCTATCAGTTCATATCTTGACCATCCTCCATGAAAATAGCTGTTTACTTGGCCGTTTTCCTATGTTGTGAAGGCTGAAATTTCACTTCAGTGGAGCAGGGTCAAGATATTAACTGATTTTCAAAAAAAAGTTTTTTATGACCCGTCCTAATGTGGGGGTTTCATGGACAAGGCTTGCCCTCACTGCCAACATATAGGCCAACATATACATTAAGTCCAGGTTATGATGAAGTGCTACACACATACTGTTATATGCCTGCTAAGCTCCTCCATGTGTGGATCAGAATACAATCAGAGCTTCATTATGTTCTGGCCACAGGGGTGCCAACTTGAATAAAATATTGGGGTGGCCCAAGTATGCCCTGTCCTGCATAATCAATCACATGATGCGGTGCACAGACAGTATTTGAAGGGCAATGCCCATCAGCTTTGGGGTGGGCTGGCCACCTCAAATATTTTATGGAGGAGCGAAGGGACCTCAGCCTCTAGGAACTGGCTATTATGGCTGGCCAGATGTGTGGGTGGTGAGGGGTGGGGCAACTGTGGAAGTAGACAATGAGGGGTAGGGCTAGTCTGTTTGGCCCTGTAGCCTACCTGTTCGTTCAATGTTCTTTCAGTGCTGGGGAGGGTGTTTGAACCCCTCTTTTGCCTCTCCTAGACCTAATGGGAGAAACAATGTTTCTTTTTTTCTTGTATGTATGCGGGTACAGCCGACAACCATTTCGCGTGGGGTTCCATGCCTGGCCCCTGCGCCCGTTGGCAAAACGTGTACAGTGGTACCTCGGGTTACATACGCTTCAGGTTACATACGCTTCAGGTTACAGACTCCGTTAACCCAGAAATATTGTTTCAGGTTAAGAACTTTGCTTCAGGATGAGAACAGAAATTGTGCTCCAACGGCGCGGCAGCAGCAGGAGGCCCCATTAGCTAAAGTGGTGCTTCAGGTTAAGAACAGTTTCAGGTTAAGGATAGACCTCTGGAACGAATTAAGTACTTAGCCCGAGGTACCACTGTATAAGCACCCCCTGTCCCTGTTACATCCCACCCTGTTGCATCCTTCTTACGACAATTTCAGTCACTTCCTGGTCTGGTCACAAGTCTTTCAGACATGTATTCATCAGCCGTCACCTGTATCCTTGTTACAAAATTGTACACACATAAATAATAAAAGATGACATGACTAACAAAAATTGGGTGGGGTAAAATACTAAACACATTATTTTACAGTACACAATAATGGGGTGATTACAGTAAACCAGTAAAATGACTTCAATAAATCAGCTTGGAAAACACAAGTGTAATTGGAGGGAGGTAATTAGTGGGGTCTGCTTATCTCTGTCACATTGCTGTGCTATTTCTGTGGGCCCTGCCATTAGAAAAACTGAAATAGCAACCGCAGGGTGGCATGAGCAGCATCCCCCTTCCTCCTTCGCCATTCTTCCTGAAGCCCTTCAACTTGGATAGGGTGGAGTGCATAAATCCACAGGGCAGGAATGGGGGCTGTGGCCCTTTCGGATATTGCTGGAGTCCAGTTCTCATCATGCCCGGACAGGCGTCAGGGATGATGGCAGTTGTGGTACATCAGCATCTGGAGGGCCAGAGGTGACCCTTTGTCCTAGGATATGCTGACGCGGGTGGCACTGTGGGAAAACCACAGAGCCTAGGACTTGCCGATCAGAAGGTCGGCGGTTTGAATCCCCGTGACATGGTGAGTTCCTGTTGCTCGGTCCCTGCTCCTGCCAACTTAGCAGTTCGAAAGCACCTCAAAGTGCAAGTAGATAAATGTTAGGATATTTCCGTTCCACCTTAAAAGGGAGCAGGCTTTGTGAGTCAGAGTCTGCGCATGTCCTGTTCACAGGATGTTTATGTTTCCTATTGCTTTCGTTCTCTCTTTGTCGAAGACACTGACGCAGAACAGTCATGTCTTTCTTTGTTCTGATCAACGCTGAATAAAAGCTTGTAAATAATGCTCTCCTGGGTGCGACTTTTGCTGTGCATTATCTGCTGATAAGAGTGTGCATGAGCCCTGGAATGTGGCAAGGTATTTCCAGGAAACTCGTGTCGCTAATAGCTCATACTGCGTGACTACCAGAGGTCGATGGATCATCCGGCAGCCGGCTTGGGGGCCATGATGGACTTTATCTCCCTGGCAGTATCCCAACAACAAATAGGTACCGCTCAGGTGGGATGGTAAACGGCGTTTCCGTGTGCTGCTCTGGTTCGCCAGAAGCAGCTTAGTCATGCTGGCCACATGACACGGAAGCTGTACGCCGGCTCCCTCGGCCAATAAAGCGAGATGAGCGCCGCAACCCCAGAGTCATCCGTGACTGGACCTAACAGTCAGGGGTCCCTTTACCTTTACAGAGGCAATGTGCACCTTGACTTAGCCATGGGTTGGAAATACGTAGCACCATTTGCTCCTCTGTCTCAGGCAGCAAAGTGTCTCAGGCAGCTTATAAAAAGGGGGGGGGGAGGCTTGTCTCTAAAAGGCGCTGTATTTACAGCTCTTCATGGGTCCTCTCTCTCCAGAGTAAAGCATTGTGAAGGAAGGAAAAAGTTGGGGACTAGGCGTTTTAAAATGGGAAAGTGACAACCCATTGATTCACGCCATTGACCTTGAGGATGTGCAAAAGACAGTCTTCACCAGCTTGCCTTCCAAAATGGGATCAGGGGTTGGCCACATCTGAAGCAATTGAAACCTCCCAACAAAAACCACAGTGATGCCTCCTGCCTGCAATGCATCGTCAAAACAAAAGGAAGTGTCCTTTTTTTAATGCTTGGCAAGCAAGATGCAATTGAAAAGGTTGCAAGAGTTTTTGCGTTTCAGCCTTAAAACAAAGGAACCCTCCATTGCTGTTGGAGTTCTGAGTGCAAACAGGCAGACACCTCCGCCAGACCGCTTTAGAGACATATTAGCTAAACCACCAAATTACTGTCCTTGTCGAGCTGTAAACAGCTATAAATCTTGGTTTTAAAAAAATAAACCAGAAAAATGTAGCACATTAAAATTGAATTAGACAATGCACACCACCCATAAACTATATAATAAACAGATCTTGGCCTTGTAGTACAGTTATGATTTCTGACAACTCACTAGAGAAGAACTCATGGGCATTCTGAATGACCTGCTACATAAATCGCTGACTAGTCATTTACACTGAGCGCATGAACCTCATTTTCTGAAATCCTGGTGAATGATTTTACAATCGATAGCATCTTTACTTCCTAATAATTTAAGCTAACAAGCAATGGTGAAGCAATGGATACAGTGTATTAAAATATGGGACTCTTGAGGGAAGGTTCCTTTTGAGACATTTTGTGCTTGGGTACAAATAATACAAAAATTAAATACTTGAGTGGCTTGGCAAATGTAGCCCATGTCTACTTGTATTATTAATTTAGTTATTATATATGGCTATTAATCACCTATTAGCCTAGTTATCTAGCTACCTACAACAATTTTTGAACACCAAAAACCCCCCACAAATCAAGTAACAAAATAAAATCTCACTTAAAATGCAACATAAATATAACAAAATTAATTAAATAAATATTCCCTTAGGGATAAAAATAGAGTGCTCAAATGCTGAGTAAAGGCTAAGATAGTAATCAATGTCAACTTTACGACAAAAATTAGATATGTACTATTAAAGTTGTTTAAAGTTCTTAAGAGGGCTGAGTAAACAAAAATGTCTCTGGGGCAGAAACTACATTACTGTAGTTCCCAGGTGGACTTCTCTGGGGAGAGTCTTCCGCAGCCAAGAGGCCACTTTCTCCTTGCTGTCTTCCATACTGAGGCATTCCTAAAAGAACCTCAGTTGATGATCTTAATGCGCAGGTAGGATGTGTTGCTTCAGGTACTGAAATGTCAAGCTGTGAAGGTTTTTAGCTTTTGTGCTTGGGCAATGAATGTTCAGCTGAGCCATGCTTGCCTATATTATTATTCCTCCATAACACACATATGCCTAGCAATTGGGTGCTGTGCTTATAGCTCACACAGGTTTGGCTTCAGCTGGATGTTCTGCTTGTGTGGAAATCCTCAGGGGGGAAAACCTGGCCCTTAGTTTTAACTACTGTTTACAAACCAACAAAAACAACATTCCTTAGCAATCCTGTTGAGAACTCCCCCCCCCCCAACTGGCCAAATGGGCAGGATAATTTCATCATGCTGTACAAAATGTGATAAGCTCCATGGAGGAACCTCGCTTTGCCTCAGTATGCAAGTACCAATATTTGATTTGTTTTCATGTTGCAGTTCTGTGGTTTTACACAAAAGCAAATTCCATTGAGTTCAGTGGGTCCGCTACAGATTGGTACAGCAATCAGGCCTGGATCAAGACCAGTGCCTTCATGTGGCAGCAGTGAGACCAGCATGGGATTCAGCCAGCTCAGCCCTATTCCATCCTCGAAACGTCACATTTTGAGACCTAAGACATCCCATTCATGGCACTTCGGCTCATTCACATGTTTGGCAGTTGTCAGGGGGTCTGCTCAGCAGGAATGCTGGATCAAACCCTGCCCCCACCCCAGCATATGAGGGATCTGTATTACTCTATTAATGTATTTACAGTTACGGTTTACTAAAGACATGTACAGTGGTACCTCGGGTTACATACGCTTCAGGTTACATACGCTTCAGGTTACAGGCTCCGCTAACCCAGAAATAGTACCTCGGGTTAAGAATTTTGCTTCAGGGTGAGAACAGAAATTGTGCTCCGGCGGTGCGGCAGAAGTGGGAGGCCCCATTAGCTAAAGTGGTGCTTCAGGTTAAGAACAGTTTCAGGTTAAGAGCAGACATCTGGAACGAATTAAGTACATAACCAGAGGTACCATCGTATGTGATTTAGCTGCTCGGAATTCCATTTACTCTTGAAGCCCGGGACAAACACCCAGCTACAATATAACAGCACTGGGCATCATAAAACCTTTGTAATTGTTGGGTTTTGTCTTCCCCTTCAGAAAACAGGGTGACTGTGTTCACATTTCTGTTTACTCTGCTTCCAGTGAGCTGCCAATGCTGGCTGGAGAAACAGTGTCTATATGACATTAGCCACAGTCTAAATTAATCCTTTGTCTACCTTGCTGTTTCTTGTACACCTGAAGGAGCGTCTCAACCCCCATTGTTCTGCCCGGACACTGAGGTCCAGCGCTGAGGGCCTTCTGGCGGTTCCCTCACTGTGAGAAGTTGAGGTTACAGGGAACCAGGTAGAGGGCCTTCTCGGTAGTGGCGCCCGCCCTGTTGAATGCCCTCCCATCAGATGTCAAGGCAATAAGCAACTATCTTACTTTTAAAAGACACTTGAAGGCAGCCCTGTTTAGGGAAGTTTTTAATGTTTAATGCTGTATTGTGTTTTTAATATTCGGCTGGGAGCTGAATATTCTTCTTCTTCTTCTTCTTCTTATGAAATACTGCATTTTGTTACTTCCCCCACTCCAGCTTGAATCTAAACTGAGAAAAAGAACAAGTGTGTTGCATTGTAAGTCAGTAATGCGTTCACAGTCAGAGACTTTATTTAGCAATACTAATAATATAGGCAACAGGAAGAAGTATCACTTTATTTGTAGTGAAATGGCAAAGAGGACAATGGAATTATCTGGGTTTGTATCCTCTGTTGACAATAATCCTAGTAATTTTCTAAGCAGAGTTAATTCTGGCATGTAGTATTTTGGCTAGGAGCCTAGAGGAATGTACCTCTTTTTATACTTCAATTGTCTTCTTATTTTGCCATAAGCTCCCCTCCCTAGTATTTCTTTTGACTATTTTTTCCAAGAAAGGGTAACCAGATCTTTTATTCCACACAAAAAGAATACATGAACTTACTATGTGCACTATACTTAAAAAATGTTTAAAATTACCAAGTGGAAAATGGGCAAATATGCATTTGTAAGCTAATTTTCAATTATTGGTTTAAGAAATATCTGCAAAGTTTGTTTTGTTTTTCAAATTATAAAAGGGTGGTTTTTAAAATACACCACTCCCTGCCATGCAAACATACATTTTCCTTTTTGGGTACACTCAAATAGATTCAAAGTGTGAGTGGGTCTTAAAATGACTACTTGTCATATGATGATATGATGATGATATGATATCATAAACTTAAATGGTGCTGAAAGAATGTTTTTGACAGATAGGCAATCTGCTTAACAAAAGTATCCATTTTAAGGTACCTTTGCAACCAGTGTAAATTTGGAAGGTGCCTTTTAAAAATTCAGTCCTCTCGGCTGGGGAAAAGAGAAAGATGTTTCACGGGGAAACAATTTTTTGTTTGGTCATCCTTTAGTGCCATGATTCAAGTGACCAGGCATTTGCTAAAGTTTATTATGTCTGAGCTGCAGGAACGTTTATGTGGATTAAGAAGGCATAGCTTGCAGCCCAGATTCTCAAATGGTGTTGCAGCTTTTCATTAACCTAGAAACCTCCTATTTACATGGTTCACAGCCTGGTCTCAGCTCACTTGGAGGTAACAAAGGGTGTCAGGGACAAGAGTACTGCAGGGGGTTTGATCCTCTAGGGCTGCCATCTGACTTTCATCAGGTCAACTGTTTTAACTCCTGCCTCATTAGGCAAAATAAAATGGAGATTATGGTGTGCAGAAGGATCAGATTACCTGAAGCTGGCTCTGCCTCCTGACACTTGCCATTGACTCTGTATTTGGACAAGGCCTTGCTCACTGTGTTTTCCTTCCAGCAGGGCAGCGGGCTTTAAATTATGTTGAAGACAAGATCATTTGTAATGGATCCCCTTTGACATTGCAGAGGTTAGGTGTGAAGAGAGTATCGTAATAGGCGAAGACACATCAGTCTGAGAGGTAGTTTACCTACTGGAGAGATGTCATTGTCTGGCATGGGTTTAATACTGATATGTGCCATACTTCATATCAAGTGATGGCTGTCTCTTCACTTTCAAAGAAGGCAGTAAATTATTTTAAAATAGCATTTGTCTAAGTGAATTTATTATTGACCTGATACAAAAGACAACAGCACTGATTCAGATGATCTTTTGTCAAACAAGGCTTTGGGGGCTATTTGTTGTTACTCAGTGATGCCACTGTAAATAGTTACCCTATTAAGGTAATTATAACCCAGGTCAGAAAATAAGTGTGGTTTAAGGTTGGCTGTCAATGCCATATTTTTTTTAGAATCAAAGCAAGATTATTAACATTCAGGTGACAATTAAGCAGAGCAAGATTAGTCAAGCAAACCAAGGAACAAAACTGAATGGGATACATGCCCATAACTCCTACTGTTAAGTGGAGGAATCAGCAGAGGACATACAGACCAAATACTAGAAGCTTAGTTACTAGCTATTTTAGGGAAGGACACAGAGGTTGATAAGGTATCACAATGAAAGTCAACTCCAGATCTGAAACTTAGTGAAGATCTGGAATGGAGAGATGGACAAAATGTGCCAAGCAAATATTGGGAATCAAGGGCAAGTCATTGTGACAAAGGAAGAGGCAGGACTGAAACACAAATGTCTGGTTCAAATACAGACAGGAAGAACGTGACAGTAATGGCACTTTAGCTATATAAGACAAGGACAGCATGTGGAGAAGAAATAGGGGCTGGGGTAGCAGTTCTCAAACTGTGGCCCATCAGCTTTATTCAGTGCTGCACAGTGTGTCTGTGAAGAACAGTGCAACAGCAGAAGAAATAGAGAAAAGCAGAAATAAAGAGCAGCGAAGAGGGGAAATTGTAGGTCCTTCCAGCCCTCTCTGCCCACAGGAATCTCAGTATACAGTAGTACCTTGGTTTTTGAACATAATCCATTCTGGAAGACTGTTCAAGTTCTGAAACTTTCAAAAATCAAAACTATATAGCTGACAGCTAGGCTTCAGGTTCTTGCACTCAGCGGAAGCCGCGTGGCATGTTCGACTTCCGAGGCATGTTCAAAAACTGAAGCATTCACTTCCGGGTTTACGACGTTTGAGTTCTGAAACGTTCAATGGAGACGTTCGAAAACCAAAGTACCACTGTATTTAATAAGCAGAAACAACAACATCGACAACAATTTATTACTTACACCCCAGCCTTTTGACTGGATTGTCCCAGGCATTCTGGGTGGCTTCCAGCATAATAAAAGCACTGTAACACATCAAACATTAAAAACTTCCTGATAAAAGACTGCCTTCAGATTATTTGGGGGGGGGGGTGAGTGTAACTTGTAGCCTGGCTCTTAGCTGAATTCTCTGAAGTAACTGTAGCCATATGTCAACCAAAATGATACAATTCTTGCACACGGAATTGAGGTCTGGAAGCTCTTATCTGATCCAGCATCAGTTTTGTATGTTGCCTGTGAAAGCATCTTTCAGAGCCATGTCTCCTGTTGCATTTGCATGGAATTCATCTGAATTCCTAATGCCAATATAATGGCTACTTTGATATATAGCTAAGGAGCAGAAGGAGCTCTGGTTTCCCCATAAACAACATTTATGTATGCACTGTGATTAAAACATTAAAAATGAATACAGATAATACTGACTGAATAAAAAGAAATGCGTAATGCTGATATTTGGGCCTGAAACATAAAAAGATAATGGGCAAAGCTTTTGTTTGCTGACAAAGGGTTATGCTAACTGGTTCCACAATGAAATTTGTTGATTTGCTTATACTGTAATAATTGCTCACTCTATAGGATGTTTCAGTCTACCCACAGTAAGCTGGGACAAACCCACCTAGAATATTACCTATGGCAAATCGCTAGAGGAGGCTGTTAAAAGGCACTAATCACAACTGACTCACTCATTCATATAGAATTTGAGAGACAATGATGTGTAAAAATGACTTATTTCTGAAGTCCACTGTACATTGTGGCAACAATAGGATCTTTTTCAGAACATACCTAGGACTTGGTTTCACTTCCATGTGCTTAGGGTAGCATTAATTGGACCTCACTTTCATGTGCAATTGGTTAAGGTGGAGTTTTCTGCATTCAGAATTTTCCTCAACCTAAATGTCATTTATTTATTAAAAATATGTGTAAGCTGCCCTTCCACTAAACAGATCTGAGGGCAATGTACAGTAATAACAATAGTAAAATACAATTAAAGCAAAAGATCAGCCGTCATAAAACAGTACAAATTAAAAAACAGGAGCCAAGAACCAAATGCGCACCCTTTAAAATGCCTTGGCATGCTGCAGTAGGACAGAAAAAAAATGTGTGAAATTCTAAAAGCATTGGTTTTTGCCAACAGCAACACAGAATAATTCTTTTTTTAGTTTGGCCCCAGAAACTTACCAGTTCTGTATCGTCTATCATATGACATCGGGTGATGGGCAGGTGGGTGTGGCTTGGGTCAAATCACATCATGTGGGGAAACCCCCCCTCAAAGCTGTTTACAAAAAAATTGAGGCAATTTAAAAAAATACAACCCTACTTTAAAACATTATATGTGTTAACTACCGGATGTGACTCTCCACATCATGAGAGTAAGGAAATTTACATTATTACATAATTTTGCTATGTGGCTGATAATTAGCTACAAATGGAATTTATTTGGGGCTGAATAAATACAAAGGCTTCCCTTCCTACTACGGATGTTTGTTAACTCAGCATGGCCAAGTTGAATGTTTTGCCAACACGCCAGGAAGAAGACTCAAGACAAATAAGTATGGGTAAATGTGTTATATTCATAGGCGTTAACTCCTGTGCCTACCCCTCCAGAAATTATGTGGAAATACTGGAGGAAAATAACAACATGGCTATAGTATAGTATAGTATAGTATAGTATAGTATAGTATAGTATAGTATAGTATAGTATAGTATAGTATCAGTTCAATTTATTGTTTCTAGTGAACAGCCAGTACACAAATGAAAATAATAGTGACAAGAATACAACTACGAATAGTGGTTTACATTTCTACTCCCCAACCTTTACAGGATAAATCATTTCCCATTCTCCCTTTAAGTTTTGTTACATGAATTTGTAAAGCCTTTGCAAGAAATTTGGATGTGTAGTGTAGTTTAATATGGTATGATCAGAGCTTTTTTTACAGCCAGAACTCACTGGAACTCAGTTCCTGCACCTCTCAGGCGGGCACTATTGCCACTATAAGAAAACAAGAAGTGTTCGTGGTGAGTTCCAGCACCTCTTTTTCTAGAAAAATAGCACTGAGTATAGTATAGTATACAGTGGTGCCCCACAAGACGAATGCCTCGCAAGACGGAAAGCTCGCTAGATGAAAGAGTTTTCCGTTTTTGAGCTGCTTCGCAAGACGAATTTCCCTATGGGCTTGCTTCGCAAGACGAAAACGTCTTGCAAGTTTGTTTCCTTTTTCTTAACACTGTTAATACAGTTGCGACTTGACTTCGAGGAGCAACTCATAGAATGCAGTGTACATAGTAGCCTTTTTGAGATTTTTAAAGACTTTGGTGATTTTTGAAGCTTTTCCAAAACTTCTTTTGCAGCCATTTGGTAAGTTAAGCTTTTAAAACTTTTTTGGGGGGTTTTGGATTTTGGGTTGGGGTGTTTGGAATTCAAGGACTTGGTGTTGGGAAGGGGTTTTGCAAGAATCTGGAAGCTTGTTTTTTTTCTGCATTTTTATGATTTTCTGTGACCATTGGGCCACTCTGCTGTTTTTTTAAAAAATTTCTGGATTTGAATTTCTGTGTGCTGGGTGGCTGGGGGAACAGTTGGGGAGGGGTTTGCAAGAATCTGGAAGCTTGTGGGTTTTTTTCTGCATTTTTATGATTTTCTGTGACCATTGGGCCACTCTGCTGTTTTTTTAAAAAAATTCTGGGTTTGAATTTTGAAATGCTCTTTACAGTATGTGTGACTTTAAAGAGCACTTAATAAACTCTTGTTGTACCAAATTTGGCTTTGTTTGGACTTTTTTTGACCATAGGAACGCATTAATTGATTTTCAATGCATTCCTATGGGAAACCGTGCTTCGCAAGACGAAAAATCCGCTAGACGGAAAAATTCGCGGAACGAATTAATTTCGTCTTGCGAGGCACCACTGTAGTATAGTATAGTATAGTATAGTATAGTATAGTATAGTATAGTATAGTATAGTATAGTATAGTATAGTATAGTATATATAGTATAGTAAACAAAGTTATCCCCTCTGTGGCATATCTACTTATATCTGATACACTCTGTGTGGACTGGATATTTTCTTGCTGAATTAGACTTGGATGTCTAGGGTAAACTGACTTTGAAACTTGCTTCAATAGTATCCTTGGGATAAGCCCTTAGGCAGGAATATTCTGATTAAGTTGATATATCTAAAATCCCTTCTTGCGTCCCATTTCAGCCATTTTTGCATTTAGTATTACATTATATCAACTAACATATTGTAAACACATGTCTGTATGTCGCATGTTTGTGGCTCTTTACAGAGCTCTGGAAAGATAAAATGTCTCATGTTTTCTCTGCAGGAGGTCTGGTGCTTTCAGCCAAATTTAATAGGTATTTATGCATTGCAAAGATCTTATCTCATGTCCTATTGGTTCCGGGTCATTCCTAGGCTCACATTATACTGGAACGTGGAGAGAGAGAGAGTGCAAGTAATTTGTTAATGTCATATAGGATGAACTTGGTTAGAAAGGGAAGTGTACACACTTTATAATAACACAAGTGTTTCCTTGCTAATCCCTTGGCAGGTTCATTATCTGTAGAGCCTCAGGCTACAGTTGGCCTATCGTGAGAGAGAAATTTAACCCACAGCATGAAATTAATCCTCAAAGACTTGTGTCTGCCCATTCTAGAAATAATAAATCTAAAGTGATTTTTATAATTCCCCTCTAACTTTATGTAGAGGTGTTATACTGGTATCTAAGTTCTGTGCCACATGCCGGTCTGTCGATTTACATTTTGTTAAGAGATGTTAAGGAATCAAGGAATGATAACAACAAAACGTGAGAAAACGTAAGAACAAAACGTGTGATGCTTTTGAAGATTGTGTGCATGTTTGTGGGTGTTTAGCTATATTTTCAACAAGATGCTTCTTTATAGATTCAGATATTCAGCACGAATTGATTTCCTTTTAATGCTATAAAAATGCACAAGTAAGAAAACAATATAGGGCTGTGGAACCCAGACAAGGTTGTAACTATATAGCTACATGCATTCAACAAACGATAACTTTCAAGAAGAAGCTGATGGATTTCTGCTTGTGAAACAGACTTCCACTTGTGCAACAGGACTTTCCTGCCTCCCCCCACCCTACACACTCTCAAAATCTGCTCCAGAAGGTTGGGCAACTCTTCAGAGGTCCAGGCATGGAAGAAAGAGAAGGAAAGCCTTGTTGCTAGCAGAGCACTGAATACAACCCAAAACTGTATCTCTCCCCCCCCCCCCCATTTCCTAAACAATAGGCATATACAAATAATATTCCCTCGTTAATCTTTTTGGTGAAAAATAAGCCATATTTAGGATGAAAGTAAGTGCTTCCATGTGCATAAAAGATTTATCTTGTGTGATCTGCCATTTTACAGTATGAAGCAGACAACTTGCATGCAGTGATTATTCTAGGTAATGTTTTCCCCCTCCTCTGTATACGCGTCAGTAGAGACTGCTGACATCCGTATTTGAAATGGTTTCATTTTTAATGGGATCAGGGGTGGAAACATTTGACCTAATAATAGCTGACCAGTTGTTCATGCTAAACATGAGAGAGAGCAATAAAATCTAGGTTAGGAATCAGATTTTTTAGAATCTTGGTCTCGTTTTAGTCCAGTTACTCAGTGAAAGAAGTATTTTTGCACTTAAGAGTACAGATGAGAAAGGCAATGAAGGCTATTATATTAGGTAAAAGGTAAAGGACCCCTAGACGGTTATATCCAGTCAAAGGCGACTATGGGGTACGGTGCTCATACTGCTTTTCAGGCCGGGGGAGCCTAAATGACTAATGATGACTAAACCGCTTCTAGCACAATGGAACACTGTGACGGAAGCCAGAGTGCATGGAAACGCTGTTTACCTTCCCGTCGCAGAGGTGCCTATTTATCTACTTGCACTGGCATGCTTTTGAACTGCTAGGTTGGCAGGAGCTGGGACAGAGCAATGGGAGCTCATGCCGTCACGGGGATTCGAACTGCTGACCTTCTGGTCACCAAGTCCAAGAGGCTCAGTGGTTTAGACCGCAGTGCCACCAGCATCCCCCTATTATATTAACAGTAGTTTACAGGACAATGTTAAATACAGGTTTAAAAGACATCCAAATAAAGGGAGTGCTATTAACAATGGGGAGAAGCACAATGGGAACACATGGAATTGTGGTGTGACAGGGTAACTGAAATTGAGATAATGCGGGTTTAATGCTAACTTTACTTTTCATAGGAGGGAAAAGAAGAATCACAAGAGACTGCCAAATAGAATGCTTTTCTGAAGAAGCATTTTAAAGAGTCATGACTCTGGAAAGGAGAAGGAAATTATCCTGATTTCTAACTGATTGTTAAAATCACACTTTTTTTATTATTCTAGGGGTGAAAGAAGTATTGAAAGTTGTGAACAGTGCCTTAAGATGTTTCTTTGATCTGATGATTTTCATGAGGTTGGAGACAGTCATTTAACAGGATGGTCCCCCTTACCCCAGTCATCTTAAAAGAGAGAGAAAGACGTAAAGCTACAAAACAGGCAGTAAAATCTGTTGCAAAGTATACGCCTTGTAGATTACTGCAGTGTCTGCTGCCCACAAACCTTTGGCTAGCATGCTTTCCCCTTTAACAAAAAAACCATGTTGCTTTGTAGCTTTAAAATTATCAGCACATTGAAAAATCTTGTTAAACCCAAAAGAAAGGCCCTGTTTCCCTTTTGATTTAACAGCATTTCAGATGCTGGTGAAAAAAAAGGGGGAGCTCTCCTTTTATTCCCGAAGTCAGTAAGAAATATTATGGAAAATTGCGCTAACTCTTGCAAATCCCTCTACAACTATAAAAGTACAAATGAGATTGTCCCTGCTGTTTCAGTCAGGCCTGTGAACTTCAGAGCAATAGGATATTTATAAGAAAATTCCAGACATAGCAGTGGAGCCGTGATCCATATGACCCAAACTTCCCAGTCTTTGTCTATCCTCCTGTCTTTAAGGAAAAACAGAGGGGCATAAAATAAAAACTTGGAAGAGCACAAATCATTGTTATGACTCGTTATAATGAATGATTTGCGTATTGCTTTATAGACTCGTTAGGTTGAGCTCTTAAGGAAAACTTTTTTTTTTACTACTTTATGCTAATTCTCAAGCCACTCTCTCGCCTCAAAATAAGAGTGTTCATTTTGCAGCACTGCCTTTCTATCCATCGCTGGGTTTTCCAGCTAAGGAAGTGTGTTGTTGTCAAGGTGCAAGTAAGCACACCACTCTTGTCAGGGGACGGCTAGTGTTCCCATTTGTTATCAAGTTCTGTGTTGAGGAGTCCATAACTTAGGCTGCTATCCTAACAATAACTTGTAAGCCTCCTTGAGTCCCTGTCAGGGAAAAAGCTGAGCTATAAATAAATATTTAGTAATAGAACTCAGGATAGCTCAGCTGGTAGAACATGAGACTTTTAATCTCAAGGTTGTGGGTTCAAGCCCCACATTTGGCGAAAGATTTCTGCATTGCAGGAGGTTGGTTTAGGTGACCCTTGTGGTCACTTCCAGCTCTGCAATTCTATAATTCAACAACAACAACTCAGAAATAAGTCCCATGAAATTCAATGGAGCTTACTCTCAGATTAGACATGCAAGTGGGGCTGGGATTGCAGCTTTAGTCAGAAAAAAAAGCTAATGACAAATTATTTTATTTTATTTTATTTATTTAATGATTCTCTCCTACTCACATACCCCACTAAAACATCAGCACTAAAAACCTATATAAAAACCACTTCAAATCCGATGCAGATACAGACTGGGAGAAGAATCTCCACTTAAAAGGAAGCCTTTCCCTAGTTGCCAAAAGGACAACAGAAACTTGTCTGATATGTAATGGGATGGAATTGCAACTGGTTGGTGCCATCACACTAAAGGCCCAATTCCTTCTTTCTGTGTACTGGACCTCTTGGTAAGATGGTATCTGCAGGAGGACATCTCCCACAGAGCTTAGGGATCTGATGATGTTTTAGGTTTCCTGGGCTGGATCACACCAAAGAAGCGTTTCAGTTAAATGCGTTGTAAACTTTGTATGAGAAATCGGGTTAGCAAAAGCAGGTCTCCACAGCACCATCTGGTGGCAAAGTGTTATATCACATGTCCAATGCATATAAATCGCTTTTTCTTTATCATTCTAGCTGAGTCCCTGGTCTCAACCTATATCAAGATTTGTACACCAGTCCCTGCACCTTGAATTTAACCTGGTAGTTAATTGGCAGCCTGTCCAATTCTTTCAGCAGTGGTGTAACATGATGGCGAAATTCTACCCCAGTGGGCAATTGACCCACTGCAGCTTCTGGCCAACCTTGGGGGTAACTCCCATAGCAGTAATCCAGTGTGCTACACATTATTATGATGTGCTTAGAATAATGAAATGCCCAGAAATTAATGCTAGGTTGATTTGCTTTTCTTAAATCATAGAAACAGCAAATTAAGATTGCCTCTTTAAACATGGTCCTTTACTGGCAATATTGGAGGCAAGTATTAAATGGCCTTTCACTTCCAGTTGATAATGAAAACCATGTATGTTTAATATTGGGGCACAGCTGGGTGGATCAGAATAGAACTTTAACTCTTAATTCTAAATTTCCTAGCTTTACTGAATTCTATTTAGAACTTTAATGGTGTTTTAATGGTGCTCTCTTAGGCTTGGCAATATACATTATAGCCAGACATATCAAACAGGGGTTTTTATTTTTCAGATCTCTTGTTGAAAATATTGATGCATCCATTTTTCTACACCTAACCTTAGCCAAAAGATGAGGAAGTGATAACCAGATATTTTAAAGCAAATTTTAGTAGAACATTTTATCTAAAAGTAGTATATTAACTATATTTCTTAGTACTGCTGTTGAAACATAGATCCTTATTTGGACTTTACCTTTGCAATTGACTAGTCAACATGTGATAGTAGTATGAATTGTACATTTCATTCCCTGTCTGCTATAAAGCACTCTTTAATCATTTGTGTTTCTGTGCCACCAAGGAGTTAATTTAATATGTGTAACATTGTAGTCCGCAGTATTTTTTATGCCTCTTCATCAAAGCACAATACAGTGGTACCTCGGTTTAAGAGCAGCCCTGTTTACAAACTATTTGGTATAAGAACTCCGCAAAACCGGAAGTAGTGTCCCAGTTAGCGAACTTTACCTCAGTCTACGAATGGAATCCAGATGGTGAAAGGGCACCAGCGGTGGGAGGCCTCATTAGGGAAAGCACACCTCGGTTTAAGAATGGCTTTGGTTTAAGAACGGACTTCTGGAATGGATTAAGTTCATAAACCGAGGTCGTCTTCTTCTTTGGTGATCACTCGTAGCCAAGTAAGATTGACAGTTTTAACAATGAGTCCGTAAGTGACTGTGGAGGCCAATTCTGGACCCACACTTCCTTCCACAGTGGGGACATTGGTTCCCGGGTGGGAGTTGATCACGGTGTGGATTTGCCATGCGTGCCTTCCTCTTAGCACGTTTCTCCCTGTACCAGTGTGCAAAGGGTTAATCTCATACATAACCCTCCTCGCCCCTAAATACTAATGAAAATAGAAGAGCCACTAGAATACTTGTTCCAAAATGGAAAGGAGAAGTCCCCAGCAGAGAAGAATGGCTACAGAAATTAATGCAATATGCAGAAAGGGTGAAACTTCCCGAAAGAATAAGAAATCAAGATAACAAACTTTTTCTTATTAAGGAGTGGAAATTGTTTATTGAATACAATGGTACCTCGGGTTGCAGACGCTTCAGGTTACGCGTTTTCGCACCGAAACCCGGAAGTACCGGAATGGGTTACTTCTGGGTTTCGGCGCTCATGCTCATCCATGCACAGAAGTGCCGAATCGTGACCTGCATGTGTGCAGAAACGGCGCTGTGGGTTGCGAACGCTGCGGGTTGTGAACACGGATCACGGATCACGTTCATAACCCGAGGTTCCACTGTAATTGGAAACAAATTGCAAATAGATTAAGACATTAGCAGGATTACTGTAAAAATGTACAGTTTCAAAAACATATACAATAACAGAGAATTAAAAGAATAAGTTTAGGCAATTGGGATATGCAGGGAAAGAAGGAAAGAACTTTTAAGGAAGGGAGGGGAGTCGAGGTTAAATTGTTAGAATTATTGTTGAATGGTTATTGAAATGTTTTCTTTTTTGTTATAAATGGAAATTATATATTTTTTAAAAAAGAGTAATAATATAAATAAATAAAAACCTTTAACAAGTTTTCTACAAACCGACAGAGTAGCAGGCATCCCCCTGCTTTACTAGTCAGAAAGAAAGGTGCTATAACATAGGGGAAATCAAAACCTCGTAAAACAATTCTGTGGAACTACCTAGCTCTTTTTTTGTAAAGACCTTTCAGTGAAATTCCACAGGCTGCAGAGCAATTGCACCAGTGTGCAGCCTGGAGCCTTTTATGCATGGTAATTAATAGGTAAAATGGAATTCAGTGTTAGGGCTTGTTTAGTATCCCTGATTTGATATGGTTACAGATAGGTAGCCGTGTTGGTCTGCCATAGTCAAAATAAAAAAATTCCTTCCAATAGCACCTTAAAGACCAACTAAGTTAGTTCTTGGTATGAGCTTTCATGTGCATGCACACTTCTTCTGAATATTGCATTCAGGTATCTGAAGAAGTGTGCATGCACACGAAAGCTCATACTTAGTTGGTCTTTAAGGTGCTACTGGAAGGAATTTTTTTATTTTGACTGATTTGATATGGTTACTATGAATGAACTTTGTATCTTGAGCTTTGTATCTTGTTCTCTGTTGTGAAAGAATGATGTACACTGTTTGCAATGTAGATTTGGGCACATGCTAATGATATTGCAGTCTGATAACTTCATTTGACAATTTAATGCAGTGATGACATGATGGCTAGCAACTAGCCAGTAGTAAAGAAAAACCATGATCTTCCCTGAACCATATGTGGAAAATGTACTCGGGTTCTTCCTCTGGGGCATAAAACATTTGTGATGATGAGAAAAGAGATGTTTTCTGTATGGACAGTGAATGAATTTTAGGGTCCAATAATTATATGTGATGACTGTGATGGGTTCTCATATCCAGGATTAGGAAATAATATTCTGCATCATTTTTATTTATTTACAGTTATATTCTGCCTTTCTTCCATCATGGAACCCAAGGCAGTATATATTTTACATTCATTCTTTAATAGCTGATATAAATAACAATGATAATTATGTATCCCCTAAATTGGGATCCAAGAAAGTTACTTTACTTACATTTGCCGATGACACTATTGTATTGTCTCAAATTCAACAAGGGTTAAGAAGACTTTTGAAATCTGTTAATCAATTGTTAGTGCAAGAAAAAACTAATTATGAAAAGATAAACGTTTTGGCTTTTGCTGATAGGTTTAAAAACACAAGTGGCAAATTGATGGGCAACCCGTTGAGAAGGTGAAATCCTTTTAATATCTAGGTTTATGTTTTACTTCAACTGGGAACGGGTATAAGCACTTCATGAATACAAATAAATTGACTATTAATACAGTGAACTCTCTATCAAGGTTCTATTGGAATAAATGAGGTAGACAAATTCCTTCAGCCCTAAGAATTTATGAAGCCAAAGTCATCCCACAATTCTGTTATAGCACACAAATATGGAGATCTCTTCAAAAGATGAATCTGGAAATATCCCAGAATAAATATATTTGTGTTATTTTTGAGCTCTCCAAGGCAACTGAGTCTTCTATTCTTCATTTGGAAGCTGGCCTCTGTTCAGTGAGGGCCAGAGTGCATCTCCTTGCCCTTAGGCAAATCTAAAATTTAAAAGGGGGATAGGGCCCATTTTAATACTTTCTGCTTTCAAGGAGATACTGAATCTTAACCATAGAATTCCAGAGTTGGAAGGGATCCTGAGCGTCATCTAGTTAAACCCCCTGCAATCCCTGACAGATAGCAATCCACCCTCTGCTTAACAACCTCCAAGGAAGGAGATGGTGGTGTCCATTTCACTGTTGAACGGCTCTTACTGTCAGAAAGTTCTTCCTGGTGTTTAGTCAGAATCTCCTTTCTTGTAAGTCGAATCCATTTGTTTGGGGCCTAGCCTCTGGAGCAGGAGAAAAGAAGTTTGCTCCATCTTCCATGTGACTGTGACAGCCCTCAAGATATTTGAATATGGCCATCATATCTTCTCTCAGTCTCATCTTATCCAGGTTAAACATACTCAACTCCTTGAATAGAGTGAGTCCGCCCTGAAATCAGGAAATGCTACAAGTTATTGAGAAGTATGGCCATCCATTTAGGACTGTAGCTGTCTCACTGTTATAATCACTTCACATAACATATATGAAGACATCATGGGTGAATTACCTCTTTTAATGGAATGAAAGTTGAAGCTATTTACCCTTATTTTCTTTGTTTGTGTGACAGACAGTCAAAGGGTTGGGTAGACCTGAGGCTGAGCCAAAAATTCTACACCCCAGACTTTCAGCTCAACTTTGGGAGCAGGGAGTGAAAAGGGGGAATTAAATTGAGGGCCAGTTGGAGGCCAGACATTATAAGGGAACATTATTCCAGGGCCTAATTCTGCACCATCCACACCACTGGAGTTAGAGTGTGGCAGATCCAAGCTTGTAATAAGACCAAGCCAAATTGACTGAATGCTGAACAATGTTCTCATTTTCTCATTAAAATAAAATGCTTCTATAAAAGCCTTACAGCTTGACTGACATCTTTAATTTGGAGTAAAACTGTGGTAATGTTCACTAAAGTGGATGACTTAGTTCTGAAAAATGCTACTTGCAAATTAGATTATCAACAATATTTATGGCTTGAACTGCACTATGCTGTGAGTCTGTCGGAGAGGCGTTAAACTATTTGTGTGTCATGCACCAGTGAGACAGCTATAATTAGTTATTTTTGTTAACCATTAGTGTAATTACTGTAGCAGATCTCCATGCAACTGTTCCATGGACAAGTTAAACCTGCTCCCAGGCAGGTTTAATTTATGTATCTCTGGCTTTGCCAAGTATTCTAAGTGTCTTTTAATTATTTCAGACACAGTTCTTAGTTCTGTCTTTGGAAAACTCCTGTAGCTTTGACTTACTTTACTAAATGTTGTGGAAAACCAGATTAATTCAAAGAGAAAATTATTTCATGATTCCCCTACCATTTCATCATGACAAATGTCAGGATGTTTGCTTACTCATCAACACTGCTTTGTGAGTGGTCAGTGTATTTATTTTTCATATGTTTACAGGGTAATCCTATGCATGTTTGCTCAGAATTAAGCCACACCATGTTCAATGGGGCTTACTCCCTAGTAAGTATGTTTAAGGTTCCAAGTTTACAAAGCCTGGTTAACATTTACAATGATTTGTCAGCAAAGACAGAAGGGAAAGTTTCTGAGCTCCTTGCAGCCACAAGCAAGGAGATGTGCAAGTCCAAGGTTTGCTGTGGCTTGTTTTAGCTCATTATTTTCCAGTAAACTGTGGTTTAGCTAAACTGCCAAATGGAAGGCTATTGAGGCCTGCAAGTGCTTCCATCTTATCTGAAGTGGTTTCATTCAAACACAGATAGAGTATGAGTTACTATAGTTTCTGGATGATGGCCCTTCACTCTGAAGGCCCTTCACCCAGGAGATCATTCAACTATGTCCTAATCCGAATTTTCAGTCTGATACAGAAAGAGTCTGATACAGAAAGCGCTTACCACATACTATCTCTGCACATTTGACTCCATAAGAAGGTAGCTGTGCTGTATGAATGAAAAATTTGTATGAATAACTACATCACTTTTAGTTCTCAAAACATTTCCCATCCTTTAATCTTTTTGTTTTTAAGAGGAGGTGCACTTGCTCATAAATGACATGCTCATTTTAATTTTAATTAATGTTGGGATTGTACTTTTTAATCCAGTTTTATCCAATGGTTAGACAGAAGCAGAATTAAGAATATAATATAGCATATCCAGAGTAATGAAGTGTGGCAGAGGTCAATTAGAGAGTGAAGTTATTGAAAGATCTATGGAAAAGAAGATAATTTCCTGTTTCTGCACTGCTCTACTATTCTCTGTCTTATGCTTATACTTAAAATATCATTGCAGTATTACAATAGTTAAAATATAAAGCCCCGTATTGGCAAAATTTATACCTCTGGCTTAAAATAATTAGGTATTTGTTTTGAATTCTAATGTCCATATTTTCAACAGTTTATGTGATTTGAAAGATTTACCCTTCAAATAAACTGCAGAATTATACTCTCAATTTACTTATTATCCTTGGTAAGTAATATAAACAACCTGCACGTTCTGTTCCAGATGGTGGAATAACTTATCAGTGTTCATTCGGTAATAACTAAGCCCCTAATGAAATCTAAGCATAAGTAATGACAAATGCAATATGTATAGTAGCAAATATCCAAATTGTGAACAAAAAGCATTAGAGTAAATGCCCTAATTAAATGTGACAGCTTAAAATATAGCCCTGTTATGTTTGAATGTAACCATGTGAATCAGTAAGTATGCAGCCTTGGAATATTCATTTTGAAATCGGTTCTGCTTTTAGGAACAGCACTTTGGGGGGTTTCTAGAATGTAGCCCTTTCTAATTCAAAGCCCTTCCTATCTCAGGGTCTGAAGGTAAGAACAATACCAGAAAACATGTAGATACCAACTCCCTGTGTCATGAACAATCAAATTAAATAAGAATGAAATAATAAAGGATTTTAAGGATATGAGTTATTTTGTGCTCTGGCTTTCTCTGCCCTATAACAAGTCAGGTCCATCTAGTTCAGTATTGTCTGCACTGAGTGACAACAGCTTTCCAGGGTTCCAGACAGAGGTCTGTCCCCGTCCTACCTGGAAATGCTGGGGACTCAGCCTTTTATGTGGAAGGCAGCAGTGATTTATCTATTTTATTTGGCAAATAAATAAAATTCCATCGCTAAGGCTGGGATCCTGAGAATAAAAAAGGGGAGGGCACTCAAACAGGAAAATCAAATATTCTGCTCCTCTTCTCTTTACTTTGCTTGATTCATCTTTAGCACAGTTGCAGAGGGCTAAAGCAGGGCAGTTGCCGTTGTTCCAGCACCCGGTGAAGACGACTTATGTTCTTCCTTTGCATTTTCCTTGCAAGACTTTCATATGTGCTAGAATTGAGGGCCGAGGTGGTCTGACAGCGTTAATGAAGAGCATGGGTAGGCAAACTAAGGCCTGGGGGCCGGATCCGGCCCAATCGCCTTCTAAATTCGGCCCACGGACTGTCTGGGAATCAGCGTGTTTTTACATGAGTAGAATGTGTCCTTTTATTTAAAATGCATCTCTGGGTTATTTGTGGGGCATAGGAATTCGTTAATTTATTTTTTTTCAAAATATAGTCCAGCCCCCCACAAGGTCTGAGGGAAAGTGGACCTGCCCCTGCTGAAAAAGTTTGCTGGCCCCTGATGAAGAGTATCCTTAAGCTAAAGGTCAAGACAGGATGCGATCACCAAACAGAAGCTTCTGTGCTTCCAGTTCAGGTTTCTTGTTTTTTCCAAGCCAAAACAAGAAGTATAATAAATAGGACTACAACATCTATATCATGGCTATGGCTCCTTAAGGCTTCTCTGTTTGGCCATCAGGACTGTCCCCAGCCACACACACCCTCCCCAGGCCACCCCACTCACCAGCCCTGCTTCATGCTCTCCTGGAATGCTTTTGACTGGCTGGAATGTGTCCTTGAATTCTGGTAAGACCTCTTGCTTGTTTGGATGGACGAGAGAGTAAGTTGTGTGCTGAAACTAGACTACTGTCCACAGTTGTATCTTCTTTGCCCCATCCATTTTTGACTCTGACCCACCCCTGGCATGTGGCCCTGGCGGGAAATGTGCTTCTCAGACTGAGAAAGGTTTCCCACCCCTGCTTTATCTGAGCAAAACTTTTAGTTTCAATTTTAATTTCAGGTTACCATTTGTCCTCAGTTAATCAATCACAATATACTCAACTGGCCATTTCTTCATGCTGGCGGGAGTGTGGCTTAATCTCCTCCTCCTCCTCCTCCTCCTCCTCCTCCTTCTTCTTCTTCTTCTTCTTCTTCTTCTTCTTCTTCTTCTGTAATCACTCATAGCCGAGTAAGATTGTGTTCCATGAACACGGTTTTAATAAAAAAATTCCAGTAGCACCTTTAAGACCAACTAAGTTAGTTCTTGGTATGAGCTTTCGTGTGCATGCACACTTCTTCAGATACACTGAAACAGAAGCTGCCAGATCCTTCTATATAGTGAGAAGGTGGGGAACTAACTTAGTTGGTCTTAAAGGTGCTCACTATATAGAAGGATCTGGCAACTTCTGTTTCAGTGTATCTGAAGAAGTGTGCATGCACACAAAAGCTCATACCAAGAACTAACTTAGTTGGTCTTAAAGGTGCTACTGGAAGGAATTTTTTTATTTTGACTATGGCAGACCAACACGGCTACCTATCTGTAAACGGTTTTAATAGTGAGTCTGTAAGTGACTGTGGAGGCTAGTTCTGGATCCACACGTCCGTCTACAGTGGGGGCATAGGTTTTTCCAGGTGGGAGTTGCTCACAGTGAGGGTTTGCCAAGCATGCCTTCCTCTTAGCACATTTCTCCCTTTCGTCCTGAGTTCAAGCGTCTTCAAAGCCCATGACAGCTTTGGTAAAGGCTGTTCTCCAATTGGAGCACTCTCAGGTCAGTGTTTCCCAGTTGTAGGTGTTTATACTATATATTTTTAGATTTGCCTTGAGAGAGTCTTTAAACCTCTTTTGTTGACCACCAGCATTACACTTTCCATTTTTAAGTGTGGAATAGAGTAGTTGCTTTGGAAGACAATAATCAGGCATCCGCACAACATGACCAGTCCAACAAAGTTGATGTTGAAGAATCAGCACCCTTCTATCCACCAAGCCATTACCTTCCTACATTTATGGTGCCTGGGTACTTAAAAGTACTTCAGTCTGATTGGCTATTAATTTGGCAAGGAAGAAGAAGAGTTTGGAAGAAGAGTTTGGATTTGATATCCCGCCTTTCACTCCCTTTAAGGAGTCTCAAAGCGGCTAACATTCTCCTTTCCCTTCCTCCCCCACAACAAACACTCTGTGAGGTGAGTGGGGCTGAGAGACTTCAAGGAAGTGTGACTGGCCCAAGGTCACCCAGCAGCTGCATGTGGAGGAGCGGAGACACGAACCCGGTTCCCCAGATTGCAAGACTACTGCTCTCAACCACTACACCACACTGGCTCTAAGGAAGTCTAACCTCAGTAGACTGCAGATTGTTCATAAAGCATAAAGTTATAAAACATTAATCAGTTTTTATCTTACGGTTATTTTTTATATTCGGGTCGTGCCTAGTCTTTCAACATTGACTCCAGTGAAAACACTTTTTGAACTGGATTATTTCGTTAAATCAGCATTGCTCCTTCTGTCTGCCTCCTGCACATCTTCATTTGCCTCTGGTAAAACCAATTCTTGAGTTCATACATGAGCTTTTTTATAACAAGTACTGGCAATCAATTAACTACTTCATTAACAAGTTACGCCTGATTTTATTGAGCCTGGCAACTTCATATCAAAGACCTCTATTCACAGAACTAGATTACAGCTCCTAATTGGCATGTAGTTTAGGGTTGCTATTAAAACTATAAAACTGATTTACTACAAAAAGAACAAATCCAAAATACCTAAGGAGAGGAATGTTCTTCTGTATGCAACTTGCTACTAATAACTCATTTAACAATGTGCAGATCTTGTCTCTTATGAACCATAAAGCATATTTTGCACATTTACTTGTTTCCTTCCTTCCTTCATTGAATTGATCCAGATTATTAAATACTTAGGGAAGAAAGGAGCCAATCAAAGTGAAGTACAATTCTTACTGATGCCAATGGGGAAGTTAGATCAAAGGCACTTAAGTGCTTAATGTTTACTTTGCTGTGCTCTTATTAATTATTTTGCTGTGCAGTTATGACTATTAGGACGAGTAGACTCTTGAACTACACTATCTGCAGTAGAATTCTTCATGGAAAGAGCTACTTTTGATGAAGATGTGTGATAACAAAGAAGGATAACATCACTGAGACTACCAGAGAAAGAGCCCTTTCTATATCCTAGCCACAATTACTAGCCTTCCCTGCACAATAAAACTCTTCTTTTAATCTTGCCATCTCTCCTTCTGCTTCATCTCAGTGTAGACTAAACCTAGTCTACAGCAAGATGAGGTAGGTGGTAGAGTCCAGAGGTGGTAGAAAATATGTTACCATTTCAGACTTCAGGTGTGGACTCATATTTATGAATGCTTCCTACACTAAAAAGCAAAAAAAACAACACATTGCAGCATAAAAGAACAGGATATGCTAGAATATAGAGAATCCCTGTGTGTTTTTTGGGGGGTGGATAGGCATGGGGGACTCCCTGGTCCTGAATGGGGTAACTGTGCCCCTTAAGGTGCGCAGCCTGGGAGTCATTTTAGATTCACAGCTGTCCATGGAGGCACAGGTCAATTATGTGTCCAGGACAGCTGTCTACCAGCTCCATCTGGTACGCAGGCTGAGACCCTACCTGCCTGCAAACTGTCTTGCCAGAGTAGTGCATGCTCTGGTTATCTCCCGCTTAGGCTACTGCAATGTGCTCTACATGGGGCTACCTTTGAAGGTGACCTGGAAACTACAACTAATCCAGAATGTGGCAGTTAGACTGGTGACTGGGAGCGGCCGCCGAGACCATATAACACTGGTCTTGAAAGACCTACATTGGCTCCCAATACGTTTCCGAACACAATTCAAAGTGTTGGAGCTGACCTTTAAAGCCCTAAATGGCCTTGGCCCTGTTTACCTGAATGAGCATCCCCACCCCCATCGTTCAGTCTGGACCCTGAATCAGCTCTGAGGGCCTTCTGGCAATTCCTTCAGGAACCAGGCAGAGGGTCTTCTTGGTAGTGGCGTCCACTCTGTGGAAACCCTTCCATCAGATGTCAATTACCTCACTTTTAGAAGGCATCTGAAGGCAGCCCTGTACAGGGAAGATTTTAATGTTTGATGTTTTATCGTGTTTTTAATATTCTATTGGGAGCTGCCCAAAGTGACAGGGTATAAATAATAAATTACTACTGCTACTACTATACACGCAGGAAGATTTTAGCAAATGGAAACGTTAAAAAATGGCATCTCCCACCTGCAGTGTGAAATCACAGACTCATAGAGCTGGAAGCAACCATGAGGGTCATCTAATCCTTCATCCTGCAATACAGGAACCTTTTTGCCCAACATGAGGCTGAACCCCATGACCCTGAGATTAAGACTCTCATGCTCTATCAACTGAGCTCTATCAACATTTAATTGTTTGTGTGTAGACAAGGCTCCTGAGGGATATTTGAGAGCAACTACAATCCTTTTCAGACATTTGGTTTCCATGGATACTATGTGTGGTGGGATGGCAGCAAGCTCCACTCATTCTAGGCACATTTATCCAAAAGTCTGTCGAGGCTCCAAAAGAGTGCATGCGTGTAGGGCCCTTCTATAACATTCAAAAGGGCGTGCCTGGAGTATTTTTGCTCTATCCTATGCACATAAGATACAAGCTCCATCCTGGCCTATGTGCATTCATTTAAAAATTTGCAGAAGGCCCTCCTCACACGCATGTGGTTTGTCATCTACAGACATTCAAGAAGGCACAGGGCTTGGGTTAAAGCTTGTTGTGCCCCTAATACTGAACAGCACATGAATACAGTGGTACCTCAGGTTACATACGCTTCAGGTTACATATGCTTCAGGTTACAGACTCCGCTAACCCAGAAATAGTACTTCAGGTTAAGAACTTTGCTTCAGGATCAGAACAGAAATCGTGCGGTGGCAGCAGTGGGAGGCCCCATTAGCTAAAGTGGTGCTTCAGGTTAAGAACAGTTTCAGGTTAAGAACAGACCTCCGGAACGAATTAAGTACGTAACCAGAGGTACCACTGTACTGAACACCTGTAAATAGTTTGTGTTGACAGCCAGAGTCAACCTCTTTTCACACATCTGTGCTGGGCATCTCAACCAAGTTATCTAGATTTCTGCCTTTTTTTTGTCCTGCAACTTCTTTTGGATAAATTTTAAAGAATGTTTGCATCACCCGGAAATTTAAGCAGTGAACTGCTCGCCTGCTTTCTTTTATAAGATAATTAAGCTTTCAAAAAAGCTTCATCTATACACAATGCAATGTGCATTCCTTTTAATGATGTAAGCTATCATTAAACTGACAAATTAATACATACATATTTTAATACTACATGGTAGAGATTCCCGCCAGGTGCGCTTTTCTGTCACCCAATTTAAAAATGCACCAATTATTTGGCCTTCTGTTATTTATTGAACTTTATCTAATGCCACTGGAAGATGTGAGACTTAACCTTCCCAAGGGCTCTTTGAAACAAGAAAAGTTATGCACCGGTTCTTACTGGAGTGTAAAGCTGTTGAAGAGTGCTTGCTGCTCTGCCAACTTGGCAACAGTTGGGTTTTTTGGGCTAATAAAAGAAGTTACCCCAGACAACCATTTCGAATGTGCCAGAACTACTTTTATTGGGACTATAGAATGGCCCCAACATAAGTGCACTCAAAAGAGGTGTGGACTTCCTTTCATAATTGCCCAATGTATTTTCATTACATCATCAGGAAATTTCTCTCTCGGAGCTTGGAAAATGGTCACATTAAAACAACTACTTTGGAAACAGTAGACACCATCCAGCCCAAATTATGTACCTTTAAGGCCCATTACTTTCAGTAGGGCTCCTGTTCTATACATATTTACCTTGAAGTAAGTCCCATTGAGTTCTGTGGGGCTTTCTTCTGAGTAGACTTGCAGAAGTTTGCACTGCAAATCTCACCTGTTGAAATGTACTGTATGGTACCGTACTTTTAATTACCTAATGTTTCCTCATTCGTGGCCATTAATTTTTTCTTTGAAAAAAACTACCTATGACTAAAGAATAAATTAAACACTATTAAAAATCAATTTTCATCACAGATGTTGAGAAAGAGTTCCTTAAAATGTTCCAGTCTTTTGCAAATTCCTAATGGAATTGTTATGTTATCTTCTCACACTCTGGAAGCGTCAAGTAAAATACGGCAGCACTGCTTGCAGACCTTTCCCTAACACAGAAGAGAACAAGATAGTCTCTGTGTGCAGATTGGTGTGTACTTTAGATTATGCTATGGAGATAAATGTAATCTACACATGGGTAGAAATAATGGAGATCAATGAACCTTAATGTGGTAGAATTGAAAGATAATAGGTTGCTGAAGCAAATCCCATGTTCATTGAGTTGAGTAGCAGCTTAAACTTGGGAAAACTCATCAAGCTGTATATTACCCGCCTCACGCACTACCAGCAGCTGACAGTTATATGAAGAGAGTACAGTGGTGCCTTCAGCGTAGGACTTGGGGGCAGAAGCCCACTCAGCAGAAAGCACAGGAGGGATCCCAAATGTAACAGGGCTGGCTTTCCAAATGTTGAAGGAAGTAAAGTACACATCACCATGGGGAGTGTAGGGGGCCTGTTTCAGTTCAAGGGTTTCATAGAGCAACCTTCTGTGGTCCACATTCCACTGATTAGTGGGGCCAGAGGCAAAATTGGGCAGAGCAAGAAACATAAATTTAACCTTTGTAGAGTAGGCTAATTTCTAAGGTTAAAGGTAAAGGACCCCTGGACAGTTAAGTCCAGACAAATGCTACTATGGGATTGCGGTGCTCATCTTGCTTCAGGCTGAGGGAGCCAGCGTTTGTCCATAGACATCTTTCTGGGTCATGTGGCCAGCATGACTAAACCACTTCTGGCGCAACGGAACACCGTGATGGAAACCAGAGTGCACAGAAACGCCGTTTACCTTCCCACCAGAGCATTACCTATTTGTCTACTTGCACTGGTGTGCTTTCAAACTGCTATGTTGGCAGAAAGTGGGACAGAGCAATGGGAGCTCACCCCGTTGTGTGGATTCGAACCGCCAACCTTCTGATCAGCAAGCCCAAGATGCTCAATGGTTTAGACCACAGTGCCACCCGCTCCCCATAGGCTAATTTCTAAACACACACACACCACTCTCAGTCCTCCATCCAGACAAGTGAGAGGCATTACCAGAGTTGATTAGACTCTCATTAGGGCATTATGCCAAAGGCTTCATGGAAAAGGTGGGTCTTTTAAAGCAATTTGAAGAAAGCATATAGATATTCTGTGAGGCATTTTCAAGTGTTATACGACAGCAAAGAATAAAGAGCAGAATCATCTGAGGGAGCAGAAGACCTTTAGATGGCTGAGAGTAGTGGAGTTGGAAGAGTGACAGACACAGAGATTTATCAGTTTATCAATAGATAACACTAGGAAAGATATGGGGTGCTACAAGATTATGGGGGGCTTTGAAGGTAAGGACAATCGGTTTGTGTTGGATCCAAGACTGGACAGGAAGCCCATATGGGGATTTAAAGAGGGATATCATGTGATCAGAGTGACAAGAAACATTTATGGTTTCACAGTTCATTTTGCATAATGGGAATAATGGTTATTTCAGAAAACTCTGCCAGTTTAAAAGCTGGTGTAAATAAAAAATAGTTACATATGAGAATGTTGAAGAAGAGTTTGGGTGGAATCTTTGAAGTCAAATTTGTCTTTTTAAACCCTTCTATTTCTTTTGTCCTATCATGGACTACTTTTTATAGGTTCCAAATTCAAAGAGGAAACACTGATCCAACCAGATACAAGAGCCTGGGAGACAGCTTTAGGACCATATTCCGGACAGAAGGGTAAGGACAAACACAATTGTTTTATTTATGATCTACTTGAAAAAAGTTTTTAAAACAATAACTTATTTTAATATCATTGTTACGTTTCATGTAATATTTGTAACCTCTGAAAGGAAACTCAGAGTAACGGATAATATCAAAATTATGATCAAGATAAACAAAATATACATCTAAACAATAAATAACAAGTTTATGGTGGCAACCGTCCCTCTCGCAAGACAATGGAAGAGTACACCTTTGAGGGTAAAGTCAAACCATTGGAGGGTTACAGCGTCAGCTGTGGCTGTAGAGATGAATGTGTCAGGTTTTGCTGCACATGATATTTCTTCTTTCTGCACTTCTCCCAGTAGTCATTCTTCCTCTGATCACTGTTGTGGATATATTACCTGTCTTCAGGCATTGTGGTCATCTGCAAGGGATTTCCACACATGTTGCAAGCCTTCATGTCATGTTTGCAGACAATTTTGTAATGCAGAGGTGGTCTGCCTACAGGCCTAGTGCTTGAAGCCAAATCTCTCCACTGAGCTTGGGGATTCTGCCATCTTCCATTCAGTGCTGTGACAAACAAACTACAAAATACATAAAACAATATTTTCAGAACATCATCTTCCTTAGAGGCAGCTTTTGGGGGAGGAAATGGGCTTAAGAGTGTTTGGGGATCTGGGAAGGTCAGGTGCCCTGACTTGACCAAGCTGAAGTGTTTTCTGCTAAGGCAAAACCACCAATGGCTAGAACCTCTTGTCAATGTGGGGTGATCTGTGAATTTGCAGCATGCTGGAAAAACAATACTAGGCCCTTTTGTGTCAATTAGTGTTTTTCTTCACCAGCTGAGTATGTAACTCCTGGAATGTCAAATTTAGCATGTGTCTAAGTTTTTATGTGACTGGGGTTGAAGTGTTTAGAATATTTCCTAAGTAACTACGAAACTGATCTTATTTCATTAACTGTTATTGAATGGCAAGTTTTATGCAGTACAGGTGCATGAGGTAATGCTGACACAATGGGAAAGCTGGTGTATGGTAGGTAGGAAACATAAAAAAACTTTTTTTTTTTTTTGAGTTTTAGTGCAAGAAAGATAATGATAAATTTTTGTTTCATTTACTTTACATAGAAGACATGTTTTCCTTAATTCATTTATATTAGGTCTGCTTAAAAATAAAAAATAACCTGTCCCTTTAAAAAAGTTCCCTAACATTTAGACTTAGTTCTGAGTCATTTTCCTTCATGTCCAGGAGCAATAGTGACTGCTTCCAGGCGATTAGCAGCACATCCTTTGGACTATCAAAACATTATTTCCTGAGACTGGAAAAAGCACCATGGTATCATTAGACAAAACCTTTAGCAAGAAGGATCAGTTTCACAATGGAACCAATGATCTAGGATGCTGGTGAACTCTCCTTCACTGTGGGTGTTTAAGTAGCCATTTATTGAGAATACTGTAGCTTAGACTTTCACGCATTGCAATTCCCTCTCCTCCCCTTTCATGCCCTCAAGTAAAAGAAGGAAAGCTTCTTCTTTCAATTTTAAATGAGCCATGTGGCATCCAACCTCAGTGAACAGTGGTTACTTCAAACAGTGGCTTGTACAACTGGGGATTCAACAAACCACAGTTCCCAAGTTTCTGATATGATGGGCAACACTGGTCCATTTAAAGGTGGAATGCTTTCCATTTCCACCCTGCTTGCATGTAAATGGAAGAGAGTATGGGGTGCGCAGAATTCTGCTTCTTGTTCTGGGTTATTGTACTGGAAAACTAGAGTTTCCTGTTTCATCTGAACCTGCTTGTATTGTTTATAGGCTTAACAAGAAAGTGTGTGTTTGTGAGGGGTTGGTATTGCAGTTGTTTAACCAGCTCCTAAAGAAATAAGTAGTTTGTCACACTGAGACCTAATTTATATGGGATATGGACCACAGGAAAAGTACTTACCTGTGTAAATGTTCCATGCATGTCCTGTAACATATGAATGCACTTTCTATTTGTGTTATTTTTACACAAGTAGCATTTGTATATCACTGGCATGCCCACATAGGTCAGTGAGAAGCAACTGCTTTGCAAACAGATGATCTCAGGTTCGATCCCATCACCTGTAAGTAGGGCTAGAAGTGTTTCATGTCTGGAACCCTTGAGAGACACTTCCAGGCAGGGTAGACAATACTGAGTTAGATGGACCAATGGCGTGACTTGGTATAAGGAAGCTTCCTTTGTTTGTTAATGCTGGCATGTTAATGTAATAATAATAATAATAATAATAATAATAATAATAATAATAATAATAATACCCTGCCCATCTGGCTGGGTTTCCCCAGCCACGCTGAGCGGCTCCCCACAGAATATTAAAAACACGATAGAACATCAAACATTAAAAACTTCTCTAAACAGGGTTGCCTTCAGATTCCTATAAAAATCAGATAGTTGTTTATTTCCTTGACATCTGGTGGGAGGGCATTCCACAGGGCTGGTGCCACTACTGAGAAGGCCCTCTGCCTGGTTCCCTGTAACTTCGCTTCTCGCAGTGAGGGAACCGCCAGAAGGCCCTCGGCGCTGGACCTCAGTGTCCAGGCTGAACGATGGGGGTGGAGATGCTCCTTCAGGTATACTGCACCGAGGCCGTTTTGGGCTTTAAAGGTCAGCACCAACACTTTGAATTGTGCTCGGAAACGTACTGGGAGCCAATGTAGGTCTTTCAGGAGCGGTGTTATGTGGTCTCGGCAGCCACTTCCAGTCATATATAGGTTCATATCGGCATTTGGACATGACATTATTGTGATGAACACTTGCACAGGTACAGTAGGCCACGTCACACATCAATCAGGGCCTGAATGTGCACCACATTGCCACCTTGTTTCAGAGATATTTATAAGATTGTTTCATAACCTCTATCATTTTCAAACATACCTCCAGGGCATGAAATATTCCTCTTACCACCATGATTTGTTGGCTTGAAAAATGACTTCGGGCAAGCTATTTTTCCACATTGGTAATAACAGGCAGTCTCTTAAAACAATATAAAAATAACTTGCTAAATCTTAGTATGGAATAAGAGGACAATAACCTTTTGAAAAGCATCTGCTCCTAGACTTTTCTCTGTCAACACCAAAGATTAGTGAATGTAACACTTACTCTTTTAACGCAGCAGACATCGGCTTTTTCTGGTGAGCACTTTCTTACTCATTGCAGGCCCTTTGGTGAGCTTAGCCGCTGCCAAACAATAAGTGAAAACTTTTGTACTGGTGTTAGGCTGAGTGAGAGCTGATTAGGAATCTGAGACTCAGCCACAGGCAGGTCGTAGTGTTGACAAGAAGAAAGTATGAAGAATTTTGTTTTCTTTTTCAAATCTTGGTGCTCTCAGTCGAGGGAAAGAGGGCAGCCCTTGTGTGCTTTCTTTCAAATGCTTGCTAAAGAAGGTTACTTCAAGAGACATTGTGAGCTGTAATATAAGCGCTGCTTTTTGAACAATTCAAGTTAAGGCTACACCTTACTAGTTGCAAGCTGTGTTCTCATCATGAGGCTGTTTATTTTCGTTAATACCGCCACCATAAAATCCAACATGAAATTTGAATTGAGTCAGTTAAGAGGCTGTGAGGAGAAGGATGGCTTCAACATGTGGAATTTCTGCTATAGGGAAACCTGTTTGGAAACCTTATTGGGAGCATTTAGGAAACTGGTTTAAACCTTCTTCTTTAGGGAACTTGTGATGACAATTTAAATAAGCCTCAGATTATTTTATGTTTGGCTGCCATATTTGCTTGTCTTTTATATATTTTATAACAGCATTTGCTTTAAACAACTGAGGCACATGAGAGGATTTTTGTCTCAAAAATCTCACCATAAGCTACAGCAGTCAAAGAGACGTAGGACAGTAAAGTTCCACTATGAACCACATTTGGAGGTTCATAGTTAATGGAGTTGACTGCTAGACTCTGTCATAGTCTTTTCTTCTTCCAGAGTTTGGATTATGAAGTTTCTAGGGTAGAATTTGGTAAGGCAAACTCTGAGTTTCCATGGCTTCCTTCTCCCAAGGCTTGAAAACATCACTGACTTGGTTCCTAGAACTGTTGGTTTGTGTTCCTTGCTTTAATAAATTAAAATAATGTTTTTACTCTCACATCTATTTAGCATAGGTTTTTAAAAGAGGGAATAATTGTGTGGGCTTGCCTTTGACTACGTTAATCAGGTATAAAAATGTTAATAGAGCATTAAGTCTATAGCAGTCAGTGTAAAATCCTGATCTTTGCCTTTTTTCAGTTTCAGTTGCAAAATGTAACATTGGCTCACTTCAAAACAGAACTTCCTCTTGAAATGTTGGCAGTTATTTGAACAATTAAATAAGATAGGCCAAGAAATAAACAGAACACAGATTAGGGGCAGCATCATTCGAAGTACACAGAAGTTTCTTAATCACTAAATGGACAAAGAATAAATTTTATGATATGAAACAAACACTTATTCTGTGGTTTAGCTTTTTCCCCTAAAGGAGTCTGTGGAGTCTAGATGTTGTTTGAATCCAGTTCCCATCAGCCCCAAGTAGTCAGGAATGATGGGAGTTGTAGTCCAACAACACCTGGAGGACCACAGATTTCCCACCCCTGTTCTAAAGACTGTTTCAGCTTCCCAGGAAAAGATTTGGGTCAACATCTTAAGTTGCTTTTTCACTAATGTACAAGGATGCTTAGAAACATGTATATTTGCACAAATTGCTTCTTTTACTTCTTTCCTTGATGTTTATTTGTCAATTTATATACTCTGTTGTTCTAAACTGCATGCCATGTAAGAGGGATTGTGTTATTTTTTTAAATTTTAAAATGTAGCCCAAAAACCCCTCTAAAAATAAAGAGTTTGTTTTAAAGTACTTCCAATCCTTTCCCATGTGACCTTTGTGCATGTTTTAAAGGGGGAAAGTAGTCTTTTCTACACAGGTGTGCACTTCAAAACTGACTTATTATGCATATGATATTTTATTTGGCTATCTGTGCCCAAGTACAAAATGTAAAGTAAAAGCAACTCTAAGCCAGTTAAGAGAAAGATCAACATTTTTGTTTCTTAGAAAAATGCAATTAGGCCAGGAAACTCTGACCACTACAAAGAACGAGAACTCTCATGACCAGTCTCTACAGGACTTTCCTTCCCCAACCCCACTGGCAGATAGGTTTCCTTTGACATTAGCCCCTTTTAGCCAGACTTTACTGCATGTGGATGCTAATTAACCAGACACTTAAAATGCAAAAACATTACCCAGTTTTTCCAGGTGGTTTGACGGAGGCACAAAAAGGTCATGGATGTGGCGTGCACCAGCTATATTAACCAGGCATGCACCTGCTTTGCAGGAGAAAAGAAAGCCAAGTGAAGCAGCAGTTGTTAAAAATAAAAGCATTTTGGTTGGATAAACATTCACAAGTTGTGTTGAAATAGCGTAAAAGGAACCATTAAACATAGGGTTTGTCTCTTTGAGAGGTTCCTAATTAATGGGATCATAGAACTGAAAATTACCCAGGAGGGTAACAGAGCTCAGAAGCCCAGCAGAGAAGGTTCATAGTTGTGCTACCTTCAACCACAGGCAGATCAATTAAACACCCTCTGTTGGAATATCTGAATTTGCGGTGTGTATAGCAAGGTTTAAGGGACGCGGGTGGCACTGTGGGTTAAACCACAGAGCCCAGGACTTGCTGATCAGAAGGTCGGTGGTTCGAATCCCCGTGACGGGGTAAGCTCCGGTCCCTGCTCCTACCCACCTAGCAGTTCAAAAGTACGTCAAAGTGCAAGTAGATAAATAGGTACCGCTCCAGCGGGAAGGTAAACGGCGTTTCCCTGCGCTGCTCTGGTTCACCAGAAGCGGCTTAGTCATGCTGGCTACATGACCCGGAAGCTGTACGCCAGCTCCCTCAGCCAATAAAGTGAGATGAGTGCCGCAACCCCAGAGTCGGTCACGAGTGGACCTAATGGTCACGGGTCCCTTTACCTTTTACCTTATAGCAAGGTTTGGATACCCATTCCTTGTGTTTGGATAAGTGAATTTTTGCCTAGCGAGCATTTGTAAAGTAGACCTACAAAGAAGGAAGCTTCCTCAGGGTACAATTCCTGCCAAGCAACTGGTTCAGAAGGATCATCAGTGCATGCAGGTATGTCAAGATGTGGCCACAGGAAATGATCCCCAATTCCTTGGTCTGGCCATATGAGCAGATGGTGCAGGAATTAATATTCTTGCTTTCCTGGATTTTATATTTGAGGTCTATGATTGCTTTGGAGAAGGAAGCCATCTTAATGGCTCAGAATAACTTATTATGGAGTTAAGCATGAAGATAGCCCTTTCCTGAAGAGAATGGAAACAACCATTAATCATTTACATATGTTCATTATGCACATTTGTTTTTAAACCATATTGGACAGGAAAGGATTAAAGAAAGACACTAACAACCACAAGATTGGACTAGAAGTTTAAGTCCCTTTCTATAAAATCAGCCATAAGATTATATGGTCAAGCTCTTCTTGGCAGTACTTAGTTAACAGTTAAAAACCAATATCAGGGGGTATATATAGGATTTGGAAGGCCAGCTGGGGTCCCTATGCTCTGGGCTGATATTATTATTATTATTATTATTATTATTATTATTATTATTATTATTATTTGTAAATAACCATTAAGCCATATGTTATCTTGGCCTGATTTTGTCACCCTGTTGTGGCAATTGTAGAAATCGCCAGCTACAGTAATCAAGCAAACTTAATAGGCTATGGCTCTGAGCTGCAGGGTTTTCTTTTTGTGTAGCAAATGGTCTTTCTGCCATGTTCATAATTGAAAGGTATGTTGAAATATGTGGTCATCAAGCCTTGATCAGATGCCAGGAACATGCAGCTGCAGTTTTTTCTCCTCCTCTAGCTGATAAATACCATGTTGACAGTACTTCCCATCTGACCTGTCTCATAAAAATGAAGCCGTGTGCATAAATAAAATATAAACTATCATTATTTGCAGCCCTTTGAGATTTCAGAACTCATTTGGCTTTTTCCCTTTTTCCCCCCCTTTCATTTTTTTTAAAGAAAAAGACCAGATTTATTTTATGCTTTTTTATTTCCACATCACCCTATTTCAAAGGCTCTATTTCTAGTGAGCCTGTGGCATTTTGAAATCATAGAATCACAGAATTGTGAAGTTGGAAGGGACCCTGAGGGTCATCTAGTCCAACCCTCTGCAATGGAGAAATCTTTTTTCCCAATGTGGGGTTCAAACCCATGACCCGGAGATTAAGAGGCTCGTGCTCTACTGACTGAGCTATATTTTCTAGGACAACACTCCTTGTCTCCTTCCCATCCCAGGCTCTCCTCTGCTGTGGCCAAAAATATCATTAGGATATAGCACATCACATTTGGTCAAATGCAGCATGTGTTCCTAGAGCTAACAAAATATTATACGGAGGGGAGGGGGGAGTTCTGTGGCATGTGCCTTCTCTCTTGCTCTCTTAATGTTAATCATTTCATTTGCCTAATTTCATTAACTTTTGTTTCCAAAATAATTGTAAATGCTGCCAGGTTTTTTAAATTAGCAATCGTTTTCCTTCCTTTAGCCAAACCTATTCGCAGAGTAATTGAAGCCCACAGATCTTTAGAGGAAATATACTATTATTTTCACAATTTCTTTGGAGGGGGGAGGGAGAACCACCTGTGTCGGTTCAGAAACTGAAGGTTAATAAGCGGGATTAAGAAATTTGGGGGCGCATATCTGACCCATAAGTCATGTTTTACCATGCCAACAGTCTCATGCACAGCTGGACGATTCAAGCACATGCATGCACACAGAACCTCCCGCAGTAACACCCACCACATTCTTTCCTGGATGAGAAAACACTACAACATGCACGTTTGGGGATGTATCCTTAAACTTATCTCCGAAGACAAGGGAGCAGCACGTTGCTGAGAAAAATGTAAATTTGAGTGCATGCACATTCATTTATGCTGACAACATACTGTGTGTGTTTTTTGTCTTTGGTATCTCTGCGCTGGAATCAAAAAGGTATCCTAATCAGCTCTGAGATTTTTCTAGGCATTGTCACTTTTAAAATTTTCTGAAACAAGGTTACCTCTGGCATCAGCATTTTTCTTCTAGGAGAGTATGTTAGATTCCGCACGGCTGGAAAGAGAGAGAGAAAACACATATTTTCTGATGGTCAGGACAGGCAGTTGGAAGCATCCATGGGACAGTCAACACTCTGGAGCAGCAATTGTTGGTGGAGCCCAGCTAGGGCTTCTCTCACCTTGGTTCTCCCATGATCTATTCACACAAAAATCCCATTCCTACCTACTGGAAGAAGCAGGACTCTTGTTTTGTTCAGCATCTATTGAGAGAGGGGACAAAGGGTTTGGAGGGAAGAGTGGAATGGTAGAAGCAATGGCTACCCCACCTTTCAGCAAAGGTCCATATAAAGTTATGGTATTCCCAGTAGTGATGTATGGAAGTGAGAGCTGGACCATAAAGAAGGTTGATCGCCGAAGAATTGATGCTCTTGAATTATGGTGCTGGAGAAGACTCTTGAGAGTCCCATGGACTGCAAGAAGATCAAACCTCTCCATTCTTAAGGAAATCAGCCCTGAGTGCTCACTGGAAGGACAGATCCTGAAGCCGACACTCCAATACTTTGGCCACCTCATGAGAAGAGAAGACTCCCTGGAAAAGACCCTGATTTTGGGAAAGATGGAGGGCACAAGGAGAAGGGGATGACAGAGGACGAGATGGTTGGACAGTGTTCTCGAAGCTACCAGCATGAGTTTGACCAAACTGCGGGAGGCAGTGGAAGACAGGAGTGTCTGGCGTGCTCTGGTCCATGGGGTCACGAAGAGTCAGACACGACTAAACGACTAAACAACAACAACAAAGGGTGTATCAATGCTCTGCAGAAGTGCTTCTGGATGATCTGTTTATTGAGTATTCAACCTGATCTGTTTGCAGGGAGATTAGATAGTTTAATTAGCATTCATCCTGGTATGATTGTGAAGAGGTTAGATGATGTCTCATCAAAGCAAGTGCTATCTCACACTTTCCAGTGCATTTTCACAACGCTTGCCATATCATGAAGAGTCCATTTCTGGGGAGGGAAGTGGATTTGTTGTTGAAGACCTCCCAACCAACTATAATAATTGCACAATCTGAGTTGGCAAGTGTGTGATTGAATGCCATCCAAAAATAACCACAGTCTGGAAGCACCTCTGATTGTGGTCTGGCAATCCTAGGCACTCTCCCGCCACCAGTTTAGCTTTGCAGAAAATTATACCCCATCCCACTAGTTCTTTCAGCTCCCCCAAATTTCCAAGGCAGTGAGAGATTAGGTGTAAGAGCTGCAGATTATTAAATACTGCATTTTGCATTCATGATGTTTCCCCTGGGTTTTCCTTTGTCTGCCCCTCATCTCTAATCACAAAAATTGTGATAGGGTCAAAATTATTATGATTAGGTCAGAGAAGTTTTAAAGAGTTCTGAAGGGTTTGCATTGGGGGCGGGTGGGTGGGAATGCTTGGGTGTGTATGTGGCAGTTGTGTGTGCACCCCTTTGGATCCTGGATAAGAATGAATGGAATGGTTCGTATCCAGTGCTGCCAGTAGTGAATAGAATGGCCTTCCACTTGCACAACATGATTTTGACTTCCTTTCTTCCCCCACGCACTCTTAAAATCTGATCTGGAGGATAGGAGCTTGTGGAAGAGCAAACAGAAGTCCATCATGCAATATCGGATTGTGCTCATGGCTTTTATTTTTAAACCATTTGATGTTCTATTGCAGGTGTAGGGAACCAATAATCCTCTACATGTGTCAGACTTCAGGGAATTGGCTTCCTCTCCCATTTGGCAGTAGATAAGCAGAACAAAGGAAAAGGAGTCTTCTTACCAGTTAGAAACTTTAATGATCATAGCGAGAGGACAAAGAATCCATTTCCTAGGAATGATGGTGCTTCTAATTAAGGGTTCCATCCACTTCCTCCCTAGTCACCCACATCACTACCGCGTCTTGTGACCTGAGCGCGTAACCACTGTGCTTTCTGTGCTGCCACCTTATCAGCTCTTCTTGACCTTGGGCTGAGCGGATGAATGCTTTCCAGAGACAGTGAATCTGTTAACTCTCTCTCTCCTAGTGCTTCCTCTCCTAGCTGTTCCCCATCCAGTATTTCCCAGCTTCTGCCTTCTGAACTATGTCCCTCTGCAAACCACTGTTTGAAATCTACAGTATACTATCCTCCTGCTCCTAGGAGGTTTCAGGATCCAGATCAGGAGCAGGCGGAGGGGGAGGCTCACTGGCGGAGGAAGAGGGGTGCTGGGGGAGCATACTGCCCCCGGTGGTATGATGCCAGCAGGGTGCCATCATGGCTCCCCTCCGTGCGCTGGGTGCCACACCCCCGCAGGTGCTACGCCATGGCCCCAGGACACGTGCCACGCCACTGCGGGTGGCGTGCCATGCCCCTCGGGACTCGTGCCAGCCATGCCCCCACCTGCTTTCCATCCCACCCCCCGCCGGAGCATGAAGCTCCACCACTGGGGAGGCTCCAACCATTCTTCCTCAGTGCAGCCTTCCTCAGCATGGTTTCTGACAACATGTAGCTGAATTACAAATTCCATCACCCCTTGCTGCTGACCATGCTTTCTAGGGCTGGTGAGAGTTATAGTTCAGCAAAGGGCAAAGATTCCCTATTCCTGTTCTGCTGTACAGTGGTACCTCTGGATGCGAACGGGATCCGTTCCGGAGCCCCGTTCTCATCCTGAAGCAAACGTAAGACACAACTGTGCGTCTGTGCGTGCATGGGTCGTGTTTTGCCGCTTCCGCGCATGCATGTGACATCATTTTGAGCATCTGCGCATGCGCGAGCAGCGAAACCTGGAAGTAACACACTTCGTTACTTCCAGGTTGCCGTGGAGTGCAACCCGAAAATATTTAAGCTGAAGCGTATTCATCCCAAGGTACGACTGTATTATTGTTACCTGCCTAGATTATCTATGATAGAAAGGAATGACATAAATGCTAGTAATAAATAAAGTTTCTAGAAGATTCCATAACTGAAATATGAAATAAGCATGGAGAACTTAGGTGACACATTTCCCAGTGTCTTTTAAGGATCTTTCCATCCTCAGCATATGCTGGGCAGTACAAAGACACAATCTCTGAGGAGCTGTCTAGGTGGATATAAATTGTCCCAATAGGGAATTAAAATCTTCAAAGTAGGAGTCATCCATTGAACTTTGTTCATGTATTACAAGCAAACGGGAGCCACAAAACATAAAATTTAATTGAGACTTGCTAGAGTCAGGCTCCGTCTAACAGAGTATTAAAGGTCACATTAGCTTTCCGTTAAGGAGAAGCAGATCAGATCCTTTGTGAAATTCCTCTGGAACTTTCCAATCTTTGCCTGTGATATAATATCCGTCCTTATCTGCTAGGGTGAACTTTTTGTTGGGTTGTCCCAAATAAGACTTTTGCAACTGAATCTCTCTGTGCTAGCAGGGTTTAATTTAAGAGTTGGTGTGCATTTTGACAGTCCTTTTGACAGCAGAGCTCGAGTCACCGAGTATATCTGTTTATTGAGGACTGACAGGTTTATGGCCAACATAAACATAATCTGATGTTTATTGTGATAAAAGCTTGAAACTGAGGATAAATTTGACTGAAGAAAATCCTTTTAGCATGTTCAGATGCTATAAATAATAATCTGAATCATATATGTACTTATAAGTGCATACTTCCATGCCTTCTTTTGTTAAAGATTTAGAAACTGAACAGATAAGAATGAATAAACTGGGCGGCAGAAGAATGCATACGTGTATTAGTCTGTTTTATCCATACTTACCATTTTACATAACAGTCGCAAACCAGTTACCAGTAATTATCAAAATTTTAATAAACTAGTTTTGCCAATAAATGTAGGTTTTTCTGAAGAATTATAGCAGTTCTAAAGGTTAAGAACAGCAGAACAAGTTTTAGCTATGGAAGCCTGTTCACTGCTTATAGCCCAGCCCAACTCTGGGGGGAAAACTGGTTCTTGAAGTTTGGGAAGCTATGCAAAGTTGGCTTGATCCTCACATTATCATGAAGAAACCTTCCAGTTTTGCACTTTTGCAAAGTTTCTTGTAGTTTTTTTAAAATCAGTTGAGCTAGATGTGGTGTAGCAGTTTAGAACGCTGGACTAGGACAAGAAAGAGTTGAGCTCAAAAATTGCCCCTCAGCCAGTTGACGGACCTGCTGCGAGCTTTTAACTTAATGGTTTGTATTATATCCAGTACAGTGGTACCTCAGATTAATAACTTAATTCGTTCCAGAGGTCCGTTCTTAACCTGAAACTGTTCTTAACCTGAAGCACCACTTTAGGTAATGGGGCCTCCTGCTGCCGCTGCGCTGCCACCGTGCAATTTCTGTTCTCATCCTGAAGCAAAGTTCTTAACCCGAGGTACTATTTCTGGGTTAGCAGAGTCTGTAACCTGGTGTCTGTAACCTGAAGTGTCTGTAACCCAAGGTACCACTGTAGTGTCCTTTCACTCATGGAAGTCTCTTTGCTCCAGCAGAGATCATGTTTCCACTGTGTCCTGCTGCCCCCGTTATGTCACCTATTGTACTGCTCTAAAAGGTCTCTCAACCTGCTGGAGCAGAAGTGGGGTTTTAGAGAATAGGGAGAAGCATCAAAAATAACCTGTCCTCCTCTCATTTAAGGAAGCTTCTGCTGGATTTGAAAACCTTCTGTGAGTAGAGGGCACAACTGGATACATGCAACCCATGGTCTGTTTTCACCTATTGTGCAAGAAACCATGTAATGCTTCCTTTCCAGAAAGCATACAAAGATAAGAGAATCCATGCTGGATCAGATTGAAGGTCCACCTCCTCCATCTTTCTCTCTCCATTAGGGGCTAACCATATTCCTCCAGGAACAGGATGTAACATCAAGAGCCTTCCACTGTTCTTCATCTCTCCACCTGCTATTCATGGCTTGGTGCCTCTGAACATGGAGGGCCATGCAGATGGACGCCTGAGCTTCTCTTTCTGATGGCATCCTTCCCATGCCGCCTAACACATTCTCCCCAAAATCTGGGAGTTTGGGACACCATGTGAGGAGCTACAACTTGGAAAAATAAAATAGTATCCCATACCTTTGCATGAGACCCAAAGGGTTTATCAGATCACAGCCAGCAATTTCCATTCAATCTTGAGGCTTACAGAAAGGGAAGAGGGCATGCCTGTTGAACTCTGGGTCCACTAAAACTGTAAAACTTGAATGCAGCCTTCCCAACCTGGTGCCGTCCAAATGTTCATAAGATTACAGTTCCCATCACCTTTGTCCATTGGCCATACAAGCAACATTTCAAGGTTGGGGAAAGCTTCTGTCGTGCATAATAAAAAGCAAAATCACTATAACCAAATGAACCCAGTGACAAAAAAAAGCCCCAGTTAAAGTAGAAGACTCACTAAAAGCAGTGACAGCAGTATTCAATTAGCAAGTGCTTTAAAACTCTCTGAAAGAGAAACAACCTCACCTGGTGCCTGTAGACTATTAATGATGTAGTGAGATGGTCCTTCCCATACCCTGCTTTTCCAAGGCTGGTTTGGTGTACATAGATGTGCCTGCTGAAAATACCTGCAGTAGAAGTACAGAATTGGAAAATCCTACGCTCCCCAAATTAGGTAGCCATTGCATAACATAAAATATAATTGCTTCTCATTCGGTGACATTAGCTCTGAAATGGACTTACACAAGAATACGAATGTGCCAGGCTGGTGTTATTTCAGAGAAGCCAATTTATATATGCACATGGGTTGCTTGTTTTCTCCATCTGCTCCCTAAGGTGGACCACCCTTGGGCATGATGTAAATGAATGTGTTGTGTGAACCAGCAGTAAGCAATCACTGCAGGGATGCACTGATCTGCACTTATTGCAGCCACTGCTGTACTTTTTGGAGCCAACCTGATTTTTGAAATTGCAGCAGAGTGCATCCAGCAGCAGTGATTTACACGTCACATTTTTCTACGTTGGGTCGCACCTACAAAAATTGGGAAGAATGGTGGGTGGGAAATGTCTGGCCTGCATGTGTGAACCACTTTTATTTGTTTTCCTTAGCTAAATTAAACAATGATCCAATGGTGGGAGGGGGAGGGGAGGCGTTCCTACATATGTTCCTAATTTGGTTCATCTTCTCTCTCTCTCTCTCTCCATACACACTCTCCCCCCCCCCTCCAGATTGCCTTTAGCCTGCCATGGACAGACTCTTACATTACAAAGTACACAAATTACCCTCCTTGTATTAGCTTGGTATCTTCCTCTTTTGAAAAGCTACCTAATCTCCAAGATGTTTCCTTTTCTCGGCTAAATGGTTGTGACCAAAGTATGCTGCACTTGTGTTTATTTTATTTATTATTTTATTAAAACATTTATATTGCACTTTTATGTAGGAGACACTCAAGGCAGCAAGCCGTACAAACTTGCTGGGGAACAGCCAGTTTTAATATATACTGTATATAAAAAGAAAGAGCCATAAGGGGTGGGTGGGAATTAAACACCCAATTTGCTATCTCCAGGAGCAGCAAATAAAACCAATCAGGCCAGACGCAGACTTAATATGTCACATTCTGGCTGCTTAATGAAAGGTGAGCAGCATGGTAGCCATATCTGGGTCTCCCTGGGGAGAGCATTCCACAGTCTAGACATCACAGTTGCAAAGGGCTATCAGGTAGCAGGCCTGGAGATGGGAAACCCCCTAATACCCAGGTTCAAGTCTCTACTCAGCCATTAAGTTCCCTTGGTGGTCTTTGGTTAAAATCATTTTATTTTAGCCTAACTTGTATAGTTAGGAGCACAGTAAATTGACCTATACTGAGTCAGACCACTGGTCCATCTACTCATTCCGGGGATGGGGAGCCTGTTGTCCTCCAGATGTTGTTGGACTACAACTTGAAAGCAAAGACAGGCTATGGCGAATTGAGTAGACAAGACCATTAGTGGGTCCAACAGTCAAGAAAGCAGTTTCTGCTCATGCTGTAGAGAGAAGTGAGGAGCAGATGCGGTTTGTCAACCTGGGAAGGTGGCCCATCTAGGAGAAGGAGGTTTCTAAACCTCCACTGGATATATACAGAAGAAGTAAATGCTAAGGAATAAACCCTACACAAATCTCGAGTGGAGTCCCTAAGATGGTTGAATGTTGCCTTGTATGCTTCCTTCCAGCAACTTCGGCAGCCGAGCTGGTGCCAGACATATTGCTCTGGACCACATTAGCGAGGTTGAGAGAGGTGTCTTGTCGTCTGGGCAGCCCAGGACTTCCACACACACTGCCCAGGCTTATGCCCTGGTGGGTGTCACTCGGGTGCTGCTAAAGCAGCAGTTTGAGTTTACCCCTGGAGAAACACCCCATTGTCTTCTGAGACAGACAATGGCCAACAACAATTGGCCATGCCTGCTAGTGCTGGAGGGAGCTGGAGTCCAACATAGGCTGCATATCTTGGCCCTACGCTGGCTGTTAGTCACTCTCTGGGGTTTCAGATGATGCTCTTGGACTGGTCCAAGGACTCCAGCTGGAGCAAAACACAGCAGCTAGGCTGTTGGAGACAGAACATTACCAGTGGATGCTCAAAAATTGACACTGGCTGCTCATATGCTACCAGGCCAGATTCAGGTTTCCTGTGTTAATTTACAAGGCCCATAACAGTTTGGGTCCAGAATACCTCAAAGATTGCCCTATACCTGCCCACTTACTGAGATGGTGGGGGGGAGCCCCTGTTAGTGGTTCCCTATGGTGGATATGCATGCCTTGTATCAACCAGGAGCCATGGATTTAGTATTATGTGTCCAATACAGTGCCGGATGTATGTATAAGCTAAACATAAACACTCTCTTGGGGACCCCAAAAAAATTTAAAGGGGAAAAAACCTCTGGATTTACATTTCCAAAATATAAGATAAAAAACAAATAAATTAAACCTACATACAGCAACAGTGGCAAATGGCTTTAGATACCTATTAGGTCCATAAATTACCATATAGCATATATTCAACACATAAAACAGCAACAATTTGTTGTTGACAAAGGACACCTGGACATTTAAAGGGCTCTATTACCTTCAGTAAACTTAGGGCCTCATCAAATCCAGCCCTGGTCCAATATTATGGAACTCGCTGCCAGTTGAGGTCAGAGAGGCCCTCTCCCTGCTGAACTTCCAGGGCCCATTGAAGCCTTTAAAAAAAAAATCTAGCTGGCATTTTAAAGGAAGTTTGATTTTATCCTTTTAACTGATTTTTTTTTGGTATTGTATCTTTGTATACCACTTAAGAGACTTGTAGTTAAGTGGTATATAAATTATTTAAATAACTAAGATAATACGTGGGAAGTGTGTAAATATTTTGCCTCGGGGTTCAGGCAGGGCTCTCCAAAAAAATCACAAACCCAAATCTTAGCAAGCAAGATGATGCTTTTGACATGTAAGTGTTTCCTAGGGATGAGCAAATCCGTGTCTTCTAGCCCATAATTCCACTTTGACAACTTTCTTGCCCATGATTCCATTGCAGTTCTGCAATAATCTGCAACTTGTAAATATTGGTATTTAAATACATACTTATGAATGTATATAAATGTGCACTTTCTCTCAAAATACTATGTAGATACTTTTAAAGTGACAAGAACCACATCGCTATTTGGACAAGTGTGAAATCTGATGGATAGCTAAGGTCTGAGCCTCACATTAATCTGCAAAGATCAAATTCCTCAAGCATCTGTGGCTTTTTTCCTCCTTATGTCTCTTGATCAATTTGTAGGGTCTCCATTCCAAGTAAGAAAGAGAGACTTCCAGACATGCTTGAGCTACTGGGAATCTTAACAAAATAGAGGTGACTATAGTATTGCCACACAGCCCAGTTTCATTTGAATTATGGTGTTAGACCATGCACAGGCAAACTCAGCCCTCCAGATATTTTGGGACTATAACTCCCATCATCCCTGACCACTGGTCCTGTTAGCTAGGGATGATGGGAGTTGTAGTCCCAAAACATCTGGAGGGCTGAGTTTGCCTATGCCTGTGTTAGAACCACGGCCAGCCATGTGGTATCAGTCAGGAGGGGAGAGCAGTTGATAGTTTGCCTCTTGGCCCCATCATTGCACTTATAAATGGAGCTTGGAGGAAAATGGGGGGATTTGCAGACTCTGCGATCATTCAGCACTATGACTAGGCAGATGATCCACTGAGAACTTCTCCTGATGAAGCCCCACTGAAAAGGTTGGGAGTGTAGCAACAGTGTCACCATTTATGGGTTTTCTGTATTTTCTGGATTTGCCTTTTTGTACATTTCTAGTTGTACAAACTGTTTTCGCAGATGTTACATTTTCATTTTAAAAGGGGAAAATCTGTATGTCTTCTGCCTCTTGGGGTTGTGAACAAAGAAAGCATCTCAAATGGAAGCCAAAGCATTTCTAACTTGTGTGATCTGCAAACAGCTCAAATAATAGCTCTCAGGGGGTGTAGTGCCCAGTCGCATTTCTAGGAAGTGATAACTCTGACACCTAAAAATGATGTAACTGATGAAACTGTTAACTAGTTTGGCAGAAAATACACCCGTTTAAACTGGTTCAGTGTGTACGTTCCCCCCCCAAAAAAAACTTCATTCAAACAAAACAACACATAATACAATGCAGAATTCATTTCAAACGCGGTAGTGGTGTTGCTTTTAAAAATGAGCAACAATGTATTTTTCTGTAATTTGTGGTTTTGATTGCTGTTAATAATTAACTTCTCCCATAAAAGAAAACTTCCATTGTGTCAAGAAAAAAACAACCCAACACTGAACACAGTACGTGTCTCATAAATCACTTTTATGTCTTTAAAACAGCTGACTTTACATTTTTATTACATTATTTGAAAAAGTATCATTTCATCTGGAAAGAATCAGTGTAAAATGTGATTGTCAACACAGCTCAACCAGTTTTCTGAAGAAAATGGTTGCTTGTGAATCAGGACTATAATTATGACAGGATTTTCTTCACAGACATTAGTTACAAGAACCAGGAGATTTAGATGGGGATGTGCACAGGAAATACCTGGCAGACAATGTGAAATGTTCTCTGAATGCAGAGCTTAGCTGTTTCTTTTAGGTTATGGAAAGCAAATATGTAATGATGAGGAACAACCTAAGCATTTGAAGGGGAACTGACTTCTCCTGAAGTTGTGAAAGGACGTTTGGCAATGTTTTATGTAGTTCAAATAATACCACATGTATGTGCGTGTAAAGTTATGTTTAACAGAATTATTTCTGTTTGCAGGGGGGAAACCCTATTTTGTATCAGGTTTAATCAGTATTTTTTTTAGATTTTTAAAACTAAAGCTTTTTCTTCTTCTTCTTTGCTTGCAGTAATGCCATTACATCACCATCCTAGATTTCCATTTCTATTTGTTATTTTTACAGTGCTGTCAACATTCAGAGTGCTTTTCCAGAACATAGTTGCTGTGAGCTTACAATGTCAAGTTGGGGCTGATTCAGGCAGCCCAGAAGTCAGTTGTGAATGCAGCAAATTCAGCATAGGACACCTCACTATGCGTTTGATGCTAGGTGCACTGTTGTCCAGTATGACAACATTGCCGTTGTCACTGACGTGAAGGAAAGGAAAATGGTGCCATCATCCTCTGAAGTGGCCGCTGCAGTTTGTAGGGCTCTCCCTGATTTATGTGACTATGTCCTGAAGTGTGCAGTGACAATGCTAATCCATATTAATGATTCTGGAAACTGAACCAGATGGCAACATTTATTTTGGAGTAATTAATCCAGAATAAATTACTTGAAAGCTCCCCTTAACATAGTGGAGCATATACATAACTAGATTACAACATCAAGTTTCAAGCAAAAAGGAGAGAAAGGAACAAGGCGTGGTGGAGAAGCCTTTGGAAAAGACGTGATTCTGCAGAAAGACTTGGAAAAGAAGGGAGATACCATAATTACATATTATTCAGTTTTTTAATACTACAAAGTAGTATTACTGAACGCTATTAATTATTTATTTCATTTACAAATTGCTTCCCACAAGGCATCTTAAGGTGTTTTACAACACACACACACACACACACACACACACACACACACACACACACAATTAAAACACTTGTGTATAAAAACAATCAAAAACAGCAACTATAAATAATAAAAACAGTTTGAAAGTACACCACATAAAATGAAATCCATTCAGACCCAGGGGAGGTACCAACCCAGTAAAAAAAGAAGTTTTGTTGAAATCTATAAGGAAGAACAATTACACACTTAACTCGAGGAAAGAAGCGTTGAATTCAGTGGTGCATCTAAGCGGTGTTGAACATGCGGCCCCTTCGGAAGGGGTTGGACTAGATGACCCTTAGGGTCACTTCCAACTTTGCAATTCTAGCAGTCTATGAGTTGTTGTTGGATCTCAGCTCAGCCAGAGTAGAGGATGATGGGAGTTGTAGTATAACAACATCTAGAGGGCCACAGGTTCGTTTTCATTGTTCCAAGTAAACATGCATACGAATAGAAAATCCAAAATGAAAGGGTTTCTTTGGAAGGTAGCTGGTTTTTTGGCTGAGTTGCATACCACAAAAAATGGCTATAGTCATTCCACAACTTGAAGGCTCCTTCCATTTATGGAGGAGACCAAGACCCAGCAGAGGGTAGAGAAGAGACCATCTTTACTGATCCATCCTACAGCCCCATCTCCTGCTTGTATTGTCTTTTATGCTTTGCTGGCTTGGCTTCTCCAGAGCAGGAATCTTCAGGGGGAAGGATGACTCAAAGAATATTCTCGCCCTCCCGCACCCCTCCATTGAAGAAGAAGAAGAGTTTGGATTTGATATCCCGCCTTTCACTCCCTTTAAGGAGTCTCAAAGCGGCTAACATTCTTCTTTCCCTTCCTCCCCCACAACAAACACTCTGTGGGGTGAGTGGGGCTGAGAGACTTCAAAGAAGTGTGACTGGCCCAAGGTCACCCAGCAGCTGCATGTGGAGGAGCGGAGACGCGAACCCGGTTCCCCAGATTACGAGACTACCGCTCTTAACCACTACACCACACTGAAGTGAATGGAACAGCACCTAACACTAGTCTGGATCCAACTCTATATATGCAGTACTTTTCCGTGTATAAGACGAGATTTTTTTACTCGGAAATAATGTAAAAAATTGGGGGTCATCTTATACACGGATAGTGCAGAGGCAATTGGTTGCAGCTGCGAGCAGGAGCTTGTCAGCGGCGATGGGGTGGGTGATTGGTGGCTGGGGCAAGGGCTGTCATGAATTGGCTACCGTTGTGGCAATTGGGTGTGTGGTTGCTGGTTGCTGGCAGTGAGCGGGCAGATGGTTGTTGGCCTCGGCAACGCGTGCGATTGTCAGCGTATTTCAGTTGTGTGAGTGATTTTCGGCATTTCCCCTAAGAAGCTCAACAGCTCTGGACCATCTCCTCCCATTTTTTTAAATTGGAGTCTCCAAAAATAGGGGTAGTCTTATACACGGGGGGGGGGGTGTTATACATGGGAAAATACGGTACTCTCCACCCACTCTTTAAAATTAAACCCTGGCATTTCATGCATATAGCCAAAAAAGTGCAAATTAGTACACTAGTTAACGGAATGAGCTATGGTTTGGAAAAGGTCAGTTTTCAGTCATTTCCTCCCCTCTCCCAGTGCGAAATTCATTTCCCTCCACACAAGAGCTTCAAGTTGTTCCCCCTCCCCGGCTATGGTGGTTGCTACATCTGCTCGTCTTTCATCTTTGCTGAAATTCTCAAAATGATGTTTCTGTTTGCAATTTCCTTCACGTAAATAGTGCAGCATTTGAAGAATTCTGATATCTCATCTCTCTCTCTCTCAGGTGAACGAGATACTTGAAAATCGACATGGTTGATCACCAGCTAGCTATTAATCTAAATGCAGAGATAGTGACAGCCTGTTTTGAGCCAAATGTGGATCCAATTAGTCAGAAATCCTTGCCAATCATGTAGGTTTTCTCCAGAATTTACTTTGAACAAATGAAGATGGAAAGATCTTCCTGTACCCGTGAAAATCTACGAAAGCAAAGATCTTTTTTATATATACGTTTTGTTCTATGTTGTGTTTGCACTAACGTGGTTTAGATAGAAACGACATATAGATTTCTGTGGGTGCAAAAGGACTTTGCTTGATAAAAAATAAATAAATGACAAGGAAATTGTGATTCAGAGAGTATGGTTACCGATGGTGGATATTGTTGTGTTCGGGCCTTCTTATATACAGTATAATTTATTTCTCATAGTATTTTTCTTTAAAAAAATTAATGGCATTGTATACCTCACAGTCCAGCCAAAGTTAAGCACTTTTGCACTCCCATTAATTTTATTTATTTTTATTTAGTGGCTTAGGTCCAAACTATCTGAAAGACCGTACTCCCTCATCATCATCATCATCATCATCATCATCATTTTTTATTTATACCCCGCCCTCCCCAGCCAAGGCTGGGCTCAGAGCGGCTAACAAGCAATAATAAAAATAAGTTGAATGAATACAACTTAAAAACAAAATTAAAATATTGAAACATTATTCAAAACCTACCCAGGTTTTGAGATCTTTGGGGGAGGCCCTTGTTTCAGTCCCATCACCCTCGGAGCCCTGCTTGGTGGGGATTCAAGAAGGGCCTTCTCTGTGGTTGCTCCCAGACTTTGGAACTCCCTCCCTCCTTATTGTCTTTCTGCCACCAGGTGAAGACTTGTTCCATCAGGCTTTGGGGAACTGACTGCTTGTAATGAAAGGGCTGGTGCTGTGCTGTTTTTAGTGTAATTATTTGTATGGTATAGATGTAGTGTCAGGGACTTGACTGAGGAGGAGGAGGAGGAGTGGTGGTGGAGGTCAGCCTCTGCCACCTTCTCCTATAGCTTCCAGAGAGGAGGAAGGCCGTCTCGAATTACAGCAGGGCTTTGAGGAAGATAACAGCTCAGAGACAGTCGAACAGCAGAGTTATGTGGTGTTAGGCAGAGAAGGAAGGGAGACAGAGCAGCTAGTTGACACATCACTGGACAGCATAACTGACCCCCTTTCTCCCAAAATATGACATTCGTTAAGGGTGCAAGCACTGCCTTTTTCTGGGGGGATGCATACCCCTAAACCAGGGGTCGGCAAGGTTTATCTCACCTGGGCCTGTTCACTCCCCTGGAGATCGTTCTGTGGGCCGGATCACGTCTGTGCAGACGCGATTTCCGGCGTCTTCGTCTGCACAGACGCGATTGCCAGCGCCACAAAAGCAAGTCCCCGCTCCATGCTGCGCCAGTTTAGCACAGCGCGCAGGGACTCGCCGAGCGGGTGGCTTGGTTTGGGGGCGGCTCGGGGGCCATTTAAATGTGGGCTGCTTGTGGCCCATGGGCTGCAGGCTGCTGACCCCTGGCCGAAACATTTTGTGAATCTAAATTTGACCTCATTTAGGGGCAGTATTTCAATATGAGTAGGAAAATGAGAGTACCCCTAAACATTTTTTAAAGAAAAAAAGCAAGAATAAAGGGCACAACAACAGTTGACCATGGGCGGATGCTGTAGAAGCAGGTGGTGTTATTAGAAGGGAAGGAGGGAGGAGCTCAGTGCAAGCAACTCCATCATGGGGAAATGACCGGAATTCTTTGTCTTTCACCGTGATGACTGAATAAATCATAAGTAAGAACTTTCTTGTTTCCTCCCTGCTTCTTGGTGCCATGGGGGTGGGGAGGATTCCTCAAGCCTGGCATGTAGATAGTTTTAATTTTGTCAATGTTTAATATTTAGTTTTTAGTTTTATCTGTTAGCCATCTTGAATCCCTATCAGGTACAGTGGTGCCCCGCAAGACGAATGCCTCGCAAGACGAAAAACTCGCTAGACGAAAGGGTTTTTCGGTTTTGCGTTGCTTCGCTAGACGAATTTCCCTATGGGCTTGCTTCGCAAGACGAAAACGTCTTGCGCTTTTTTAAAAAAGCCGCTTGAAGAGGCGCAGTTGCGACGGACCGTGCTTCGCAAGACAAAAAACATCGCAAGACGAAAAGACTCGCGGAACGAATTCTTTTCGTCTTGCGAGGCACCACTGTAGTAGTAGTAGTAGTAATAATAATAATAATAATTCCACTCTTCAGGGCATGTTGTCCTCACATGCAGCTTACAAAACAGAAAAGAGGTTGGAGTGGATGTTCCAACACAATTAATTCTATAAAATAAAATTCAAAGTTCGAACGCAGTAACAATTAAAACCTCTAGCATTGAGTATTAATAAAACATGGAATAGACTTGAAAATAAAATAATATTTCAAAGTTCCTTTAGAAACCATCAGCCATACATCCTTCCTTGGGGAGGAAGTTCTAAATATATGGAGGCACCACTGAAAAGGTCCTGTCTCTGGTGACTGCCAGTCTCACAGCTTTTACTGGTGGATCTGAGAGTGGGGCCTCCAAGTCTGATCTTAGAGCTTGAGTAAGGTCATAAATCACTGAGACTAAAAAGTGCTTTATTTTGGCTGGGTCGTGCCCATCATAATCACCCCAAGAAGCTTCTGCATCGTGGGCCAGTAAAATGGTCTTCGTGGGCCACATCTGGTCCATGGGCCTCACGTTGCTGACCCCTGATCCAATCCATGCCATCTTCTGTAATTCAAAGCTAATTTTAAGTCACTTACATAAGAAAAGCACACAGTTCTGTCTTAACTCTACAAAGCTGTGCTGCTTCCATAACGTATCAGCATTTGTTTGGGATAATGATAGCAATGAATATAAGCTCAGCTCCTTTGTGGACAAAAAGAAGAATATACAAAATGCTGACTTTGTAGTAGCCTGCCGCTGCCTTGTCCATACCTGCCTCTCTGGTGTTGTGTGAATGACGGACGTGCTTTAGACGCTGGAAGAAGTTGCTGAAGGAATTAAATATTCCCTGGTAATGTATTATGTTGGAAATACAAAACTTATGCTGTGGAAATCTGAAGTCTCGAGACCACATATCAGCAAATAATTCCCTCAGCTTCATTGGGAATATAGTGCAAGTAAATACTTTCAGGATTGCAGCACTTATTGTAATTGGTGTTTTCCTGAAGCAAGACCTAATCCTTACTGCTCACACAGGATAGTGCCTGCTGCTGACAAGAAGAATTAGAGCGTAAATAGAGAGAGATAAAAGCCACATCTCCAAGCTATGTTTTTCTTGCAATCCCCCCCCCCTTCCTGATATATTTTTTTTCAAACAGCAGTTGATCTTCCTTTTGTAACATGAGCAAAAGCATTGCACCACAACATTTTAAGCATGCAGTCATAACATCAGAGCAAAGGAAAACAACAATTTCAAATCAATGGAAGGGCTGCAATGTACTTCACCGCAAGCAGTCGCATCACTTCTCCATTCTTGGGCGGTGAATGAAAGGACACGTAAAGTCTCCTGTGAGCAGTTGCATGTTGTACGCAAAGCTCCGTTTCTAATTTTCGGAGCAAATTATATTGCAGTTAGGTTATTTCTCGAGAAGATCATGTGAACAGGCTCTGCTCAGTCCACCAACTATGGTGGCCCATAACCTCCTGCTTATGCTGTCATCCTGAAGCTGCAAAATACCGTATTTTTCGCTCTATAGGACTCACCAGACCACAAGACGCACCTAGTTTTTGGAGGAGGAAAACAATAAAAAAAAATTCTGAATATCAGAAGCCAGAACAGCAAGAGGAATCGTTGTGCAGTGAAAGCAGCAATCCCTCTTGCTTCTGTGATAGCTGCGCAGCCTGCATTCACTCCATAAGACGCACACACATTTCCCCTTACTTTTTAGGAGGGAAAAAGTGAGTCTTATAGAGCAAAAAATACGGTAATAATAATAATAAAAAACAGGGAAGAAGTTCAAGCCACATAACAGGCCATTATTGGTGGTTAGTAAATCAATTCACAATTTATATAGACCTAATCTGGATTGCCTGACCACTCTTTGCACCATAAAGGCATCCCTGCTGAAAGTCAGGTTTTTTGCTACTGTTCTTTGCTTGTGGTGTGGTATAGTTTAGACCAAGTAAGTTAACACATACCTTAAATTGGCATGTACACTTTACTGCTTGGAAAACTCTCCCCCTCTCTCTTTCTCTCCATCTCCAACTACCGCCTTCCCTCCCCACTTTCTGTGTGTAGAGGAATTTCCCCCCTATTATCACAAATTCTCATGGGAGAATGTTTGGCGCTTTCCCCCTCCCGCGTAGCAGATGAGAAGTTTTCTGTTGATAGTAATTGGTTTGTGATGTTGCCCACCTATTGTAGGCTGGTGCACAGCTTGGTCTCAGGTGATCCATAAAGAGGAATGAAGTCTTGGGAAGGCAAGCACCACCTGACAGGCTCGCTGTGTCACCTTTCCTTGACAGAAGCTCTTTGTTTGGAGCTGTTGGCAATTGCAGCCGTTTCCAACTTAAGATAAGAGCCAGAGTTCTCAGGTAATGTCCTCGATCACACCCGATGACAGACTCTTGCATGCAAGTTTTTTCAGGTGTTCTGTTTGTTCAGTAATCCTTCAATGCCAAACTTTTCTAAATAGTGAGCAGGTCCCATCAGTAATGGACATCAGCCATTAAGCTGGTAATATTTGTCATATATCAGATTACGGCTTTGTTATTCCAGTGTGATGAATGCCTGTTATGCTTTGAAAAAGATAGAGTGCAAGACATTTAGCAGTATCCCCGAGCTGCTGCTGTTTTAGAATTTGATCTACGCAAAGTGAAATTAATAGAAAGAATTGCTTCAACTACCACAAGTTCCAGCTCTTTGTGTCCTCTTTTGTTCTGCATTAATGAATAAACCACAAATAAGCAATAATATTAAGTTCCATCTTTCATAAGCAGATAAAGGTTCATACATATTAAGATTTTTGTAATACAATGGTACCTCGGGTTAAGTACTTAATTCGTTCCGGAGGTCCGTTCTTAACCTGAAACTGTTCTTAAACTGAAGCACCACTTTAGCTAATGGGGCCTACTGCCGCCGCCGCACGATTTCTGTTCTCATCCTGAAGCAAAGTTCTTAACCCGAGGTACTATTTCTGGGTTAGCGGAGTCTGTAACCTGAAGTATATGTAACCCGAGGTACCACTGTACTGTTTTCTGGCCCTGGGTATTATTTTTATGAGTGTAGCTGATCTCTCCATGAAGTAAAAAAATCTGGTTCTTTGACAGCATAGACTCTTGTGGCGCTAATAAAATGACAGTTTTCTTTTACCATGAAGTTTCTCACCCTAATTTTTTGCCATTGAAAACCCAAATCATTGGTAGCTTGAAGGAGGGTGTGAGGTCACTTTAGAAACCCCTGTTTTCACCTGAGGGCTGCAGTCGCTCCAGGCCACATGCTAGTGGCGGGTGTGACTACCCCCACACGCTTGCACATAGTTGTATAGGACACACAGCTCCCCCTTCAGCTGATCTGTGCAAATCAGCTGGGGAGGAAAGATTACTCACCCATCTGATGACTGGGAAGAGGGCAGTTTGCATCTTCATCTGGCCTCTGGCCTGGGCAAAGAGACTTGCCATCAGCTGCTCTGTGGGAAAGATCCTGGTGACTTTTTAATGTGTGTCTGTTTTTTAAACTCTGGTATTTTTAAAAATTCGTGCTTGAATTGCAAGCCATCTTAGAAGGTTTTATATCCTGAGAGGCAGCTATATAAATAATTGTAATGAATAAATAAATAATAGAATTTAAACTTCAACATCCACCCCAGCACAGTGTCTATTTTCCCAACTATTGTTATTTTCTTTTTTGCCGTCACTACAAATATTGACAAGCTACATCACTACATGAGAAGAGAAGACTCCCTGGAAAAGACCCTGATGCTGGGAAAGATGGAGGGCACAAGGAGAAGGGGACGACAGAGGACGAGATGGTTAGACAGTGTTCTCGAAGCTATAAACATGAGTTTGACCAAACTGCAGGAGGCAGTGGAAGACAGAAGTGCCTGGCGTGCTCTGGTTCATGGGGTCACAAAGAGTTGGACACGACTAAACGACTAAACAACAACATCACTACAAATATAGCCACTGACGCCACCTCTAGTGACAAAGATGGAACCAGGAGCTCCCCAAAGCTACAAACCTGCTCTTTCGGCGGTGGCAGGGGGTACTAGGCTTGGGAACCAAGTGGGGTCTTAGTAGACCACAAGCTGAACATAAGTCAACAGTGGGATGGAGCAGCAAAAAAGGCTGGTGCTATTCTAGGCTGCATAAACAAAAGTATAGTGTCTTGATGTAATGGTACAGCTCTAGTCTACCCTGGTCAGACTACCACTGGGGTACTGTGCCCCAGATATTGACAAGATGGAACATATGCAGAAGAAGAAGAAGAAGAAGAGTTTGGATTTGATATCCCGCTTTATCACTACCCGAAGGAGTCTCAAAGCGGCTAACATTCTCCTTTCCCTTCCTCCCCCACAACAAACACTCTGTGAGGTGAGTGGGGCTGAGAGACTTCAGAGAAGTGTGACTGGCCCAAGGTCACCCAGCAGCTGCATGTGGAGGAGCGGGGAATCAAACCCGGTTCACCAGATTATGAGACTACCGCTCTTAACCACTACACCACACTGGTGACTAAGATAATGAAGATAATGAAACCAAAACTTATAAGGAATGGTTGAGGGAATTGAGCCTGGATAAGAGGAGATGGAGAGGAGATATGGTAACCATATTCAAATACCTCAAAGGTTGTCCCATGGAGGATGGAGCAAGCTTGTTTCTCCTGCTCCAGAGGCTAAGACCCAAACCAATGGATTCAAGTTACATGAAAAGTGATTCTGATTAAACTTCAGGACGTACTGTCTGATAGTAAGAGCCGTTTGACTCTCCTTCCTTGGAGGTTTTCAAGCAGAGGTTGGGTGGCCATCTGTCATGTGCGATCTAGTTGAGATTCCTGCATTGCAGGGGGTTGGACTAGATCACCCTTAGGATGCCTTCCAACTCTATAATTCTATGATTCTATAATCTTGTGAGGATTCGGGGTCAGTTTGCTGGCCGCCCTTATCCATCTCATCACTGAGTCCAGGCACCAGTCCAGGGCTTGCACCACCTCTCCTGAATTTGGATGCTACAGAGAAATAGAGCTGGGTATCCGATGACACATAGGCAGACACAAAACAATGTTTGCAAAATGGGAAAAGTCTTAGAACTTTTTTTCACATTGCCGACTTTCCTTGGGACACTTGGTGCGACACTTTCTATTCTTTTATTCAGTGATTATTGACAAGCTACGGCCCAGGGGAATTCACCTGAGTAAAATGAAAACAGGGATATTAACCTCCAGTCCTCTTCCCCTATCCCTCAAATAAAATGATCACTGAGACCAAACTATATTTCAGAGGTGATTCCTATGTTTATTGTCCCTACCAGGAACTGGATTTCCCAAGATAAATATAAATATCTCAGAGTTCTTTTCATTTTCCCTATCAGGCAAATAAAAACTGTGCTTGAAAATGGACACTGGCTTTAAAGTTCAAAATTCAGCCTCAGGCTTTTGCATAAAACATGCTGAGTGGACAGCATCTGTCGCTTACCCCTACATACATTTTGCACAGCTGTTTATTGCAAGAGGGACCACTATGTGCACCAAATGATATATAAGCTCTCCTACCTGGTTACTGGGACACGGGTGGCGCTATGATCTAAATCACAGAGCCTAGGGCTTGCCGATCAGAAGGTTGGTGGTTCGAATCCCCACGCGGGGTGAGCTCCCGTTGCTCAGTCCCTGCTCCTGCCAACCTAGTTCAAAAGCACATCAAAGTGCAAGTAGATAAATAGGTACCACTCCAGTGGGAAGGTAAACAGCATTTCCGTGCGCTACTCTGGTCCGCCAGAAGCGGCTTAGTCATGCTGGCCACATGACCCGGAAGCTGTACGCCGGCTCCCTCGGCCATTAAAGCGAGATGAGAGCCGCAACCCCAGAGTCATCCGTGACTGGACCTAATGGTCAGGGGTCCCTTTACCTTTACCTTTTTACCTAGTTACTAGCCTCTTTCACATTTTCTTTGGGAGACATTTTTCTATTCATCAGTGAAAATAGCAGTATCTACTCTGTACAGGATATTCAGAAATGCACCAGGATATAATGTGATTCATGGAATGTGATGTCTAACACAGGGTATTGTAGCCTACCTAAAAGAATCTGCCTGCTTTTCCTCATGGAGAAAGACAGAGAAAATCTGAAAATGCCTTGGGCATGTTTCTTATAAACAAATGAGGATCTGAACATGAGTTTTAGTAATCAGGGGCTTGTAATATTTTTACTAAAAGATCTCACTTTCCAGTCTCCCCCACTTCAGAAAACTAGCTACGCTTTGGTACCACTGAAGTCAATGGGACAAGCTGGTCATATCTGATGGAAGTCACATTGATTTCAGTGGATTGGATCCAGACTACCCAAGAGTGGAACCACACCTATGGGTCATTCTGCTGGAGGAAAGCATTTTTATTTATTTTTTGCCAATTCCTCCCTGCAACCCCTGTGACTACCCCAAAGCTGCTCTGGAGGATCAGGAAACCCTACACAATAACCTGGGAGGTGATGCTGAACAAAAAATCCCCTCCCTTGACCCCATTACTCCAGTGGAAAGATCTGCAGGATCTTGATCCCGTACATTTGCTATTCGATGTCTGGATCCAATCTAATGTAACTAAAAGGTTAAAAATGGAACTAAAGCATGATTAACTTAGTGTGAATCAAGCGCTATGTGTTTCTTTATCATCCTTCAGAAACCAGATTTTACCAAACAGCACTTTCTACTTTCCCTTGAATGAAATGCAATATAGAACTTTCCTTCAGATGGATCAGATATGCATAGTTTGGTCCAATACTACAATTTGTTGTTATTGGGGTTTTTAAAAAAAAGAAAAGAAAAAGAAAACACAGCATAAAATGCCAGGTCTACTGACTTGGCGATTTGTGGGTTGTACTCAAATTGCTGCTAGCTTCACGTAGAGGAAACCAAAAATTAACTGCACCCTGTTACTGTGGGTTAAAAGAAACAAATGTAAATTGCTTCTCTGACTGCTGCTTGATGGTTTTCCTGCGCCTGATCTTCAAGGAGATAAAATGAGGTTTTCACATGAGCACTATATATGTGGAAAAAATGCTCGTGCAATTCATTCTTCAAAAGTTTCTTAAAACAAACAGTATACGATATATATGGTCACTGGTCCCATCACCTCCTGGCAAATAGAAGGGGAAGAAATGGAGGCAGTGAGAGATTTTACTTTCTTGGGCTGCATGATCACTGCAGATGGTGACAGGAGTCACAAAATTAAAAGATGCCTGCTTCTTGGGAGAAAAGCAATGACAAACCTAGACAGCATCTTAAAAAGCAGAGACATCACCTTGCCGACAAAGGTCTCTATAGTTAAAGCTATGGTTTTCCCAGTAGTGATGTATGGAAGTGAGAGCTGGACCATAAAAAAGGCTGATCGCCGAAGAATTGATGCTTTTGAATTATGGTGCTGGAGGAGACTCTTGAGAGTCCCATGGACTGCAAGAAGAAAAAACCTATCCATTCTTAAGAAAATCAGCCCTGAGTGCTCACTGGAAGGACAGATCGTGAAGCTGAGGCTCCAATACTTTGGCCACCTCTGCTCCCATTGCATGCCTCTAAAATTGGCTGTGGCAGGGGGTTAGGAGAACCCCTGGAACAGCACATAGGGGAACCAGAGGGGGCATGGTTCCATTTGGCAAGCTGAAATGCTTGTCATTGCATGGCATTGAATTCCTCCCTAAGTATTTCTTCTCTGTTGTTATATTCATGGTGTGTCAGAGGCCAGTGTCATTAGACTAGGACTGGGAGACTGATGTTCAGAACCCCATTCAGTCATGAAACTCACTGAGTGACCTTGGGTCGCATTGAGCTAGTTGGCAAAAAACTGGGATATAAATTGAGTAATAAAAAAATATTAAGGTTGGACTATTGGCACCTGAGGTTAAAAAATAAATGGTAAAAAGTAAAGAACCCATGGATGATTACGTTCAGTCAAAGGCGACTACGGGGTTGTGGTGCTCATCTTGCTTCAGGCCAAGGGATCCGGCGTTTGTCCACAGACAGCTTTCCGGGTCATGTGGCCAGCATGACTAAACCGCTTCTGGCACAATGGAACACTGTGATGGAAACCAGAGTGCACGGAAACACCATTTACCTTCCTGCCACAGCAGTATCTATTTATCTACTTGCACTGGCATGCTTTCAAATCTAGCTGGCACAGAGCAACGGGAGCTCATCCCATCGCGGGGATTCGAACCACCAACATTCTTATCGGCAAGCCCAAGAGGCTCAGTGGTTTAGACCAGTGTTTCCCAACCGGTGTTCCGCGGCACAGTAGTGTGCCGCCGGACGTCGCCTGGTGTGCCGTGGGAGGGAGGCGGGCGAGTCGGGCTAATCCTCCGACGAGCTCCACCTCCAGACCCATTGCTCAAATCCTTTAACCCAGGAAGGCAGGAGGGCGGGGAGGGGGGGGGGAGAAAGAGAAAAAAGAAAGGGTGGAAAAAAAGAAGGGGAAGAGAAAATATTTTTTAAAAAAAAGGAAAGAGAGGGAAAAAAGCGAGGGATGGAGGAAGGTCGTTCCTCGATAGAAAGGACTGAAGGGGTGGCAGCTGCGTGGCTGACAATGGGGGTGGCGGGGGGGGGGGAGAGACGGGAGAGGGACCGTCTCTCCTTTTCTCCAGGCGAGAATGCTGTGTGGCTTCTTCTTCGGAGCGGGGGGAGAACTGTGTGGCAAGACCCCAAACGTTTTTTCTGTGGAGAAAAACGATTGCTCCGACCGAGGGAAGAGAGTGAGTTGCGCGGAGCGCCTGCCTGACAATCGCCTCGGAAGGAATGGGTGGAGTGACGGGACGGCGGTGTCGCCTCCTCTCTCTTTCTCCCTCCTCCGCGGCTGCTAGCGACGGGCTTTTAACTTCTCCCAACTTTTGTGTGCGCGCGCGGCCCTCGAAGTCCCCCCTTCCCGGGGGACCCGACTAGGCCCTGCCCGCCGCTGGGTGAGAGCGCAGCCTAGGGAGCCGCATTGCCGCTGCCGTGCGCCTGGCTGGGTGGGGGGAGGGGACCCTGGCGGCGGCGGCCCCAGCGGCGCCTTGGTGCTCGTGCGGGACTTGCTCGGCTGGTGCCAGCCTCTCAGGGCGGAGGCCTAGTCGCGGGCTTCTGGGTGTTGGGGTTGCTACGCGCCTCAGTCCCCGGGGACCCAGCGTCGCAGCCTGACGCCGCCGAGTGTGTGGCTATGAATGGGAGGGTGGCGGTGGTGGGGCGGCGGCGGGCCTCTCCCCCTTCCTTTCTGCGAGGGACTCTTCTTGTTGAATGTGGGGCTGGGAGAGAGGCACGCATTTCTGCTCCCCCTCCCGCTTTGTACATGGAGAATGGCCTTGTCCTCCTCCCTCCCCCTTCCGCCGTGTAGCGCGGAGGGTGTGCGTCTAATCCCCTCTCCACCTGCTCCCTGAGCTGCTACCCTTGTGTAAGGGGAGGCTGCGAGTGTGTATCCGACGCAGGCAGCATGCTCTTATTTCTCCCACCTTAAATCAGCGCTAATTGCGCCTGGACGCAGTATTTACTTTCGAGTAGGCCCCCTTCTTCCCCCCCCCCCCAGCACCTGACGTTGCTATTCGTATCATCAGGTTTGTTTGTTGATAATTTAATTGTTTTAAAAGCATCATGCTAAAGAGCTCTCTCCCACCCCCAGACCCTTGGGCAAAACAGAAACACACACATACACAAACACAGAGATTGAGCCCTGCAGGTTTTATGAAATGAATGGATTCTGAATGCCTGTTTCAGTGGCTTGTCCGCCTTAGGCTGCTGGGCCAGACACCTGTTACACGGTGCAGTCCGTAAGCTGTGAGCGCTGCTACCTGCCGCCGAGACCACGTAACGACAGTCTTGAAAGACCTACATTGGCTCCCAGTACCTTTCCGAGCACAATTCAAAGTGTTGGTGCTGACCTTTAAAGCCCTAAGCGGTTTCGGTCCAGTATACCTGAAGTAGCGTCTCCGCCACCATCGTTCAGCCCAGACACTGAGATCCAGTGCCAAGGGCCTTCTGGCAATTCCCTCACTGTGAAAAGTGAGGTTACAGGGAACCAGGCAGAGGGCCTTCTCGGTAGTGGCGCCCGCCCTGTGGAATGCCCTCCCATCAGACATCAAAGAGATAAACCAGTGTTTCCCAACCGGTGCGAGACGTTGCCTGGTGTGCCGTGGGAGGGAGGCGGGCGAGTCGGGCGGCGAGAGGCGGGGCGGCGGCGGCGAGGAGAGGCCGCCCAGCGCGGGGCTCTCGCCGTCTGCCTGCCTGGCTGCCTGTGTGGCGCTGACGTCACGGGGCTGTAACGTGCCCCACATAGGCACACGCGGGGCGGCGAGCGAGCTCCCTCCCACATCCCATCGCCGCTCGCTTCGGCCGGCCTACTGGGCTGTCGCAGGCAGAAGGCCTGCGCATGCGCGAGGTTTTCGCGCCTTCGGGATTCCCTTCACGCCTTCCTCCTCCCGGGTCCTTGAGAGCGCGGGAAGCGGCAGCGCGAGACCGGCGTTGAGCCTGGTAGGTATTGCGCTTGCCAAGGCAGTCATTTGGGAAATGAAAACTTGCAAAGCAAGCAACCAGTTCAATCTGAAGTACGTGTATGCTTAATATCCTGTATCTGAAACCTGTTCTGCCCCCTCCCCCACACTTGGTGCCATTTTCATCTACACATGCAGCAGAGTAAGTTGACCCAGAATAGTACCAATTCAGATGGCAGATGGGAGAATGACAGTGCTGAATGCTTTCCCATGTAGAACAGTCCCTGCAAATAAAAACCTAGCATATTTGGAAGAGGGATGCTAGCCTAACCATTACCTTCTATGCTGTTACTATTTTTTTATTTTATTTTTACATAAGTAAAAAGTGACCTTTCCCCATCTGGCATGGTGGTGTGCCTCGAGACTTTTTTTCATGAAACAAGTGTGCCTTTGCCCAAAAAAGGTTGGGAAACACTGGTTTAGACCACAGCGCCACCTGCATCCCTAGTGGCGCCTTAGGATCCTAAGTCACACTGGTCAAATTTCAAAAAAAGCAGAAATCTTGCAAATAAGCCCACAAAATACTGCTGTGCAAATGATTAGTCTACCTCCTCTACATGGAAATGTAAGACCCTAGCCTCTTAGCAGACTAGTGAAAAAGGAAAGAAAATAGGTTTTCTACCAAGCAGGTTAATGGAGGAGGCACAGAGCTAAGGAACAGCTTTCTCTTCCATCTTAAGTAGTATGAAAACCAAGCACTCTGGTGTAGGAGAAATGAAGAGATTGGCCTTCTGGCGTCAGTCCACTTTCTCACCTGCCTGAAATTCTGTGGACTCACCTGCATGGAACTATTGGTTACCTGTGATTATCAGGTGCCACATAATACTTGTTCCATATTTGTAAGAAATCATTTTTTTAGTGTGGCAGCACCCACACTGTGGAACTCCCTGACTATTGACAACAGGCAGCTGCCTTCACTGTTCTCTTTTGGGTGCCTGCTAAAGACATTTTGTTAAGGCACTCCTACCTTGATCTGTAGCATGTTTACATGTCTTTCAATCTGGCTTTGAGCTAATTGTTCAATTTAATTATATTTCAAATGTTTTAAATAGTTGTTTTTAAATTTTATAAAAATAATTTTACCGCTGTATGCTTTTTGTAAACACTTTGAGGCTTTATTACAATCAAGCAGTATATAAATATTGTGAAAAAAGAAATGCAAGGGGTGGTCATTAAGTCTTTACTAAGAGTAGACCTCTTAAAAGTAATGAACCTAACTTAGTCATCTTCATTAATTTCAGTGGGTCTCCTCTGAGTAAAATTAGTTTACTAACACCCAAGGCTACAATAGTGTGACTAAAGCTACAATCTTCTATACCCTTGCCTGGGATTAAGTCCCGTTAAAGTCAATGAAGATCACTTCTTTTAATTTTTATTATTATTATTATTATTATTATTATTATTATTATTATTATTATTATATTTTAAAAGTTATACCAGATTCCTCAAAATCACTTCTAAGTAGACATTTAGGATTGTGCTGTAAATTTTGTGCACACAGATAAGAAGTGTGTTCCCTCTTTTCTAATTATCTGCCTAAGGAAGAAAAGGAAACATTTCATGGATGTTCTGTGAAATGTCCGCTCTGCTTATGCTTTATAAATGTGTAGTGCTTATATTTGTGAGGAATATGACCTTAGTATATCCTGAGTGGGTAATTCAAACCTTGAAGAAAAATACACATTAGTTGACTCCAAAAATACCAGAGTTATCACAAGCAATAGCTTCCAGAAGCCTCAAACATGGCACCGTAATGCTATCATTACCCCCCATTACGCAATTCCATTTCCTTTGCTGTCTCACCATATTCTCTGAACAAGCTGGTTTTGCAGGTTTCTGTAGTGCTTGGAACAGTCTCCAGGAAAAGCACAGTACCTTGATTTTAGCTGTGTGACCAGAATTGCTACTACAATATAGGTTAGGCATACTTTGGCGTGGCAGCTGCAGGCATCTACGGACAGTGCCCGTGATGAGTAATATAATGAGTAACATAATCCCTCCTTGCATGCCTGGAACAATTTTGGACCTGCTGAAAAACGCTTCTCTGCTCTGAAGAACATTTGTTGTTCTCTCTCATATTTTTTAAAAAGTTGCTACTGATTGTTAGATCTAGTCAGTTTTGCCACCCCATAGAACTATGCAAAGGTAATGTCAATTATGGGACCCTCAGTAAGGAGGGAAAGCTTATTCAGCCCATAATCCAATACCACTCATAGGATTGCAGCTTGAATACGTTTTCGCGTCTCCATGAGGTTTCCATAATTGTCACTGCCTTTGTACAGTTCTCAGGCTACTTAAAATGTCTTGCGAAAAGAGGGCATTCCTATTAGTCTTCAGGAATTATTGTCTGTATTCAGTCTTAATCATTGCAAGATGTGGTGACAAGCCACTTGCTTAGCTGTTTGGTCAAGTAAGTTCATGCATGGTGGGTCTATCAATGTCTGTTAGCCTTGATAGCTAAATGAAATGAGAGCCAGTGTGGTGTAGCGGTTAGAGTGTTGGACTAGGACCTGGGAGGTCAGAGTTCAAATTCCGACCCAGCCATGAAGCTCACTGGGTGACTTGGGACCAGTCGTCAACTCTCAGCCTAATCTACTTCAAGGAGTTGTTAGGAGGGTAGTAAGGAGAGGGGGAGAACAGTGTACAACGTCTTGGAGTTCTTGGAGGAAAAGTGGATATAAATGTAATAATAAATGCATAAATCTCCATAGAAATCTCCATATAAAGAGGCAACATGTCATGACTCTCTGCTGCTGATTCTGCATTTGTCGGACCTTTTGTCTGGTTCAGCGGGGCAACTTTTGCGTTCTTACAAAACGCATTAGGCTTTTTTAAAAAGCACACACACCACTTTAGGCTTAAGTAGAATGGTATGCTGGATGGTTCGAATGAAAGAATGGAAAAGCAGGGAGGAGTTTCCATAGTTAATCTTTGTTTCCTGTTTTGTCATGTATGACTCGACCTACCCAGAAGAGTCAATATTAAATTAAAGCCAGAAACAATTATCATCAATATAATGAAGGGTTTTTTGTTTTTTCCTATCAGTTTTGTCTTTCTTGTATACTAATTTCTCATGCAGTATTTTGTTTGATATGCAGCCAGGTTATAGGAATCTGGGGCACAAATAAGAAAATATGTGGGAACAGAATTTAACCTTTAGTGTTTGGGGCATTCTCAGGAACGTGAAAAACTCCAAACACCCACTAGATTAATGGAATGCAACAAACAGAGGGATGTTGGAGCATTCCTGTAATTTGATTATTTATGCATTTCCCCTAAATTCAGAATCTCTTTCGAAATATTTTATCTATGTGCTTTATTTACTTAGCTGTAAAATTTCCTTGGGCATCTGCATCAATGCTGAACTCCTGAACTTTTTTTTTTTTATACATATAAAGAAAACAGAGATACTGTATCACCAGTCACACAAGTAATAAAGTTACTCTAGTATCCGCTGAGTTTTACAGCTCTCCTTACCAGACTTTTACCATTAGCGCATTGCTGGTTCCTCTTAGGAGCTCTTTATCCTCAGAACGTTACTAAAAACCAAGCAGCAAAAGGGGAATCTATTTATATGTGTCTGGATCCTGAAAATAACAAAAACAAACTTTTTCCCCCAGTCAGAAGTGGAAAAGTCAAAATAAAAACCTGACTGTCCACACTTCCTATATGCCTTCTCATCCATTTTCCTCCATAGCTAACACTCCCTGCTCCTATCATTTTTACTCTGACCACTCCCAAAAGCTACAAAATAGCAATTCTATGTGCACTGCCTCTTATATATTCTCCTGCATTCCTGATGTTTACAGGCTGTGGTGTTTCAGGAACATCCTGTATCAAACAGGTGAAGAAGGCTCTCTTCCCCAAGCTGCCTCTTCACATGCAAAGACACTGACCATGAGCTAGGTGTTCCTGAATGAGGCATCAGAGTCACCCAGTTATTTTCTGTGTCAAATCTTATATGTTTATTCTACACTAGGGTCTGAAATAAGAATGGAGCAACATAGAGGCATCGGCTGGCTTCATGGTTTTCCCACGTTGTGACCTTCACAAACACACGCACATACACAAAATGGTTCGCGATATATTTCCAGGTCAAAGATTTTGAAACCGATATCATGATATGGACTTCAAACCAGTTTTAGATGGTGTATTGCCCAGCCTATCACACATCATAATTCTCAATATTGCCAGGACAAAAACGATGAAACTGATATCATGATATGGACTTCAAACCAGTTTTGGATGATATATTGATATATTGCCCAGCCCTATTCCACACATATATCTACGAACACCTTTTGTGCTATTGGAACATAGGAAGCTATCTTTTAGAAAGCAGGTCAGCCTATTAGACCATCTATCCCAGAATCATCTATTCCAGCTGCCAGCAGCTCTTCAGCATCGTAGGCAGAGGTCCTTCCCATCACCTGCTCCCTAGTTTTTTAAACCAGAAATTATGGAAAATGAACCTGGGGTCTATGCAAAGCATGTGCTTTACCAATAAGTGATGGTCTCTTTTCCTAAACACTTGTGAAAGATTTTTTAAAAATCTCTAGCCTTGTCCTATACAGGTTAGAGGCAGCCAAAACTTTTTTTCTTTTTTCTTTTTGGCAAGCATTTGTAGGTATTGTTTTCTAAAGGGGATTCTGAATCCTGCTAGCCTGATCTAAGTTTGATTGTTTTAATGCTGTTTTTAATATGATTACTTTTATTGTTAGAAATGTATACATGCTGTATACATTTAAACATTTAAACATTTTGACAGAAAACTGGGGGTAAAAATGCTGAACTGAATAAACTCTACGTTTCTGAAAAAGCCACTTCTGCCCGTTTGTACAATAACATCGTACCATTACTAGATATGCATCACAAAGAAACAAATCTCTTTCTGTAGAACCAGAAAAGGAGGAGGGTTTGTTCATTTCATCTGCTTAGCTGGTGCTGTTTCAAACTGTTCATAGCACTAGTGACTCAGTGCTCAGTCAGAGATGCAGGGCAATTCCAGTCCATCACTATAGATTGCGTAATTAAAGTTGATTTAAAGGTCTTGCAGAATGACACCACTTCCCTTAAAGGCTGGACTTTTTCCAGAAAGGAAAGTGACGGAGAAGGTGGAGGATAACACTCGATCCAACATAATGTAACCTCCCCACAAACAATTCAGGTTAGGATCGGAGGCAGTGGCAAAGGAAGGTCAGGTGGTACCCGGTATGAAAAATTCCTCTTTTTTCCAATTTTTTAAATTGATTTTCCAAATTTATAACAAACATAACAACAAACAAGAAAAACATTACAATATTGAAAAACAAACAAACATTTATCCTGTTATAGTCCCACTTTTGTTACCATTGTTGGGTGACTTCCTCAAATCCCCCTAGCTGAGTTTCCATGTAACTCATTGTAGCAGTTTTCCAATACTATTTTCATATAAAATTTACTTGTTCAATTAACATCTTTCTTTCTTTTCATTTTGACTTCTATCCGTAGTATTATACAATTTCACATATTTAAATCCTAGGCCAATCTGTTACTCACAAGTAGTTCTATTTAAATTATCTTAACATATTTAACTAAATAATCCTTAAATTTCTTCCATTCCTCTTGGTACTCCTCCTCCTTCTGGTCGTGGACTCTTCCGGTCAGGTCGGCTAACTCCCAAAAATCATCTTCATCTGCCATTCCTCTACTCGGTACGAGAAATGTCTTGTCTCCCCCCCCCCCCACACACAATTGTGAAAATGGTTTGGCTTAATTTAATGGGGGGGGGGCAAAGTTGTTGAGCTTCTTTGGTGGAGATTGCATGCCTTGCGACAAGGAGGCTGAGGGGGAGCCAGTGGGCGGACCATTTTGACAGCGGTAAGTCTGTGCACACCAAGCCCACAGCATCTCTCACATACATTGACTGCTGAACAGCATTTTGTCACGCCCCCTTGGAGGTGGTACCACACCCACCTTGCTCCGCCCCTGATTGGAGGAGACAAGGGATTTACATTTCCTGCCTGGGAGCTATGAAATTACATCAGTACAGAAATGAGTTAATACAACCAACCAGACCCTAGGCCACCCCCAACCTCTCTCACCACCAAGGAAATGTAACAAGCAAATAGAGAAGCCACACAAGTGATGCTGACGCAAAACCCCACACATACACTAAGTAGAAGAATAGAAACATTGACACCTGACCCCACCTCACCCCAATCCACTCACCAGTCCCCCTCCCCCTCTTCCCCCTCTTTTCTTCCCAACCTAACACTGTATGCAACACTAATGTCTCACAACAAATGAAACTGATCTGTCGAAAACACAACTTGAAGAAAGAGACAATGCAAATATTTTTGTAAACTTAAGAAATATTTAATGGAAAGAAAGAAAGAAAGAAGTTAAAATAGGGTTGCCGTATTTCAAAAAGTGAAAATCCGGACACAAAGTTGTTGAGCTTTTTTTGCAAGATAGATAGATAGACAGACAAACAGATAGACAAAAGTTTTTCAGTCTACACTTCCCACATTGGTTGCCATCTGTCCAGATTTCAAAAATTTCTACCCAGACACTGTTTACGACAGCCGAATCCCAGCAATGTCCGTATGGCAATCCTAGTTAAAAGGCAAAGTAGAATAGATAGGAATGCAGCTTCAGAACCTGCCGTAGTTATGTTCCCTTGTCCTAGCGATCTGCTGGAGACATGTTACATAAGCCAATAGGCATTTTCTGTAAATCTAGACTATCTATCTGGTTGTTGAGGAGTCAGAGCCAAGGTCCTTGACTTCCAACTATTATCAATCAAATGAGATGCCCACTTTTGCCCAAGCTGTCTCTTCATATGAAAGTGTGCACTGCTGCAGTTGATGTTGCAGAACCGTCACCACTGGCTACAGGCCCAGATAATACCATTTCTTCTTCTCCCAGATGGCTTACAGGTATTTGTGGGATCACAAGCGGGTGTGCATAGAGGAGGATGCTTTCCCCCTTCCTCAGGGGTGTTTTTGTTCTTCAAGGGTAACTGGAGAGCACTGATAGTGAAGGAGCACAACGCTCTCCATGGGGAAGGGAAGGCTGCCACAGATCTGGTGTATTTCTTCATGTTTCATTCTGCTCAAAAGCAATCCTCTCTTAATGATGTGAGTATGTTTGTCCTGCCCAGTCTAATATTTTGACTACCACACACCTAGCCTGTTTTTCTGGTGTTCACTCTTTGCTGTGTTTTTGTCCCATTTGGGATTGACTGAAAATGTAATCATTATTTACTTTGGGTTTCTCTACATTTCCTAACCTTGTGGAAAGCTAAGGACATGTTCATGGTATAAGAGCTAAGAGTCTGTTTATGTATGTGCCGTTTGCTATTAAGTTTTTGACATCTACTTAAGGAAAGACATCTCATACAATTTGTCATTAGAAAAAGCAGTAAAGTTACAGCTTGTTCCTAACCATATTTACCTGGAAACAAATTCCACTGATCTTAGGGAACTTGTTTCCAAGGAAGCATACTTAGGATTAAGGATCAAGTCATTTCTGGCTCTGGAGTCTCATTTTTTAATGTCCAGGAATAAGAGAGTCCTTACTCTTATCCTCCTGGTCTAGGATCATTATTTCCATTAAAAACAAACCCTGCAGACTCCCAGCACCTGGAGTGGTGAGAAACTTGAGGTCATACCTGAACCAGAGATTCTTGTGTGGCAGCAGGTTGCATTACTACTAATTGAGTCACAACCCCAGCTGTGTTTACCTATCTCAAGCCATTCAAAGTTAGCGATCTTTGTTCCGGTAACTATGGAGTGCGCTTTACTTTGAATTCATCAGTAACATTGGGAAGGGGAGGGGGGGAGTGAAATCCATCATTTGGCTATCATCCAAAATGGGAAGGGGGAATGCATGATGTGAGAGTCATTTTAAATAAAATAAAATAAAATATACCTCCTAAGTTCTTGAGTTAATGGGAATGATATTTAGCAATCAGTTATATAGAGGAATGGAGGTTTAAATATCAGTGGAATTAGGGTTAAGCCCAGATGGTCTATCAGATTAACTGACAAGAGATTGTTCTTGAAAACCCATATCCTCACCTGTTTATCACTGTGGAATGTTGACATATCGGTTACTTCTCTCATAGGGGTTCTTGTACATCACTTCTTCCTCCATTAGTTAAGTGGGCATCCTGCTCATGGGTGAGGAAAATGTGTATGTGTGTGCGCGTGCGGGGTGTGTGTGTGTGTGTGGAGAGAGGCCAGTATAGTTTTCCTAATTCCTAGGGTAGCAGGAGCAAAGGTATGTAGGAGAATGGCATTGTGGTGTTATGAAAACACACACAAACACACTGAAACAAAAAAACTAGAGGGACTGAGTATTGCGCATGAGTGCTGCCCTCATACTGCTGCCCAAATACTGGCAGCAGAGAAGGGTACCCAGGAGCAAGGCCACATCCAGCACAGGCTGAAAGGAAGCAAGTCCACAGCTCGGTGGGAGAGCCAGGGTTGGCCCAAGACTTTTTGGCACTTGAAGCAAATGACAAAATGGCATCTCCTCAAGAGGGAAGGAGGAGTGAGTGAAGGAACATCAGGAACAAAGTATTCCTATTACGTTATCATAGGATCCTGCCCTTGGTTTTTCTTCAGAATTGGAAAGGAAGTAGCAGTGCACTAACATGCCCAGCAGCTCCAGTAAAAGGGGGAAATTAACAAAATATGAATACCCAGTTATCTTCACAAATTGCTCTAGCTACCTACCATATGGGACTATGCCCTGATTTTCTGAAAGCCCTGATATAGGTGGCTGTTTGTGGCTGTTTTCAGACAACAGTTCCTTCCATTTTCCTGACATATCCTTACTTGATAATTTCTTCATTTTATGTGATCTTTCACACAACATTAAAACCAGTTCTGGAAATCTAGGATAAGTTTAATACTCGTTTTCATGTTAACTGCTTCCAGGATAAATCTGTTTGCAACCCTCTTAAGCTGGAAAATCATGGGGCGGTGGTGGTTTGTGCTGTAATTTTCATCTGGTTTTCATGGAACATACCATGTGATAAAACTTGGGGTGATGTTCCAGCATACAATTCTTTCCTGCCGTTTTCATAGATGAATCATGGCCTAACAAATGCATGCATGTGCGTAAAAGGCAGCAACATATTCATTGATGTGTCACACCATATCCACTGGTGTGAATGAAATTTAGCGTGACACAGTTCCATAACAAAGTTCCATAACACAACGGGTAATGCAGTATAAACCATGACAAAAGCGCTAGCATTATAAACAGGAAAACTAGCACAATAATCTGAATACAGATATTTTCACCACTGCTGCCAGGTTTGAATTTAAAAGCAGGACTGAGAACTTGTGGCCTTCCAGGTGTTCATCCCTGACCATTGACCATGCTGGCTGAGACTGTCTGGAGTCCAGCAATATCTGGAAGATCACAATTCTTTTCTTTCAAAGGAACCGCTGACTTTTAGTATAGCATGGAGCCTCTCTTGGTTAGAATCACTTTCTAAGTTACAGCCCTGTTTTGTCTGTGCTGGTCCTGAAGTGTGTGAAGGAGTTCTAAGTTAATTGAGCATTGGGTTTGATCTTTCTTCTCCAGGCAATCAGGTCTGACGTCTCAGTCAAGGTCAATGATGTAAGTGCAAGAGAATAGGAAGAGGACAGAGTGCTGAGCTACGTAGGTAAAGTTAAAGGGACCTCTGACCATTAGGTCCAGTTGTGACCGACTCTGGGGTTGCAGCGCTCATCTCGCTTTATTGGCCGAGGGAGCCGGAGTACAGCTTCCGGGTCATGTGGCCAGCATGATTAAGCTGCTTCTGGCGAACCAGAGCAGCACACGGAAACGCCATTTACCTTCCCCCAGAGCAGTCCCTATTTATCTACTTGCACATGACGTGCTTTCGAACTGCTATGTTGGCAGGAGCAGGGACCGAGCAATGGGAGCTCACCCTGTCACGGGGATTCAAACTGCCGACCTTCTGATCGGGAAGTCCTAGGCTCTGTGGTTTAACCCACAGCGCCAGACTCAGGATCGAATCCCTGTCAGTGACATTGCTCACTGGGTAATCTTGGGCCAGTTATTATATAACCTACCTTAATGAGGTTATAATGAGGGTAAAATGGGGCGGGGCAGGAGAGACCAGGTGCACTGCCCTGAGGTCCTCAGAAGAAAGGAAGGATAAAAAATATAATTAAATGAATGAATGAAATACTGAAAATCAGCATTGCTCAGGAATTCTAGGCAGAACTTAGGTGTCTGATCTGCTGTAATGTAATGCCATTTCATTAAACAGCATAATAGAATAAAGATCATCTACCTGGAGGCTAAATTAGTTCTTTAAAAAAATGTGTGTTAATCAAACGTTGCTAGAAAATTAAATCCTTCACGTAAGTTTAGTTTCCTATAGCCTCTTTCCAGCATGCATTTCTTAGAGGTTAATTTGTTTCTGCTGCTGCTTGTGTAGGGTGACTGACAGAAAAGAGGAAGGGGCCCAATTTATATAAGCTTGAAGGTGGGGGCAGAAGTTGTATACAAAGATATTGCAAATGATCAGTGGCCAATGTAAGGTGGGCATAGGGACATAGGGAGCTGCCTTATACTTTGCCAGACCATTAGTCCATCTACACTGACTGGCAGTGGATTTCCAAGGTCTCTCCGTTGGTGTCTCTCCCAGTCCTACCTGGATACGTTGGAGACTGAACACAGCTTCCCCACAAGCTGGCTTTTACTTGAACTGGGGCTTCTAGCCCACCTTCTTTTTCTTTTTTTTTACACTCCTTGCCAGTCCTCCTTATCCAAGGGGGAAATTCCCTTGTGGTGGAGTTCCCATTACACAGGATCTGATCCCCATACGCTGCTGTGGGAGAAGATGTTAGGCATGCCTTCGGCCTTGCGATTTGCCGCTGCTGCCAGCTACCCACTTGCCCAAGGCAAGTGGGGGGGGGCGGGCTTGGGAAAGGGAAGGGGTAGCAGGGAAATATGAACAGCAGTTTCACTGGGACATTGTGAAGGAGTGTTACAAACGCCCCCCAAAACCAATTTATTTACTTTAATAGCTACTTTGAGCATTATTTTTTTATGGAAATACAGACTATAAGCCAGGGTAGGTCACCTGTGGTCCCCCAACTATTGCTAGACTCCAGTTCCCATTATCCAACCCAAAGACCAGGCTGGTGGGAGCTCATGAGAGTTGGAGTCAACATCTGGAGCACTGCAGACCCCCATCTCTGATATATACAAACCATGTTGTTGTTTGTTGTATCAGGACAAGCCCAAACCCTAGCTGTATGGGAGCAGTATTTGGTGACTGAAGCCCATGAGCAGCAAAAATAGTTTCCTTTCACTTATGATGATTTCGTCCTTTAAAGAAATCATTACTCTTTTCATTATATTAATATACTCATACAGTGGTACCTCGGGTTAAGTGCTTAATTCATTCTGGAGGTCTGTTCTTAACCTGAAACTGTTCTTAACCTGAAGCACCACTTTAGCTAATGGGGCCTCCCACTGCCGCCGCGCCGCCAGAGCATGATTTCTGTTCTCATCCTGAAGCAAAGTTCTTAACCTGAAGCACTATTTCTGGGTTAGCGGAGTCTGTAACCTGAAGCGTATGTAACCTGAGGTATCACTGTATTTGTACATATATGAGATATAGCTCAAAATGAAAGTATTTCTAAACCATGACAAAAAACACACTGAGGGACTCCAAGCAACTCTTAACTTCAGTGAAAAACCTAGGTCAAGGCTATAGCAAGCCTTTGTTTGAAAGGAAACCATGCTTCATAGAAGCTCTGCTTTAAGGTCTGGTGATCAGTCTTGATCTGTTCTTCTGCACCTAATATTCTGCACCAATATTCTAGAATTGTTCTGAGGATTAAAAAAAACCAGATGAAGTGAGCACCGGCCCTACCATTAGGCAGAATTAGATAATTTCCTCAGGTTGCTGGTTCTGGGTGGTGGAACAACAGTGGCGTCATCTCAGCCATTATCCTGAGTACCCTCGACATTATATTGAGCTGGGGTATTGTTTAAGGACTATTGTTTGGGTGTGCAGTTGTTGCTATTATTAATATTATAAATAAATAATAATAATAATATGATTTGTTTTTATTTTAGATCTTACAATTTATGTGGAAATAGTTTCATTTGGTTATGTATTTTTTGATATTTTATTTATTGTTTATGATTTTTTCTGTTGTAATTTTTCCCCCATGTTCTAAACCACCTTGAGCATGGTTTCAACTATAGAAAGGCAGCATACTAATAAAATTATGTATGTATGTATGTACGTACATACGTACGTATGTATGTATATATGTATGTATGTATGTATGTATGTATGTATTCTCGAGCTATGTTACCATAGGCTTGTCATGCATCTGCTGAATGAGACTGCTGTCCCCAAGTGCAAAGGAGGATGCTATCCCATTGTCAGCACTGAAGTAAAATTTGACAGCCAGTCGAGTAAGCTTCTGTACATGGAATGGAGGTGGAGGAGACAGAATATTGTCTTTTGCCTCAGGCAGCAAAATGTATTGGGATGGCCCTGGATGAAGACATAGAGTAACTCCTTCCCATGAGCTGTTAGGCAAGGACAAGAATGCAAATCAAACTTTTATGGCTTGGAAGAAAATTTTGTCTCAAGTGTCTATTTTCTTGGCAGACATACGGAGAGGCATTTTCTATTTTTTATTTTTTACAAAATCTCTCCTCATACTGGCTGCAGAGGATCATGTTTGTGTTGTATCTCTGCATGTCTTCTGTATAAAAGCAGATAATCATTTAGTCATGCCCAATGAGCTGCTATTTATGTTGGCTTTGTGACGGGTCTTCTGATGAAGCCAGATGGTTGTAAACTAGCTTGTGGAATCACCGTGCATTACATGAGCCTGATGCTAATCTACCCTAGTCAATTACAGTGAGTTGATTTTAGTTTATTATATCATCTGCATTGTAAGTTTGGACAGGAGCCTAAAGGCCTTTGGAGACATTTGGCCTGTTTTGAAGAAATATGGAATGATAACAACAATAACTATGGTGCTGCACAGCTAAGATTAATTGACATTATTTCCTTGCATGCCAAGATGGCAGCTCTTCTTTGCTAGGGCTGGAACGTTTTGACTGATCAAAAGAACACAGATAAAGAAAACATTTCAAAAAGGGAATGAAACTTGCTGAGGCAGGTTGGCTGTTCAAAGAACACATTGTAAGGTGTTTGAAAAATAAAATCTACAAGGACTGTGACATTATGTAGTGTGTGTGTCACCGCTAATCTAGACAGACAAGTCCTGATTAAAAAAACAGCAGAAGGGACCTCTATACATTACAGGATGGGTTGACTTTTGATGGAAAGGACTGGGAAAGTTCACAACAAAAATCTTTAGTGGTAAAAATAAATGATAAGGCACTGGCTGGAGTAGGGTGGGGAAACTGTGGCTCTCCAGATGTTGTTGGATTGCACAACTCCCGTTAGCCATGCTATCTGGAAGTGATGGGATTTGGAGTCAAACAACAACTGGGGAACTGATCTTCAAATTCATCATCATCATCCTTTTTATTCGACCGTCAGTCAGAAAAAAGTACATTTGTCAATACACAGTTAAAAACTCCAGGAAAATTTTAGAACTTAGCCAACACTAAAATGGGCTAAACAGATAGCCCCATATCAATACAGTCAATTATAGTCTTGCGACGCTTAAAAGCTAAAAAAAAGAAATTTGGCCACCAAGGAAGGTATAGCTCTAGTGACGTTATTCAGCAAGTATAAAACCTGGTTTTCTCCGGGTAGGAAGCTAGATTGACATAGGAGTGGGTCTATAAAATTTTGTCTAAGCTCTGCATAAGAAGGGCAAGTCAAGAGAATGTGTTCAGTGGAGTCAACCACACCCATGGCACAATGACAGGTTCTCCGGGTGTATGGTACTCCCCTGTACCTTCCCCACAATATCGCAGAGTCAAGGACATTTAATCTAGCTAGATCTTCAAATTCCTGATCAACTATGAAGCTCCTTGGATGGTCATGAGCAAATAATAATAATAATAATAATAATAATATTTATTATTTCTACCCGCCCATCTAGCTGGGTTTCCCCAGCCACTCTGGGCGGCTTCCAACAGAAGGTTAAAAATACATTAAAACACCAGTCATTAAAAACTTCCCTAAACAGGGCTGCCTTCAGATGTCTTCTAAATGTCATATAGTTGTTTATTTCCTTGACATCTGATGGGAGGGCATTCCACAGGAAGGGTGCCACTACCAAGAAGGCCCTCTGCCTGGTTCCCTGTAACTTCACTTCTCACAGTGAGGGAAGCGCCAGAAGGCTCTTGGCGCTGGACCTCAGTGTCTGGGCTGTATGATGGGGGTGGAGACGCTCCTTCAGGTATACTGGACCGAGGCTGTTTAGGGCTTTAAAGGTCAGCACCAACACTTTGAATTGTGCTCGGAAACATAGTGGGAGCCAATGTAGGTCTTTCAGGACCGGTGTTATGTGGTCTCGGCGGCCACTCCAAGTCTAGCTGCCGCAGTGATTCTCTCCCTCTCCCTCTCTTTCTTACCTACCTCAAAAGGAGGCAAAAATGGCATGTGGCCACGTCAGGACATTTGGAGAGAGAGAAACCACCATAACTAATAGTATATTAAAATGCTTAACATAAGAAGAGCCCTGCTGGATAATAGCAAAAGCTATTTGTTCCAAATGCTTTTGGGAAGTGAGTGCTTTTAATGAAAGGGCTGGCGCCACGCTGTTTTATTATAGTTATTTGCATGGTTCTAATAAATTTTATATATGTATATAGTTTTACTTCTACCAATATTTAATTGCTTCTTAATTATTGTTTTTTCTATGTTTATAGTGGTTCTCATTTTTATATGTCAGCTGGGGGAAGGCAGAGTATAAATTATTATTATTATTATTATTATTATTATTATTATTATTATTATTATTATTAGTTTGTGACTGATAAACATCCATGCTGAATGTATAGGACCTGATGGGATGGGGATAGTGTGCATTCATCCCCCTTTCCACAGGTAACAACTGTCATTTGATTTCATTATTAATTATCTACATCATTATGCAGAATATGTAGCTTCTATGCACATATTGTTACGCGGATTATGACAAGCTAGGCCCTTTCCATGATTTTCTCGACATATAAATGCTCTCCATGAAGCAAAAGCATAATGTTGAAAAAGTCCTTGAACTTCCTGCTTCACTCAGAAGCTGTGCATGAAGTGTTGGGTGGGGGCTGTCGTGAATATTTTAGTTAGTAACTAGTCCATATGACATGAACTTGAGCATATGTCCATAGAAATGAAAATTCAGATAAAAGCAGCTCTAAGCAATGTGGCCTTGTAAGCAAGGGAAATTGGGACATGTAAATGCTTTCTGCCTGTATATTTGGAAGTGCAAATCAACTCAGACAGCATCTTGCACCTGCAGTTATATTTGCCTACAAGTGAGCTTATTTGGACATTGAGGTTATTTTTTTAAAGTGCAAATTTGGTACTTTTAAGTAATCTAAAATGCAGTCACCAATAAGTGGAAATGCAGAAGTGTTTGCAAACTCCATTGCTGTGTGTATTGAATTAAGGTAGCCAGAATGATAAAATAATATATACAGTCATCTTTACTGCCTTTGGGGCTTTTTATTTAAAAGTAAGGTGGGAAACAGTACTCTACTAATTAAGTCTCCATAGTGACTGTATGTAGATATGCTGCTGCGAAAATAAAATAAAACTTCTTTCCAGTGAAGGCTATCAATCTGCGATGAAACTGATTCCTTCCTAATCTGTTCTTTTGTGATGATATTAAATAGCTTAATTCTGTGTCATGTTGTCATTACACTCAGCATACAATTGCAAAGGTTTGTCTTTGGTGACATCAGAGAAAAGAACAAATTGCTGTCATCCTCTCTCATAACAAAAGTTCCAAATGCATTTTCTCACATTTTTCTGCGTGAATAGACCTAGGTGTGGTGCAATATTTAACCAGTGACTGTTTCCTGATGTACCTGTTATGCAAAGGAAAGTTCTGTTAGCAAAAGGCCAGAAAAGAATGCTTCTATAATTTTTGCCCTAGTGTTTGGACAGCTAAGAATGCCTGCTGAACGTTCATCCAGTTCTGACAATCTGAGTCATAATGAGATATTTTTCTAGTTTATAAGCTTTGGGGAAATTTCTTCTGGCTTGCCTATAACTGTTTTGTATTGTAAACAGAAAGACAGGGAAAAGCCAAGTGGGGTGTTTGTGTGTTTGTGTGGCACAGACAGTGGAAATTAACACCATAATGAATATATCCTCCAATTTTTGTATGGGACAAAATGCGCTCTGTAGCAGTCTTTCCCTAGGTAGTGCCCTCCCCTATTTCAACATGTTGAGATCTTTTGCCTCAACCCTATTGATTTCAAATCTAATTTTTGTTCAGTTTTTCATACCCTGGTTATTTTAGTGCATTGGCAACCCATCTCAGGACTTGGATGCATGATTTTCATGTAACATGTAGTTCACCCATGAGTCAGGTAGCATTGCATCCATGCTGACTCTGTGGCAGACTCAACAAGTCTTGAGAACAATGGGGGTGATGGGAGCCACATCTACCCCCACCATAGATATTTGGCTGCTCATCAGCTAGGAACATAGGAAACCATTGTACCAATAAATACATTTCCTAGTTAGTTACTATTTACAGGTCTAACCAGTTAATCATTGTTCTGTCAGATAACCAGTACTATGGGTTGCCTAGGGCTGAAAAACTAATACGCTCCAGATTCTGTCAAGCTCTGCTCACACTCCTTGATTTTACCTTGACACCACACTTCATCTACCAGATTTTACAATGGTCCCACCCCAGATCTGTCAGATTCCTCCAAGATCCTGGGTCTACTTCCTAACCCAGACAATAAGGTCTGTATTTTAAAAACACATGTACCAGAGACCGGCAACCCTGCTGATATACCTAATATGTTGAAGTTGACCCATAAAGGTAAAGGTAAAGGGACCCCTGACCATTAGGTCCAGTCGTGGCCGACTCTGGGGTTGCGGCGCTCATCTCGCTTTACTGGCCGAGGGAGCTGGCGTACAGCTTCATGTGGCCAGCATGACTAAGCCGCTTCTGGCGAACCAGAGGAGTGCACAGAAATGCCGTTTACCTTCCCATCTATTTATCTACTTGCACTTTGATGTGCTTTCGAACTGCTAGGTTGGCAGGAGCAGGGACCAAGCAACGGGAGCTCACCCCGTCGTGGGGATTCGAACCACCGACCTTCTGATCGGCAAATCTTAGGCTCTGTGGTTTAACCCACAGCGCCACCCGCGTCCCCTAAAGTTGACCCATAGCATTCACAATAAGAGTAAACCAAGGGCTCAGTGCTATTGTTTGATGTATTATTACAACAGAATACAACCACTGCCATTTTCTTTTCTGAGGAAGTAAGAAAAAATCTATAAGCTGAAATTCAGTACAAGATGTGGATTTCTGAACCACTAATGAATACTCAGCATTTGCTGCAAAGTACACAGCTGAGGTCATAAGACCCATCTTCCCTCTAGACTTTACCCCAAGAAACCATACTTGGCTACAAAAAATATGTAGATAGAGTACTGCAGGCCAGAGGGAATAAGATTTGAATTTAGTTTGTACACTTTTTTTAAAAAACACACACACACACACCAGGCAATTGTTTCCAGTTTCGCTTTCTGTTGCTGAAGAGAGGACAGTGTTCTCATCTTTCCTTCTCTTGCTGAATCTATTTATAGGTGTGTCGTGAACAGAACAGGCAGCCAAAAATTAGCAAGGGTTTTGAGCAAGAGATTGAGGGGTGATTAATAACTGTGGAAGGGAGACTCGTTTCTCTGCAAAAATAACAAAGTCACATATGATGATGGCGCGCAACTACTACTTAATCTGACCCATATGTTGTAAATATGGCCATGACTGTCATTCCAAATAAATTAGATTGATGCTGATTATTCATCCGTTTGTTGGCCAACCCAGTGGTTCCTGAGCCAGTTCTGAGCTGGAATCTTCCAAAGTAGTCTAAAAATATATTTCATTAACATCCTCACTGCCTTAGATTGATCTCCTTTTGCACAGTATATGTGTCCTTCTCCTTGGGCTGCCCTAAGTGTCTTTATTTTGGGAATTTAGAAAGCCAGTGTGATGTAGTGGTTAGTGTGCTATATTAAGATCTGGGAGACTTGGGTTCAAATCCCCACGCAGCCAGGAAGCTCACAAGGTGACTATGGGCCGGTCACTGTCTCCCAGCCTAATATGCCTCACAGAGGCGAGGTGAGGATAAAATTGGGAGGGGAAGAAGCATGAATGCTGCCTTGGGCTCTAAGAAGGAAAGGAATAAGTAATAAAGTTACTATTTTAATGGGCATATTATAGCATGAGTATTATGTAATGTGTATACTTTTCTTGAATATAACTTCTGTTTGCGTTCAGTGGAGCACAGTAGACCTGCTGTCAAAGTTTCCTATTTCACTATCTGATATTGAATGTGAATTTTTGAATACAGAATTCAGTTTTGAATTTTAAATGTGAAATTTCACCTTTAAAATGGTTGGCATTTCTTTGTTGATTTGACTCACATTCAATATGAAAGCCATTATTCAATTAAATTATTGCACTGGTGCAAGGATTAGTACTAATGCAACAATATTTCTTCCCTCTCCTCACCCTATGCATGCCCCTCGCTATTGCTAAATAGGCTATGCAAGGCTGGGGAACCCCCAGAACAGATTTATGGGGTGGGTGGGGGGTGGGAGAGAACATTCCATTGTGCTAGGAGAAAACCTTTCACTGACACAACACTCACCTTAGTGTCATGTTGAGTACAATCCTTTATTTCACTTGCTGTTGAATATCACATGCGGTCAAATACTAACAGTTGGGAAACACTTGCCTGCGAGTGCTCCAATTGGAGAAAGTGTGCTCTCCTCATTAGAGAGCACATGTTGCGGTGGGGTCTAGCAGGTCACCCCACTGTTGCTGGGCAGATCTGTTTGGATGGCCACAGGCTGTGATTGGGTACTTGTGTTTCTGAGGAGATTTTGATGTTACCAATTTGTGGGTTGGGCTCAAAGGTTTTAAATATTGGGCACGCAGCTTTGGGCTTTCTCTTTTGCTGCGTGCACCGGATCACCGGCCCACCCTCCCTGAACTGGGGATTTTGCACTTGACCTTTCTATGCCTGTCATGGGGTCACCTTCTTTTGGGGCAGGGGCCTGGTAGGAATTTTGTCCATTTGGCTGATTGGCTGGAGCCATTTGGTTTTTTGCCTACTGCGTAGCAAATTGTCACAACTTGTAGGGTTTGCAGTTAGGCATTGGTTAAAAAATTGGTTGGTGGAGGGGTAAGTGCCTACCCATCCAATGCTGGTGTTGCAAGGGAATTCTGTTAAAGGAATCCAGGGGCTGGCCATGCTTTCGTCCAAGGCCCTGGCTTGGGCCGCACAAGCCTCTGGGAGCATGCGGGGAGAGGGTGAGGGTCTGGTGCCCAGCTTCATTTCTCCCCAATGTTGTTTTCCCTGACTGGCTCCTGCTGGAATCCGGAAATCAGTTCTGTCCCTTGACGGGGGGACAGATAGTCGGAACCAATGCGTAAGCAATCATTCACAGTTATGTATTTAAATAAAGCTGTGGCCAAAAGTATGCCAAAACCCTTAAACAAAAATTATGTGTGATGTGTGAGTTATTGGGGTGGCTTGGGGACCTCAACACGCAACAGCCTTTACCAAAGGTGTCATGGGCTTTGAAGACCCTCAAACTCAGAACGAAATAGGAAGGCATGCTTGGCAAACCCTCAGCATGATCAACTCCCATCCAGAAACCAATGTCCCCACTGTGGAAGGACGTGTGAATCCAGAACTGGCCTCCACAGTCACTGGCAGACTCATTGTTAAAACCGTGTTTATGAAAGACAATCTTACTCATGCTACGAGTGATTGCCAAAAAAGAAGCAGATTCTTTTATGACAGCCAACAAATACTGTCTGATACTAATGCCAAATGATCTGATTATATATAAGGGTCTGATGACTTCTGTTTCAGTGTATCTGAAGAAGTGTGCATGCACATGAAAGCTTATACCTAAAACCACTCAGTTGGTCTCTAAAGTGCTGCATTTTAATTTTTAGATTCTTTTGGAAGGATTATTTTAAAGACTTTCTTAGATCATACAACTTTTTTGAAGACTTGATTCTTTTAAGGGAGTTTTTAGGTTTTTAAGAAGAGTCTTTTAAACTATCTTTTTAAAGAATTGTTTTAATTTATTTTGACTATGGCAGACCAGCACGGCTACCTACTTGAAGCCAATTGGTCTGATACTGTTTGATACTAGTGTCATTGCGGGTCATCTATAACATAACTGTTATTGCACGTCTGCAATCAGATATGGTCAAATATTTAAAGGAAATACAGGACATCAGAAGCAGGCATCAAATATTCAATGAATATTTCGTAAATTTGAACAGAATATAGAGAGTATGTGCAGAATGGAATGGATATCAAACATATTCCTTAGTTTGATGTAGAATAGCACCATGCCTGATGATGCTGAATGCCAAGTACGCAGAGTATTATAGCTGAAAGTACTGGAATGCCAAAGAGCAATGCACAATACACAAACCTTTTAGCATTAGGTATGCGTTCAACTGTGTTTGATTAACTTCTGAAGAGGTATTTTGTATACTTTAAAAGAAAGGATTACATTCATTTTCACTATAATCCCTTTGCTTATAAATTTCCTAAGTGACTATCTGCAAATTGAGATGTACTTCAACTTGGCCTACATACAGCTAGTAATGAGTGGAATGGTATTAAAAAGAACCCACAGCAAACTTTTTTTTTTACTTGTAAATAATGTGTTTATCTAGGCTGTGGTCAGACATTTGAATGCAGCAATATAGGAAATGTATTGCTAACTATGGAATAGCCTGTGAACTAATCTTGCGGATGTTAAAAGTACACATCACAGATGCTTGCCTATATTCCTTGATAATATATCCTGTCAGTGATGCACCAATTTTCCTTGAATTTGGATGTTTTTAAGATTGAGATCTGTTAAGGTTAAACTAGATATACTACCTAATATCTCCCCACAAAGAATTTATAATAATGGTAGCAATAATTGACTTTTAAAATTACAGTGGTACCTCGGTTTACTAACTTTATCCATTCCGGAAGTCCGTTATTAAACAGAAACTGTTCTTAAACCGAGGCGCACTTTCCCTAATGAGGCCTCCTGCCACTGGTGCCCTTCCACTGTTCGGATTCCGTTCTTAGACTGAGGTAAAGTTCTCAAACCGGGTCACTATTCCCGATGTGGTGTTTGTAAACCAAATCATTCTTAAATAGGACTGTTCTTAAACCGAGGTACCACTGTATCATCGTTGTCCATAATGTTAGTAGTGGCAGCAATAGTAAGAGTTATGCTGTTCCATAAAAAAAACACACAGTGGTATACCTTTCCAATAAAAACAACAACAGTCCCTTCTCATTTCTAATGAAGTGAACCCAACCTAATAAGAAAATATTTTAGCTGAATTTAATAAAAGGTATCCTACCAATGTTATTTTGTCGTTGTTTTGTAGTAATAATAATAATACAGTGGTACCTTGGTTTTCGAACATAATCCATTCTGGAAGACAGTTCAACTTCCAAAATGTTCAAAAACCAAGGTGCAAAGGGCAGTCTGCAAATTTAATTGAGAAACACTCAGCAGAAGCCGTTCAGCTTCTGAGGCACATTCGAAAGCGGAAGCATTTACTTCCAGGTTTTCGGAGTTCGAAAACCGAAACATTCAGCTTCCGAGATGTTCAAAAACCAAGGTACCACTGTAATAGAGCCAGCAGAGAAGGGAGTTTTTTTTTTGTCAACTCCCTGTTCCCCTACAGTCCCCTGTGACCCCCTCCCTTGCTGTTCTAAAAAGTCCCCCAACCCTGTAGATTAATTTTTCAGGGGAAAGGAAGAATTTGTGAATGTCACAACCCTGCTGCACTTGCACCAGCAGAGCATCTCCGTGAGCAGAACTCCACCCATTGTAAACCTGGATCCATCATCAAAATTGCATTCAGGTTGATCGTTTCCCCCTTTAATGAATCATAAATTATTATTTCATCACTGTATGGGAATCAGAGAGAGAAAGAGAGCGAAGGAGAGAGGGGGGGAGGGAGAGAATAATTTTTGAACTTATTTGCAACACGGTAATAAACATACAAAAGCAATAGCCCCCCTCCATCCCCCAGCAAGCACCCTGGCGTCAGCTTATGAAAATTAATTTAAATCAAGGTGCCACGATTTAAATATCCATGGAAGCATTCCTATGATTTACTCAGATATGCACTTTGCACTGTGTGGTGTATTTTTAAGAGCACTCATCCAGTGTTGCCAAACTGAAAAAGTATTTCTAACATCAGTAATACTGTACATTTCACACCAAACATTCTGTGCATCTTCACTGGCAGAACTCTGCAACTCATCTAAATCCAGTGAACCCCTGATTCATGCAGGGCAAGGGAACAGGGCCCTAAAGGTACTTTCTGTCATTGTTTCAATTACAGAAGTATGTGGGTAACAGGCTTGGATTTGACAGCAACTGAAGAAAGAGGATATTATATGCATGCCTTCAATCAGCTTTGTATTTGATCCTTAAAGGGAAAATTATGTGAGAGACAGGGGAGGAAAACAACAAACTAAGCAAGATCCCAATTTCAATATAATTTGGAGAAAATAACTGATTTGGGTTGGACATGTTGCCAAAATGGATGACTCAAGGCTTCCAAACAAGAAATGGAAACCAGAAGGGTGCCTAAAGCCTTAAAGAAGAACAAATTGGGAAGATATGATTGACTGTAATGTTTCAAAATCAACTATTACAAAGACGAATTTGGGTGGCTGCCCAGAACACAATTGAATGGTGATGTTCATTTAGATGCTTAATGCTGAAACAAAATAATGCATTTTAACTGTGCTTCGGTTAAAGCTGCAGCTGTTAACTCTTTCCATTTCGTTAAACGTTTAGAGATGTGGTGACACTTTCTTGTCTTCTCTTTCATGCTGAAATTCGGAACACTTATCTGTATCGCTGGTGGTGCTGTCCTCTTCCTTGAACAATAGCAAAAATAAAGGAGAATATAGAAGGGAGAATCCTAGAATTTGTTATGGGACCTTAAGACCTATCCATATCTTGAGCGCAGTAGCTTCCCTCATCACCATCTCTGTTGTCCTCCATGAGTTGGAGGGATAACTGGGAGGCTTCTTTTTACCCACAAAGGTTCCTTGCAAAATTTAGAACTCCCAACTTCTAGGCATCTAAATCACACAGGGACCCAACACAAGCAGAGTACAGTAGATGCTCGGGTTGCGAACATGATCTGTGTGGGATGCAACCTGCAGCAGTATGTCTGTGCGCACACTGGTTGCGATTCGGCGCTTCTGAAATGCATGACTGCCAAAATCCAGAAGTAACACATTCCGGTACTTCCAGGTTTCGGCGGTCCGTAACCCGAAAAAACACAACCTGAAGCATCTGTAACCTGAGGTATGACTGTAGTCTACTCACTGCAGATGTTCTGCCCCCAACACACCAAGGGAGCTGTGGGACTGGTGGTGCTGGCACACTGGAAGAGCTGAAATCGGAGGCCACACCTCATGTTTACACCCCCATGTGATGATAATTGTGGGGGAGATTGCCTGAATGTCATTGCTACTAACGCTGTAGCCACTATATTCTTATTAAGTATAAATTTATCGGAAGTGTGTTTTCGTCAGAGGCAGAGATGGTCTCTTTTTTACTTTCAGGCAGAGAAGAAGTCTTTCCTCCCTTCTGGAGCCAAGAACTAATCACTTGCCCCTTGCCTTTATATTTGCTTCTTTCTTCATGCCTAGTTTAGTCAGGTTCCATAAAATAACTACTGCAGGACACTTGTATGCATTCAGCATGGCCTGGCCCTACCATTAGACAGAGTGGGGCAGCTGTATATATTATATATTATTATATCATACAATACTTTATTATTATAGAGATACTGCTAACTTTAATGACATCCCAAGCCCACTAAGTTAAGAAGAAAAGAAAGGGGAGGCGGGGGAACCAGATTTGGAAATAAATTAGCGAGTTACTTGAAGAGCAAATTAGAGGGAAAGTAATTCACACACACACACACATTTATTTTTTTTTAAAAAAACACCATGTTGAAATGTAAATATTGAGCTGGCTTTCCATAAAGTAATGGTTTAGATCTAGAGTTTAGACAAGCTTCACAGTTTTTTCTGAATCTCCCCTCCTCACTGAAGTCTCCTGCATGGTCACATTCCAGCGAGTCCTCTGACCCTTAGGACAGGAGAAAGCTGAATTGGCTGCACCAGAGAACAGAAATAGAGAAGCCCCACAAAAATGACCAACAAAAATGAATCCCGTAACAATACACAACACCATAATGTGAATTTAATTCTTCCTCTATGTCACAGTCTTAGATTCTTTTTATAACTCTGCGCACCAACATTTCAGCATAAACCTTCATAATGAAACTTTGATTAATAATAATAATAATAATAATAATAATAATGATGAAACTTTGATCAGTAATATTTTGTGGGCCCAATACAACTGTGGATGGAGGATATATTTATTCAGTTCACAGTTAAATTTGAACTGATCCCTTCTAATGTGAATTGACCTACCTAATTTGCACTTTTCTGAATGTAAAGTGAAATACAGCTATCCTTTGAAATTCACACATCCCTGAATTTTGTGGGGCAGTTCTCCAACCAAAAAAAGTATACAAAAATGCTTAGACCGAGGGGAAGTTTGCATAAAATGTAGGTATTCATGAAAATAGCAATCACAGATGGATATATGAGATATATGAGGAGAAATGATCACTAAAATCTCTTGAGATCATCTATAGGAGTGATTGGTTGTCCCCCAGGTTGGCAAGGCTTATCAGCACAAAACTGAGCCTTCAGTGTCATTGGCCCAGTCTTATGGAATGCCCTTCCAATAGAGATTCAGCATGGGTCTTCAGTATTCATTTTTTAATTTTTGCTAAAACTGTTCTATGCCACCAAGGTTACATTGACTATTAAGGGGACGGTTATCTGATAACCTGTGATCTACGATTTTGGTTTTTTATGTGGTTTTTCTTGTTTGATTGTGTGTGTGTATATACATATTTTTAATGAAGATATGGTATGCATATTAAAAATAAAGAAATAAAATGCTGGTGTATTTTCATGGTGTGTTTTCAGGATACATTCATGAAGCTGCTGAGAAAATGTGGCAACCTGGACGTAAGACAAGGAAAAAACTGACAGATGACCACTATGTACAAAAACATAAAATGAAATAGATGGTGCAAAAAAATGACAGTGTTTTTGTGTGATTGTCTTCTGACACATGCTCATGTGTATGAATAAAGATTTCTCTTCTGAAGCCCTAAAATCTACTGCTTGAAACAGCTGTCCCAGCTTACCTCCCAGCAAGGTTGCTTCTGCAGAAATATCTGTAAGGACACGACTCCCATCACAGGATATCCTGCTTATATCTTGGGCAGTTTTTGGTTTTCGTTTCTCACAGCTCATGTGCTTTCCATTATTTGCTGTTTCCTATGTTCCTAGATCAAATGCACATTTTCTTTTCCCTCTCTCCACATGCACTGACTTGGTCTGTCTCTTGAGGGGCACAAGTAGACTTCAAGTTGAACCCTTGTAATGCAGGGCCAAAGTCAATTCATAGATGTTGGAGGTGCAGACAAGACAGATCCGGTGTGTCTTACACAAGCTACGATCCATTGATGACAAGTCATACAGACCTTCTGGAGGCAAGGTGTTTGAGGGAGAGAATTTAATAGAAATCTGATTTTCAGCAAGGCAGGTGATGAGCTGGGCCTGTTGTGCCTTTATCAGCTCACTTACACTTACCATCTGCTTTCACTCCTTCCTTTAAACAAAATCTATTCAAGCTACATATAATTCCTCTAGCCATGCCGGATACAAAATGGTGGCAAAGACCCACATGAGGATTGTATAAGAGTACTCAAATTAAAGGTGGTGGGGGAGAGCTCGCATTCACATGTTCTGGATATGTTTAGGGGTCTTAGTAGACCACAAGCTTAACATGAGTCAACAGTGTGATGCAGCAGCAAAAAAAAGCAAAGGCTATTCTAGGCTGCATCAAAAGATGTATAGCGTCCAGATCAAGGGACATAATAGTCCCCGGTCTATTCTGCCTTGGTCAGACCACACCAGGAATACTGTGTTCAGTTCTGGGCACCACAATTTAAGAAGGATGTTGACAAGCTGCAACATGTGCAGAGGAGGGCAACCAAGATGATCAAAGGTCTGGAAACTAAGCCTCACAAGGAATGCTTGAAGGAGCTGGGTATGTGTCAGGAGTGTGTGCAGGAGCCAGGCCCTGTGACCAGTAGGGCTTAGCAGGACTGGGGCTTTCCTAAGCATGTTCTCAAGTGGCAAGGCGCCGCTGCACAGGTGAAGCCAATTGGTAACTCACAGCACCTGGTGGCAAGAGCCAGGAAGGGATATAAGGTCAGCATTTCCCTTTGGATCTTTGCCACAGCGACACACTTCCTGCCTTGCTGCGTTTGGCTTCTTGCTTCCTGATCCTCGGCTTCTTGACCCCTGGTTTTCTGACCCTCAGACTCTGGGCTTCTGGACTCCTGGCTTCCAGACTCTCGTTCCTGCTCCCACCTCGCCATCTTGCCCCCCGTCCTGATGTCCTCTGCCAGGACTTCGGCCGCCCGTAAACTGGACCGTGACAGTATGTTTAGCCTGGAAAAGAGGAGACTGAGAGGAGATATGACAGCAATCTTCAACTGTCTAAAGGGCTGTCACATGGAGGAACCTTGTTTTCTCCTGCTCTGGAGGCTAGGACCTGAAACAACGGATTCAAGTTACAAGAAAGGAGATTCTGACTAGACATCAGGAAGAACTTTCTGACAGAAAGAGCTGTTCTACAGTGCAGCAGTCTACCTCATGAGGTGGTGAACTCTCCTTCCCTGGAGGTTTTTCGGCAGAGGCTGGATGGCCATCTGCCATGTGTGCTTGAGTTGAGATTCCTGCATTGCAGGGGGTTGGACTAGATGACTGCTTGGGTCCCTTCCAAGTCTACAATTCTATGATTGGGAAAATATACACAAATCTGAGAAATTAAGCCACAACTGTTCCTGCAAATTGAATTAAATTTTGAAGGAGCCTTGAAAGCATATGCCTTTCATTCCCCTCTCCCCCAAATGGTTGTATCTGTGTGTATGCACTAGCACTTTCCATTCATTAAAGATTACATTATCTATTGAAAGTCTACCTACCTAGGTAGTAAACAATTAATGAATGACGTTTTTCTCTGCATAAAAAGTAGTACGGTTTGAATGTGGGACTAGGACCTAGAAGACAACAATTCAGTTCCCCAATCATTCCTGAAGTTCAGTGGGTGACTTGAGCCCCACCCTCAGCCTAATCTAATCTGTTGTGGCGATAAATTTAGGTGGGGAGAACCATATATATATAGGGTTGCCATGTTTCAGAAAGTGATAATCTGGACACAAGTCTTTTGCTTTTTGTTTGCCAAACTTGTTGAGCTTCTTTAAAGGAAATTCTCCAAAATCTATACTTCCAACATGGGTTGCTGTATGTCTGGATTTTCCCATGCATTTAAGCAATTTCCACCAGGACACTGTTTTCAACAGGCAAATCCCAGCAATGTCAGGGAAATTCTGGACGTATGGCAACCCTACATATAGGACACCTTGAGCTCCTTGGAGGAGGGGTAGGCTATAAATGTAATTATAAATTGTAATAAATACTAAGTCCCACTGGATAGTAGCCAACTAAGTTTTACTTAGAGTAGACCCATTGAAACCACCATGTCTTAATTTTGATGGGTCTACTCTGAGTAGGATTATTATTGGATAGTATAGCTTCCAGCCCCAATCGATATACACTGCGTGTTGAATTTGTGTTAACTTTTTGCTTATTCTTTCAGAGGTCTAGACTCAGATTTGAGCCATGTTCCTCAAATGATTCATTTCAGTTTTGTCCTCCTGAAGTCAGTGGCATTATCTCAGGATACGTAATTTAAGGACTGCAGCAGTAGTTACACAATCAGTATGAAAACAGACCTTCACTGTTGACAGTAAGGGCTGTTCTGAATAATTAAGACTGCCTTGAGATTACTGTAGTTGTTTTATTCTGAAAAGAAAACAGGTTTGCCACTTGGCTAATGCTCCTACAGTACATACCTGAATAACCTTTTCTTTTTCTTCTTTCAATAGATTGTTCGGTTTCTACAAAGGTATACTCCCTCCAATCTTGGCTGAAACTCCCAAAAGGGCAGTAAAGGTATTATTCCACTAATATAATTCACTATTGTTGTATAACATATGAGATGTAACGTATGAGATAGCACCAGTAGCAGCTGATGGGGCTGGGGCATTATTTAGGTGTGTTTGTTCCTGCTATTATTAATATTAATGGTTTGTATCTTTATTTTTTTAGATCTTACTGTGATTTATGTGGAAATTGTTCAATTTGGTTGCACACTTTTTGATGTGTTTTATTTATGGTTTATTATTACTTTTGTTATGTTTGTAATTATGCAATTCTTTTCACGTTGCAAGCTACTTTGAGCATGGTTTTAAGTATGGAAAGGTGGCATACAAATTAAATTAAGATTGTGATAGGGCAGCGGTTTTCTGCTGACCTTCTGTTGCCCTCATTGCTGCTGCTCACCAAGATGTTGAGGGGAAGAGAGAAGGCAGCGGTGAGGCTGGTGCAGTGCAAACCACTGGCAGACCCAATCTAGTTTTCCTGCCAGTGCATTTGCATGCAACGGCCTCATCACCCTTTTGCCTTCTACCTCCCAGTAAGCCATGGCCACGTGGCCAGGGGAAGGTCAAATGAATACAGTGGTACCTCGGGTTAAATACGCTTCAGGTTACAGACGCTTCAGGTTACAGACTCCGCTAACCCAGAAATAGTACCTCGGGCTAAGCACTTTGCTTCAGTTTTATTTTATTTTTCCGGTTTCCAAATAGCACTGTGAAAATTCTGTGCGATTAAGAGCCTTTCACAAATGGGCTTTGTTTCTTTGTGTAAAACATTTGTTGCCTGCTTTCTCTGTGCTCAAATCAGCTTTTTGCGAAACATAACGGAAACACCAAAATAAATTCTTAAAATCCTGGCTGCTTCAAACAATTGAAAAAAATGAGGGGCTTGACCTGCCACCTAGTCAGAGAAACGTTATGTGTGAGCTGGAAAGATTCACAACCAGGATTCAGCTTCAGAAAACTGATGTGGGTGGCCAGCTGGCATATAACAGTAGGGCCAGGTGAAACTGCTGGTCCCATAAATTCATTTTAAAAGGCAGGTCCTATGGATGTCTGGGGTCCTCCATGAAATAGATGGAGAGTTAAGCAAGTATTATACCATCTGGAATTTCAGATGAAGTCCTTTTTTCAGATTAGAACTCCATTAAGCTGAGTGTAGACCTCTTTACACATGTCTCACTATATCTGAATTGATGGAATAGTAGTAGCCCGTCTCTACTTTTTTCTTTTCTTTTCTTTTCTTTTCTTTTCTTTTCTTTTCTTTTCTTTTCTTTTCTTTTCTTTTCTTTTCTTTATAAATGTTTTTATTGAGTAGTGAATGGCACACAGAATTAGGCAGCAGTATATGTATGAAAATGGAGAACTTGATAACATATAAACCATTGTTGAATGCACATCAGTAAAATTAAAAGTTGTCTTTGAATTCTTTCCAGATGCGAACCATTTTAATTTGGGCCTTCCCTTGAGGATACAGAACCTCCCCACCGTGTAACAAGGATGATAGGGGAGGGCAAATACAAAAGGTTGACATAGCTTAAATACACACTGTGTCCAAATGCTCTTTCTTTGCAAAACCTCAGGCTTATCCTCACATACTGGGTTGGACGTCCAGAGAGTACTATAGAGCACATTCTGTCCATCCACTCTTTAAAGGAGAAATTTTCCTTATACTTCCTGTGCCGTGCAATCTGAAATTCAGTGGCCTGCTGGTAACCTTGCATTTCAGATAGAATTGTCTGGATTGCTTGCTAATCTTAGATTGAAAAAGAGAAAAGAATGTGGAGTACTTGATTTAGATAAGGAAGCAGATTTTGTGGTTGCATGCATGTGAATGCATACACACACACACACACACACACACACACACACACACACACACTGTTCAAACATCTGTTGATAAATACATGATGATTGCAGACTAAGATTCCCCCCCACACACTATATTTATATATACAAAGTCCATCAGTATCTATAATTGGATGCTCACATAATTATGAGTCTATAAATTAGGAATATTTATTTTAGTATCGATTGAATTGGGGCAACTTGCTTGAGAGACCTTCCCCATGAGCTTTGTTTCACCACTAACAATACAGTCCTCAGAAGAAAGTCGCTTTGAATTCAGTGGCACTTACTTCTAAGGAAATTGTAGATTTGTCCCAATTTACTAGGAAAGAGTTACCCAGAGAAGTGGGGGTGAATCACCAAATGTTTGTGTGTGTGTGTGTGTGTGTGTGTGTGCGCGCGCACACACACTAGACGGCCCTTGGAATCCCTTCCAAATTTGATACAATAATTCGAGTTGTATTGTGGTAATTTTGTACAGCTGCCTCCATACCTGCCATCCACATCTCGGGGAAACTTACAGAGAAAGGCTGCCTTGAATTATAAAACTGCTGCGCTGATAAAAGATCACTCAGATAAACAAACAAGGCCGAGTTCCTGTTCAGAAGAAAAATATAATTGTCTATTCCTTTGGTAAATCCATTTGCATGTAAAAATAAAGCCATTATAATTAAGGTAATATGTCACTTGGACGCCATGTGTCAAAGACAATTTCACTTTGAAGAGTTCAGATCCTTTGTCTGTCTGTCTGTGCCTCTTTCTGTCTTTCTCTGCCTCCCCCCCCCCCTTTCTGAAAGAAAGCTGGTAATTCTGAAGGATAAAAAGCCAAACTTTATAGCCCTGATTTAGTTTCGACTTAAAGAAAAGACATGAACAGTGCCAGTACAATGGTTAACAGATGATCTTGTTGGGCAAATACATATTTTGCATGTGTTCCTTCCCAGACATTTTTACCTTAATGTTATTGAGACATATGGTAAGTACTTTGACGTTTTTTCCCTGCTCTGTGGAACTTAGATTTAAATGTATCTTTGCCAGATGGACAGCACTGGTTATTACATACACGAAGACATATATTTTGCAATTATTTTTCTTTGGAAGTTTGTGAAGAAAGCAATTTTTTTTACCATAGCAAAAAAAAAAAAAAAAATCACTGTTCAACAGCAACAAAAGTTGCTTCACTCTATTATGATAAGGATATTTTGAGCTCTTTAAAAAAAGTGAGCCATTGAAGCAAACTGTTGAATTTTCTGAATGGCTCGCTTGGTTGTGTGCATTTTGGTCCTTCATTTAGAGTTTCCTAGGATTGTTCAGCTTCAAAACTGTCCTCATAATATGAAACAGAGTTGCTACATACTATCTAGTTCTTCTGTTTATGGCTTTAGGAAGCAATTGTATTTTGAAAGCAAAGTTTAAGTGCAAAAGATTGCTAGGTAGCATGCATGGAGGGTATGATAAACATTAAAGGAATACCTAAAATTCCATGAAAAAGTTCGTTGTGACAATATATAGAAAAAATGGTAGATCTGCCAGTTGAATGTGCAATATGAAAATCTGTTTTGATACTTAGGCTTCAATCCTATACATACTTTTCTGGGAGGAAACCCTATAGAACTCAATGGCGCTTACCTCTGAGTAGACAGGCAAAGGCTTGTGCTGTAATTTTGCCATTTAGGCTTTAAATTACTCATGGCCGCAGTCCTTATTTCACCTAATTTTGCATTGATTTTGTTGCTCACTTCTACAGTACAATATTTCGTAGGTTTACTCAAAGTGAAGTCTCATTGACTTCAAGGAGACATACGACTCCCAGAGCTTTGCGTATAGAATTGCAGCCTTTCAAAGCAATCCACTGAGCTCAATAGGACTTATTTCTGAGTACAAACGTATTGTAGGGTTATTGTCCAAATTAATTTTTTACAAGTGTTTGTAGCACAGTTTTTAACATTGAATCCTATACTGCATTCAGGGAATTAACTTACCATGTTGTGATTTATAGATACATTTTTGAATACTGCAGTAGGACTATGCAGTGTAAGGTGACATGTTTCATAATGCTGGGGCTTCATCCATTCGGAAATGTTTAAAGGAGATTTAAAATCCCATCTGTATACTACAAGTCATCTTACATGAAAAGTTGCTTTGGCCTTAGGCGCTCACCCATTCATTGAAGCATCAAACTCTCCCCATGCCACACCCCACCCCTTACCAGCTCCACTTTGCACCTTCTCTAGTGTTTTTGCTCGGTTGGAATATGTCTTTGAACTCTGATTCTGCCTCTTGCTTTCCAGGGTAGAGGATGGAGAAGGGTGTGTACATGTGTAGAAATTAGCACAAGAGTAAATGGCTCCATCCATTTTTCCCTCTAGCCCAGGCTTCCTCAACCTCGGCCCTCTGGATGTTTTGAGACTACAATTCCCATCATCCCTGACCACTGGTCCTGCTAGCTAGGGATCATGGGAGTTGTAGGAAGCCTGCTCCAGCCCCACCCACCACTGGCACCAGTCCTCCAGAAGAAAGACCACATTGAGGGATGCTTCAAGCATCTGCAACTGGCCCAGTACTCCATACCCCTGTGGGCTTAGTGTCAAAGGAGAGTTAAACATTGGGAGAAAAGTATGACAGAAGCCCTGGTAGAAATTGTTGGAATTCCTGCTCCATGATTGCAGTCATGGGGTTGTTGTCTATCACATAACGGTGTATGTTTTGACTCCACAGAGTGGGATGTGACGGAGACAGAATGTTTGTGTTACTGTGTTCCATGAAGTGGGACTATTGTCCTTTGTTCTTTTTCTCTTTGCTGTCTGATGCTAGAGAGAGAGGGGGCCATGTTGCAGTGCTCCGCATGTGTTTATATGTAAATAAAGTACATTAGCCAAAATGCTGAGTTGCTGAGGTCTGTCACGCAAGGTGCAAAGACTCTGCGGATCCCTAAGTGTTCCAATGACTATTGGCATCGGTCGCTGTGATGTTTGGGCAGAAGAAAGCTTTTGAAGCTCCCAAACGATCTACCAGGAGGGAGAGAACATGCCAGTCAGGCATGTGTCTCTACCAGGGTCCTACTTGAGTGTAGGACGAGCTCCTGACAGAAATATGGTAGGGTGGAATGCTTCTTCCAAGGGTACCATGTGTGAAACCAGTTTCAAATAGGGGTGAACTGGAGTAAAGGGAAATGTTACACTTTACAAAGCAGCCTGAGCATGCTGAAAAGGAGAATTGCACCAAAAACTATGGTTCTCAAGGTCTGAGCTGGTGCTCCACAAGAAGGCACTGGCAGTTGCTGCAGGTAGACTCCCTTACACCCTCCAAGGACCCCTTCATTGGATGTCAATGAAAACAGTTCTGCTCCAGGGTACAGCCATGTTGCCAGCTGCTGAGCAGTGTTACTCACTCGATGTCTTTTCTCTGAAATTTTAAATGTAAGGGACATTTCTGAATATATCCCGTGCATGTGAATGCCATGGTATTTTTTATCGCACTAGGTATCCTCAAATTAGTGCTGGCAGCAGTTGTCAAAGCCAGAGAATAGTGATGGGAAATAACAGATTCAGCAAGGAGAATCATAGAATCAGAGAATTGGAAGGGATGCCAAGGGTTATGTCGTCCAACCCCCTGCAATGCAGGAATCTTAACTAAGGCATCCATGACAGATGGCCATCCAACCTCCAAGGAAGGACAGTCCACCACCTCTGGTGGGACTCCGATCCACTGTCAAACAGCTCTTACTGTAAGACTAGTCTTCCTGATGTAAATCATCTACATCAAGTGGGTGGAGAAACTCCATCCTGCAGGCCAAATTTGGCTTGGTGCAACTTCCACTTTGGCCCACGAGGCCATTTGTGATGGCAGGTGTGGGGAAGATAGAGACATGTCTGGTACTGCTATGCAGCTAAGTTCTCCGCTGGGTACTTGGTCTTGCAGAAGTACCCAGAAAGGAGTGTTGAAGTTAGCGTTCCAGTCTGCTGGATCAGATGTGTGGCTGATTTTGCCATGAGAATCTCCACACAGCCAATTGCTGACATTTACCTCCACCCCCACATGCGCGTGGAGAGTGATGGCTTGGGGCAATTCTCCTTTCCCACTGCAGGACCACATTCAAAATGTCATGCAAGAGTTGTGGAGTGGGGCTCAAAGGGTGTGTGTGTTTAGTGTGCAAAATGTGGACCTGAGAAAAATTGTGTGCAGTTGGAGAGCTGATAATGTACAGTTTGAAAAAATGAGAGGAGAGGAATTAGACATGTTGGCTCTGTGTGTTTATTCATCACCTAACCGAAGGCTGTGACAGGGGCAGCATGTAAGTATGTGCACAAATTTTGTAAGGGAAGAATGTGCTCAGTTTCCATACTTAAACCGCCAAAACCGTATTAAAATACCTTCTTTGTGGCCCGAACCACATTTTTGTCATCTTTGTGCAGGTAATGCTTCATCACATCCTTGTAAATGCCCTTAAATTACTCCTGGTTTTGCACCTGTTAGTTACTGAATGGAGGCAGATCCATGAATGAATCATTGCTGTATAGTGGATAAGCTCTCCTGACTCTTAGGCAGAAATTGCCACTGATACATAGTGTAAGCAAGGAGCAAAGCACCATTTGTGTTTACTGTATTTCCTGCCGCCCTTTTTAGTGTGGGGTTTCCTAGTGAGAAATTTGCCCAGTTGGAAAATCTGCTTTAAAAAGGTTATCTGGGGATCCGGGGGTGGGAAAGTCCAGGTTCAAGCAGCCTTATACAGTACTTGTGTACCTCTGGATCCAAACCATTGTTTCATTTTGGTTCTTAAGAAAACAACCCAATAGTGATGGTGATATTTAACGTTAATACTGTGCTTGATCCAATAACAATGTTCTTACCAAGTTTTAAAGGAATGATTCCTGTACCAAAGACTGGAGCAATTTTGAATTGTTTTGTCAGCTGCTCAAATTGTAATAGCACAGTATTGCTGATCTCAACAATGATGGATTTTGCAAGTGTTGGTTCAGTCTAAGTTGTTTAAATTGACATTCAATGATCATAAGAAAAAGAGAAAACTGCCCTGTATTCACTATCTGAAATAAGGAGGAAAGCTGGAATAAGGAGGAATAAGGAGGAAAGAGACCTTTCATTAGAATTTGCATAATTGGCCAGCGTGATATAAAGTCAGCATGAAGACACTTTGAGTTATTACTATTCTAGTTATTGAATGCCTCTGTTATATTACTGTTATTACATTGTCCTTGAAGGTTCTTGGCACAAGAAGCTACACAAATGACAAATGGTTATTTGATTTTTGAAGAAGTTTGGAAAGTATTATTTTCTTTCTGGGCTAAGAGGAAAGAAGATATTGAAATACAAAGCTGTTGTAATTGGACTGAGAGCTTGGTATCTGTACCTGTATGTATATGTATATATATATGGGTGTGTGAGTGTGTGTGTATATATAGTGTGAATATTTCTAATATGTGTTTAAGTGATATGAGAACAAAATTTGCCTGATTCAAATTTAACCAAAGCGCTGTGTGTAGTACTATTCACTCAACAACGGACCACCAGATCAAATCATTCTCTTTGTCTTTTGTTAGACCAATAAAGGTAAACAGTTTTCTCTGATAAGAATCTCTACTCCATTCTTGAGTTTTAAATTTCACTGTATTTACTTTCCAGTTTTTCACCTTTGAACAATACAAGAAATTACTAGGAAATGTTTCACTGTCACCAGCACTGGTAAGTAGGGTTATACACTCTTGTAATGGGAATAAGGAGATTTACTATAGGTCTTCCTCCTTCTCTTTCTCCCCTCACATTGATCTATATAATGAAGTAGGTTGAGCAAAGACACATGTATGGAGGGATAAGTCAGAGAGAGAAGAGAAAAATTGTGTTAGATCCATATGCTTTGTGGACTATCAAAAAGAACTTTTGCTCACACACAGTGGAAGAGTAAAACATCCTTCCAATGGCAGCCCCTCATTAATTTTGGACCTTGATAGGGGACTTTTCAGAGAGGGTCCACATGAAGGAGGATCTTTGTATCATTGTGCAAGTGCAGCTGCTGCTCCTGCCGGTCTGGATCCCACCCTCTTTGTTTATGCAAAATATGGAAGAGAATTTGTGCCTGAAGATCTTTGGGCAGGATGCATCTCATAGATCCTAGGAACTTGGCCACCCAGGAATCAGTTCATGTGACTTTAATGCTGTTACCAAAAAGCAAATTGGAAGAGTGCACTAGCAAAAAACAAACAAAAAACAACAAAAAAACCTCCTGACCATCTGGATTATAGATTTCTTGGTTAAACAAGTTATAGGATTGGAAGCATTTCTGGAGTTTGGCTCTCTCAGTGGAAGTTTTGTGACAGGCATATTTTTGCTCACCATATAAAGGAAGAGACCTTTCATTAGAATTTGCATAATTGGCCACCGTGATATAAAGTCAGCATGAAGACACTTTGAGTTATTACTATTCTAGTTATTGAATGCCTCTGTTATATTACTGTTATTACATTGTCCTTGAAGGTTCTCTCTCTCTCCCTTTTCTTTTCTTTTCTTTTCTGCCACTTTCCCCAAAGAACACGAGATAAATCCTTAAAGTTGCCACATACCTTTTTAACAGTGAAAGCTCTGATTCGTTTTGCTTTCTAGGAGAAAACAGTATTTTGCTGTACAGCATTCTTTATTCATGGTTTACTGCGCTTCATACACTATGGAATACTTCTCATGTTATAAAGCCTTGGCAGAGGAGACTGACTGTAATGCTTCAAGGGCTTTTCGGCAAGGAGATGGTGAAGGCAAACAAGAGATGTACCTGAAGTCAGGCAGAATGACTCTAGATATGGCAGAGTTCACAAAAAAGAAAACAAATTCCCCCCCCCCCCAGCAGATAAAAAGTTGGTTTGGGGATCTACAACATCTATATTCCATCATAGATTTGAGTGTGTTTAAACCCATTGATTCCAGTGGTCTATATTTTGACCCAGCCCACTTCAAATCAGCTGATTATATTTCTGCACCTGTGGTAGCAATGGACTGTGCCATTATTGTATGCATATTGGTATGATGATTATATCTGATTGTATGTCATATACAACTCATCAGCTTATTCACTCAGTATGTTGAAGAATACTAGAAGTTGATTCTGTTTCACTTATTAACTCCAGGGTCTAAAGAGGCCATCACTGTATAATCCTATACATCTTTACTCAGAAGCAAGCCCCAGTCCATTCAGTGGGTCTTAGCAGCATGTAATGATTTCAGCCTCTGCCACACACAAACACTTCCTCCCATGCTCTGCAATTTCTCTATTCTTCCTCCAACCCCATGTAGTCAGAAGCTTTTCCAGAAATGAACTCTCCTCCAAGATTCAGCTGTCTTTGGAGAAGCCAGAGAATTCAGAAAACCCACTGCAATCAAAATGTATTGCATGCTAGGAAATAGTATGAGGTAGAAGTCAGCTGAAATCAATGTTCTTAAACACAGCTAAGGCTCTACTGGGTTATGACCAGAGTGCTCAATATTAGGAAACGTGTTTTTTTTTTAAAAGAAAAAAGTTTTACTCTTAAGTGATTTTACTCTCTTTTACCGTATTATGTCAATGCCTTGACTGTCAGCTGCATTCCAATGAGGCCATAGCACCAACCAGTATGTTATTTGGGGTATATAAATATTTGCCATCAATTACTAATATCTTACTTAAGTTGTTTCAGAGGTGAAATCTGCCTTGGAAAACTTTTCTTCTAAGACAATTGTTTGCTGAACTGGGAAGCGCAGTCCTGTGTTTTCTTTGTATTAGATTTACTACCTAATTAAGTCACTATTTTATACTTCCCTGGTAAGTGGCTTTAAGAGCTGCCTTTGTGTCTATATTATACTCATAATAACGTGTAAATTATTCTTCACGAGGCAAAACTCTCCTTAAACAGAATGTGGAGGGCACGCTTTACCACATATGCACTTCTTAAAATCAGTCACAAAGCTTCCCCACCCCCATCTAGAGAGAATGTGTTGTTGATAGGACTTTGACATTTTATTTGGAATATTTGGAATGTGGTTTGTGGCTTTTGTAATTTCTTCTGCATGAACTGTCAACATCTAATCAAGGACGAAAGCTGTTTAGTAATGGTATACTACTGCACAAGGGTAGGTCTCTCGACTTTCATCATATCAGTCAGCTTAATGCTGAACTTCAGAATGTGATGTACGGGGATGTTTTACCGCAGTGTGCATGAAAACTGATTGATTTAACTCTTTTAGACATTTGCAGTTGCTGGCTTGGGATCCGGGCTAACAGAAGCAGTTGTGGTTAACCCTTTTGAAGTAGTCAAGGTTAGCCTCCAGGCAAATCGGGATGCTTTCACAGAGGTATGGTAACTGGAATATTTTTTCAATATGTTGGGAAACGCAAGTGCTTGGATAACAAGTATAGAATGTTAATCAAGAGCGAGCTGTAGGAAGAGGGGAATCTCTTGGGGCAGTTTAAAACAAGTGATGGTCCCAGTTTAAGTGTTGCCATTTCAAAACAGCTGGAGAAGCAAATTTGATACGGACGATGCGGTGGGAAATAAGTATTTGGCGGAGACTCATCAATGTTTCTAGGGTATCCTTTGCTCTGTAATGGTCAGGAAATGGCATGCTACCAGCACAGAACAAAGGGAAGGGGATAGGAGGAAGGGGAGAAGAATAGAAAGGAAGCAGCTTTTTTGTTTTAAATATATATCCTCTCTCTAAACTTTACAGTTCGAATGGTAAGCCTACAATTTGTTTTTTCAACATTATGCAGTAAATAACCCTCCCCCAAAAGTATTCTACTAACATCAACTAATAGAAGAGAGCATGAAAGCACTCAAAGCCACAGTACATATAGGCTCTTATGTTTGTTAGGCCAGAAGATTATGAGGCTATACCTCTGGAACACTGACTTATATTGAAGCAGACCATTGGCCCAACTAGCTCATTACTGTCCCCAGAGTGGCACTCCTGGTAGGGCAGATCTGGAGCAGTGGCAGAAGAAAGGGGGTGTGGGGGGTGCCGGCCGCCTCGGGTGTCATCACTGGGGGGGTGTGTGACAAAATGACAAAAAATGAGTTTTAAAAAATAAAAATTGGGCTCATTGAACTTTTTAGTTCAGTCAACAAATGTAACAAAACACGGTTGGCACTGGACATCACACCACGGGGGCTGGCACTTAGCGCAGGCCCTGCAGTGTGCCCAAGCCACACGTCTCTTCTGGGAGTGACGTGGTGGCTTGGGTGCCTGCAGGCTCCGTGCTGCCTGAAATGGCAGCATGGGACTTGCGTCTGCCCTCCACCTCTCCCTCCGCCGCCCTACAGATGAGGGGGAGGTGGCAGAGAGGCTCCACGCAGCGTGTCCTGCCCCCCATGGGTGGCTCGCCCTGTCCCCGGCTGCAGGGCGCGTGTGCCACACCTGGCACCCGAGCGGCTAGCTGCGCTGCTGATCTGGAGTGATAACCTTCAAGCAGCATTGTCAGTTACCCATTGCTGCCTCTAGCTGTGGAGTCAGAGCATAGCTATCATGGCTAGTCACGCACAACCCGCAAGTGTCCAATAAAAACTGGGACATCCCATTTTTACTCACGAGAGCACAGCTGCCATTTATGTCGCCTTGATCTTGCACAATTTTGCCCCGAGATCTCATGCAGGGCTGTGATCTCGTGCGACACCCCAAAATTCACGGCTCAAAAAACCTGCATCCTTTTGGGCTCCGTGATGTCACATGAGTCACATGACTCATGCAGGAAGATGGGCAGTAAGACACGCATCCCGGTTTTAGGACTCAGCATATTGGAGGGCACGGCAGCCATTGGTGGCCCTCTCCTTCATGCATTTGTCTAACTCTCTTTTAAAGCCGGCTAGCTTGGTGGGTGCAGGGATGCGGGTGGTGCTGTGGGTTAAACCACAGAGCCTAGGTCTTGCCCATCAGAAGGTCGACGGTTCAAATCCCCGCAATCGGGTGAGCTCCCGTTGCACAGTCACTGCTCCTGCCAACCTAGCAGTTCAAAAGCACGTCAAAGTGCAAGTAGATAAATAGGTACCGCTCCGGCGGGAAGGAAAACGGTGTTTCCGTGCGCTGCTCTGGTTCGCCAGAAGCAGCTTAGTCATGCTGGCCACATGACCCAGAAGCTGTACGCCGGCTCCCTCGGCCAATAAAGCGAGATGAGCGCCGCAACCCCAGAGTCGGTCATGACTGGACCTAATGGTCAGGGGTCCCTTTACCTTTATCTTTACTAGCTTGGTGGGTGCAGAGCAGTTTCTTGTTGGAAGACTATATGGACATTTGCAACACAGAGTGGTTTGGGTAGCTGCTTTTGCATTTAGAGACTTTCCTTTCCAGAGCACAGAGACCACCTGCACTTCAAGCACAAAAAGATAACCGAAGCCCCCAGCATACTTCACCACCTCCTTGCTGGAATATAGTTATTCTGTATGCCTTTTATTCAGGGCTCTTACTTAAAGAAACACATTTTCTTTGCTTCAAATGCAGCAGAAATGAATCTACCAGCAAACAGTATGTCTTGACATGTTGGAAAATGCTCAAGAACTTTCTAAAGAAAACAAACAGAAAATTCCTTTCCTCATTTAAATAAATGAGATTTTTTTTGAGGGGTGGGACATTTTCCATACAGACTCATCTGACTTCGGACACTAAGGTAGCCACAAAAATTAAATAATATACCCGGCTTATGTGTAATAAGCAAATTGCAAACTTCAGAGTGAAGTGATTAACAACAATGCTACAGGGTTCTTTCCCCACTACTGATATCAATTATACTGAGACCCAGTTTGTATATCACAAATGAGAAAAACCGTGGCTTAACGTGAATGAGGAAGCAGGCAGGTCCCCAGCGAGAAGATTTCAGTGCCTTTCCCTTGTTCCTGCTGCCACCACACAACCCAGGGCTGTGCCATTGATTGATTGATTGAAATTCAAAGCCTCTGGTGCCTTCTCCCCATGGTTATCTTTCATGGTTTTCTGCTGGCTACAAGCAGCTGGTCATAGCTTTCTGCCTGCTAAACAGAGCTCAGGACCTCCGCCAGCAGTGGTGCTCCTCTATGCCAGCAGAGAGTTGGCCATGCTCAATCCTACCTCTCTTGATCCATCAACATTGCAGAGGGCTGTAGGATTGCACTCAGTCTCATTGAAATCATTCAAGTGTACTTCTGAATGGACAGGTTTAGGATTGCGCTGTCTAACTGCACTTCTATACTCACCTCGATCATAGCTGTCAACTTTTCCCTTTTCTTGTGAGGAGTCCTATTCGGAATAAGGGAATTTCCCTTTAAAAAAGGGAAACGTTGACAGCTATGACAATATGTGATCCTCAGATGGGCAGTATATAAATTTAATAAATAATAATAATAATAATATTAACCCCATTGAATTCAACGAGACTCACTTCAGAGTAAACATAGAATTGCACTTCTAATGCCCCCCTAACATAACTTGGCTTATGCCACACATTTCCATAGATGCAACACATTAATCAAAGAATCCTTTCCTGCCCCTTGAATTTTTATCATTTCTTTTCAGAACAATCTTAACGCGCTTCACAGAATCAGTTGTATGTTTTTTACATAAGCCTTTTCCAAATAGATCACTCCTGTTATTTATTGAGACTGCTTGCAGCGTACTAAAATCATGGTCTGGACAGACCTAGGTAAATATTACCACAGCAATTTGTTTATATTGTTATGGTATTTGTATGCCTCTCCCTGGGCATTAAGTTCTTGCTGGGAAGTTTACAATAAATCCCTATATTCTATTGCAGCCATATAGTCTGTTGTTGTGTGAGATTTGCTTTTTACTCTTACAAAGTGAATCATAGATACCTGTTAGATATATGTAAATCTGAGTGAAACAAAATATTAAAAGGAAATTTGGCTTGCTTGTCACCTGAATAAGCACTAACCTGGTGGGTTGGATATTATTTGGATCATCTGTTGGTCATTTTTGCTGGCGTTTTGCAATGGGAGCTCATTAAACAAATAAGTGCATTGAAATCAGCACCGTTTACAAAGCAGCAGTCAAAATTGTCTTCATTTCCCTGTTTAAGCATCCTTGCGGAAGTCAAGTTTTGCCTTTCTAATTAAATATTTGACTACACAAAGGTAACATTAGTGAAAAGCAAAGTTAAGCAAGCAAACAATTGACAAGAAAAAATAATCTTTAACTTGGGGCTAAAGACATAACAGTACAAAATGTTAAAAGCAATCTTCCACAGTCATGCATAGGAGTTTTAAAAGTTTACGTCTCTAGAAATGGTCACACAAATTAGTTACACAGTTCCTCTAATCTGAAAGTATCCTCTCCCTGGCTGATTTAGAAGGAATGTTTGCAATGGTTATTAGGAATATTTTTATAGGAAACTGATATTTTGTGGTTGTGGTTCAAGTGTAGTGTAAAGCAGCAGTAAGGAACCTATGGCCCTCCAGGTCTTGGTGCTCTCCAACAAGATAGGTAGACTTTCGATAAGTATCTTATTGGCCACCATGAGAACAGGATGTTAGGCTAGATAGGCCTTTGGTATGATCTAGCAGGGCTTTTCTTATTATATGTAACTCCTGTTAGCCCCAGCAAACATGGTCAATGGTCATGATGGAAGATGGAGTCCAACATTTGAAGGGCCACAGGTTCCAATTATTTGCTGAATGTGTGAGATTTTTCAGATATTATAATCAAAATAACCCCAAAATAAGCAAGAGAAGCCAAAGGAAGAGTCTAGAATATCTTCAATTGTTCATTAGAAATATATGTCAAGGAACAGCATTGTTTTTATCTGGCTTGTGATACAAATGTATCACCTAGAATGTGAGAGTTTCCAGATCTTATAGTTTAAATAATCAAAACTAGGCCTCTGACAGTTCAGTATGATGATGATGATGATGATGATGATGATTTGGGATCCTTGGGATCCCTTCCAACTCTCAAATACTACGATTCTGATTCTATATTCTATGATTTCTTACCCACTCTTCACCACAAGGTCCCAAGGCAGGTTTCAACCATTTAAAATTACAATGCTAAAACACTTAAAGGAGATTGCAGTCTGTTGAAATTTTGGGAAAAGTTGGATGGAATGGTCTCGGTGGTGGGGTGCACATGTTTGCTCTTATTTATTTACGATTATTACTTTAATTTAAAAAAATTAAAATAAAATAAAAACAGAAGAGATTGCAGTCAAGAGAATAGGGTGGGTTCAAAATCTTTCTCTCCCACTCAAATGTCCGGTGCCAGGGTAAAGAGATGCACACCTTCAGCATATGACAGGTGCCAAAGGAACTTTTGTAGGGAATAAATTCCACAACCTGAGGGCTGTCACAGATAAAGTCCTCTCCTGGGCCACCACTTCTTGAATTATCTCTCAAGAGGGTTCCTCTGCCCATTGGTGAGGGGGCAGGGGTTCTGCAAGGGATTTGCCCCAGAGGCAGTGAAGACGAGATGAAACGCCACACACCTGAATGCCTCTCTCTCTCCCCAAAACTTGGCAAGAGGGGCATGTTCCACTGCTTGTGGAAGTGGTGGAGTGAGCGGGGAGGTGCTTCCACTGCCTAAGGTGGCTGCTTGTCACAGGGGAACTCACCCCACCATTTCCATCAGCAGCAGAACATCCCCCTATAGACACACTGAGATGGCCCTTTTTCATTGAAGCTTTTCACTCTAAGCTTCCCAAATGATGCTGAGCTCAATGGATCCATGGCAGCCTCTTATGTTCCTAAGGGTGATGTAACAGGAGAGGATGACAGCCCTCCCTGACTACTGTGCATGGGAGAACTAGTTCATTCATCAATGTGCATGCATGTAGAGTTCAGAACAGATGCACTTATATTCATTACCTATACATATGTACATCTGCTTCCTTGGCAAATTATTGTATTTGGTTATATTTTAATATGGACCATTTAATATGGGCCATTTCATTTATTGTCTTCTACAACGGAGATTGGTTAAGCATCAAATTGGAAAAGGGGCTTATGGTTTATGGTTACTTTGCTTTTTCCCCCCGTACAGCAGCCATCTACCTTTGCCAAAGCTCGGCAGATTATTCAGGCCAATGGGTTGGGGCTCCAGGGACTCAACAAAGGCTTGTCTGCTACCTTGGGACGTCATGGAGTTTTCAATATGGTCTATTTTGGTTTCTACTTCAATGTGAAAAATATTGTTCCCGTCAGCAAGGTAGGTGCCTTATTCTATAAAATAAAAAACATAATATAGTCATGACTGAGACCATTTGTGGTTGATAGAGCAAAAGGCAGGGAGGTCAAAGGTAGGCATATCCAGAGCCAGCGACAGGCAGAGCCAGCTAATTCTAGTTTTGTCACCATCCTCCTCTTTCATGTTCAGAGGCAGAATATCTATGAATGTCAGATGTAGAATGAAGCAACAGAAGAATTCTGTTGCCCTGATGCCCTGCTTATCAGCTTCCCTGAGGCATTTAGCAAGCCACTGTTGGAAACACCATGTTGAACTAGATCCAACAGTTTTTGGACTACAACTCCCATCATCCCAAGCTAGCAGGACCAGTGATGAGGGATCATGGGAACAGTAGTCCCAAAACAGCTTGAGACCCAAGTTTGGGAAACTCTGGACTAGATGGAGACAAGACCTTAACCTGGAGATAAGGCAGAGTCTCAGTCAGTTATCAACCCTATGCTTCTGCATTTATTTCTGCAACACCCATTTTTTAGAAAACAAACTAATGACACACACTAAGGAAACAACAGACTTGCCCAAAATTATGAAATGAGTACAAGGCAGATTTGGGTGTCCAAGCTCCACAGCTCATTATCATTCCTTTAACCCAACACTGTATTGTGTTGTTTCCCCGGGAAGATATTTAACTTCAATTATGATAATGATGAGGCCATAGGGCTTTAAGGAAAGCAACTAGTGTATCCAATTCCTAAACCATAGAGGTCCTAAAGCATATGCACCCTACTCACAGTGCATACAGGCCTATCATACAGTGGCTGATGCTAGCAATCACCTGCTTCCTTTTTGTGGTGGCTTCGCCAACACTTGCAACATGCCATGAAAACTCTAAAACTTGCAGCAGAAGTTCCTCTGCTGACAAGTGTCTCTACCAACTTGCTCATAATTTGTTCTCTGATTTCAGTATATAAAGCTTATGCTAGCAGCCTTGCGAATAAGTTGGGTTGTTATTTGACAGTCTTCCGAAAGCTTCTTATAATAAGTTGATATACTGCTTTTCCAATCCCCAAGTGAAGTTGTTCCTTCCCATTTTTGACCTGTATTTAACATACAGTATTCTCTACCATTTTTCCAAAACTTGCTGCGAACCCATCCAATCATCTTAACAGGAAAATTACAAGCTCCATTAGCAGCTTATATCCTCTCTGATAATGCATTAATTATATTAATTTAAAATTGCGCTTCTTGACATTTTAGCTAAAATAAACTATGTTTTGAGCTTTAAGATGTAAAACTGGAGTTTTAGTGTGGACAGACAGAATCTGGCCTGATCCCACATGTGGATTTTACTCCCATTTTGCTCCCTCTAAGGAATCTTCTGGCAATGTGTCGCAGCAAATGTGCTCTGTATGTTACTATATTGTTTAGAAATTAGGGGGTCTTTTCTTGCTTCCCTGGTTCAAGAAAAAAGGGGTTTCTTAAAGTCATATTGTAAAGTACCTAGGAAATCCATTATGACAGCATTCGCTGGCAGCTCCCAGCGTTCACACATATGCGATTAGACTTTATTAAGGAAAATTTCACTTCCAAATAAACTAATTGAGCACTTTGATGTTCCAGGGTAGGAAGGCTGTCTGAGGAAATATGAACACAGTTGGATTGTCTCAGCCCATACAGAAAAAAACGTTGTTCTAAGGCTGACTTTACAGCCAGTTTCTACCTTTTTAAACCAGGGCAAAATAGTTGGCTTTGGGAACAATGTGTTGTAAATTCTTCAGCCAATTAGCTTAGTGAGTTACTACTGTTTATAATGCACAGGGCGCTGCTGTCTGCTTTGCAGTTGCACCGCTGTTGGATTGTTAATAGCAGGAAGCCGTTACTGCTTAGTACAGTGCATCAGCTACACGTGAAACTAAATGTAAAAAACCTGGAGGGGGAAAGCAGCAGACTGAGATTAGCCTTTATTTAATTTAACATTTGGGGGTCCAACACACAAATGAGCATTTTAGTAGGCTTCATGGTGGAAGTTGCTGTCATTTGTAAAATATTCTGGCCAATTAGCTAATAGTGTGCTTGGATTTCTCCCGTTTTGATACAGTAATACTAAGTACATTGTGAAGCCCAATTATACAAATCATCCCCATATGCCGTACCGGTCTTGCTTTATGAACTGTGTTTATAAATCCTGTGTGAGGAAATGTGTACTTCAGCAATTTAGACCATGTGTAAAAACATAGCCAATAGGATTGTCAAGAAAACAAGCCCCGGCATAGGAAATCCTAATGTGTTCCGCTAGAATAACAGGAGTGTGTCGTGTCGTGCAAGACTTCTGATTAAATGCATATTACTTTATAGTCTTTAACCAATTGAGGTGCTTCTGTTCCTCTTTTAGTTTCTTTCTTTCTCTCTCTCTCTCTCATTCATTTTCTCCCTCTCCTACCCACTCCCCTTTTGTTTGTTGGTTTTTTGTTTGTTTGTTTATCTAGGATCCAACCTTGGAGTTTCTGAGGAAATTTGGAATCGGGCTAGCCTCAGGAACAATAGCCTCAGTTATTAACATCCCTTTTGATGTTGCAAAAAGTCGGATTCAAGGACCACAGCCGGTTCCTGGAGAGATCAAGTACAGGACCTGTTTTAAAACTATGGCAACGGTCTATAAAGAAGAAGGGTAAAGCATTCTTATTTCAATCATAAATATCCAGGTCTCTGGCTTGTTCACATGAGTCCATAAAACCACATTGTTATATTTCAGATTTGATGAGGCCCATAAAAGCCACCCTTCGCAGTGCTTATGTATCAGGAGCGCTCCAGAGTGCAGCATTTCAGAAATGTGCATATAAGCATTACAAAGGAAAAGTATTGCTTTATCTGAGTTTTCTGGATTTTTATTTACTACACACACACACACACACAGAGAGAGAGAGAGAGAGAATGAGAGAGAGAGAATGTATAAAATATCCTAATAAGTCTGCAGCAAGTCATTTCTGCTTTTTCACCACTGCATCAGTCTGGTAGCTGTAGACATCTTTCAACCTCAGTATTGTAATTAGAAAATATATATTCTATTTTATTGCTCCAATTGTGAATGTGGAAGAGTTGTAGCTCAGTGATAGGATCACATACTTTTCAAGTGAAAGGTCCTGGTTCAATCCCTAGCATTGCCAAGTAGGGTTGAGCCAGGAAAGAAACTTGTCTGAAAATCTGCTAGTCAGTGTCAGAAATAGTGAGTTAGATGGACTCTGTTGGTAAAAAGCCAGCTTCCTATGTTACAAGATTCCTAAGTAGCCCCTGACAGAAGTCCTATTTTGGGGGATGAACGGATGTGATGCTATAATGGTCTTCTCATTTTCAGAGAGCAGCTGATGAGCCTGTCTTGTTCTCATTCTTGTATACTAGGCAGCTGAGGAGAAGTCCCAGTTCCCTTAAGTAAGCGACTGGGCAATCCAGAAAAATTGACCCTGATAACTCTGCCACTTTCTAGGATTTTTTTCCAGTTGAACTTGTTGAGGAGGAATATTTGAACCAGTGGCATTCCCTGTTCCACTCAGATCCAAATGGCATCAGGCAACATGTACTGAATATTTTTCTTGTGGTAGCATTAGAAAACGCAATCCAGAATCGGAATCCCATAAAGTGGCCAGCACACAGGACAAAGAATGAGAACTTCATTTTAACAGATTTTTTAAAAATGTCCACTTGATTGCATCTTACTTTGCCCCAATCGATCTTGGAATGTATCTATATAGTGGCTGAAGGACATCTAAAACTGTCCACATATCAGAACTGGTCATAAAATTTATAGAAAACATGGAGTTCATCAAATAAATCTTAGCCTTTCTCTCCCCCGTTTCTGTTTCTTTAGAGATTGGAGCATTTGTGTTGACTATTCCATGCTAGCCTCAGTAGCAAGATGAGAATGCAAACATTGATTGGTGCATTCGTACCAAATTGCTGCAGTATAATTTCTCTCATTTTTGAAACTAGCATGTAAGGAACACCCTGAACTTAGTGTATGTAACATATGTCTACAGTGAGAACTCAGGCACAGCAATATTGTTCAAGTAGTGTACTGTATTTGTATACATCATTTGTATTTATACTTATTTTCAATCCCTACATACCACCTCATATCAAGAGTTCTCTGGAAAGTTCACAACAACAACAAAAAAACGTATAGTGCAGCTGCTATTAACAAATAGCAAATGTCTCATTAATTAAAGTCATGTTTTTGAGTATAAGGGATCACAGCAAAGCCACCGTAGCCGAACATTAATCTGCTATTTATCCTGGGCCAAGATGTTAAAATCCAGGCATTGTATACATTTGTTATTTCACATACATTTTTAGTGCATTGTCTCAGAAATTGAGCAAATATACATCCTTCCTCCCTCTACCAGTTTAAATAAAAACATTATTCGTTGTTTTCTACAGATTTCTAGCCTTGTACAAAGGATTGGTGCCTAAAATCATGAGACTAGGACCAGGTAATTATTTTATTTTAAAAATCTAGTGCATTTAATCCTGCCTTGATCGTATTTTTGTAAATGTTATCTTAATATTCAATATTACTGTTAAATATTATTAAGATGAAATATATATAAATACAAACATTGTATTATTGAAATTAAATGACTTTGGGTTGTTTTTTTATCTTATTGCAATATTTCATTGCTCTTATAGCAATTGATGCAGCCTCATTCATAGCTGCCTGCAGAAACATGGAAGGAAACCTTCCTTTATAGCTGATTCATATAATCAGGCACACACCTTTTTAAGTGTGTAAGCATCTTGTGTGTTTAGAATGCATTCTAGATACCATTTGCAAATCCTTATAGCCCTGTACCTGTAGACGTGCAAATGTAGAAATAAACATGAGGAGGAAAAAATGGGATTGGCTCTTTTCTCAGTCTCCTCAATTGTGTTGTACCGAACGATGTCACCCCTTTAGGTGCAAGGACTTCCGCTTATACAATCAGACTTCTTCCCTCTTCCCTCTCCCTACAACCGCAAATCTTCTCTGAGTGGATGGGTGCAGAGGCATGCAGGGAGAAAAGGAGGAGGAGGAGAAATCCTGTTGATAGGCAAAACTCCATGTACTAATAACTTGATTTTGTTGGTTACAACCCATTGATTCTAACCTGTGCCCAGGATTTATGCCTTAACACATATATGTTGGGAATGCTGATCTGTACCCTGTAACAATGCACAGAAGCTATCATCAATATAGCAAGGGCAAGGGCAGAGTTGGCAGCCTCAGTCTCATTTCCCTCCTCCATGTATTCATTTACACCATTGTTTGACAATCTGTCATGGGTTAAAATGTCAATTTGCTTTGTGCATCCAGTGAGTCAGGCTTTTGCCTATAGAGCTTATGGCATAAATAACCTGGCATATCTCTATCACACAGCATTTCTGACTTTGGGTTGGCTTGATAACTTCCCTGTGTTAACAAAAGAAAAAAAAATCCTTCCAGTAGCAGCTTAGAGACTAAGTTTGTTATTGGTATGAGCTTTCGTGTGCATGCACACTTCTTCAGATAGCAAGCCGCTGCCGTTAGAACTGCCATATCGCATCATCTCAAAAGCAGCAGTTGGTATCCAGTGCAGCTTAGTTGCACTCGCAGAAGGATCCCGCCCAAGAGCAGTAGCTCCTTATGTTCTTGAAGCAAAAGCAATGGATTCTATCTAATGTTTTTTTCATTCACACAGCCAGCAGCTAGACCCTTAGATCTAGTTCAGGCATAGGCAAACTCAGCCCTCCAGATGTTTTGGGACTACAACTCCCATCATCCCTGACTACTGGTCCTGTTAGCTAGGGATGATGGGAGTTGTAGTCCCAAAACATCTGGAGGGCCAAGTTTGCCTATGCCTGGACTAGTTCATACATATAGCTTGGCTATGGATTCTCATCCTGTGCTGAGGGGGACTGCAACTCCTTTCTCCAAAGGTCTTGTATGATAGCTTCACATATAGGACAATATGCATGGGGTCCCTGCTTCAGACATTGGTTATGAATGGAGTTGAGAAAGCAGGACATACCTGCTCTTCCATCAAAAGATCCACAGCCCAGGTGAAAGCAGGAAGTGGGCATTAAACAATGTGGGTTGTATTCAAAGCAACGCTAAGTAGAATCGTTCTGTCAGCACAAGGATTTCTTTTTGCACAATGGAACGTTCCCCCCTCCACTTCCCTCATGCCCCCAACCCGCCAGAGCAGATTTGGGGGCAGGGTAGGAGGCACCCAGGGAGAGGGGAGGGAGGAAGTCCTGCTCTTCACCCTCCTCTCTCATCAAGCCCCCGCTGCTTGAGATGCAGGATGCAAAGATCTCTGTGCCCCCCCCGAAGATTCTGTGCCCAGGGCCTTGACCCCCTGGCGCACCCCCCCACGCTACACTACAGGTCCCATTTTGGTCCTGTTGGTAAAATTTAAATCTACAAAGCGTTACAATTTTGTATTTCATAAAATAAAATTATCTCTTCTAGGTGGTGCAGTGATGCTTCTGGTTTATGAATATGCTTCTCGGTGGCTTCAAGAAAACTGGTGATCAAAGACACAACTCCCAAGGCAGCAGATGGTTTAAAGCAATGGCTGTTAAAATATGTTTCAGTATCAAATTGGAAGCAAATATAGCACAAATAATATGGATATGGAGCCAGTAACCCAATCCACCATTTTAGCCTGGGGCTTTCTATGGGTACTTTTTATGAAGAAAAAGATCTTTAGAACCTCAAGCAAGCCTGGGCTTCAAACATACTTTCAATGTAACATGTAGTGTGACTTTAAATGAACTGATTTCCCCAGTTATTATTACATTTATATCATTTTTCTGCAAGTTCTCCTTGAGGTAGGGCATTTAGGACACTGGCTATCAATCTGTAACTTTTCATAGTGAAACGATTTGTATTTTTTCTTCAATAAATTTGGATTTTAACCCTGTTTCCTTCATTCTATGTGATATTTTGTGTGTTTGTGTGTGCACATGCGCGCGCACACACACAAGAGCAGTTTTCCCTTCTGTGGTTTCCAGACAGTGGTGGAGCTTCATGCTCCGGTGAAGTGAAGGACATGAGGCAGGAGTTGATAATGCAGGTGAGCTGCGCACAGGTGAGCTGCAAGCAAGCTGCCGGCCAGCTCTGTGGAGGCTCCTTTTATTGACACAATATGCAAACCAGGCAGATACATTTTGGGCTGTGACCTTTACACATCTTCTAGTCCCGAGATCGTGGGGTGGTACAAAGTTATTTTGGCACCTGTTTCCACCGCGTCATTTTCCCCTTGCACAGTGTATGACGAAGGAGACAAAGGTCTCAGAGACAAAGGTCACAGACAGGACACGGCAGACTACTGAGACCACAAAAGGTTAGACAGAGGGCACGATGTTCAGACAGCTCTGGCTTTATCTGTGAGGGGGAGTGTGCTCTGCACCCCAAGGTCACGCGTGCAGGCAGCTGAGGCTGCCTGTGGGCGGGGAGTGTGCTCCACAAACCCAGCGATCATTCCTACACACTGGCACCGGGGTGTGTGTGCAGAGAGCAGGCGGGGGTGTGGCTGGCATGTGTCCCAGGGGTGTGGCGCACATCCTGGGGGCATGGCGTGGTGCCCAGCACGGGCAGGAGGGCAGCCATGATGGCACCCCACCGGGGTTGTGCTGCCAGGGGCTGTGTGCTCCCCCCACACCCCTCTTCCCCCGCCAGTGTTTCTAGAAACTGGTATTCAGAAGCATTGCTTCTCTTGTGCTTGAATCTTGCTTGCAGGTTTCCTACAGGTAACTGTTAGGTCACATGATGCTGGACTAGGTAGGCCAGTGGCCTGATCCTGCACTCTCTTTTTATGTGCTCAGAAAAACTGACTCTTAAAAAAACAAAATGTTTGAGTGTAAAAACTGACATGTGCCCTGTCTTCTAGGATCCAGAACTCCAGCTACCCATATATATTGGTGTACTTCTTCCGAGTGGCTTTGCAAAACTCTGTCCCTAAGATTTCAAGCAAAAGGGATCTAGTGTGGATTGCGGTATTTGTATTCTTTCTTTTAAATAAAAAATTTAAAAGCACCAAAGTATAGAGGCATACACTGCGCAACAAAAGCAGAGGTGCCTTCTCAGCATTTAAAAAATACTTGTGCTGACATGAATATCAATATATCTTTTTTGTCTGGATTTGACCACAGTGACTTCTTTGAAATGTGCTTCAGTAGGCAAAGTCAACAGAAAGGTAATTGGTTCTTTTTGTCTCATACCAAAGGTAAGTCTTTTGGGAGGGTCATTTTGTCATCAGTTATGCACTGGGTCTCTCCGGTGAAGGAATGAAAGATTTTAAAAAGGAAATTAGATCCACCTCAGTTAATTCTTTTCTTTATTAATTTAGAGCATTCAAGATATAAAAATAAAAGGCTTTATACATACTTTATATACACACATAGCCTTCTGGTATACATTGTCTCCAACATGTTTTTAATTACATCTTCAGCCCAATCTTTAATTAAAAGCAAAACCTCCTCCAAATACGTGGTTTTTTTAAAATAGCTACGAAGTTCTGGTTTTCTGGCTACAACCCAACCTTTTTGCCAAATTTGATCTCCAATTTTCATTTATAACGATAGCTTATTTCTACCACAGTGTAAGAATATAACACGTTGATCTCAGTTGGATTCTTTAGCAGTAAGGCCCATTGATTTCAATGGGATTTTCCCCAATCCAAATAATGTGTTTTGTGTGTGGAAAAACAGCTGATCCAAAGCCAACTGGAAGCAAGGGGGGAACCCATATTCAGCAACCACCAGCATAAATCGTGTACAAAAAGAATGATGGTGCAGTATCAGTAGTCCCTCTATCCTAAAAAGCAGATGTGAGAAGCTTCAGAGTTAAAATTCACAGATAAGAAGAGACTGCTGGATCAGGCCAATGGCCCATGTAGACCAGCATCCTGTTCTCATGGTGGCTGACCAAACACCTGTGGGAAGCATGCAATTTAGGCATGAGCACAAGAGCATCTTAAAGGTAAAGGTAAAGGGACCCCTGACCATTAGGTCCAGTCGTGACTGACTCTGGGGTTGCGGCGCTTATCTCGCTTTATTGGCCGAGGGAGCCGGTGTACAGCTTCCGGGTCATGTGGCCAGCATGACTAAGCCGCTCCTGGCGAACCAGAGCAGCGCACGGAAACGCCGTTTACCATCCCGCTGGAGTGGTACCTATTTATCTACTTGCACTTTGACGTGCTTTCGAACTGCTAGGTGGGTAGGAGCAGGGACTGAGCAACGGGAGCTCACCCCGTCGAGGGGCATCTTGCCCACCTGCAATTTCCAGCAACTGGTACTCAGAGGCATCATGCTGGCTGGTAGTCCCTACCCCTCCATCTAGTAATCCATGCTGCGAGAAACTATTAGGCAAGATGGTAGTGGGCAGGAACAACAGGAACACTAGGCCTCCCTAATACCCATTCCTATCCCAAAGGCACTGTGTTTAATCCTTCCTGAGCTCTGCACCACGATTGCATTTTCAGAGCGGAAAATGATGTGGAAGACATTGCCTGTGAGGTGCGACACATCGTAGCTATCATTTCTGACCCTGACCCAGCTGTGGTTGGGGGGCAACTACTGACCCCTGGATACAGATGTTCATTCCTCCTTTGTGTCAGATGCTCTGAGGCAGTCAAACAGGGCTCAGGTGAGTGTTGCAGTGGATGTACATCTAGATATTTATCTGTATCAGCAATGTGCACTAATATCTTGGGCTGAAACAGGGTGGGTGGGGGTGGGTGTTAGTGCTCTAAAGACCCTGCAAGATTTGTTTGAACAGAACTCATAAGTGTAGATTGCAAGTAAAGATGCTACTATCATCAAGTCACGTTGCTGTCTGTCTCTTGTACAGTTTCTTGAATTAAAGTCAGTGCTGTTTTCTAGGGGGGGAAAGGTGCCAGAACTCACCATGAGGGGTGCCGGAACTGAATTCCGGTAAGTTCTGGCTGTGGGGGAAAGCCCTAACTGAAGTGAATGTGTTTTGAGTCAGGACAAGAGGCCAATCCTAAGGCACTTGCTTGGAAATGCATTCCACTGAAGACCATGGGACTTCTTCCAAGGGCTGTGTGAAGGATCAGGGTGAAAGCTTTTGCAGGTTTGGATCATAAGGAATTATTTGCGCAACCGTAATTAGTCTACCTGGGGACGCGGGTGGCGCTGTGGCTTGCTGATCGCATGGTCGGAGGTTCGAATCCCCGCGGCGGGGTGAGCTCCCGTCTTTTGGTCCCAGCTCCTGCCCACCTAGCAGTTCGAAAGCACCCCTAAGTGCAAGTAGATAAATAGGTACCGCTTTATAGCGGGAAGGTAAACGGCATTTCCGTGTGCTGCGCTGGTGCTGGCTCGCCAGAGCAACTTCGTCACGCTGACCCCGTGACCCGGAAGTGTCTCCGGACAGCGCTGGCCCCCGGCCTCTTAAGTGAGATGGGCGCACAACCCTAGAGTCGGACACGACTGGCCCGTACGGGCAGGGGTACCTTTACCTTTTTTAATTAGTCTAGGCTTTTGTAGAATAAATATTGCTTTAAAAGGCTGAAGTTATTTCTTTTTCCCTTCCCCATTTTAGAGTAATTGGAAGATCAATACTTGAAACAATGTCAGTGGGACTTCTTTTATTTAAATCCTCTGCTCTGATAAATGGGTCCGAAATTGATATAAAAGAGAGCGCAGCTACATAATTTCATCTTGCACTTTGCCTCCTATGCATGTCTTACATGTTCTTAGACAAATGTAAATACTTTATAATAACATAAATGAAGAACAACTTTTAAAGAGCCAGAAAAAAACCAACGTTATTCAATGGGCTCCATTGACTGATTCCTGTACTTTGAACAGCATTATTTTCAACAACTAGCCTATTACTATCCTCCCAGGTACAAACCAGCAGGTATAAGGTTATCAAGGTCTGACCTTCCCTTAAAGGATGAAGACTGTGTCCACAACCTGTGCCATTAATTCATATTTCCACAACAAGCATACTTGTTTTAACTATTATTTAGAGACACTCATACTTCATGGGACATTCAGAAAAAAAGTGATTATTCAGGAAAATAAAATGTTGACTACAAGCGCTTTGATATTTGTAATACATGCTTTTGTTTTTTTTAAAAAAAATGGTTTCACCTTGTTCCTTGCTATCCCCAGCTTTGCTGTGGTCATGCTAACATGTCACAGCTATGTAAAATGCTGCTCCCTATGAACTTGGATTCCACATGAACCAAAGCAAATTATTTACTTAATTTAAGATGGGATTGTAAACGTAGCCCCACCAAAAAAGGTTGCAATCTTGGTGAGAGAGTCGGAATCATTGTTGCATGTGTGTAAATTTACTAGAGTTAAGCATTATATTATTCATTGCATAACCCTGTTTTTTTATTAAAAACTTCACCTTTCTTTTTTTAAAAAAAAAGAATTAAAATTAAATAGAGACAAGGAGAGTAGAGGCAAGGAGAAACTGTCACACTGTATACAAATAGGCTTCTTTCTTTTTCCTAGTATTTTTCTTCCTCTTCACAAAATAGGATTTTTCATAGAATCGATACGAGCTGCGTGAAAGATGGGGGAGGGGGGCGAGCTCAGGATTAGTGTACTTAACTTCTAGACTCTGATCCACATCGTGAAGAAATGGATACCCAGGCAAGTGATTTTTGCACTGTTTTCAACAAAAAGGATTATGTGAAATTAGGCTCACATGCCTAGGGTAAAGTTACCAGATTTTTTTCAATGAATCCGGGGACACTTTTCAGCTTCCTACTAAACAGATGGATTTTGTCAGGGGACTGATTTCTAAATCCGGGGACTGTCCCCAGGAAACGGGGACGTCTGGTAACCTTAGCCTAGGGTGCAGTGTGGGTGTGTTTATTATATCTGCCCTTCTTCCAGCTGCAGGTGTGCGGGATGACAGGTGCTGCCCTCCCCTGCCAGCTGCTCCTGCAGCCCCATTTTAGTCTTTAGCAGCACAATCCTATACAGGATTACAGGCATACCTCGGGTTAAAGACGCTTCAGCTTGAGCGTTTTCAGGTTGTGTTCTGCGGTGACCCGGAAGTAACGGAACGGGTTACTTCCGAGTTTCACCCCTTGTGCATGCACAAACACTCAAAATGACGTCATGCGAATGCGCAGAAGTGGTGAATCGTGACCCGCAGACGAGGGTTGCGTTCTGCTCAGGATGCGGATGGGGCTCTGGAACAGATCCCGTTCGCATCTAGAGGTACCACTGTATTCAGAACTAAGATTTACTGTATTCATTATGATTTATACCCAAGTAAACGTGCATATGCCTGTTGTTTTTGTCCATGGAGTTTTCTTGGTAGGGATACTGGAGTGGCTTGCAGGTTCCTGCTCCAGGTGGATCACATTTAGTCAAAACTCTCCACTGTGACCTGTCCGTCTTGGGTGGCCCTGCACAGCATAGCTCATAGCTTCTTTTGAATTATGGTGCTGGAGGAGACTCTTGAGCAGGGGTCGGCAACGTGCGGCCCATGGGCCAGATGTGGCCCACAAAGACCGTTTTACTAGCCCACAAGCCACCACAAACTGAGCTGCCTGCTCGGCAAGTCTCCCACACTCTGCGCTAAAGTAGCATGGCGACTCGCCGAGTGGTGCCGGAAATGGCTTCTGTGCACGCGCAGATACCAAAAATCGTGTCTGTGCATGTTCAGACACCGAAAATCGTTTCTGCACAGGCACAATTTTCGGCGCCACGGACATGCGCAGAGGCGATTTTCAGCATCACGCTGCACCAGTCCAGCCCACAGATGATCTCCATGGGAGTGATCCGGCCCATGGCTGGTAAGGCTTGCCAACCCCTGCTCTTGAGAGTCCCATGGACTGCAAGAAGATCCAACCTATCCATTCTTAAGAAAATCAGCCCTGAGTGCTCACTGGAAGGACAGATCCTGAAGCTGAGGCTCCATGAGAAGAGGAGACTCCCTAGAAAAGACCCTGATGTTGGGAAAGATGGAGGGCACAAGGAGAAGGGGACGACAGAGGACGAGATGGTTGGACAGTGTTCTCAAAGCTACCAGCATGAGTTTGACCGAACTGCGGGAGGCAGTGGAAGACAGGAGTGCCTGGCGTGCTCTGGTCCATCACTTATTCCTGAGTATTTGGGCAAGATCCTGTGTCACACAAGCAGGCTTCCACTTCTACAGCTGGACTTCTCCCTCTCCTACCCCTGCACCCCACATGGTTATCTGGCTGTTAAGGAGACCCTCTGAAGCAGATTTGGGGGCACTGGGGAGTTGAGAAACTGGAGGTCCCATCGCACAAGCAGACTTCCCTTGTGCCAACTGGCAGACATTCTTGGAGATCATCCTTTGTTCTGAAATATTCATACGCTGCCTTTTTGAGTGAAACTCACTCAAGGTGGCTTGAGAGAGCCCAGATCAACAGAGCTGTTCTGCTGGCTGCACTAAGATTGTAGCCAAGATGAATACTGACCCATGATCCAAGGGTAACACACACAAGGGTAACACACAGCGCATCAAACACAACAACTGCACACCCTTCATTTATTTCAAGCCAGCTTGCAGTTAGTTCCTGGTCAGTCAGTTCTGTTGTGTGCCAGAAGAAAATTGTGACCCGGAGACTGTTTGCTCATGCTGATTATATCTCACCAATATTCTCAATTCAACATTTGACTAAATGATTGCAGTAGGGAAATGTTTTGGAAAGTTTCCCAGGAAGTATCGGCATGACATCACATATTATTTTCTTTGCAGTGCCTTAGAAATCTACCTTTGTTGGCATTTTGAAACAAAAGCATGAAATTCTCATAAAAGAGACAGGATCTTATCTTGCTGTTTCAGCAGTATATGTAGCATGGCTAGGAAGAAACGGAGATAATTTTATTAAAGAAGTCTTTCAAAATCTGTATTGAATGATGTGTCTTTACATTATTGCACTAGACTTACAAAAATACATAATATATTAATATTTTATAATGCGAGGAAATATCATGTCAATTTTCAAATCGTTCCTTTTCATGGTTAATCTTCAGCACGCATCTGCAAGTTCGAGGAGGCTTTCCGAAACTATATTCACAACTTTATTATTGTCCATGGAAAACAGGCCATCTTGAAAAGATTATACTGTTAAGGGGGAAAGAGTAAAAGAGAGCAATTGGGATCCAAAAGGCCGTGAAATGATGCTTGATAAAGAATACAGAAATGCAAAAATGGAATTTTGTTAACATTATAAATAATATCTGTAGTACCGCCACCAATATGCCTATGAATGAAACATGCTTATGTACAACATTGTAAACTTTACCGAAAGTCTTTCTTTTTTTACATTCAATAAAGCATGAATTTAAGACAACTTTTCTCATTTTCCTTTTTTAAAATGACAACAAAGTTTTGGGCTGGAATTACTGAACACAGGTAAGCCGACAATTTACAGTACAGTTTTCTTTCACAGTGGTTAACATGGGGCATAACTCACCCACCTCCTGCACAAGCACCCACTGAAATGAATGGGAGGTGCACAAGAACTCTACCATGCTTGGGCAGGAGAACTTCCTGGTGGATTGTGCCATTGGCTTATTTTAAAAAAAATATCTGCACAAAATTTCACATTAAATGCAGGCTCCCATTCTGTTCAGGTCCTTCCCATCCATGAATCTTTATATTGGTGTGATGATACCATGATTTCAGAAGATTGGGTACCATATGGAGGAATTTTCTCAGCCCTAATCCAGAGAACATAAGTCACACTCAAGTGCCATTGTAATCAGTGGGTTGGATCCAGAGTCTGTGTGAGCAGAACACAGAACAATTCTGCTGGATGGGGGGGGGGCATTTTTGCTAATTCCCCCCATGGCCCTTGAAAGGTCACTCCAGACGGTTGCAGAGACCCTCTGAAACAGTGTGAGACGCTGTAGGGAGAGGAAATTGGAGAAAATTACTTTCCCCTCTCGTTGTACAGCAGACATTTTGGGATCTTAATCTCTTCTGCAAATGGAAAGTGCAGAATGGACACTCTGAAACCAACCCACGGGGATTTGAGGGGGTCACGTTAAGTTCTCTGCTGTAGAAACAAAACTGCTTTTCATGAGATGCAGGTGTCTCCACCCTGTGCCCAAAATATACTCAAAAGAACTGTCAAAATTTGGATCGTTTAAGGTAAAGGCCATTGTTAAGAAACGAAAACAACACATGGCTAGGATGTCGCCTTTCAGGCAACAAAAAGAAAACAGAAATGAGTCGAGTAGTGGGAACGCAAATTATGACCAAGGTCCTTATTTACAGATAGAAAACAAAAGTTAAATTGCCTTTGTAATCACAATAAAATACAGGATAAATAACAGAGCCATGTATTCATTTGCTTTTCTTGTTTGTTACTAGAAGAAGTCAACTGTCTGTTAACCAAAACTCTTCTCCACTTGTCCATACAATTTGTTTATTTATTTTGCGGGAAAAAGAACGATTGAGTGATCCAGAAGAGAACTTCTGGTTTTGGTTGCCTTTCTTAGTTAGGATTGTAGCATTATCTACTGGTTTTCCTTGACTGGGTTTTCACAAATCTGAAACAATTGCACGTTGGAGACACTCCTTTTGCTTAGAATAAATATGTGTGGTTTCACCAATGAATAGCCCTCTGAGGGTTGTAAGGTCTTCTCGATGCAAAACAGTGCAAGGGGCAGCAACACATTTATCACTTTCTTAGGTTATTTACACTTACTGAACCCCAAGGATTATTATTATTATTATTAATGAAGGGGAAAAATATTTCAAATGTCAGCAGCCCCATAAGGTCCATTTGTGAGAAGGAATTACAGGGAAAGTGACTGGGCTGGTCTGGCTTCAAATTGTTCTGCCATGTTTCTGATATCAGAGTGCAGAGGCTGTGACAGAGTGACTACCTTCTCTGGCTGTCTGCATACCCTTGAAAGCCAGCGACGCAGGGATGTCACAGTTGTGGGGCGATAGCGGAGTGCCTCCAGCATGCTGCCAGCCATGGCCAGCTACGTAACCAGAAGGAGCGGCACTATACGCCATGTACGGAGAGACTTGCGCTGCCGTGGGATAAGGCGCCATTGTTGGTGCAGAGACAAAACTTCCAACAGTGGGGAGACAACTTGGTGCCTGAAAGAGAGGAGAGGAAATAATGACAGTTACTGAAAAAGAATAAACACGTGGATTTTTAAAAACAGGGGCAGCCCTGCCGTTGGGCAGAGTGAGGCAATGGCCTCAGGCGGCAGACTTGAGGTGTCATGAAAAGGCAGGTAATTGTTAAGCTATTAAATGATTGTATTATATTTTTACTGCTTAGAATGGGGAGAGGCACTAGTGGGATTTTCTGCCTCAGGTCCCAGGTACTTTGAGTGAGAGGTTTGTGGGGAGGGGAGACATTTCTACTGTTTTTCCTCATAAAGCAAAATGCCCTGGACCAGCTTGTAGTTTTTTAAACTATCAACTAACATCATAATGTTGGCTTCAGAGGTGCCACTTCAACTTTCCAGGATGCGGTGAACAGCCAGACTTAAAAATCCAATGGCTTTTAGGTACATCTTTACAGTGTAAATACTATCTTGTTTCTTTCACCTCATAACAACTACTGCAAGCTTCTTAATGCTGCAAAATTACTTCCAAAAATATAAGTGGTACACTTGTTGTGTTTTTGAGTGGGCTATGCTGTTTACTGTTGCTGGGCTTGTTCCTATTTCATTTACTCGGAGGATGGTTTAATCCAATTGACATCTTTTAAGTTTTGATTTTAAACATAACCACTGGGGAACCCTGTTGAACGAAAATCCTTCGTTAACTAGAGAGCATATTTGATCTGTAGAAAATGCAACTTGAAAAAAGACACATTGCACATAACTTTTGTAAACCAATAAATCTTTAATATAATTTTTTTAAAAAAAATAAAATTGGTGCCCCCATATATATCTAATTCAAAATATAACAATAATAACATGTAAAATAAAATTATATTTTTCAAAAAGAAAAAAAGAAAGCATATTTGAGTTTACAGTGCCTTCTGCTTTCTAGCTTGTTTTCAAAACACACACCAGAGCAAAAGGCATTCATATAATCACTTGGTGAAACACCCTAAGATGATGTTTACATACTTCCTTGAACAGGGACTACCAAATTTACATCCGACTGCTGTGCTCATTGAAGTTCTCTTGCACAAGCCACACTGGAATTAAAGTGAGCGGCACAGGAGCACTGCCAAGCCCATTTCTATGGAATTCTTGCTGGAGAATGTTCTGGTGGAACCTCCCCCCCAAACAACAACAACAACACTGATCATTAAATCCAGCCCTTGTATTTTAAGGCTTCATTCCTGGGGAAATAAAGTATTAAAAGACACAGACAAAAAAAGAACAAAACTCTCTCTGTGTGTGTGTGTGTGGGGGGGTGTGATCTTGTCTTGAGGACAGGAGGCATTCTGTGATTTAAAGACCAAACTTCTTTTATTTAAGTAAAGTGTCATTCACTGTGAATTCCTACAGAGACAGGGGGTTGCCTCTCCCTTCTTTATACAAACAGACACCTGGACCACCAGCTTACACAAACACCCATGGAGAGCAGTTAGCAACTTCAGGCCCAATCCTGCTGTCATTCTACTGAGGAGAGACAGCGGATATCTCAAAATGCCAAATTTATGGGAATTTAAAGAATGAAAACCACAGCTTGGGCAATCTACAGTTGCAGGTCATCAGGCACTGCTCTGACACCAAGTCATTGTAAAAACAGCAAAAAGTACTGGGTTGCCTTAAAAGCTAGCGATGCCACAATATTCTCTGCTGTTTTTGTTGCAACGGACTAATACAGCTAGCGACCCCTCTGGAAACCATTAGAATCCCCTGTAATTTAACTGAATAGAGAGAAGTGTGTAAATATTTTGTTTAGCGTGTTTGTATTGTATCCTCTCTTCAAGGATTTCAGGGTAGCTTATGCGAGGTTATCTCATTCTCTCCTTAGAGGTGTCTCTGCAGATAAAATTAATCGTCATTTACTCCTTGTCCAGACCCTTTTGGGCTCTGGCGCAATTCAGTGGGAGGGGTGAAGGGCTGCTGCGATTTCACAAATTGTCACAGTAGAACTGTAAGTGGTGGCAGTTTAATGGATGTGAACCATATCATAAGCCCAGTCCCTGCCCTCAAAACCATCTTAACTGGGCCACTGATTTGAACTTTTATTTTCCCCCTGCAAGTCCTCTCTCTAACCACCACACTGGATCTTATTGGTGTCTTCTAGAGATCCAGAAGGAGATACTATCTTAAAACAGGATGCTTCCATCCCAAGTACCTTTTTTTTTTCCTTTTCATCTTTTAAATACCTGAATGCCAAAATCAGTTTGCCATGTGGCATATATGGATATACGGCATAACAGAGTGTTGGAATGAGGTTTGGGGGAGCAATTCAAATCCCCACTCAGCTGGGAGGTGCACTGGTGTCCTTGGGCCTCTTGGCCTAACCTACCTCACAGGGTTGTTGTGAGGATAAAAATGGAGAAGGAGAAAGCCATGTATACCACCTTGAGTTCTATGGATTTTTTTTTAATGATAGTTAAAATTTATTTACCACACATGTCCCATTACACTGTACCCTATTAAATAATAAAAGATCCCTCTACTGTTATGTTACTACCCCGGTGAACAATGACATTTTATATATATAGACTCCCAAGCAAAACATCTCTACTGAAGTTATTAATATGGAGAATAGAAAGCAAGAGAGACCATTTTAAAAACAAAGCCAAAATCTACATCCCAACCAACATAGGTCATTTGAATGACAAATGCAGGGAACTGAAAATCTGATTCAAATGTCACTTTTTAAAAAGGCCATGCAATCCTACACATGCTTGCCTAGAAGGAAGTCCTACTGAATTCAGTAGGCCTTACACTCAAGCAACTATGGCTAGAGTTCCAGGCATGTTGTTGGGACTAGCTTGAAATTTAGGCTGCCTGGGTTAACGGTGGAATTGACACCCATTTGTTAATCTGGCATTTCTGACAAGAACTACATTCACTTGAAGTTGAACTGGAGGGGATTAAATTCCAAGGCCCAGCAAATATTGGGCCAATAATTCAATGGAAGGAAATGAACACCAAAATACAAAATCAGGAGTTGGGAGAACCCTGCGGTGTTTATGGGCTTGTAAGGTACTTCGAAGTCTTTACTTAAGTGCTGGGTTTTGAGAAACATTTTTTTAGTTCTGTAAATATTACTCACATAATCGAAGCCATTGTTTATGAAAGGAAATTTAATTATTTAAGAAGTGCTTCTAGCTGAATGTAACCTATGTTCTTTTCCCTTTTCGCTCCCCCCCCCCTTGCCTCTTCTTTAAGGGGCAAAATCTACAGGGGAGATGTTTTGGATTGTTTCGACGGCTCAGAATTAACGTTTTGCAAGAGTCAAAGAGAACTGGAACTTCAGAAGATCTAATGCTAACCCCCTTGGCCTTTTTGATGCTTTATATATTTAGCAAAATGCATTTTTACAATTTTGCTGCGGCTGATGTAGAATATACAGTGCAAGAGGCCTGCGTCAGGAGTTACCCCTCAATTATACTAAATTAATCTGTGTCACTCGGTGTATGGAATCAAAGAGTTAAAACAGGTTCAGATGCACAGTTGTGCTTATCAGTGTTGTTCTAAAGAATCTGAAGGGACTGCTAAACATCTGACATAATAAAAGCCTTTCTGGACCCCATGATCTGCCGTGCGCATCTGGCTCAGGATAACATCTAAAGTCCTTGTCCTCAGGTTGTGCGTGTTTAGTCTATTGCAGGGGTGGCCAATGCGTTGCCCTCCAGATGTTGCTTGACTACAGTTCCTATTATCCCTGACCTATAGCCATGCTGACTGGGGTTGATGGGGACTGTAATACAACATCTGGGAGACACCATTTTGGCTACCTTACGTCTACTGTCTATACACACCTTTGGCACCTGCATCGGTGGCACCATCTTGGGTTGAAAGGGTGGATATTTTTGGTTGGTTGGTGGAGATGGATGCTCAAAGGTCACATGAAAAAATGTGACAAGTTATAAGAGTAAATAGGTAAAGAAACTCGTATAGGATCCAGGAATAGACAAGTAGCCAATGTAAGGATTTAAGGAAGGGTGTCACATGCTCAGAGCAATGACAGAAGTGAATAATTTGGGTGGCAGAAAGTGTAAGAACTGTATGCATATTGCCTTGGCCCCATTCACACAGATAAGTCTACCCACTGACAATCTGAATGTGTGTAGGGCCTGTTCAGACAGTACACTTAGCATGAGTAGGTTGGGGGTGCACATTGAGTCTACATGTCATCTCAACCAAAAAAGGTTGTGATGTCTCAACATACATACATGATACTCTTTTATACAAAAGACTAAGGAAGCTTTATCAAAGCTGGTCTATGGTTCATTATGAAACCAATCCATTTGGGTGGAGGAAGGGGGTCATATCTGTTTTTGCAGCAAAGTGCTGGTTGGGAAAAGCTTCTCAGACCAACCACCAGCCTGCATTGAGAAACCACTTCAGCCTGTAGTAGCATATAGCAGGAAACAGGACAGATTCCAGCTGAGCTTGATTCACACAACCTATCCAGTGGGCATCAGCCTTGAGAAAAGCCCACCTTCAAAGCATTTCAACCAGTGCTGAGCTACTCTTGGCCTGTCACTGTGTGGTGGAGATACACAAGAAACTGCTTTATACCAGATCAGACTATTTGTCTATCTAAACCACATTGTCTATTCTGAAAGTAGCTCTCTCTAGAATATCAGGTCTGGAGACTGTTCTTTTAAAACTTCAGTTCAATCCTTCTAACTAGAGATGCCCTTCTTCATGCAAAAGATGGGCTCTGCCACTGAGCAATGGTTTCTCCTGAATACTGAGAGACACGCCTGCCTTAACAAGGAAAGTCCAGCAATAAGTATAGTTCAGTCATTTTTTAAAAATTCAAAAACTGAATAGTAAACATATAAGAACGATAACTAAAAGTGATCCCACTAGACATTGCCCTCAAGTACAGTACATAGAGGCCACCATAAAATTATCACAAGTGGTCACCATTAAACAGCAAACTGCTAAAAACCATACACCGAGTGAGCAAGAGACAGAGATCACCATCCAAATGGTTGGGGTGTACACAAAAATTCTTAGCTCAGCAACAGAAAGATGTTAGACTTGGGGCCAGACACAGCCCTGGGGAAAGCATTCCAAAGACGAGGAGCCATTGCAAAAAAAGAAGGCCCTTTCTTGTGTAACCACCCTTGGACCTCCCTTGATGGTGTTACCAAGAGAAGGCAACCCAAAGACAAACAGAGGATCTGAGGACGTTCATATGAGGAAAGGCACTATAAGAATCATCTAAAGCTTTATAGGTTAAAAGCAGCACTCTGACTTTGGCCCTGAAAACGACCCAATTCCAGTGGTGATGGGCCAGCCTGATCACACTTCCTGGTCCCAGTTACAAGTCTGACTACCAAACGTTGCACAGTTTTCAAAGGCAGCCCCATATTTAACACAATATAGTAGTCTAGGCACAAAATTACCAGAGCATAGTCAACTGAAGTCAAGCTATCTCCATCCAGACAGTGGGGCCAGCACCAAAGCTTGTAGAAAGTGTTCTGTCTCCCAGAAGCTACCCAGGCTTCCAATGACAGTGGTGGATCCTGAAGCAGTCCCTAAAACTATGAACCTGCCTTGAGGATTATTATACCAGAAGTTGAGCTAAAGTTCTTAAAATCAATCCATCATTAGCTCCTGGATCTCTAGGCATGGCTTAGCCTCTACACCATCACGCTCAGACTGCAAGATGCAGCAGATTTCAAAATGGATTGCATCAAGGCACAGTTATTCCTTAACCATGTGCTACGGAAAGAAATATGAAAACATGATTGTGTAAATAGAAAAGATTTCAGCGTTTGACAGCTGTTCTTTCATCACCCTTCTCTTTCAGGGCATTATCATTCCTCTGCAAACAGATTAATTCCCCCACTACCCATTTGAAAGCTGCAGCTCAGCAGAATATAAAGATGTGTGTCCAACAGACTAAACCTCACGTTTGCGAAATAGCTGTTAAAACTGTATGTTTGCATAACCAAGGGACATGGCAGCGCTGATGCATACTTGCTGCTCCCCCCCTCTCCCCCCCCCTTTGTTCTTTCTGACGGAATGAAGCAATGACCTTAAATTCTATATAAACATATTTCTTGGAAATAACGCCCCATGTGTTCTCCAAAGATTGTACTTCTGAGTGTGGACTGGGATGCCAGTCATATATGAGTAATATTAAAAGGGTAATATAACGGGAAGAGGGTGTAAGCCAAGGGCAATACACAGGATGTGAACATACTACATCACTCCTCTATTGGACAGTAAAGATGATTTATATAATCAAATCATTTTATGCAATCCCAAGAGAAGACTTGACCATTTGCCCAAATACAACTTAATCAGCAACTTAATTCCATCAGCGGTGGAATTCTTATTCACCGACATGGAATTTAGTGTGCATTAACACTACAGTGGTACCTCGGTTTACGAACTTAATCCGTTCCTGAAGTCCGTTCTTAAACTGAGGTGCACTTTCCCCAATGAGGCCTCCCGCCACCAGTGCCCATCCACTGTTCAGATTCTGTTCTTAGACCGAGGTAAAGTTTGCAAACCAGGACACTATTTCCGGTTTTGCGGAGTTCATAAACCAAAACATTCTTAAACAGGACTGTTCTTAAACCAAGGTACCACTGTACAGTGGTACCTCAGGTTAAGTACTTAATTCATTCCACAGGTCTGATCTTAACCTGAAACTGTTCTTAACCTGAAGCACCACTTTAGCTAATGGGGCCTCCTGCTGCCGCTGCGCCGCCACTGCACAATTTCTATTCTCATCCTGAAGCAAAGTTCTTAACCCGAGATACTATCTCTGGGTTAGCACAGTCTGTAACCTGAAGCGTATGTAACCTGAAGTGTATGTAACCCGAGGTTACATTTTAGAATATATTTTACACACACACACCACATCTTTTTTAAAAAAATCAATCAGCCCTGTGCACAGTTCTCCAGAAGCAAGATTTCAAAACTGAACTTCCAAATAAATAGCACCAGTGTGCTAGAATGGCATCTATATTCCTTGCCCACTGTTAATTCTACAGTGGCAAAGAGCACAAACATTTATGTGAACAATGAGTCAACTAGCTGAGATCCTTTCCAGAGGAAATGTTATTTTATTTGCCTAAGAACCGGCAAAAAAGAATAAGGAGAGTATCTAGAACAGCATTGGGCAACCTGTGCTGTTCCAGATGCTGCTGGAATCAGTTCCAGGCAGTGGGGACAATGCCCACGGATAATGGAAGGTATAATCCAGAAACATCTAGAACGCCCCAAATTTCCCATCCCTAATCTAGAAGCCCTGGAGTAGTATGAAAATGGCAACATTCAGAGGGACAGAGAAACTTGACCTTCATATGCTAAAATTTCTAATAAAAAGCACATCCAAATGTTATACAAAGTTTCATAAGGACAGCCAGAAATGCTTTGGGACAAAACTAGAACAAAAAAATAGTTTTTAGGGTTTTCCGATTTATATTTTGTACACGTGTAGCAGGTACCCAATTCCACCAACATAGATTTACAGCAGTCCTAAATTTTGCCAAATGTTAAACAAGGCAGCTACCACAAATAAGGAAATTTGTAGGCAACATACTTGTTGTGACCATTCTACAGATGGCAAATTTTGCCCCAGAGGAAATCCTGGGCACGATAAAAGCTGGTGAGGAAATATCTGATAGTTTGAGAGAGGCTTAAGTTCACATGGTTGACACACATTTTTATTTCGCCCCACTGCCAACTCTGGTTGAACAGGTTTTTCAGGCTTTTAAACAATTCAGTATAATACAATACAAAAAAGCCTGTCAACATTTCTGCTTACTGTTAAGATCTGTGGCCACCAATCAGTCAACCAGCTTCTCCAGCATATTGGAAATTAAAACCTGTTTACCAGAGATGAAAGTGGGAGGAACAATTCCTTCTTCAAACCATCATCAATTCTCTGAAAGAAAACTATTGTTTGTCTCAAGATTCAGCAACTTTTTTTGAGGAATGGGAAGAATATAAGGAGCAGTAAAGAAAGTACAGCCATGTGCTTGCTATCATTTCAGCATCACAGATACAAAAAACCCTTGCTCAGAAGGGGAATATTATTATTATTTTGTTTATGAAAGGATGACACAGAGAGCAAAGCCAACAAAGGTCCTTTTTAGAATTCCCATTTTTCAGAGCATGTAAGTAGCATCTCCAAACTATGGTCTGCCTTAACATAAAACCCACATTGAAGGAAAATCCGGTTCCTAAACCATACCTGAAATCCTGGATTGGATTATGACTTTAGCAGCACATGGATCAAGAAAGCTCAGAAAAAGACACAAAAAACCCAAATTGACTGATCAGCATAATAGAGATCCATAGAGACCAATTGGCATGATTTTTTACCCATTCTGGGATAAAGTGATGAAAGACTGGATATAAATCTAAATAAATGATAAAATTGCTTTCAAGAACCATACAGAAGGATAACTACTGCATCAACAAATAGTTCTAGCTGTCATTTATCAGCCAATCTGAAATTATCCATCCATTGCAAATTAAGCCAATAATAAATCAATATCTTTACTTTTAGTAAAACCTAGGTCCCAGTAACTGTCTTTGAGATTGGTGATAATTAATTCGATATTGTTTCTCTGCCCCAAGATTTGCTACACCCGCCTACACCCAAACATAGGTGCTAGTCAGTATTCCATAAGGGTACATTAGCTAACACAGTGTAGTCTCAAAACATCAAGATGTTACGCTGGCATTGCAGAGGCATCACAAACCGCTAAAGCAAATTATTTAGGTTTGGAGGTGGGGAACCCACAGAGAAGAGTAATGTTTTGTTGTCAGTACCATTGCTCCATTCATAATATATTGCATAATTATTAGGTTATCACGTTTCAAATAAATCTGCCGTTAGAAACAGAAACCATAAAATGTGATTGACTCTGCACCAACAATTACTCACTTGCAAAAATATTGTGCAAACAGTAGGATACAACAAGAAGAAGTGAGAAGTGGTTTCTTAGAGAGTCAGTCAATGAAAATCAAACCACAGTCTCTATTGGAAACAGGTTGGGATGGGGAAAGTTACAGGAGAAAGGGCTTATAAATTTCGAACCCCACTGGGAAACTGGGGCTAAATATTTTCAGATATTGTCTGCTGAAAGAAGAACACAGATGGATTTCATAGTGGAGACAGCACCACAACGAGGAGTTGGCAGAACTGTGGGAAGTGAGCAAAAATAGCCTACCAGCTGGGAGAGAAAAGCAAGTCAGATCTTGGCAAGTATTTAAACATGCAGTCAATGGAAAGGCTGGTCCAAGCGGAGGAGGCCTGATGGCTTGTTCTTCCCCCCATCTCTCCCTAGTAAGAAACATGTGCTCTCATGCAGATTTAGATTCTGATAGTGAGAGCCAGCGGGTGGTAAGACAGCACTGCATACCCATGGCAATACAAATCTGACTTATTAAACAGGGCGGCAAAATATGCAGGAATGGAGGAGACATGTGGCTCCATTCATTTCTGATTTTAATACGAGCCTACCTAATTTGTACTTTCTGAAACAATATGCAAACTGAAATGTAGGTATCCTTTGAAACTCGCACATCCCAGAATTCTCTGGTGCTGTTCTCCAAAGATGGTCAGTCTCCTTTTCATTGCAATCGCCATGAACTCTTGAATACCTCAAGGACTGCAGCTCTCCATATGACCCTAGCCAGACCCTGAGGTCATCCTCTGAGGTCCTGCTTCATGTGTCTCCTCTACGGGAGGTCCAGAGGCAAGCAACACGAGAACGGGCCTTTTCTGCAGTGGTTCCTCATTTGTGGAATGCTCTCGCCGGGAGGGGGGGTGACTAGCACCAGACAAAAATGTTCCTCTTTAAAGGTAAAGGTAAAGGGACCCCTGACCATTAGGTCCAGTCGTGGCCAACTCTGGGGTTGCGGCGCTCATCTCACTTTATTGGCTGAGGGAGCCGGCGTACAGCTTCCGGGTCATGTGACCAGCATGACTAAGCCGCTTCTGGAGAACCAGAGCAGCACACAGAAACATCATTTACCTTCCCACCGGAGCGGTACCTATTTATCTACTTGAACTTTGAAATGCTTTCGAACTGCTAGGTTGGCAGGAGCAGGGACCGAGCAACGGGAGCTCACCCTGTCCCGGGGATTCGAACCAGAGTCAATTTCCCTAACACCCCAGCAAGGTATTCAGGTGACTCTAGTAAACCAGTGGCTTCACTGAGCAAGGTGAATGCACACAACCATTTACCAACTGGGTTCCACCATAGGCTGCATACAACAGGTCGTGTGAGCCCCCACAGACAAAAAAATTATGCTGACCCGGTGAGCCTTCTCACCGCAGAGTAACTTGGCCTTCTATATCACTTAGTCAACTGGAACTGAGTATTTTTGCATACATTGGAGCACCAGTGGCATAGTGTGGGAGGCATGGGGACTCTGGCCCCAGGCACATTTTTTTGAGGGGGCACAACCAGGTGCCCCCACAACAGGCTCTCTCATTGGAGCCTGGCTCTGGTACACAAGGGACAGCTTCCTTGCACGACGGCCCACCCCTGCTGGGCACAGAAGCAGTCAGTCAGGATGGAGGAGGTCTCACAAGGGTTCACTGCAGCTCACCTGGGAAGGAATCAGGTGTATGAGGTAGAAACAACTCACACCCTTTCATCTACATCATGCAATGATGTGGATGACTTTGCATGAAAACGTGGATGATATTCTAATCAAGGTAAATTAATAGCTTGGGAACAAAACACATTTGGGAGGTTCCTCCTTCTCGTCGTCATCATCATGGACCTCCAGATGTCCTCAGGCCCATCAATTGTGCCTTGCCTGCCATCATCCACTCAAGTATTTTGACATTGAACAAAATAATTCCACTTATCCCAAGTAGCTACACATGCACAAGCAATCATATGAATAGAACGGACAAAGAAAACAGAGACGGACTGAAAGGAAAGGGCTTCTACCATTTTCCTAAGTCTTGAGAGGATGGGCCTGAGAACAAACAAATTCCACAAGAGGGTGCCATAACTGAAGAGGTCCTGCCACTTGCACTCACCAGTCTTGCCTCTGAAGGCCAGGTACTCAGAGAAGGGTCTCTCCTGATGACCTGAGTGCATAGGGGGAGGAAAGGTTACATATAGGAGAAGGCAATTCCACTATGTCCATATTCAAGAAAATGTATTCCCTAGGAAGGGATTCCCAGGTTCAATGTGAATGCTGATGAGAGGATTTCATAAGCATTTAGATTACCATTTTCCTGGGGTAGCGAATGTGATGTCCTCCAGATATTGTTGGACTACAACTCCCATCACCCCAACTGTTGGCCAGCCTGGCTGGGGCTGATGGGAATTGCAGTCCAACAATATGGGGGGCACCATGTTGGCTAACCCTGGCATATTCTACCTGCAACAGTGGAAACAGGGTTCAGATTAACTTCAGTGAACTTGCAAAGCCAGATCAAGTTGCAGCCTGACCAATTTTAAACCATCCACGAAAAGCTACCCATGTTTAATGGGTGTTTATGTAGGTATAAAATTCTACTCTAAAGTTGTGTGATTCTAAACAGACTTAGGATGGTATTTAACTAAGTTTCACTCAGAGAAGACCCACTGAAATTATTTAACATGACTAAATTGGGTCCATTAATTTCTACGGGTGGAATTTCATGTCCTGCTAAGGCAATTGCTCAGTGAGGGCAAGCATTTTGACTTGCAAGATGCAACAATCCTCTTTTTCCTTCCCCCATGCACTGTTCTGGGGTGGGGGGAGCATGTGGGTGAGTGGAAGCCCCATTGCACAAGCAGAGGTCCTTGCACAGGGCTTCCACTGACAGGACCTATTAGTTGAATCCTGCCCAAAGGTCTATTCCAGGGTTTCCCAACTCCCATCCTCCCTAGCTAGCAGGACCAGTGGCCAGGGATGATGGAGACCATAGTCCAAAAACAGCTGGAGACTCAAGCTTGGGAAACCTGGTCTATTCTAAGGAAAACTTAGTTGAATACCACCCATATTTCTCAAGCCTTACGGGGGGGGGGGATTTCAACTGGACGCGTTACATATCTCCCCCATTCCTCTCACTGTCAAAGTGCATTGTGTAAGTTATTTGAGGCAGAGACTTTCCTCTCACCTTTTAAAAAAAACAACCTTTGGTTACTCTGTAAAGTTCCTTTGTCGCACAAACAAAACAGTAATTATAAAATATATGATTGGGATATTGGGATATGAGTAAGGAAGAGCTTGAATAAATTCTCTACCACATCCATTTCTGAAGCTACCACACGTAAGACTCAAGGCATTTTTAGCCTGCACAATGCAGCTGGGGGAAAGAGATGTTCTCTACTGCTGAACCACTTAATGGTTCAGGAAGGTGATCCAGCTTACAGCCTAGAAACACGCAAGGCATGAAACTATGGTCAAGCATAACGCTTTCTTCTCCTTATAACTACTGCTTCTTCTTTCTGGGCAGATCAACCTGCACGTAAGCCAGCCAGTAAGCAGAGAGAGAGAGAGAGAGAGAGAGAGAGAGAGAGAGAGAGAAGAACAAGCATGTTTTTCTTGACCATCTATGCCAGCACTGCATTCCTACAGTGGCCAGCCTGATGTTCATGGGCAGTTCCCCAACAGGACATAGAATCATAGAATTGGAAGGGACCCTATGGACCATCTACTCTAATCCCCTCAATTCAGGAATATGCATCCATACATAGGATCAAACCCATGACCTTGGCATTATAAGCACCACACTCTAACCAACAGAGCTAACCAACTAGGCATAAGCACAAGAGAAAATCTCTTAGGGTGTGGAGTCTACAGCAGGGCCTTCAGGAGCTGAACAGAGTCTGTTACTGCATAAAAACACAGTACATTCTCAGTTTAATGGTAGGCTTATCACCAGCTGTCAACTATTCCATCCCTATTTTCAGAAGCAACCTGCTTCTGAAGACCAGTCAATGAGAGCAATAAGTAAGGGAAGACTATGGTATGGATTTACCCAAAAACATCTATCTTCCTGGTTGGGAACAGAATGCAGGAGTATATGAGCCTTTTGATCCAGCCAGGCAGAACTTTCCTTAGGTTCTTAAGCACAGCCTGTCCACAGAATGAGAAATACAGAGGAACGAGTTCCACACACTACACTGAAAGTATCTGTAGACAGAACCATCTTATAAATATACCGAGCAGCATGAGTTTTCAAAGACATTCACTTGCGAATTAAAGAATCACAAAAAACCAAACACAGAGACTTTCATCATCAAGCTACTATCCAGGGAAATGTTATATATAACTCAGACAAAAATCCTTTGTAATCATCCCACTAAAATGCAGTGACTAAATGCAGAGTGTGTGTCTGTGTGTGTGCACGCACGTGTGCTTTCCACTGGTGACAACTTCCCTGACCTATGGCAGTGGCGTAAATGTGAAGAGTATTCAAGTGGTGAATCTGTCCCACTAACTTCAGGTTGGCCTATATTCTATGGAGGCAATTACAAAACCACCACTTCCTGAACAGAATCTGAGTAATCAGGTTTCATTCAGGAAACTGTGGAGATTAGGAAAACGGCATTCAGCCCTTAACCCACAGGCAAAACACGTATTTGACTATAGGAAAGGGGGGGGGTTGGAATGCCTGTGACTTCTCTATATCACATTATCTGCTCTGTTCATTGAAAGGGCAGGATATAAACTAATTAAATAAATAAATAATCAATCAGTCTTAGTTACATATGTATAAAAGGTCCAGATATGCAACCAAATATCACTGGTGAGCAAAGAATACTGCATATTCCTCCCCTTTTTTTCTTTGCTCATGTAAACACAGACAAGTTGTTTTCTATTTTCATGGAGCGTAACAACCAAAGCTGCAACCGATTCAATTTTTTTTATCAGAATGATTGCTTGCTTTTCAGCTGCCTAATAAGTTAATCAATTTATTACATCTACATATTGACGAAATTAAGATCTAGTCTAGAAGCATTGTTTTGTTCTTAGATACTGAACCAGGTAAGAGACAACTGCAAAAGGTACCAAGCACAATAACATACAAAAAGCATACCTTTGGCATTTATTTTGCCCCATTTGCCTACTGCAGTATGTAAATTAGATGAAAAAATCAACAAGCACACCCCTAACTCTCAGGCCCGCCAATTTAGACCTTGTTAGAATTTGCATTTGCCAAATGCCCAGCTAAAGTTGGTTTTAGTAGGTTAATCTACTGCTTAAACACTTTGGGACTTCTAGCCTTACTAGGTGACACAAAAGTTAAAGGAATTAGCACCATTCATGGCTGCGAATAAACTGTTTATGAATGTCTGATACAAATAGTCTCTTGCATCTGATGAAGTGCACTCTGGCCCACGAGAGCTTACATTTGTTAGCCACTAAGGTGCCTTGAAATCTTGTTGTTTCACTATTCTCTTATTGTTGATATGAAGAGATGAGGATTGTTAAACACAATCCCTCGTGCATCTAAACAGTTAACATCGCTATTAACTCTTTCCTGAAAGAGATTAGTGAATTTGGGGGAAGGAGAGAAAGGGGATAGCTATCTTCAGCCACCTGTGGCATTCACATTACCCCTGATCATTGGCCAGGCAGCTGGGACTGATGGAAGGTGAAGTCCAACAGCATCTGGAGAGCCAAAGGTTCCCCATCTATTCCCCAGCAATTCTACTATATCATTAGGTAACTGTTCTACGTGCTTAAAATCATACGCTGCAATTACGCTAGTAGGATTGCAAGAATTTTGTAAGGAGGATTATGCGAAATATTGCAGAGAAAACTACAATAAGAATTATTAGTGAAGGAGTATTAAATGTAATACTGAAAATAATGAAATGCAGATTAAGTGATAAAGCCAGAAAAATCTTCAGATGCAGTTGATGGAAGTCCAAAACATTGTTTAAGATAAGAAAGTATGTTATATGATTTTTGGAAATTATTTGTAAAAATCAATAAAAATATATTTTTTTAAAAAAATAGTATTGTACACTGCATATACACCACACAGTTAAAGCAATTCCCCAGAAGCCTGGGAATGACAGTCTGCTAAAGGTGCTGGGAAATAAAACTCTATGAGGAGCAAAATACAATTCCTATTATTTTTCTGGGGTGGTAGGGATAGAGATGTGCTTCAAGTGTATGGAATGTTGGAAGGGACCTTAAAGGTCATCCATTTCAATGTCCTTCTAATGCAGAAAACCCACTACTCTTGCCCCCTCAGTTCCAGTCATTCTTACTACAGCACTACAGAACAGGCCAGTCCCTGCCCTCCTAATATTATAAGGAGTGGGGGCAGAGACAGCAGACACCTAGGGATGGAATTAAGGCTGTCTTGACGCATAATTTATAGGAGGAATTCAACACTCTTCTGGTCATTCCATCAGCACAAGCATTTCTGTTTGCTAGATGGAACAATATCCCTCTGTTCCCCTCTGTGCTATTCTAGGGGCTGTTTTCATCACACCTAAAGCAGATTTGGGGAAGCGAGAAGGGGCCACTCAGGAGGAAGCCCTGTTGCACTTGCTAGAGTCTTTGTGCTGGCTTCCTTAGTTGAATCTAGGCCTGTTTTCACTACATTCCACACCAGCACCAAATAGTCCCCAGCCTGACCCTATATTACAGAGTACAGGGTTCTCATATGCACAGATCCCTTGCAGTAGCAAGACAGGGATTACTTTCAGGAGCACACACATTCTGCACCAGCAGGTTTTTCTACTGCCAAAGAAAGGAGGGGAGGGGAAAAAATTCTCTGAGAAACTCCATCTTTCCTCATTAAATAACAACAACAACTATATTTGTACCCCATCTTTCTTCCAAGGTCCTCAAGGTGGCTTACATAGTTCTCCTTCCCTTTTTTTTGCCTCACAACAACCCTGAGAGGCTGAGAGTAGGTAACTGGCCCAAGGTCACCCAGTGAGCTTCATGGCTGAGCGGGGATTTGAACCCTGGTCTCCCAAGTCATAGTCTGACACTCTAACCACTACACTACAGTGGCTTACAGTACTTGCTGTGCTCACTGTAAAGGTAAAGGTAAAGGGATCCCTGACCGTTAGGTCCAGTCATGGATGACTCAGGGATTGCGGTGCACATCTCGCTTTACTGGCCGAGGGAGCAGACGTTTGTTCGTAGACAGTTTTTCTGGGTCATGTGGCCAGCATGACTAAGCTGCTTCTGGAGAACCAGAGCAGCGCACGGAAACGCCATTTACCTTCCCGCCGGAGCGGTACCTATTTATCTACTTGCACTTTGATGTGCTTTCAAACTGCTAGGTTGGCAGGAGCAGGGACCAAGAAACGGGAGCTCACCCCGTCACGGGGATTCGAACCGCCGACCTTCTGATTGGCAAGCCCTAGGCTCAGTGGTTTAACCCACAGCGCCAACTGCGTCCCTTTGTGCTCACTGTGCTTATCACTAAATCCACAGAACAGGAAGCAGTTACATCGCAGGGGAGATTAAGGCAAATGAAAGTGCACCTGGTCACATGTATGCAGATTTTACTCAAAGGAACACAAGAAGGCTGCAGTTGGTTCCCAGTTCCTTATTCAACCCAAGAGCTGCATGAGCATGATCTGGACAAGGAACTGAAGTTTACACACCTCTGCAGTCCAACATAAACTTTGAGCGACCAGAAATCACATATGCCTATGTAAACACCAAAGGAACAAAAATTCAAAATGAAATCTGTCCTGTACTGTAACAACTCTGCTGGTGTTAGAAATTGTGTAAGACCTGGGCAGGGGAATCCTCTTTCACAACTTCTTTAGAAATGCTGGGTTGGATCCCGGCCGCTGAGCGGAATTTAGTTCTCAATGAAACCAATGGGACTTAAACTGACCATTACTAACCTGTCCCATTTATTTCAACAGGACCTCAGTTCAGCTAGCTTATCAAACAATCCCATGGCTGGGTTGTCTGCAAACAGTTTGGTAAACCAAATTCTTTGCAGTACAGAAAACAAGTCTTTCCAAGCAATTGCCATCACACAAACAGAAGCTGAGGATAGAGATGCCATACACAAGTGTGTATGCCAGGGTGTGACCAGCTCCTCTGACATGAGGGTGACTTCCGAGGGCCATGTGCCAGTGGTCAGAGGGGTGAGAGAAAAACAGTGGATGCAGCAACAAACACACCTGTTACCTTTGTGCAGTAAGTTAGTTTCTACACTCATGCATGCACTCCAGCCAAACAAAACTACTCAAGAAGAGGGCAAAGCAGGGGCAATGAGGGGTGTGGCTGGGGAGTGGGTGTAGCCTAGGGAGAGTGCCGTAGGTGGGGCAGAGAGGCTTGGAGAGCCCTGGGCCTGAGGTTCCCCACACCTGGCTTCTATGCTAATTCTAAAAGCCTCTGAACAGAGATGGGTAAGCTGGGGTGTTGAATATTAAAGGACTGCATATATATATAATAGGAATAATAATAACCCAGTGGAATGGAGAGAACCAGTGAAGCATTCTCACTGGTTCAGAATACAAACACTATAGGAAGGACAGGTTAGGGCATAAAAGGTTGGTGTGTCAAAGGGGGAACAGACTGAAAAACCCAAAAGGGGAAGACACCTTCACAGCATCGCTGTGGGTGGCAAGACAGGTCCCAAAGTAATGATGTACTTGGAATGTACCTAAATGCCCAGGGTGATCTCAAGATGGAGAATGCTACCAAGGAGGCCTCTAAAGGAGGAAGTGTTATAGTAATGGGCAGGATGGATACGTGCATATTATGGTCTCCACTAAGAACTAAAATGTCAAGATACACTAAATGACTATAATGCAGAACAGATAGTCATAGAACCTAAAAAAAGGTGAGGCAATCCTGGATTGAAACTTAAGTGGTGCTCAGGACCTGGTGGGAGATGGAAGTGTTGTCAAAGGGACTGGAAACAGTGGCCATAGTAATCTCAAATTCAGCATTTACATATGTAGACAATTGTCAAGGAAGTCCAAGGCAGGCACATTTGACTTCAAGAGAGGAAACTCCTTGAAAGTTGAAATGGAAAGTCAAGAGGGTCAAATCTCCCAAGAATGCAGGTAGCGGTTATTCAAAACTGCAATAACAGAAGCCAACTTTGAACGTACAATATGTTGCAGATTAGGAAACAAAGCTTCAAGGACAATAGGAAAGGTACCACGAAGGATGTAAGCATGGTTAATGAGAGATGTATATACAGTGATAACTCAGGTTACATACGCTTCAGGTTACAGACTCCGTTAACCCAGAAATATTACCTCAGGTTAAGAACTTTGCTTCAGGATGAGAACAGAAATCACACCGTGGTGGCGTGGTGGCAGTGGGAGGCACCATTAGCTAAAGTGGTACCTCAGGTTAAGAACAGTTTCAGGTTAAGAACGGACCCCCGGAACGAATTAAGTACTTAACCCGAGGTACCACTATAATTAGGCATGGTGTGGAAAACATGAAAAGGAGAAGGTTTTATCCCCCTCTCATAGTGCCAGAATCCAGAGTCACAACATCATGAGAGAAGAGTTTCCAGCTACCCCACACTTTGCCTTTGGAAGCCTTGCAAGTTGCTGCAGGAGAGGGACTGTAAGTGACATGATGGGAGGGGAGTTTCTAGGACCAAGGTGACACAGTCAAGCTCCCTGGTTATTTTTGCTAGTGGATATTAGATGTTGATGTAATCTCATTGTATTTATGGTACAGGTTTTTTTGCATGCTTTTATATACAGGTGAGGTAGCTGTGTTGGTCTGCCGTAGTCGAAACAAAATAAAATTCCTTCCAGTAGCACCTTAGAAACCAATTAAGTTTGTTATTGGTATGAGCTTTCGTGTGCACTGGTATCTGAAGAAGGGTGCATGCACATGAAAGCGCATACCAATAACACACTTAATTGGTCTCTAAGGTGCTACTGGAAGGATTTTTTTTATTATGTTTTTATATGTTATTGTATTGCTGTTATGCAGGTATTATGCTATTATGAAATTGCTTTTGCACTATTTGATTCTGAAATTCATTCCTGTTTTGTAAGCTGCTTTGGGTGTGATTTTTGTGGGGGAGACATACAAATAAAATTATGAATGAATGAATGAGAGCCATCCAATAAAGCCGATTGTTGAGATTCAGGGCATACTAAAAGAAGTACTTCTTCAAGCAGCACATAGTATTTGCTACCACAATATGTGGCTTCCAAGCTTGGGTAGCTTTAAAAGGGGGACCATACAAATTCATGGAGAAAAGGGCTATCAATGATAACTGGTCATGATGGTTGAATACTTCAGTGTCAGAGACTGCATGCCTCTGAATAATCATAAGGATCTGGTTGGCCACTGTGAAAATAAGTTACTGGGCTTAGATGGGCCTTTGATCTGATCCAGCCGAGCTCTTCTTACTTTCTTAAATAAATCAGTCAGTCAGTTGAACCAATTCCTCAAAATGTGGTGCATTTACAGTACACAAAAAGATATTGGTGAAGGGTGTTATTTATGTTTAAATGGATGCACCCACAAGTCTGGGTAATCAGTGAGCAAAAAGAAGCATTCACAGGCAGAACATCGTTCTGGATGAAAAATGATAAATATGCATGGAAATAGCACACCTGGAGTAGCATCTACACATCAGTCACTGCACTGGGAGCAACCAACTAATCTGAGGTTGAAGAAATAAAAGACTTGGAGAAAGAATGAATAAAGGTTCATGATATAAAAAAGGTAAAGGGACCTCTGACCATTAGGTCCAGTAGTGACAGACTCTGGGGTTGCGGCGCTCATCTTGCTTTATTGGCTGAGGGAGCCGGCGTACAGCTTCCAGGTCATGTGGCCAGCAGGACTAAGCCGCTTCTGGCAAACCAGAGCAGCGCACGGAAACGCCATTTACCTTCCCACCGGTGTAGTACCTATTTTTCTATTTGCACTTTGATGTGCTTTCGAACTGCTAGGTTGGCAGGAGCAGGGACCGAGCAACGGGAGCTCAGCCTGTTGCGGGGATTCAAACTGCCGACCGTCTGCTCGGCAAGTCCTAGGCTCTGTGGTTTAACCCACAGCGCCACCCGTGTCACGATATATCTTGCACCACAATTCTAAGGAGGTCCATTGGGCCACATGGTGGGATATATAGTAAGTACATTACAAAGCTTGTTTGGAGGTTCTAGCAGGGGAGTGCAGCAATCGTGTATCCTTGACCAAAGAATGGTACATGCCTTCTACCTGGGATGGTCGTCCTCTCGAATGCACAGCTTCAGGAGGGACGCATATGAAGCTGCGAGGGAGGAAGCGGACACCTGACTAGCCAGCCAAATCAACCAAATCAACCCTGGCAAGCAATGGGGTGACAGATGTCACAGCCAGATCACACCACAATTCTAAAAAGGTCCATTGGGTCATATGGTAGGATAGAAATACATTACAAAGCTAATAGCCAAGGTTGTGCCATGGTCCAAAGGGCACTCTGGGGCCTATTCACATGACCAATGCATGTAGCTTTTATGTGGTCATCTCCACTAGTCCCCATTCAAAGGTGGCATTTAAATCATGTTAATTCCACTAAGAAAATGAAGTAGGCGCTTAACAGGATTAAGCAAGTTGACTCAGAAATAGGTATTACCAAGTTCAATGGGGCTTGATCCCCAGTAAGGCTGCTTAAGTAACTGTCTCCACTCATCTAGGAATAAACCTCATTGGACACAGTGGGACTTCTGAGTGAATGTGTAGGATAGAGCTGTATGTTTTTCCTGTTCAAAACCAACACGACTTCAGGATGCTTCACTGAAAGGTGCCCAGAGACAGTAGCACAGTAGTGTATTCTGTTTGCTCATAATGGACCAGGGCAGGAAAGAAATAGTTTGCTAAGAGAAGACAGAGCTCCACCCCCCTTCAGTTCCAAGACAGCAGGCAACATACTACAAACCAAGTACCGGTAAAACCTAAAACTTAAAGCAAGGGACTCTTGGTCTGGCAGATCATTAATTGAAAACCTAGCTCAGTATTCCCACGCTGGAATGGCACAACCTCGGAAGCACTTCAGAATAAAGCAAGCCTCCCCTCCAGCCCCTCTCAACAAGTGACAAGTAATAATTAATAATAATAAATTTATTATTATCTATACCCGGCCCCATCTGGCTGGGTTTCCCCAGCCACTCTGAGTGGCTTCAAACACATATAACACATATAATCAGGTTTACTCTGGATTGGAACAGGACAAACAGTGCAATCCTATGATCTTGTGTATGTCTACTTAGAAGTCCTATTGAGTTCATTGGGCCTAACTCCTAGTTTGCCCAATGAAATCAATGGGGCAAGTTAGTCATGACTTCACTTAAGCCTCATTGATTTCAATGGGAATAAAGTTCAAGTAACTGAGCCAGATCAAATTCTCAGTATGGGAGCTGAGGCTGCTTCCGGAATATATTTCCAGCTAAACTCTCTCCTGTGGGTCCTGGCTTTGCTGAAGACAAAGGAAGCGTGCACAGGATTTGGGCAGGACCATCCTGAATTTCTGCTGCTACGTACTATTTGTGATACCCCAATATCACCCCCAAAAGGGGGTGGAGTGGAGAGGAGGATCATACACACACCCCCACCCCAAAATAGGTGTGTGTTGGAAGATTGACCTAAAGCAATTCATTGGATCCTGGCTTTACTAGAAGGCAGGGGCATAGCTAATGGCAGGCAGAGAGAGGAAGCTGACCCCCCAAATCAATAAAAATAAATGCATAGTTAAGAGGTTCTGGCCCTCTAACAAAAGGCCTGCCCCCCCCAAAAAAAATCCTGTCTACGCCCATGCTAGAAGGCAGCTTGTTTTGGCTTTCATCCGGAACCGTAATCCAGATAGCTGCGTGTTCCAGTTCGAAAACGTTTCTCTCTTTATTGGAAGTTAAAAAATGATTCTGCTGTGTAAGTATATTGGAACTCAACTGGAATATGGCACAGGGAGGAAAAGAAAGCCAATAAACCCTAGTCACACTTACCTCGGAATAAGCCCCACTGGATTCAGGAGGGCTTACTTGGAAGTAGCATGGCTAGGCCTGCGCTCCAACTAACTACCTCACCACCAGTGAAGGGCACTGAGAGCTCAGCCAGCGATTCCTACCCCTCCTCCAATCCCCCCGCCCCCCTGCCAGCCCTTCTTCCAGGCAACCGGCGCTCGCTTTTTACCTGGCTGTACTTGGCCTCAGGCTCCATGGAGCTCTTGTCCAGCCCGTTCACCGCGACGTGCTGCGCTGTGGCCGCGAAGCCGCTTCTGCTCAGGCTGCTCCATTCTTCCACCTTGGGGCTGTGATAGGGCGAGCTGTCGCTTACTGCGGGCAAAGACAGGGCAAAGGAGCGTCAGCTAGGGGCGCCGGCCTCGGATCGGGGCTCCCGGGAAAGCAGAATCGTGCGCAAGGGAGAGCCGGGTGCAAGGGGTATAGCCAGGGAGGGACAGGGGGGCAGCAGCTGTCCCCCACCCCACAATCAAGAAATTGTAGAAAGATTTTGACACATATATTATTCTTTTTAGCGCTTGGGGTCAAAAGAAATTTAAAACAACTGTGGCTGAGACATTTCTTTCCGAATCTGCTAGACAGAGCCAGAGGATGATGATAGGTGGGTGTCCTCCCGTCCTCCCCCAATAAATTCTGGCTACGCCCATGGCCGGCTGGGGTTAGCATCTCCACCAGAGACTGAGGGCCCGGCTCCTTCCTCCCCCCCCCCGTGAAAACCCTCATCTTACATGCACCTCGTTAGCCAAGGTCTCCCGGGCAAGGGAAAGGGCGACTGACCCTCGTGCCTGACTGCACTGACTCGGAAGCAGGTCCCGATCATGGAACTGTAGAGCTGGAAGGGATCCCCCGAGTCATCTAGTCCAGCCTCCTGCAACGCAGGAATATGCAGGTGACCCCTAAGTTGGTCATCGAGGGGGCGGCAATTCTGGCTTCCTTGGGTGCTAAACCCCTTTTTTGCAATCAACGGGGCTTGGAAACCTCCTTCCTAATGGAGGCGGGCTGGGGGTTTCCGTGCCATTTGTTCCCAGATCTTCATTTCCTCCAGCCTGAAACCGTTTCCCCCCGCCCTCCTTGGGAGGAAAAGTCGTGAAACTAATCAAATTTGCTTGAAATCGTTCAAATCAGTGGTATTTGTTTCTATTTAATGCGCCTAGGATTTAAGGTTTCGGGTAGTCGGAAATCAGCCGTCTCGATTACCACGGCTCTTCAAGCCCCGTGGGCAGCCCGAGCCTAAAAATGTTTACTTTGAAGTAAATCCCATGACGTTTCATTCCCAACTAAATGGGTTTAGGGTTGCAGCAGCCCTGCAGCCAGGATCCCACGCACGTTGACTCGGAAGTGAGTCCCACTGAGTCCAGCGAGGCTTACTCGGGAGTAAGTTTGCCGAGGCGACACTAGTATACCGCCTCCGCTGGGTTTATATGGTTTCGACAGCGGTACTTCCCAGGCGCTGGATCTCGCTCGAGCCTGGAATGTAGTTTTGAGGACTGCGGTGCCATCGCAACCGACGGGACCCACATCCCAGAGCAAATCTGCTCCAACGGAGGCCTCCTGTTTAAGTCAAGGGATTCAGCCTATTAAGGCTTAGTAAATCAGGCGCTAGATCGCTTCTCTCACCACCATCCAACATGAACATTACCAAAGAAATAAATGGAAAAAATGAATGAAAATGAAAGCAACAGGAGGCCCCGACTTGGAAAAACGTGGGACCTCTCTTCGCAGCGCAAGCTTCTGGTAACACCTCAGCCGGTATCTGCCAGGCTTTGCCCATCAATAAACAGCGAACGCTATTTCAAGCTGTGGTTTTAACACAGGCTCATAATGCGCCGCACACACCCGTCCCAGAGTCTTCTTCTTTTCTGAAGGTCTCGTTCCTTCTCTCCCTCCCCCGCAGTTAAAGTATATTCGGGGTGCGGGGGCGGCAGGCCGAACGGAGTCCCTTGATGCAAACCCAGCTTCCCGCCTCCTGGCTCCGTGAATGATTCCAAGAGACGGTGGACTGCCAGCTGACCTGGCGAGGAAGAGGCTTCTGAAATTGTTAAGCAACAGCGCAAACTCGGGATCACTTAACGGAGGCTATTTATTGCCTTCGCTGCGAAGAGATACTGGTTTTGCACGCGTAAAGTACAACCACGAGGGGTTCGAGGAAGTGGCTGCAGACCTGGACACGCTCGCCTGAGAGTAAGTCCCATTGGCCTCAATGGCGCTTACTTCTAAGGAGACACGCATGCAACTGCGCAGTAAGGAAGTAAATAAAACAGGCTGAATCCAACCCATCTCCTCCCTGCCTAGTGCGTTTCCACAGCCTGCAAGCTGGAAACTTTTGCTCCTTCTTTTAAAGTTCAAGTAACTGAAACCCCAATCCTACGGTCCGATAAACAGCTATTTATAAGTACTTATTTCTGAATAAACGTATAAAGGAGCAGGATGCACATATCTCCCAGTAGGACTCACTGCCGAGGAATGTGTTTCCTCGGAAGTAAGCCCCTCTGTGGTTAAGCGCGCTTACTCGACAGCAAACGTGTTTACGATTTCAGTTTTACCATGTTAGAAAGGAGAGAGCTCTGAGCTCCCACAAACCAACACTGGAAAACCTGTCTGCCTTCCTTTCCTGGAGATCGCAGTTAATGTCCCTGATACAGAGAAGCTGCGATCCTAATAATATTCTGAACCACAAACAAGTTCCAGTGAAATCAAAGTAACACAGATATTCAGCTGAGCATAGGGGTATATTAAGTTTAAAGGGGGGCGGGTAATTTTAGCTCGTAAAAGGGTATTTGCTGCGGCTGCTTCTTTTTAAAAAATAAACATAAATCTACGTTAATACTTCTGGGGGGAAATTTGACTGTAGTTTGACTACAGTCTGTGTTTGACTATAGTTGTGCAAACATTAGATGTGCTAGATACATAGATACAAACACACGAATCAAAGTCTCCTCCAAACTTTTTCAGCCTGTATGGGTCTACCAAAGGAGAAAGCCATGCAAATGACCAGTAGCTTTATCCACCGGGAAGCTAAGCTTAACTTCATACTTCACACACAAACTAATTCTCATTTAATTATTCGCAAAAGGACAAACCACCACGAACACCTGCAGAATTAATGAATTGTGTTAAATTTCCGCTTAGCCTGATGGAAGGTCTTTCCTCCTAACACTTTGCCTTGTGACTTGTGATTTGGGTCGCCTTGTTATGTCCCTGTCCAGCACCCGTATAATTCTGTTTGCCTTTTAAGTCCCATCCTAAACGCGTTTCTAGTCACTGAGTTTCCAACAGCCTGATAAACACAATTCATTAAAAAAAGAGAGAAAAAGAAAAAAGCTACCTAGTTTTGGACTTCCCCAGCCTCAAAGGCCACCACTTATGACAGAGTGAACTAGAAGTGGCCATTCATTCCAGTCACTCACTTCCATGAATAAACGGTAATCGATAATAGGCAATATATTTAATATCAGAGAATTGGGGGGGGGGTGGGTTTACAGGGCAGTATGGCGTCATTTTAGCACATATTCTGGTTTCACGCCTGAATCCACTTCATCCAGAGTACCCCAACTGTATTTACTGGCTCCATGGGTGGATTGAAGTCTTACAGTGACATCCCATACCTGTCTATTAAAAGGTAAATGCCACTGAGTTCGAGACTGGGTTAAATTAACAACGTTCAAATAAGGAACGGAAATGCATTTGGAGCGTTCCAAATAATTGGATTCCAATCTTGTTCTGCGCAGCGTTTAAGCGCCCTTGAATTAACAAGTGTTTACTTCCAAGTAGACATGTTTAAGGCACATGTGGACGGGCAGATCTGACATTCCATTCCACCTTCCACACTGTTTTCAACGAACCCCACCCCGCCCCCAAACTCCAGCGCCCAGTTATTCCATCCTAACACAAAGGAAGGAAATTATTTGGGCCTATCTGGATTAAGAAAAACTCTGCAGTTGTTGAAAGTCACCCATCATCCTCTCTTGCTGACAGCCCCTGCGTAGTGATAAGTATCTTTGACATAATTATTTTCAAGGTCGATTTGATGGAATAGTGTCACATTTTACGGCAGGAGATGCATAATGAAAACTAACTCGCAAATTACTACGGAAGGGGTTTTTTTTTAATTTGTTTGAAAAATTTAGCTTGCAACCTATATCCTGTTACGGGTGGAGGAGGCAAACCCCGCTGAGCTCCATAGGACTTACTTCAGAGTCGACCGGTACAGGATTGCACTGTTGGAAAGCTGCGCGGTTGCAACAGCCACTAGAAAACGGAATGTTTGCGTGTCTCTATCCTAAACCTGCATCAATATTAGAGCCTACTTCCAGATGTGACTATGATCCCCGCCTCTTTTGTCATGAAGCAAGTGCCTTTGAAATCCATGAGGCCAGTTGACTTCCTTCCAAGCAAGAACCCGTAAGGATTTAGAGGCGAGAACACTTGGATCCTAAGATAGGACTGATTGGGGGCAAGTCCCATAGATTTCAACCGAATCTTCATTCGAAGCCATCAGCGAAAGCTGACAAACGCAGCGAGCCTTCGATGGGACCCACAAGCCGGTTAAGCCAGGGCGTTTAGGGTGCAAACAGAACCTTTTAAGCGCAAACACTTGGGGGTTTTATTTTATGAACTCCTTCCATCAACAGGCCGTTGGAAACTCGGTGGATGCCCTAAAGGGCGAAGGAAATGGTACGGGTGCTCGGCAGGGACATAGAGGAGGCCCTCGAAACAAGGACGCGGGGCCCCCCCTCCTCTCCGGGACGAAAGAGGGGAGCCCCCCAGCCGCTGGTTTCTTCCCTTCCTCGCGCTGGCGCACGTCGAAAGTTGTCTTAAGAAAGCGAGCTGTCTCTGCGAGCTCCCTGTTCTGCTGATCTCTCACTTTCCCATGAATAGGGGCTTCCTTTCCGTGTCAGCAAGGTCAGCTTATCCTATAAATCAAGGGCAAAGCGCCCTCAGATGCAGCTCCGCAAACCGGAGCGGGGAAGGGGAAGGGGAGGGAGCGGAGGAGGCCAGGAGACGGGATGGAAAAGCCTCCTTGTCATTCAGATCCCACCCGCTTGCCCGGCTCCCTAGGTAGGAGGCCTTGGCCACTATGGCTCTAAGAAAAAGGAGGTAATACACGCCAAGTCGCGTATCGCTCTCGTGCAGCAACTTCTCTTTCCCCAGCACCCACCCACAGGGGCACGATTAGCATTTGCAAATCTTCCCCCCTCCCTGGAAAATGCATTGTAATTTTTAAGGGCTGGCAGCATTTATTTCTTGCAGAAATTCCAACTGGAATCTTAAAAGTGAGCTAAGAAAAGTTAGAACCTAATGATTAGCTATTATTATTATTATTATTATTATTATTATTATTATTATTATTATTATTATTCTGCCCTCAGCATGCAAAGCAGTGTGAATTTTTTTAAAAAAACACCCTGAATATTTTATTAACATGGTTTTTTAAAATTATTTTTTTGCCAAATCATACAGCAGCCATAATCTAAAAAATAGTGTTTAATGATAAAAGTAGGTAGAATTGATGGGGGGAGTTAGACTATTGGGAGGAGTTGACTAGATTTACAGACACCTTTTTGGGGGGGGGGACTTGGCCCCATTAAAACCTATGAGACCCCCCTAGCGAGATCGTTTGTGTAGCATCACATTTTGAGATGGTGGGCAAATATCTGATGCCGTGTGTTTAGTTTGAGTGTTTCACTGTTCGGTTCAATCGCTCTTGCCTTTTTGTAACGGCAAGGTTTCGATTTCTGGAGCAAAGTAAGGAAAAGCGAGCCGAGCAGCAGTTCTTTGGAAGGGGCTAAATGCTAGTTAAACATCGGTAGTTTCAGTTTTCTGGACCACCGCTTTGGAGGAAAACAAAGTGAAGCAAAAGAACGAAAGCAATTAGGTGACATTTGAACTTCCTGTCTGAGCAAATTTGGTCTGATTGCGAAAACTGGTGGTGGATTTGCCTGCAATTTCAAGGAGATGCCTTTCCTGTAGAATCCCTGACATGAAAGCAAACAGGCACAAAGAAGGCCTGGCAGGGGAAAAAAGCAAATATACCTGATAGCTTCTCTCTTTTTTTGCATGCTTGCCTATTGCTTTGCTTTTGCATTATTCATCTATAACTCAGACATTTAGATTTTTAGGATATATTAAAATATGTATAATCTCACACACCATTTGCTACCTTTTTGCCAAACTGAAGGTGACATTTAAGCATTTGAGAAAGTCAGCTATAGTCTACAGAAACATAATGGCACAATAAAATTGTTTTTAGAACGCCACAGGATTCTCTATCGTTTTAACACCCTCATATGTTTATATAACTATTACTACCAGGTATATAATAACAGCAAAGAGGATTGTGACACCTTAAAGGCTAACAAATTTATTATGGTATAAACTTAGGCCATATTAAATTTTTAAAAGATGTCACAAGACGGTTGCTTTTGCTGGGGCAGATTAATATGACTAGCCATCTGAAAATAGGCTGTATTATGTTATATTTATTAAGAGGTATACTTGTAAGGCAGGAGTTACACAAACTAGGCTTTCCAATACAGTGCCATATAACATTAGCAAACATATCTTCAAATATGCAGATAAGCTTGAGTGCCACATCACAAACACATAGCCGCAGCCCAGTTTAAAAAATGAGATGCAGGATTGTTTATTGAGAAATAAGTCCTACTATGCTCAATGGCACTTAATCCCAAGTAAGCATATGTAGGAATGAAGCCTAATTGTGGTCTCTGAATAGGCCAATCCTGTGCATGTTTGCTCATAAGCAAGTTAAACTAAGCTTAATGGAAGTTATTCCAAAGTAAATGAGCCACTTATTGGGCCATAGATTCAATCAAACTGGGTTCTATTTAAATTTGGAATTTGGTAATTTAAAATGAAATTGAGAGATTGTGTGTGTGTCCACACACAAACACAACATATTTGTTTTCATGCATTTGATTTTTGTTAGCTCAAATTAGTTTGAGGTACTTTGCAAATATATACAACCCAGTCAGACAGGCTGGATACAAATAATAAAAATATTATTTCTGCTTAAATTGAAATGGGCCATTTAGGAGATATACCCAAAGCATCAGCCAAATGTCATCTGGGAAGCTGAAATTCCCACCAAGTAAGATGAAGATTATTTCAAAGCAGATGTGCTAGCTAGAGGTTCAGGGGACATCATCCGCAGGGGGGGTTATCTGTAGCTTTTATCTTGGGCGAAGTTGTGAAGGATTTCTATTTCAATTTACACCTTCGCCAAGGTAACATTGGCAGGATTTGGTACCGAGGAGATCTTCTAACTTGTAAAGAGATGAACCCACCCCACATCACCCCACAAGTAGGCCCTGGGCCCTCTGGGGGAGGAGCTCAGGGGGTTCCTCCTTCGGTTTGGCTTGCCACTTCCTGCCCTAATCACCCGAGGTCTCCAGGAGCGCTTACCTTGGTCGGTGATGGACCTGATTCCTAAGATGTCGGTGACGGAGTGGGAGGAGGGCCACGTGCGAGGCATATGGACGGCGCTGTGGATGGTGGGCACCCCGGGCGGGGTGGGCACCTTGGCCCCCGCCGCCGCCGCGATGGGGCTGGGGTACGAGTAGATGTGGTTGTAAGGCAGGGCGGGCTGCGGGGCCGCCTGGTGCTGCTTGTAGGAGTCGTAGTGGCTCTGCTGCGAGAGGTTGCCGATCTTGTTGCGCAGGATGCGGCTGATGGAGCTGACCGAGGGCACGTTGTACTTGTCGCACACGCCGTCGGCCAGCAGCCGGTCTCGGATCTCCCAGGCGAAGATGCCGGGGTCCCTTTGTTTGTAGGTCCGGATATGCTTCACCACCGTGGGCGTGGTGACCCGGGGCTTGCTGCCCCCGATGGCCCCCGGTAAGATGGAGCCCGTCTCGTTGTAGCGCGCCAGGATCTTGCTGACACAGCCGTGCGAGACGCGCAGCTGCCGGCTGATGTCGCACGGCCGGATGCCCAGCTGGGCTAGTTCCACAATGCGGAGCCGGATAGCGTTGGGCAACGGGCGCCCGTTGACGAAAACCCCGCCGAGCTGGTTCACCTCCCCGAAGGCTGGCTCTGTGGGGAGAAGCACACGCACCGCCACATAGGACTCGCTCGGGGGAACAGGCGCAGCCCCGACGCCCCCCCCAACCCATTTCTAGCCTGGACCCGTTTACTTGGGAGGAGGAAGCCGCCCCGCGACTGCATTCCCAGGGATCGGGCCAAGCGCGCCACGGAGCTGGAAGCAAGTTCCACGCAGAGCCGGGCCTCGCTTCTCCCTCGAGGTACGACTCACCGACCTTGGCCATAAGCGAGGCCCGCGGGAAATGGTCACAATCCTAGGCATGCTTCCCTGGGAGTAAGGCCCCCTGAAGTGAGCGGGGCTTTCCTTCCAAGGTTTGGGCTCGGGCTGCCAAAAAAACCCAAAAAACTCTTTTCGGACCGCGGTGGCCCACCCGTCCGGAGAAAATGCTATTTTTGAGGAGGGAAATCTCCTCACGAATCTCCATCCTAAAGCATCCGTCTGCAGCTCTGGAACGGGCGCAGCAGCAGCCCGGGCCGCGATCCTAAAACACCCAGGCTTGAGAGGGAGTCACTTATGTGGAAACCACCGTTTTGCAATGAGGCGGGACGGGAGGGGGTGAGAAAGTTCGCACCGAGGCGTTACTTGGAAGCAAGTCCTGCTGAAACGGGACCCGGGCTGCAATTTAACCCACTCACCTGGGAGTAAGCCCCCTTTAGCTACAAGAGTGCTTGCTTCTGAGTAGACACAGCTAGAATTGCGCTCTTAAATGCAGATCCAGATACGAATAAACAAAACGAAAGGACGGTTGTCGACCACTAATTTATGCCCCCTCTTCCTGTTCCTCCCCCCCCTCTCTTTTTTTTAAAGAGTATGATTAAATTTATCTGGTCTCGTTCAGCCTGGAAAATTTAAGTTCTGGGAAATGCAGGCGAGGCAGCGGCGGGAGCTCCTCTCCTAAGCCAGCAGCGCTTGGGAGATTCTCTCAGAAGTACTGTACAAGTAGCTTAAAGCTAAGGGCGAAACGCACGGAAAGAGGGCACCTCGGGGGACGAGGCGCCCGAGCTATCTGCCTCCCTCCGGGCGAGCCCCAAATTACAAGCCTAGCCTGATTAGGATCGCCCGCTGCGGCTGAGGCTGCTGACCCTTCGCGCGTCCCTCCAACTTGTAGGAACAAGAGCGAAGTCGAGAAGGCGCCGCTACCAGCTCCTGCCTCGCCAGCCCCGCACCCTCCTGCCTTCTCCCTCCCCGGCCCAACTTACCCATGGCTCGAGTCAGGGCAACCGCGGAGCGGGAGAGACGTGTGGTGGGGGTTGCTTTTGCTTTTGCGTTTTTTGGTTTTTCAAGATCCCCCAAGGAAACGAGGCGACCGAGTGCGCCTTGGCCGGCCTGGCGCAGTGCGCGCTGGAGGAGGAGGAGGAGGAGGCCCCGGCGGCTGCCTCCGATTTCCACCACGCGAGCCGGCGACGGTGTCAAGGAAAGGAACCCCGAGGAAGTCACTTTCCTGAGACAGGAGACTTAAGTTCTGCATTTCAATCTCGCAGCAACGTGGGCTGGGCTGGGCTGGCCGGGGCGGCTCAGGCTATCACTCAGCAAGGGAACGCCCCCGCCAAGGGCGGACCTAAACGAGAACGGGCCCTCTCATTGGCAGAGGAGGGTGACAGACATGCTCGCCCTGGAAGGGCCTTCCGTTCGCTTTCGCAGGCGGGCTTGGATCGGCACCTGGGTTCCCGGCGCAGGGGCAGCTCGCAATAGGTGCGCGATAGCTGCGCATTAGCAAGGAAACTAATGCCGGAATGTGCCAGATGCATTAATGAGACGGGTAAGCAGCTCAAGACTGTATAGTTTTCATTAGAGAGGGTCCACCTTTTGCCGTCCAGAACCTGCAGATTTTCAGTGGGTGCTAATAATGCCATTTTTTCCCTTCTACATTTGCGGGCAAAGTCATGTTTTCAAAAATCAGAACGTTTCCCCTCCCACCCACCCACCCCCGCACAAGAAAGTATACTTCTTTTGTAAGAAATTGGTTGTGCGTTCTAGGAAAGTGTCAATAATTTAAAAAGAGCTACGGACGTCTGTCTAAGGAAAAGTATTCATACAGTGATCAAATGGCAACAGAAAGTGGGGAGTCAGCGGGTCCCATTTTCTACACATGAAAAGAAACAACAATAACTTTTGAATTCGTGGCTCCATGAACGAAATTACCACATTTACGTTTATGCACTTAAATCACCCTAGCTGCCTACACACACTTTTTTTTCTTTGTTGAAACCCGGAACAATTACGGTAATCTAAGTGGCTTTCTATGGGAGTCGCTTCCCCTAAGTATCCTTATGACAGCACTCCGAGAAGAAGAAAAATCAGCAGAGCTACAACTGCCCAAAGGCAGGCAGATCATGATGCATTGCTGGCTGGCGGGTACAATTTCCTCTAGGCATCCATAGGTCCGTAGGTACCTATTTTTTAAAAAAAATATAAAAAAATAAAAGTTGCAGGGTCCTAAAACGAGAAGGTCACTGGCCCATTAACTTTCCCCTCCTGCAAACGTTTGGCCTGTCTTTAAACGTAGCTCCGCCAACGTGAAAATTTAAGTAATTTTGGAGGAAGTGAAAGAAAAGTGCTGGCCGTGCTTGTGGCGAGCTGGGCTCGGCAACACGTTCGTGGATGTGAAAGGCTGTGATGTGTGTTTTGGCTGGCACCGTGGTGCTTCTGAATCGAGAGGTCTAATGTTCAGAATATTGACGCCCAGCGCAGATAACACCCGCAAAAACCTCAAGGCAGAGTTTTCTGGGCATTTTTTTCGCCCGGTTGCTAAGCAGGAACCTTCTCCTTAACGCCCCCCCCCCCAAAAAAAATCACTAACGCACGTCCTTTAGGGAATGGGCCTTCTCGTGTTTTAGGATCGGGTGGCGAAGGGTTTTCTTGTCCAAGAAACACCATCGGGCCCATTAACGACTCCGTGTGAAAACACTCAGCTAGAACAGTGAAAATCTGGTCGGCGGTTCTTGCAAATGGCATCGCCGAACGGAGCTGAGCAAAGCGGTCAGGCTTTTCTTTTAAGAACGAATAAAGGCTGTTGGGAACCCAGCGCCGCATCAAACGGGGTCGTCTGGGTTTGAATTTGAGTCGAATCCCTAAATAGGAGTGACTGGCGTACCAAGTGGAAACCCGAGGCGAAAGAAGCTGCCTTGTGGCCAGTGTTGGTGGAAGAAAGAGCTTGCTCGGGGCCGGGCCGGGTGCTTTCAAAAGCTCAGAATATCCACTGAAATCTTTGCTCCGTGCAAGAATGAATAGGGGTTTCGTGTGTTCTCCGGAACGTGGTTTGAGGCCGCTTACAAACCAGCGCTCCACTTCTAAACAAAGAGATTTCTTCCGAGCTAGGACATGCAGACCTCGTGACGCAAGGGAGCCCCACACCACGGAGATGCGCGGTCACCCTTTCGCTACTTTCCCCCCAGTGATAAGAAGTGTGGATCGGAGAGCAGCGGGCCACAACCACCGCTTTGGGGTTAAAAAGGAGGCCAGTAGACAGGGCATTCTCACGCAGGCTGACTTGTGAAACTGGCAATTATATCACTTGAAATGTAAAAATAAAATAAAATAAAATGGATAATGGACTCGTGGCGAAATTTAAGCAGCTCTCCAAAACAGCGCCGAAGAATTCTGGGTAACACCGAAGTCTGCATAGGCTGTTGCAGCCTACTGAATATTATCAGTTAACGACAGACCTGGGCCGGCAAAAGGACTATGTTGGACTTAATTCGAATGCACACCCCGAGCCGTAAACTAGGTACCGTGAAACGCTGGGGCTGGAACATATTTTCTTCCTTTTTTCATATCCTTGTCCCTACAGTCCTAAATATCCATGAGGTGGAATTATGGTGATGATGATGGTGATAACAACAACAACAACAACAACAACAACAACAACAACAACAACAACAACAACAACAACAACAACAGATTTAGAATCCTGTTGTCATGTTTAGTCAATGGCAGTCACCTCAACCCTATCAAGTTGTTTCAAGCCCTGTTTGTTTCAAGGTTCCCTGTCACTGCTGTCATTTAAGATTGCAGCCGAAGCACCTCGAAATCCTAATCGTTCCCTTTTAACTTCCCTGTGTGTAGATCAGGCTGCTGATATTCCAGTGCTCCCCCTGAATTTACCCAAGAGTGAAACTCTTTGACCCACGCCCCAGTGAAGCCTCGCTAACTGGACAATAGATCTCCCCCAGCCCTCGTCGCATTTATGTGGATTTTCATGACACTTCCTTCCAAGGACCCGCGAGCTCATGATCAGACCAGAGTAAATCCTGGCATTCCAGTTTAAAGGGGGAGGCGAGTCCTTGTTATTGGGACTGGAGTTTTAATCGGTAACAGCCGCTCCTAAACACTTTTATCGCGGAAGGCGGTTCAGTGGATTTTATAATGGGACTTCTTTCCAGTTGAGGTTGCAGTCCTTTATTTCAAGCAAATCGCTACGTTAATCTTCCTAAATAGGCGTGATAGGCTTGAAGTAGACAGCTTCGCCCACGACTGCACCCCTACTATGCCCAGTTACTTTGCAGGAGGCTTCACATTTAACTCATTGTAATGGATGTCCTGCATCGGTCGGGGGTTGGACTAGATGTCCTTTGAGGTACCTTCCAACTGTATGATTCTATGAACTTATTTCTGAGGAAACGCGCATGGGATGGCGCTGGTGAAAACACCTCACGTGCCTCTGGACCCATCTCCGATCCGCGACCCTCCGACCTGACGGCCGTTTGAACATTTGGCCCTCTGATCCCTGGCAATTCCTCCCACCCACCCTTCTTCTGGCAGTAATGTATGAGGCTTTGTTCTAGCTTTATTGGTTTGTTTGCTTGTTACATTTGTATGCCGCCTTTCCTTCCAAGGAGCTCCAGGCGGCGTACAATGGTTCTCTTCATCCAGTCCCCACAACAACCCTGTGAGATAGATCAGGCTGAGAGGCCCAAGCTCACCCAGGTGGCCGGATGAGGTTTTGAACCCTGGTCTCCCGTGGCCTAGTCCACACATTCCGTCCACCCTCCTAACGTCCTAGAAACGAGTCCTCCGGCCATCTCCATTCCTTTTTGCGCGTTCCTCTCTCGCCCTGAGGCGTCTTCTTTTCCCACCCAACCTGCCCGTCCATACCTTCCCGACCCCCCACCCAGACCCCCAGCCACAGCAGCTCCAGCTCCGCCTCTCCCACCCATCCCACCATCCCTCCATCGCTGCCTGCTTCCCGGTTCTTTTTTCTCAATGTGTGTTCCTGATGTGGTCCTGTCGGAAAAGCTCGTTTACTCTGCCCGGGTCCCCAGTGGTTCAAGGATAATGTTTATCAGGAGTGAACGTGCTCAACTTGTTTCCATTGAACTGCTGAGTGTGGGCTGAAATAACAAAGGTCACATCCACAGTGAGCCGGGCGAGGGCGAGGGAGCCGAGAGGAATATGAAAACATTATAATAAACAGCAGCCTGTTGATCGCGCTGACCTGCCTGGCAAAAAGATTAATTTCAGGTACAAAATAATGAAATAATTGGGAGGTAGAGAAAGAGAAAAGGAGGAGGGGGTGCAGAAGAGGAGGAAGGAGGGGGCTGGATTGGAGAGGTCGAACAGAAGGTTTCCTTTCCTGCAAATCTAATCGTGCCATAAAAACGGATGCGAAATAGTGCGCGCCTCGGAGCTCTGGGTAAACTCTTTTGCTGGGCTGCGAGGTGTCCCCGTCTGGCGACTGCGGGTTTCTGGGATTCGAATGAGAGTATTACACCCACTGATACCTCTTTTTCTTGGCTCCCCGCCGCAGAGGAGCGGGGCTCAAGGCACCTCAGGCCAAAAAGGGACTGAGGAACAAAGACCGGTGGGTTGGGTTTGAACCGCGCAGCTCCTGGTCCTGGCACTCAGAAAAGCCCAGATCCACCAGCGGATGGAGAGATCAGCCGGATCCTATCCATTGTTCTCATTAACTAGGAACACTTCCATTGAACTCAGTAGGACTTGCTTGGCTAGCACTCAGGTCCTGTTTGCGGGTTTCCCGCGGGCCACTCTGAGAATAAGATGCAGGTCTAGATGGGCGATTGATCTGATTCAGCAGGCTCTTATGTGTTGTGTGTGTGTGTGTGTGTGTGTGTGTGTATGTAGGCTGCAAAGACCTCTGGGTTGCAAAGGGCTCATGGCGATGAAAAAGTGCTTCAGCACTAAATGACTCTTAAATCATTGTTATTATATTGAGTAGTATAATTAATACGGTGGTGATGGTGGTAGAGTTGGGAAAGAAATCACTCTCCTGCGAGAATGAACCCGCGCAGGCTCAGCGCGTAAGCAGCCAGGATGCAATCCTAAAGGCAGTTACCTAGGAACGCAATGGGGAGCTGTTTCTGAGTAAACATGGATATGATCGGGCAGCAAACCGGAGGCGTATTTAAATACGTACATTACAAGGTGATTTATTGCCCGAGTCATAACTCAGCTAAGTGGAAATGTTTGCATTTCAGCCCGTTTATTGCTCTGGCACGTTAATCCTTCCCTGATTATTCCGACAGGGATTCTCCTCCACCGCCTCGAGATTTTATTTTATTTATTTTTTGCTGAGAGGAGGCACGTTTGGGAAGAGAAATTAAATCAAATCCAACATGATCAGTCCGATCCAATGCAGAATGAGACGTGCCTTGGCAGATCCTACGGAGATTTAGGCGCCTATTGGAATAACGGCCTGCAGTGCACCTAAGAGGATCGGGTGAAAAACGTTTGGGATGGGAATGTCTTAACGTAACTGGGGGTTGGGGCTTAAGAATTCCAATCACGTCGTCTTAACTGTCTACTCAGCAGACTCTACTGGACTGAGACTAGACAGGGGGTGGCTGAACGGAGGCATATGGGCGAGGGGGCAACATTTCAGCGAGTTGACATCCCCTGATTTATTAAATTGCAACGAACAGGGTGACCGGATCTAGAAATTCCAAGATCAGAAATAACGGGAGCGTGAACAGGATCCGGCATAAGAGGAAATGCGTGGCTAATTAATTCCATTGATTGATGGAAATGCTTTGGCTAGGTATAACTAACCCATGTATTGCAACCTCCTTTGAGTAGCTTGGGGTACTGTGGTTTGGCTGCTCATGTGTTGTCTACTTTAAGGCTGCGATCAAATCTAGATTTTATTTATTTATTATTATGTATAGGTTCCACTTTCCCTCCAAGGAGCCATACACTCCCCGATTTTATCCCCACACAACACTTTGAAATTTAGACTTTTGCGTATTGTAGGGAGAACAGCGAGGTATCAGGGGAACCATTCTCCCCTAACTGGGAGAGAAGTGGGAAGGGACAGATTGTCCACCCAAATAGACCAGAGACTTGAACCTAAGTTTCCCCCATCAAAGTCCACTGTGAGAATAGGTGTGCCCCAGTACTGGACTCAGTCTGAATGGGTTCCAATTTCAGTTCTACTTGTCGGGACAAGGGGCGTTTATGTCTCTGGCACTGTCCCCATTTGTAAAACGGGAGGCTGAAGTATTATGCACGGTTACTTAGGAGTAAGTCCACTTGAACCCTGTGGGATTTTCGTCGCGCATAGACTCGGCTGCTGCAGCCCTTCCCCTGGCGCCTCGCCACACCAAGTGCAGATCGCTATGAGGTCGGACCGTAAAACTTTCGAAACCGCCGCGTGCATAGCCTGCGTTTCAAAATGGGAAGTGGTTATGATAACAGCTTCTAAGCAGGGTGTCCTTAATTACATCCCATTCTGATTTTCTACTAGTGTGGTAACTCACATCGGCAGCACTCAGACGGGATGTGTTTCTTAAGTCACATCTCCAGAATCCTGATCCCTGGAAGGACCTCCCACAGAAATCAGTGGGACTCTAACAGCGCCATCATATGCAAGGTCACTCAAAAGTTTGCCCCATTACATTGAGCAGAGCTATCACAACTTCTAACTGTTGAGTGTTCAGACTACTGCAGCGTCTTTATGCGGGAGCAAGTCCTGCTGGACTCGGTGGCACTTACTTCCGAGTAAATGTGTACAGGATCGGGCTGCCAGATGTACAGCATCAAGGCATATTCCAGCGAGCAATCCTGAATCTACAGCTCTCAGTGTAAATCTCGTGGTTTGTACGGTTCAGAACCTGCAGCTGTAAAACTCTTGACATTTCCCCCCTCGACAGGAAACACAATTTATAGAATGAGCAGCAATGCGAGCCTGACAGTATACCTTACCAAACCAAACATCTCCAGGGCCGGTTTCCTTGCACAACTCCCTCAAGGTCACCCGCTGCTGCTGAACACCGCCAACCTGGAGCCCACGGGCACGTTTCAAGGTCTTTAAAGCGACAAGAACAATTATTTAAAGGAGGCTTTCCCCCTCTTGACCCACTCGCTTGATCGTATTCGGAGGAACTGGCAAGGCACTGCGATTGTTGCGTAGTAAATGTGCACAGGCTTGCAATCACCATTTTGCACAACCGCGTAGGGTTGCAGTGCTGGCGTTTCTGCCAATGGCAATGGACTGTGGCTTGTTGATTTGAGGCCCCATCTGGTGTGACCTCCCGTTAGGGGCATCTGGAAGGGAGGGTCGCCGGTAGGCGATCTTGGGCAGCTCCTGCATTTATGGGAAATGCCCAGCATTATACAGGAACATCTGGAAATGAAGGCCAATGCCCATTTCAGGAGTTCCAACGTGGCGCCCCTGAGCACAGTCGTGCCACTGATGCCCACAAAAGCCTCTGAGCACTTCCTTCACTGCCCCTTGGTCATGAATCAGGAGTGCTAACTTCAATAAAATATTGGGGGGAGGGACAGGTAAGTCCCGCCCCCACAATCGATCACAAGACGCGGCACACACACCCCATTTGAATGTCCATCAACTTTGCAGGCGCCGGACCCCTCAAATACCCATCTTCCTGGTCACACACAGATGGAAGAAGCTCCAGAGCAGGTATGACAGGAAGTCCTCCCTGTCTGGAGCCACATTCCCCTGTGTCCATTCTAGGCGACAGGAAATTGTTGTACTTGACTGCTCTAGTAATAATACATCCCACACCGACACCTTGGCATTTAAGCTCATCAACCGGATCCCATCCATGTTTACCCAGAAGTAAGTTCCTACATTGCTGATCCTCAAAGAATCGTGGGAACTGCAGTTTGTTAAGAGTGCAGAAAATTGTGAGGAGGTCTCTATTTCTCTCCTAGAGCTACAAATCACAAATTTCCATGGTAAGAGGGATTGATTGCTCAATCACTCTGGAGATTATAGCTCCGGGAGAAGACTAGGAGCCTCCTAACAATTATCAGCGCCTTTAACAAACTGCAGTTCCCAGTATTATTTGGAGGAAGTTATGACTGTTTAAAGGCATCATAGTGCTTTAAATGTAGAGTGCAGATGGGGCCTAAATCGCAGCAGGGACTGGAGGCTGGAAGCTAAGCATAGGCCACTGAATGCCACGGGGCAGAATTACACTGCACTGGGCTCTAATGGCAGGGGGCTGGACTAGCGAATCGTTTGGGTCCCTTTGGGCTTTATGATTCTGTGGCATCGCAGTGCGCGGGCCTAGATCGATTCCTACCCAGCTACTTCCACAGACATTACCTTTTGGACTGGGACGTCAGTCTGAAAGCGCAGCAGCAGCAGCCTCCAATAAACCGAAATACTTAAATAAAACGCCTAAGCCCCATTCCCCCCCCCCTTTCCTCCTGGACAAAGTCCCCTGTGTGCGTTGAAACCGGCTGGATGTCGAGGTGGGAAACAAAATGGCATATGGGGTCATTCTTCTCCGCTGGGTCTCCTGGAGCTTCAAGACACACAGAGATATTCAGGCGGCCGGAGGGAGGCCGGGCCAATGAACTGCTCCCGGGGACGATTGATTGCACAATAAAAGCGCTGGCCCGGCCGAAATTAACAAGGATGCGAGTGTCTCCGCGAAGCGCCGGCGAGGACGGCCTTGCGCCGGGGAGAGCAGGAATGCCGCTTTTTCCGAGCGCCGCGGCCAAACTGCAGTGGGTGTTATTCCAAACGCCTAAGGAAAATAACAATTCGGACAGAGACGCGGCCTCTGGGGAAGGACAGGAGGGGCGTCTGTGGAGGCTTCGCGCCGAGAGCGGAGATGCTGGATGGGGCCGGGGGCGAGGGAAGGAAAGGCTTGGCGGCTGAGTTTCTGGAGAGCAGAAGGAGGTCCTCTCTCTGCGCGTCTCTCCTCGCCGGTTCAGTGTTTGGGTGGGAAGCGTTCAGGTTATGTGGCTGCAGAATCCCCTTCCTTGGAAGCAGAGTCAGGCTTCCTCAACCTCGGCCCTCCAGATGTTTTGAGACTACAGTTCCCATCATCCCTGACCACTGGTCCTGCTAGCTAGGGATCATGGGGGTTGTGGGCCGGAAACATCTGGAGGGCCGAGTTTGAGGAAGCCAGGGTTGGATGGCTATCTGTCAAGGATGCTTTAGTTGAGATTCCTGCATGGGGGGGGGGTTGGACTAGATGACCCTCGGGGTCCCTCCCAACTCTACAGTTCTATGATTCTATGCAGCCTCTTCACGTGGGGTGACTCGGGAGAGCTCTGCTCGCAGAACTTAATCGGAACCCTGTCTTGGCCCCGCTAGTCCTTCTTCAAGCAGCGCCTGGTGAAACTATGGAACTCTCTCCCACAAGAAGCAGTAGTGCCACCGACCTGGATGGCTTCAAAAGAGGATTAGGCAGGTTCGTGGAGGATAAGGAGGATTATCAAGGGCTCTGCTCTGTCTCTACAGCTGGAGGCAGCAAGGCTATTGGAAACCAGAGGGGAGAGCGCTCTCTCTGGTGCTCGAATCCTGCCTGCGCGTTTCTCACAGGAATCTGGAAGCTGCTGTGAGAACAAGCTGCTAGACTTGATGGGCCGTTGGTCTGATCCAGTAGGCCCTTCATATGTTCCAGTGCTGCAGAGTCTCTGAGAATATGCAAAGCGCGTTTCCCTCGTGCCAAAGTGGCCCACAGGGATTTGAGATTAAGGTGACGCTGACTTCAAACAACTGTATATACCTCGGCACATTTTGCTTAGACGTAAGCCACGATTTGCTTGACATAGAGACCCAAGGAAAACCTCTGCAAATGACTGTTCGGTCAGGATCTAAGACTATAATTTTACACCACAGCTCGAAAATCTCCGCAGTAAACACGCTTGGGCCGAGATGAGTTTAAAAAAAACCCTAGAATAATGGTTTAAGAAATGTAATTGTATACTCTTCTGTCCCCTTAAATCTCTTGAAACAAATGCATAAAATAACAACACAGACTTAAAGGGGCTTGCGTGGAGCAAATTCCACTGGTTTCGGAATTCGCGTTCACACGAACGTGTTTTGGAACCTGGTGCGGCTCGCACATTAATCACGCATTTGAAGGTACCACATTAACAACCATCCGAAGCACATTTACTTGGAAGGGAAAAGCCCCCTCTGGTGGGGATGATGCAAGATGGGCCACACATCTTGCTGAGATTCTTTTATTTCCAATTCTATCGCGAACCGCCGAACTTCCATTGACTTCAGCTGAGCTCGTGCGCCTTTGCCAGGCTTATATAGGAGCTCGTCCCATTCAGAGGGGGCACGCATAGCATAGGACCGGGCCTCAAGCCGGTAATTTCAAGAAGCGAAGTATGGCGAAGCGATTCGGTTTCCTTACAAGTACGTGCACGGAATTGCAACCTTGCAAGGAAGCTGTACGCTGCGAGATTTACTTCCGAGTAAGCACATTTCGGACGGACATCAGCCATAGGGCCTCCTTAGAATGGTGCTGGCTGCCTGCGGACCGGGTGACAGTCCCCCGCCCCCGCCCCCAGCCGGCGCTTTCCTTCTGAACATTTGTTTCGCCAGTGTGAAGAAGTGAGGTGAGAATGACCTTCACAATATTCTTGAAGAGCTCCCGCCTCTGTTTGGCTTCCCCATCTGCTGAGCACGTAGCTCAAAGACCAGCTCGAGAAGACGACCCTTTGCTCCTCTGCGCTCTCTGAAACACCCATTTGACAGGAGCCCCATGAACGGCCTCTGAAACCATTCAAGAAATTTGTGATTTGAGGTGGCGACCCCTCCCGCTTCTTCTCTCTAACTAAGAAGGAGGGCCCCTCTTCCTTCCTCTGGTAGCAGCTTGGAAACTCCCTTACTTTTTAATCCATAGTCAAAATGGTCTGCAGCACTGGCCTTAATAGAGGCTGGCATACTGGCAATCCTCTCATGCTATTGGAAAAGGGCTTTTGCTCAGTGCCGATGGTTTGCATGCACGCAGAAGGTCCTTGGTTCGATCCTCAGTAACTCCGGGTACCATTGGGAATGTCCTCTGTCTCAGTGGCGTAGCGTGGGTTGTCAGCACCCGGGGCAAGGCAAGTAATTTGCGCCCCCTAACCCGTGGATTTGCGCCTCCTAACCCTAACCCCCAGATGTTGTGCCCGGTGCGGCCGGCCCCCCCTGCACCCCCCACGCTACACCACTGCTCTGTCTGAAGCCCTTGAGCCACTCATGGTAGCTAGGACTAAGTCAGAAGGACCAAAGGTCTGGCAGCTTCCAGTTTTCGGGGGAAGCAAATCCCAGGTGCTTCCTTCTGATCTGAATCAACAACATGGATATAGGGTCGGGCGTGGATCTAGGAACCTTCACACAACAGCTCCTTTTAGAGAGTGGATCTACTATCCGAAAAGCCCTCAGATAAATCATTGGGCCTCATTTCCGAGCAACAGCTGGGTGCTCTGCAGAGTCAAGACACACCAACCTCTCATTGATTTAACTGGGCTCAAACTCGTCTAACTCTTCGTAATAACAGGCTGCTCAGAGAGTGAGACTTGGACAGCACAACCTCCCATTTTCCTTGCAGAAATGTGGCGAAGTTTGGAATGGCCCAAGCAGAATTTGGATGGCCATCTGTCAGGGATTCTTTAGCCTGAGGTGTATATTTGCTCCATTGAAATCAATGGGGCGGACTTCTGGGGATCCGGCTGCCACCGAGCGGCTTTAATCCAAATGTTTTGTCTTCCGCGGCTTGCGGCTTCGTTCTTGAGATAGGCGCACGCCAGTCTTGGTTTTTCCTCTCCTTTGAAATCCATCCTCCTTTTGTGTACCGCATTTGTATACGCGGCTTTCCAATTGCGCCGACGAACGCCGATATAATACTTGCGGCGCTTTTGGGGCTTTTGAAACAACCCTTTGCCTCTCGATTCCGTGCATGCACATGTAGCCATTATGATCAGATGTTCTCCCTCATGGATGCATAAGGATTTTGCTGTGGAATTTTAATCGTTTTTAAATAATGAATCTGAGGCTTTCCCATGTTCCCTCAAGACACTTAATTGAAGAAAAGGCCCTTTATCTCCTTCCCACATTCTGCAGAGGGGGCTTGCCTCTCGCTTGGATGTGGAGAGTCACGTCTAAGACGTGATGTTGTTGAGGGAATTCTCGGCAGGAGCGGAGCGAATCCGACTTGCCAAATAAAACAAAAATCCAGAAGCCACTTCGACTGCTCCCAAGTCGTGCTGAAGGGCACGAGACTTTTACGCGTGAAAAGAAAGTTTCACGCTGGAGGTGTGTGGGGCGGGGGAGGGGGGGGGAGAGGCCGACCGCCGCCAACGACAGGGAAGACCGTGGCCCCGATCCGGCGAGAATCAGTTGTGTTTCGGTCCCATGGAAATCGACTAACCCCGACGCCTGTTGAGTTTCACGGCCTCCGTACCTCGAGCCAACTGCATGTTTACCCATCAGTAAGCGCCGCTTTATTCAATGAGTCTACCTCACAGTTAAGCCTACCACGGGGGCGTTTCACTCCGATGCGCATAGCTGTCAACTTTTCCCTTTTCTTGCGAGGAATCCTATTCGGAATATGAGAATTTCCCTTAAAAAAAAAAAAGAGAAACGTTGACAGCTATGCCTATGCATTCTATTTGATGGAATAAATTCCCACCGGACATACTTTCCGCGCAAATCCGTTTAGGATCGGCTGCTAAATGTGGCTCATTTTCTCTGGATTGCGACTATGGGAACCGGGAAATTCTGTTTGGTCTTAAAAGTGCAATTGTAGACAAAAGGGCTGAGAACGGTGCAAAGCCAAGGAATTTCGGGGTGGAGGCTGTGTTGGCGCCTTTCTTAAGGTGTCCAGCCGCGCTTCTGCAGTGGTCTCGACCCTACAACGTTCCCAAGAAACCCGGGAGAAAGTCTAAGGCTCGCCTCTGGGTCTCTGCCCCATATCTAACCCCCTGCGCTTGGCCTGTCAAGTCTTCTTCATTACGGCTGCCTGTCTAGTTTTAATTCCCTCTCGGGAAGGCCAATCCATATCAATTTGATGGGATTCATTCGCTCCTAAGCCAGCGCTATTGCGCGCCATAAATCGCCTTGATCGTTCACTGGGGACGCAGCTTGAAGGCTTCGTGTGAAAAGCGGGTTTGAAAAGGAAGGCCTCTTGGGCCGAAGATCCACGTGCGGGAGCAGAGAGATCCAGCCGAAAGAGGGTTCCTTATTCCAGGAGGAGGGGGCGGGGAGGAGAAGAAAGAAAGAATTTATATTGGCGTAGCGCTATTAACGCTTTCTCCCCGCGCCTCGGAGCGTCCCGAGTTTCCAGTGGGGAAATGACCATGGCGTTAAAATTAATTTAAAGCACACAGGAACAGCTGGAATAAAGTGCATTTATTTTTCACAAACTGTAAAATCACACACACACACACCAGACTCCCCGCGGACGGTTCTCCCAGCCTTTCCCAATTATTCTGCCTCTTGCTGGTCAAGATCCCCTTTCCTCGAGGTAGTCGGAGTCTGTCAATGGCAGCAGGACTGCCGCCCTGGGCGAGATCTTGACTTTCAAGGCGGCCCGGGAGGAACAGCGCCGCGTCGCAAGTTGCGCCTGCTCTTGGCTGCTTGGACTGATGGGTTGGTTTTCCTTAATGATGTGTTAGTTGCTTTGGCTGTTTTAATAACTTTGCCTCCACTTGCTCCTGGCCGGTCCCATTGGATGGAAACTAGCCAGTGTCTAATTAGGGTTTTCCTGGAGAACACATTGGACTGAAATGTGCAGCACTCAGCTCATTTGCGTTTGTATTCTTTTAAGCAATCTCTTTATTTTTATTTTTTTAAAAATCACAGCACAAAGGAAAATATACACATTTTAACGTCTCGAGCTCAAAAGCTGCGGAAAGCCGGATTTTAAAAGCGTATTTGGTTTTAATAAAGAAATCGGTTTCTCATTTGTCACATGTTACATGAATTTAGAGTCGATGGGGCGGGGGGAAAGCCCGCATTGTTCTGTCCTCAATTACAGTGAGCAATTGGGAATGTCTGGGCAATTTTCTCGGTCTCAACAAGGCTTTCGGATTACCTTGTAACAGCGCCATCTAGAGGACCTCCTCGGGCTAGGCGGCGTTTTAGGTTTGAGGGACGCGGTGTTGGTTATTGAGATGATGAAACGAGGTGTTAGGGTCGTCTATTTTAATTTGGGGACTATGGTTGTCTGAGGCAGAAGTGATGATCCACTTTGGGAAAGGCCTTTAGGTCCTCTTGTTGCTTATTTCTCACATGTCGTGCCTTGATGGCGAGGAGAGAAATTAAAGAACCGAATTAAACAAGGAAGGGGGGAAATATTTGAAGGGGCTTTTTCCTGGCATCAGGTGAGTTGAAATGTCTCATTTGTTGTTGATGGACATTAGAAACATTTTCCCGCTGCCTTCAGTGGAATGGGACCGGATCTCGGCAATAAAAACAACCCAATCATTCCTCCTCCTGGATCGAGGCCTTTACAAACATAGAGAGACAAGCTTCCGCTTACAAACCACTTGTCTGAGTGCTAAGACCCACTGAAGTCAGTTCCAGGACTGCTCAGGAGTAAATTGCTTGTGAATTTCTGCCAGTAATAAATGAAGGGATATCCAAACAGAGACAGGAAACATCAACCCGCTGCTGAATTTCTATAGCCTGCTTATTTCTCCAACACATAATTTTTACGATTAAAAAAATCATTAATAAAAAAAATACCTTTTAAGAATATCTCGAACATTTGCCAGCTTTCAACAAATGGCTAAACTGAAGTTATTTGGCATAACTTCCGTTGGCAGAGAGAGGGTTTTCTTCTCTAGATAAAGGGCTACATCCAGTATTAGCCATAAACAGAATGCTGGAAGTGCTGAGATTGCAACTCAGCTTGTATTGAACAGCTTGTATTGTATTCTGCAAGGTCATTGCCCTATACTATATGAAGCTAAGTTGCCATGAGATTCCTTGTTTGCTGTCCTATGGTGTTCTGAAATTCATTTCCAAACGGGGAGTGGGATATTATACGGCTTTCACTTGAAGAAAATCAGGACAACCCCTCCTCAAGCCTTGAACTCAATATTTCAGGATAAATCTTCGCGCTGACCCCCCCCCCCAATATCTCCTATACCGCGATTTCGTGGAGGACAGGTGACATTTAAACAATTCCTTTTCCAAGCCAATCTCTCAAAGAGAGCGAAGAGGTTCTCTTCTGCCCAGCAATGAACCTAACTAAAAAGTCAATCCTTTATTAGCCATAGCAAACCACACCTTATCAAACAAACACCGTATACGAATTCAGCATAACAAGGTTTGTCCCAGTCAGATCTTTAACTCCAGAGGAAATCAATTTGCATAAATAATACAACATAACACTACCACATCACCGATCAATTATGAACCACTAAATCTCTTTATAATGGCCCAGTCTTTCTACATGGACAGCACTCAGAAATTCAGCCACTATTAAAGTAATTTGATCATTCCTGTCCGAGAGCAGGTCCTGAACCGTTGGTGGCATAGAACTGAGCCTGTTACGTTGTAAGGCCTCCAATAATTGTCTTCTGGCATAAATGCCAAAATCACAAGAAAAGAAAATATGCTCCAAAGTATCAGGTTCCTGTTTACTACATTTGCAGAGACGCTCTGCTCCTGGGAGAGCCAACTATCTTCCTCTTACTATCATGGAGGGAAACATATTAAATCTGGCTAACATAAACAGCCTGCACAATTCATAATTCTTCAGATTTGTCATGTATCCCTTTTGAAAATCTCTACACAAAGGACCTATTAAAATAAAGAATCGTATAGGAAGCGATCAGCGAGTCCCTGTAGAGTCTAGTAAGGCAATTTACTTAGAAGCAAACCCCACTCCAATAAGTGGGATTTATTCTTGAGTAAAGATGGTACGCAGGCGTGTCTGGCACTGAACTTGCCATCCCTTCAATGCGACCAGGCTGCAGTTCGGGATTATTTCTTAGTTCCATTCAAAGGAACCAGACTGGAATAGGCTCCAGTGTAAGCCTTCCATTTGTTTGGTTTGTGGATGGAACTGTCAAGGGGAAATATTTGTAATAGCAGGAGTGGCAGTATTTATATCAGCATTATTAACCTATGCCAGTGAGTAGGAGGTAAATTTGTTCCAGGGCACCACCCGGGAACCCGTTCTGAGCTCTTCGGCATTTGATGTCATCAGCGCCAGGAGTGCCCGCCCTCAATAGATACAGCATAGGCAGCCAATTTGATAAATTGGCCAGCAGGGGGCGGGGTAATCTAGAATCCACAGTAAAGTAACACCTTTACTGGGATCGAATAAAACGCCACAAAATATTGAGCAAATTTCTGAGTCCTCCAGAACACTTCAGCTGCCTTGAAGTTAAACCCAAGGAGGGCGAGGTTGGAAGAAGAGGGGGGGGGGATATCTCGGAGTGGTCTAGCTGTTCCCCCAAGACTGCAGTTTTAGCACAATCCCAAAAGGGCGTTTTGCAGGCATCACTGAATTCACCTCTGAAGGTGCAAAGGAGATTGCAAAACGAGTCTCTGATCACTGGGATAAAAGACAGAGAAAATGAAAACCCCTGTTCCACTTTCTGAGAACCTGAAATCCGGTCGTTACCAGGTTCTGTCAATGATGAGTGACAGCAAACCAGTCTCAACCGGATTCAGGGCGTCAGACTGTCAGGGCAGAAAAGGATGAAGATTGCAGGAGTGTCTCTCCTCCATCACCATCATCGCCAAAGCGGAAATCCTAGGCACGTTTGGGGGGCCCAGGTGAGCCCCCTCCCGCATAATCAATCACATGATGTGGCGCGCACACACTATTTGAATGGCAATGTCCATCAACGGGGGGGGGGAGGGACCACGACCCCTAGGAGTTGGCTCCTATCGTTGGGGAAAAGCTCCATTGAATTAAGTGGGACTTGCTCCCAAGTAAACATGCACAGGCTCAGGCTGCACGTACTGATTGTACCGCAGTTTCCCAAAAAAACACGGAACCCGAATTTATTTACTTGGGGTGAGGTATAAAAGCTGTCTTGCGGAATTATTGCCTGCGTACTTTACTCGGAAGTCTGGGACATACACTCAGGTTCGTATGTGTAAGGGATTCATACAGACTGCCTCAAGTGGGAGGCCATGTAGACTTGTTGCACTTGAAAAAAACCACAATTTAAAAACAACAAAAGCAACGCACGACCACCTGCGATCAGCAGTGCCTGGAGAGAAGGGAGGAATAATAGAGGGATGTACATCAAGGTTTCCATTGAGGGGGGAAAAACGTGTGTGGGTGTTTAAAATACCCGAGGGGAACATTTTTAATCTTCTCCTGAAAAGATAATGTGTGCCCACGCATGTCTAAAAGAAATACTGAGTGATTAAGAGAGTAATTTAGCAGTTTCTGTTTCTCTCCTGCGCAGAATTCCCGGGAACTGGGAGCTCTGCCGTCCAGGCCCCATTGAAGTGAATAGTGGCGCTCCTGAACCGTGATCATGCTTTATATAAATGATACCCAAGAAAGCAAACCGCAGCTCCCCTAAAATTAACTAAGATAGCTGTAAATAAAAGCCGCTGAAGACAAGGGCGCTATCAAATAACTGAGCTTTGGGAGAGGCTGTAAAACATCTTATTTGGCACAATCTTTGAGGTGCTTTTCCGACTGTGGGAAATCGCATGGTTTTGCTATATATCGTTTCCTTGAGGCAAAGCGGAATATTTAGAAATGAGGGTTTCCGTTTACACATAGTTGGTTCCTAACTGAGCCAAATTAGGCGCGACTCCATTCACCGAATTTACAATTGCGCTAATTGTTGTTATTTTTTAAAAAAAGTAAATAACAGCCGAGGGGGCCGATCCAGATCAGAATCTCGCGCCTGCTATTCTGCAATATTTTTCTTTTCTTTTCCCTTTGGGCATTTTTTTAAAAGCTACTTTTGAACTAACGTAACTCCCTTTTCCAGAGAATCAGTAGGAGTCTAGAAATAACCGCATAATGAATTCAGTCCTATATACCGAACTTGTTTATGATCTGATCCTTTCAGCCTATAACCTTCCAGTTTATTTCAAGGATGTTCCAGGGATGGAAAAGAATCAAACCTCTGCATTGCTGAAACGGCTGAGATGTTAGGAGTCCTGCCTCGTTTGCTTCCCTGCGGTTGGACAAAGTGAAGTTAGAACCCATTCGGCGTCAGAGGGACAATAAGAGTCTTTTTCTGGGAACATAAATCCTATCGGGACATCGGTTTATTCCGTTTTTTTAATCGCAGGAATGTGTAAAATATCATTGACTGAAAATGCGTAAGAGCTGTGCCAGCGAAAATGGGGCCAAGTTTTGTTATTTCTAGATGTGAATATGGAATAATCCTTTTACTAACCTCAATGACGAAGAGTTCAGTGTAACTGGAAAGCCTGCATTCCCCAGGTTGTAAGGCAACGGTACTATTTTCTCTAGGCTGTGACTAACTCGAAGTCATATTATACTGACAAAAAAATCATGGATTTCAAAGGTATGAGTAGAACTCCGGGCAAAGCAGTAGCTGCCATTTAGTTGAGACCAGTGACCAAAGGAGAGCAGCAGTGTTAGTCTCTTGAAGCAAAACAGCCAAGAGTCTTCTGGCACCTTAAAGACTAACACTTTTATCATGATTCCAGTTACAGATATGTAGCCGTGTTGGTCTGCCTATTACAGTCATTAAGAGTCGTCAACAGGCTCATCTCAGCTATCTGCCAATCTCCCATTCCCAACACCCTTCTGAGTAATACCCCTCCCCACCTTCTCACCATATAGAAGGATCTGGCAACTTCTGTTTCAGTGTATCTGAAGAAGTGTGCTTGCACACGAAAGCTCATACCAAGAACTAACTTAGTTGGTCTTAAAGGTGCTACTGGAAGGATTTTTTTACTTTTATCATGACATAAACTTTTGCTCAGTCGAGTCCTCGGTAAGAGCTGTGACAGTGGAATGGACTCCCTCGGATTGTGGTGGGCTCTCCTTCACCGAAGGCTTTTAAACAAGGTTGAATGGTCGTCTGTCGTCAATAATTATTTGGGTGTGACTCCTGTATTGCAAGGGTTGGTCTACATGACTCTTGAGGTTCCTTCCAACCCTACAATTCTATTATTCAGTGATCCATCAAATGCGTGGAATGTGTTTCTTGTTGAAAGTGTTGGGATGCAATCCAGCTTGCACTGTAGGGTGATATTCCTGCATGGGAAGAGTAGATAAAGAGGAACCTTCAACCTTCCTAGACTGTCATTCCTGTGGTGACCTACTCATCTTCCTTCAGTTTAATACTCTCAGGGTTGCTGCCCTCATTTCCTACTTTCTTCTTCATCTTTACCTTGAGAGAGGAGACATCTTTGTGTGTGTTTCCTGCTGAGGTAGGTGAATGAGCAAGAATGAATTTTTCCTGCCACTGAGTAGCTATGACTACTCACAGGTGCCTGGGAATGGGTGTCAGAGGAACAGGATCAGAGGGAAACTTCCAGTTGGGATTAAGCCTCAGCACAAGACATTGGTCCAGCATCATAGAAAACTTTAGGAGCCGTAGATTTGTTGAGGAACTTGGTCCATGTACAGAACAACGATCAGCAGCTTTCCTTGTTTGGGAATCAAGAGAAGACAGTCGTTCAGGTCTGAAGCTCGTCTAAAATGTGTAGTGTAGATCCTTTATTTATTTGTTTATTTGTTTACTTACTTACTACTGATATTATTATGCTATTAATTAATCATTACAATTCTATCTCATTTTTTCTCCAAGAAGCTCAAAGTGGTTCCTCCCCTCCCCATTTTATCTTCACAATAACCCAGTGAAGTAGGTAAGGCTGAGAGACTGTGACTGACCAAAGGTCACCCAATGAGCTTCATGGATGAATGGAGATGTAAGACTTCCCAGGTCCTAGTCCAACAGTTGTAACCACAGCACCTTAGTAGCTGTAGACCCAAAGTGGGGAGCCTGTGGTCCTCACATGTTGTTAGACTCCAGGTTGGCTATGCTGACTGAGAGCTGATGGAAATTGGACTCCAGCAACATTAGAAGACCCACAGGTTCTCCACCCCTGCTTTAGAAATCACTCAGTGGCTAGGTCCTAGGGCTGATGTTTCTTCAGCAGAACCTCACTAGATGAAGAAACAGCACACTTCTGAGCATCTATCTTTCCTCAAAATTGAAGCCACTGCAGCCTGTTGGTGTTTCTTGTTTAGGAACTCTGAGCTGGGCTAAATCATCTCCAAGGTTGGATACATTCCATCAGGATATGATTACCACCCTAACCAAGACGAATGTCTGTTTATTATTTGTCTATTGGAATGTACATTTCCTTCTTTCTTCTTCTTCTTCTTCTTCTTCTTCTTCTTCTTCTTCTTCTTCTTCTTCTTCTTCTTCTTCTTCTTCTTCTTCCCATTCTCCAAACCAGGCTTCCCCAAACCTGGCCCTCCAGATGTTTTGGGGCTACAATTCCCATCATCCCTGACCACTGGGTCCTGCTAGCTAGGGATCATGGGAGTTGTAGGCCAAAAACATCTGGAGGGCAGAGGTTGAGGAAGCCTGCTCCAAACAAATGTATTTGTCTGCTTCTCTGTGTGTCCCTAAAGATACCTGGCAGTTCAGTCAGATGACTGATAGGTTGTCACCTAATAATACCCTAACCCATGTTTGAAAAGAGCAGAGAGACAGAGTGAAGCTTGCTCTCAGTCCAAGGGAGCAAATAGCTTAGTCACACCAGGTAGTTAGGAGCCTAACTGCTTACACCATCTAGCATCGGAAGGGAAGAAGGAAGGAAAGAGCATAATAGTCATGCTAAAAGGAGTCACAAACGCTCTGTTTACTCATTTTACTTTTGTGCTCTAAAAAATTCTATACAGAATTTTCAGAGGTAACTTTCCATTCATCAGTTTAAGGGCAAAGATTGCTTCCTTTTCAGACCCTCTTACAAGTCCAGGGGGGCCAGGGAGGCTTCCACCTTTTCAGGCCTCTAAGCCGTAATAAAAATTAAAAAATGGTGACACCCAAACAGAAAATAAGGTGCCAAAAGGAGAGTGACTTGTTCATTTCCATAATCAGCTGATCTGAGAGCACACATTCCTCACTGTCTACTCTTGTAACAGCAGAACTGATATCTTAAAAAATTAAAATTATGAACATTTAAAAACTCTTCACTATGGCCAAGTTTTTAGCAATTAACAACAACAAAAAAGTCTTTTACCAAATCACATCTCTTATTTGCTTAAATGTGCAAGTCTTAAGCTGTGAGTGTATGTCACACACTGTGGTTCAATGTACATAAAGACAAGTTGCAAAAATTATCAAATGCCCAAAAATTGAATATTTGGCCCAGGCCCAAGGGCCCCCCCCCAATCTATTGGCCATTCTACGCTTCCAACAACACAATGATCTTTATCCTTGGGTCCTCAAAGTATTATTGAAGAACAGCTTCCATCATCACCAACCAGTTTAGCCAACCAACTCTGTTCCAACATTTGGGGAACGGGAACAGAAACAGGAATCTGGAAAGAGAAAGTCTCGCTTTCTGTATTCTGGATGCCACCCACACCACAAACATCTCAAAAAGTTTGAAATAAAGCTAATAATATTGCTAATATCCGCTACAAATCATTTATAGACAGGACTTCCTATTAGCAACTGCTGTCCCACTCACTGTTTTGTCACATCATTTGGGCAACCGGGGATCAAAGTTGGGGGAAGGAGTGGAAGAGAGAAGAGCAATCTCTGCAACACACATTTACTGTTTGTGGAAGAAGCCTGCCTTGCTCCCACAGTTTCCTCCCTCTCAGTGTGAAAGTCTTGATTGGCAGAAGGTCACTCTAACACCTTTCCTCCAGTTCAATATGATAATATGCCCTGGACTGTGGTTTCTAAAGAAACCTTACTTTGTGCAGACCTAACTCAACTTCCGCATTAAGAAAAGTTGGAATCTGATACAGGAAAATGATATGCAAATTAAACTTCCCTTCCTTCCTTCCTTCCTTCCTTCCTTCCTTCCTTCCTTCCTTCACCCCCCCCCCCCCACTGCTTATTTGCCTAAGTTAAACTTTTCCCAAGCATGGAAACAACAAGGACCACAGCCTGGGTTCTTTTTCAGCATACAGTGCTTGCGTCCTCAATCCAAAGGCCTATTCTAAAGATTTGGGCTGTAGAAGTAGTTTTAAAGCATTTATGACGCTGGTTTTCTTGATTTACATACACCCCATAAGAACAACGCCAACGCTATCAAAACAGATGGGACAATAACCTCCTCCTTAAAAAACAAAAACAAAGGGAATTAAGCCTTTGCCATGAACACCTAATCATACCCCCCATTGTTTGTTAAGTGTGGAGAATCATTAAGTGTGGAGAATCATTAATCTAACCAGAGAGATACAGGAACGCCTAATGAATCACGTCGTGCAGTGGCTTGTCCAAGACCACCTAGCGAGTTCAGATTCGAACCTAGAACTTTCGGAATCCCTGTTTACACTTTTAGGTACGGTTCTCAGAGGGGAAACTGTGCCTCAACATTTCCACTTCAAACAAACGACGTAATTTCTATTTGGAGGATTTAATGCTTCTCCATACAAAAGGACTCTGCTCATTTAATGTCAGGAAGAAGGGTGTTTTTTTTCCTGGAGGAGCATTCCGTCACACAAAGCCCACCCACAGTCTGCAGTGTGGTACAGTCCTAACACAGGTTTACCACTTCACTGAGAATTAGGTTTAAGTCACAATGCTGTTTCATTTCGGCTATACAGTACTCTTAATCAAAATATGCACCCTTATTCCTTAGCCAGACGTTTCACAGCCTGTGTGGAAGCACAGTTTGAGCTAGGTTTTTTTGCAATGGCTCTGGAGACCTAGCAATCAAAACAGATTCTGAGCCTGCCTCCGATTAAGTCCTGCAGAAGAGAGGAGAGACCTGGTAGAGGTTGGGCTGCCATTTTAAGCATTTCTGACCCTCCCTAACGTCTAGAGATCCGCAGGTTTATATATGTATCTGTATATATATTGTGACAAAAGTCATTCATCAGGTTTCAGGGTTCTGGCCTAGCTACCAAAGTTCAAGCTGCGGTTCACTGCACATCCGCAAATCTCAGCAAGCCTCAAGTTCAATCCCAAAAGCTGGAGCTTGATGGATGAGTCATTCATCTTTCTTATGAACGGTTTGTTGTGGGGAGGGAGGGGACCCTAGCTTCGCGGTGCCCCGGCTGAGAGATGGAGCGTAAATCGAACTGCCGAATAATTGGCCGACGGGAGACGCGGTGTCACGGCTTCTCTGTCCAATGGAAGAACCTGATTTGGTGGAAGATGGCCTGAGGACATACAAAGCATCTTTCATCGGATGACAAAGGCCTCCTGACTGGATCAAGGTGAATAGGGAGAGTAACCTTTTCAAACAGTCTAAAGAAAATCCATCTGGTTTTGCCCTGTTCTTTGTTTTAGTTAAAAAAAAACAGCAGCACCTGAAGCCTAATTGAGATTGCAAACGAAAAGAGCTCTCTCTGGTTAAAGTTTCGGTATAGCGACACGATTAAAGTTGCTTTCATGGAAATAGGCCACTTGTGACTCGCAGGGAGAAATACACTGATACGCAGACCCACCTTTAACATTCTCTCGCAGACCCAGAACTTTTCAATTGTTTCTGTATGCATAGTCAGCTGCCATCAAGCTACCGTCATCTAGTGCACGTATGTGAACGTGTGAAGCTGCCGACCATAGGAGTCGACACCTAGGGGTCGAGGTCCCGACTCCCTTCGACACCCCCCCTGAAATATTCGAGGGCTCCAGGCTCCCCAAAGTTGATGGGCATTGCCATTCAAATGGTGTCGGTGCAAATGGTGTATTGTGATCAATTATAGGGGGGCAGGGGTTATATGCTCCTCTCCCAATATTATATTTAAGTTGGGACCCCTGCTGCCAGCGTGAAGCCCACACAGTCTCTCTAAAATAGGGCAGCACAAAAATTCTCATGTTGACCCTTTTCCCAGAGGGGCAACCTCATCAGTCCAGAGTTTTGCGGCACCTTAGACTTACGGTGCCTTGACCTACCACTTTGTGATTCAAAGGTCCTTAAAATGACAAAAGAACATATTAGTATTATGTGTTTATTGCATTTATATCCCACCGTTCTCTCCAGGGAGCTCAAGGTGACGTGCAAGGTTCTTCCTCCTCCTGAATTAATCCCCGCAACAACCCCCCGAGGTAGGTCACGGCTGAAACAGTGGCGTAGCGTGGGTTGTCAGCACCCGGGGCAAGGCAAGTAATTTGCGCCCCCTAACCCTAACCCCCAGATGTTGCGCCCGGTGCGGCCGGCCCCCCCTGCACCCCCCACGCTACGCCACTGGGCTGAGAGGCGGTAGCTGGCCTAAGGTCACCCACGGAGCTTCATGGCCGAGTGGGGATTTGAACCCTGGTCACCCAGGTCTTAGCCCGACACTCTAACCACTGCACCACGCTGGCACTCGCATAATAATACAGAAAAAAATACAGAAGATATATGCAATAAGAATACAACAACTCAATCAGAACCTTTTTTATTTTTCTCTCGGAAGGTTACCTCTTGCTTAGCTAGTTACAATGCCTAGTGACAATTATGACATCTCACATCTTGCGGAAAATGCTTATCTTTTTGGCCTGAAACGTTCTGCGCGTAACTCTTAAAAAAAGCAAACACCCCCCAAACCATCAAACAAAAACCAATGAATTGCATCTCCCCTTTTCCTCCTTTTGTGCGGAGCTCCAGTTACAGTCCTGAAGATGTTTTAAACCTGAAACTTGCGCGTCGGTTTACGCTTCGCTAGGCTCGGGCATTTGATCTGGGCGAAATGGTTTGAATTTGCAGTCTCCCCCCCCCCCCACCTACATCCCTTAAGGATTTTAAAAAAAACAAAACAAAACGAGGGGAGAGAGAAGAAAAGAAACCCATATTTGTCTTTCACTGGGGATCTTTTCCGCTCAAGGACAAACGCATCATGCAATGGGATGATGACACCGCTTTGGGATCCGAACAGTGTGAACCCTAAAAACACGCATCGAAGCTCTGCGACAGCCACTTTGCAGTTCTTGCCTCCTCGGGAGCGGGGCGCGCAGAGGCCATTAATCTTCATTTCTCCCCTTCTGAACTGCGGACGAATCTCGGCCGGTTGAGCCTCTCTTGGTTGCTGGGCTGCGTCCGAGCAGGCGGAGGGCCGCTTGTCTGTCTCTCCGAGGTCCTTCTGGGGTCCCAGAACTCAGGCAGCTTTTCTAGTCCAATGTGGATCACAGCTGCAAGGGAGAAACCCTGATTTCACATGGGGCAACAAAGGGGGACAGAGGGGAACGTGGATCCCACACTCCCCAAGCAATCACTCGCCTCTCACTGCTGGATCTTTCCAAGTAGCGCTTTTAATGTGCTTCTCCTCACCTAGAAATTATTATTTGTTGTTGTTTAGTCATTTAGTCGTGTCCGACTCTTCGTGACCCCATGGACCAGAGCACGCCAAGCACTCCTGTCTTCCACTGCCTCCCGCAGTTTGATCAGACTCATGTTTGTAGCTTCGAGAACACTGTCCAACCATCTCGTCCTCTGTCGTCCCCTTCTTCTTGTGCCCTCCATCTTTCCCAACATCAGGGTCTTCTTGTGCCCTCCATCTTTCCCAACATCAGGGTAATCCAGGGAGTCTTCTCTTCTCATGAGGTGGCCAAAGTATTGGAGCCTCAGCTTCACGATTTCATTTCATCCAGAAATGCTATCCGCCCAATGGCGTAGCGTGGGGGGTGCAGGGGGGGCCGGCCGCAACATCTGGGGGTTAGGGTTAGGGGGCGCAAATCCACGGGTTAGGGGGCGCAAATTACTTGCCTTGCCCCGGGTGCTGACAACCCACGCTACGCCACTGTATCCGCCTAATCTGTTCCTTCCTCTATCTTTATAATCAGATGATAGCTATCCTTTTTGCAAAATGAAGCTGAGAGAGAGAAAGGAAGGAAGGTCCGGCGCCGTAGTTAGAGTGTCAGACTAGGACCCGGGAGGCCAGAGTTCAAAGTGATCTTCGGGCCGGTCACTGCCTCCTCGCCTCACCTCCCTCACAAGGTTGTTGTGGGGATTAAATGAGGAGGGGGAGAACCGTGTGCGCTACTTTCAGCCCCTCGGAGACGGCGGAGGGATATAAATACATTCAATAGCTAGAAGGAAGGAAAGAAGGAGGGAAAGGGGAAGAAAGAAAACAGAACCAGAGTTCATACCGGATGGGGAAATTTATGTCTCCATCCTGCATTCTCTCCATACAAAGAGAAGGCGCCAAAGATGAAATATAACGTGGAGCTGGTGCGGTGGTGGGGGTTAAAGGGAGAAGGAATCTTTTAAGATGGGGGGGGGGGAAGCATCTTAAAACATCCCCTCCCTATACCAGAAAGTTGTTATGGTGAGCTCCAAATCCCGGTGGAAAGATCAAAGAGCAGGGAATGACTGACACTTCGCCCGGGGCTCAGAACTCGCGTTCAACCCGCGCCTGGCCCGCGCCGGCCTCGCCGCTGCTGAATAGGGGCTTATTCTGTGCCCCTGTTCTGTGGGGCCCTCCATTCAAGGTGCGTTTCCATAAAACCTGACTTCAGGAGGAACTGCCTTGAAGCGGTCACCCTAAACAAGAAAGCGCCGCTACGATGAACGGGACGCATTTCCAGGTAAAATGTATTTAGGGTCGTGTGTGTGTGCGCGCGCGCGCGCCTGCCTGCCTGCCTGCCTGCCTGCCTGCCTTACCTCCCTTTATATCCGTTGGGTGATTCTTGCAGGTACACAAACGCCAACCCTCGGGTTGGAGGGGTGAGGGGAGGCACAAGTTAGTCGGTTGCAATGGGCTGAAGCTCAGCTCACTGGGCTGCCTTGGGATCGTGGCCAAAGAAGTCTGCAGAACAGGACACAGGACCATCCCTGGCTTGTGTAGAGCGGACGCTCCCGCGGTGGAATCGTTCCGAGGAGAAACTGGATCCCAGTTTGGAGGGAAAGTGTGTCCCTCTTTCTGTTAGAGCTGCCCCAGAGTAGGGTGCTGTTGTGGCTACCCTGGTAGCCCGAGAATTCCAGGTGCATTTCAAAAAGGAACAGCATTAGGAAACCGTAGGAATCAATGCATGTTGTTTACCACTGACTTCAAAGGGATGTCTATTTCTGCGGCTCATAAAACAGGGCGCAGTTTCATGCTGAATAAACTCACATCCATTGGGATGGAACAGGCTCGTGCGCCCTTCCCCGAAGCAGTATAAGCAACTGCAACCTAGAAATGTGCATTTATTTTATTATTTCATTTTACAGAGTTTACTTGCTAGTAAAAATGGTTATGCACAAACCCGTTGTTGTTGTTGTTGTTTTGAGAGTACATTTTAATCTAGCTTGTCTCGCGATTAACGTCATATGCTTTAATTCGGGTCCCTTTGGGATCGTTTCATGAGATTTTGGAGCTGCCGATGTTGACTGAACGTTGCTTTGGCATAGGGATAAGTTATTGATTGCCGTCATGGTCGGCTTCCAGAGACAAAAAGGGTAGAAGTGCTGAGAGGAAACGGAAAGTCTGCTTTTATTTTATTTTCGTAATGGGATTGAGACTCACCTTCAGGAAAGAGCTGCGTGAAATACGAATTGACTGAGATAAATACAGAGTTAAAAAACCCTCGATTTTATTTTAACGTGACTACTCAGAAGTACCTTCCATTGAGTTCATTATGTCTTACATCCAGCTGTGGTTATAGGGTTGCAGCCTAACTACACAAGAAGTGTGCATGCACACGAAAGCTCATACCAAGAACTAACTTAGTTGGTCTTTAAGGTGCTACTGGAAGGATTTTTTTTTATTTTTACACAAATCCTATACATCTCCTAGGTAAGTGTGTCTAGCGTTAGATTGTGCTGTTACAGAGCAATCGCGTGCATGTCTACTCAGATGTAAGTTGCGCTATCTTCAGTGATGCTTACTCCGAGGTAAGTGTAAATAGAACTGCACCACTGATCACTTTATTCCTTTTCCTCTACTGTGGTTATTGATCTAAAATGTGCTATTTATTTTGCTGTATAATCGAATGAAATATATATTTTTTAAAAATGATGACGGAATCCATTTTCCACTCTCAATTGGGAAAACAAGGTTTTCACGCTAGTTCATTAACAAACTAGGGATAATCATTTTACTACATGATTTAAGAAACCTACCTCAAATCAAGAGACTTTTGAACCATGACCGCTGGCGTGAATACCTATTTGGATCTGGAAGAAGGCAGACAGAAGATGACTGGATAGGAATAAAAATAATAATACTAGTACTAATAATTGCACTATTATTAACCAGAAACCAATGCACGTACGGAAAAAGAGAATTGTGATAACAGAGCAGCCTTTTCAGCGATCTGACTTTTTATTTTTTAAGGAAAGTAATTTTTTTCTCCATTCTCCTCTGCAACGGACTTCTGGGTAGAAATCATAAGCGTGGGTGGCCTTAAAAAAAACACCCCATCGTGGAGACAGGAAAAAACACAGACACACCAAAGTTTCACAGCGGAATCCCATGCATGTGTACTCAGAAGTAAGCCCCACTGAAGTCAAGGGAGTTTATTTCTGTGCAGACATGTATAGGCTTGCACTTGGAGTAATGTAATCCTATATTTACCAGAGAGTAAGCCTCGTTGAACTTACTTCTGAGTAGACATGCATAGGATTGCAGTGTAACTGGTGCGCTCAGTCCGGCTAATGAATGGCTCGTCTACCCTGGCATCCAGCGGGCAATCGGTAGCAGCCAATGAGAAGCCCGCAAGCATGTCCCGAGTTCTGCACCCACCCACCCGCTTGTGATTTCCAGCAACTTGTATACAGAGGCATAATGGTAATCCCATTCTGCAGAGCAGCTTTTAGGATGGGCAGGCGTGAGTGTGCGCATGCGCGAGTTCTTTTCTTTGGTTCTCGTCTTGTTCCCTGGATGACTACGGGCCGGTCCACACCTTAGCTTATTGTGCATTGTGAACCCATTGTACCTCCTTAAATTCCCCTTGGCCACGAGGCCTTGTCCAACTAGGCTGATTCAAGTCCATAGCTGTCAACTTTTCCCTTTTCTTGCGAGGAATCCTATTCGGAATAATGGAATTTCCCTTTAAAAAAGGGAAACGTTGACAGCTATGTTCAAGTCAAGGCTGCACTGTTCCTGCCTAGGATAAACTCACGCGAGGACAGGGCAATTAGGGCAAGATCCGGCCAAGCAGAAGTCTTTTTATCTGGGAGCAAGTCCCACACAACTCACTAGGGCTGTGGGTGATGATGGGACTGCATTGCATATTCAATCCTATTTCGGGTTTCAGGATTTAATATGCTTGTCTTTGGCTGGATCATGTCCAATGCTTTCTTGGACAGTTGCTTGCGAGCAATATGAGCCGGGCACAACGGGGATTTAAACAGAAAGGCTCTGAGATGGGAAGCCTGGAGGCCATTCACCTTCTTTTCAAAAAGTAAGCCCTGAACGATTTTAAAGGGACGTTTTCGTGGGAGTGTGTGTCTCTTTATAGCCGGGGAAAGGACTCCGTGTCCCTCTAGAGCAGGGTTTCCCAAACATGGGTCTCCAGTTCTTTTTGGATTACATCTCCCATCATCCATGAGTCAGGGATGATGGGAGATGTAGTCCAAAAAGAACTGGAGACCCCAGTTTGGGAAACCCTGCTCTTGAGGTTGCTGGACTCCAACCCCCACCAACCCCAGCCAGGTTGGGCTCAGGGATGATGGACACTGTAGTCCCAACACCCCTGGAGAGCCACAGGTTTCCTAGCTCTGCTTTAAAGAAGGCTGGATGTCGTCTTCCCATCGGGTTGTGATTTAAGAATTGCGGAGACTTAATGGTTTGCTTTGCTTGCGCGAAGAAAGAAAACCCGCCCCTCTGGAAAGGCATTATTGCCACTCTATGGCGCATAGGACTAGCTCTCTTAACTTCAAACGTGCAAAGTAAAGCAAACATCTCAGCCAAACTGAAGGCTCTCCACTCAGTCAGCATGAATATGAGATTTTAAACGACCCCGTTCCCTCGGCTCTAATTAGCAACCACGGCAGGACATTGGCCAGTAGCTCGTCGCATCTTTTGATGCCAAAACGGACTTCCTTCCAAGCGTTAGAGTTTGAGGCCGTCGCCTTCACGCCTTGCTCGTGATGCTGTCAAAAGGAGCTGTCTGTCCGCCGTCGGAAGCAGAGCACTCGGTAACTTAGACGGGTCTTAACTCTTAACGACCCTAGGAGCAAGCGAGCTAACTCTTGCCTTTGTTTAAATATGGAGGAGGCCCCCCCCCCGGTTTTTTCTTTTAAAACGAAAGCATCTCTTCTCTTCTGGATGCTATACCCTTTTTAAACTGGGGGGCGGGGGGGGGGGCGGGAGGGGAGGCGATACCACAAAACCTGCTTTTGAATTTCCTACTTTCTTCCTCTTGCTAAATAAAAGATCAACGGGCTGCGGCGCCCTCTTGCGGTCGCATAACTGTCATAACACCCCGCTTTTCATGGAAACTAAGTGCTGCCGGCTGTAAGGAGCAGCTGGATCTGCGAGCGCCGGTCAACCGTCTTTCCATCCTGAGAATGGTGAAGGGCGATCGTAGCAGAGGCTGGCGATGCAGCTCCGAGGAGCTGAAACTCAGAGGGGACACACATTTACGAACCTAATCATCTCCCACCTTCTCTCTTCTCTCTACTCTGGAGCACGCGAATTGATAATAGAAATATGAGTGACCAGCTTCTGCCAGTGGCCATTTCTGGCAGTAATCTCAGAGGGAAGGACTTGTAAGAGTGCGTGTTTTCTGGGTGGGAGCGTCACAAATTTCCTTTTACAGGTGAAACTCAGAAAATTAGAATATCGTGGAAAAGTTCGTTTATTTCAGTAATTCAACTTAAAAGGTGAAACTAATATATGAGATAGACTCATGACATGCAAAGCGAGATATGTCGAGCCTTTATTTGTTATAATTGTGATGATCGAGGCTTACAGCTGATGAAAACCCCAAATTAACAATCTCAGAAAATGAAATCAGCAAAACAAGGATTGCAAATAGAGCAATATTGGACCTCTGAGAAGTAGAAGCATGCATATGTACTCAGTACTTGGTTTGGGCCCCTTTTGCATCAATTACTGCCTCAATGCAGTGTGGCATGGATGCTATCAGCCTGTGGCACTGCTGAGGTGTTATGGAAGACCAGGATGCTTCAATTGTAGCCTTCAGCTCTTCTGCATTGCTTGGTCTCGTGTCTCTCATCTTTCTCTTGGCAATGCCCCATAGATTCTCTATGGGGTTCAGGTCAGGCGACTTTGCTGGCCAATCAAGCACAGTAATCCCATGGGCATTGATCCAGGTTTTGGTACTTTTGGCAGTGTGGGCAGGTGCCAAAGTCCTGCTGGAAAATGAAGTCAGCATCCCCATGAAGCTCGTCTGCAGAAGGAAGCATGAAGTGCTCCAAAATCTCCTGGTAGATGATTGTGTTGACCCTGGACTTAATGAAGCACAGTGGACCAACACCAGCTGATGACATGGCTTCCCAAATCTCTTTTCTGATGAGAGTAGCTTTTGCATCTCATTTGGAAACCAAGGACCCAGAGTCTGGAGGAAGAATGGGGAGGGACACAATGCCAGATGCTTGAAGTCCAGTGTGACGTTTCCAAAGTCTATGTTGATTTGGGGAGCCATGTCATCAGCTGGTGTTGGTCCACCATACCTGCCTTCTAGCTGCATGGCTGCTTCGTCTTCTTCCTTAGTCTCAGCGTTGCCCTCACATTCTCAGGCATGGCGAGGAAAGGTGCATGAAGGCTCATCCATCAGCTCAGCTACTGGGATCTGGGATGAACTCCTGACCAGTGTGGTTTTTAGAGTGATCGAAATGCCACGTGGACTGTCAAATCCTCAGAAGCGTGACAAAATTTAAGTAAATTAACAAAGGCAGCCTTATCATGAAACATGTGACAAAGTCACGTTGGACATCAACACCTTGAACATGTGATTTTTCCCCTGCAACATGTGCCATGTTGCCCCGGTACATCCTGCTGCACACATGCAGCTTAACAAAACAGAGTTCTAGTCAACCACAGATGAATTTTTACATCAGGTGTAACTGAAACATACAAGGACACTCTTACAAGAAAACGTTCCACGCTTCGGGTGATGAACACAGATGTTCATACATTTCAAGAAAATGGGTTCTAGTCAACGATCATTCTACCCAGAGTAGACCTGTTGAAATGGAGAGGCATGACTAACTTAAGTCCATTAATTTCAATGGGTATACCACATTCAGTGGGTATAACTCGCGTTTCTTTCTCTTCCGTTCCAAGCTCTAGAATGAGAAATTAAGCCTTCGACCCTGCTCTGTCGGAAATCAAGCCTATATCGGGAGAAACTGGCAACTCTCCCAGGCACCCGGCTTGGTCTCCTGTTGACCTCCCTGGCTGCATTCCCCAGCAAGATCCAGGCTAGGTCACGATAGGCGATTCTTCCCAAACGTGGGAAGAACACACCCCCTCCCTCCTGCTCCCCCGGCAGGGAAAAGGAGATAGACAGAAACGTATTTACATGCTTTTATTTCTGTCTTTGCAGCATTACAGAAAACATGACTGCTCTCTTCAAACTCCAGCAGTCAAGTGACAAAGACTTCCTGTACTTCCTGTACAAGAGCAAGAGGAAGAGCTCATATTACACTCTGAGCTAATTCCGGTGCATTGCCCTGTGAATTGACTGTCCCTCTGTTTCCCACGGAACAGTCCCAACATTCCATCATGTGGTGTTTTCAAGCTAGCAGTTTCCAGCTGCATTGCATCCATATCGTAGCAGTCATCACAGCAAGGAAGCAACACATCTTCAGAGAAAACCTGAGTGCTGACTTGAAATAATTAAACCTAATGGGAGCTACTCCATTGATGGAATATCTCAGGTAAGCAGAAACTAACTCCATTGCATATTAAACTGTTACATAACTGTTACATAAAGAGGTCTTCTGGATTCATTGATAGCTTCGAACCACCACTATCTAACTACAGTTCTTTCCTTCCACCATTCACATTATCATATGCGTGTTTATTTGGAAGTAATGTTACACTGTGTCTGGTAATGATTACTCTCTGGTAAGTGTGCCTAGGAATGCAACTTTAGTTGCTGATCTATACCTGGAAAACCCTCTGCTCTGTTGAGGGAGAGGGGCCATGGTTTATTTATTTACTATGTCTGATCTCCCCCTTTCTAAACCCATATTTTAGGTACTAAAATCTAAGATTTTGGGGTACTTTACATCTAAGATTTAAAGGATTATTTAGAATCATAGAATTGGAAGGGACCCTTAGGATCATATAGTCCAGCCCCCTACAATGCAGAAATATGCAGCTGGATCAAACCTGCAACCTTGGCGTTATCAGCAACATGCTCTAACCAACTGAGCTGGTAAACTGGTTTCTTCTTGATTATCCATCACAGAAAATAATTCAGTCACCTTCAGGATAAGGTCTCCATAGGTCAGTAGCAAAGGAAAGGTTTACTACTTCTAACAGAAACATGATGTATATGTTTGGTGCAAAGCTCTTGGTTATTTAGGATAAGAGGAAAAAATATATAAGGAATTGTCCCAGTTACTACCACCCCATCGAAATTATTATCAGGTTGCCTTTGGTATCAGCAAGTACCTAATGTAAACCCCTGTAATATAAAAAAAGATGCACTGCGGATTAATGAATCTTATGAAATATATTTGTTGCCTGCTTCAGATGTAGCCCTGATAATTCAAACTGAACTCTGTTTACAAAATTATGGTACTCTTGATGGTCCCAGTGCCACCAGTGTGAAAGGCTAAACTCAGGTCCATAGCCAGATTATTTATGGTGAGGCCCAAGCAAACACTGTAAGGTGAGAAGTGTTATAGGTCTGTGTGGAACAGTAAGCACTCTGGTATGTTTAATGGTGTATGGTCTATTAAATCATTTTAATAACATTTACATTTTAATAAAATGTAAAAAATGCCAACTGTTTGTCAGTCAGCCTATTACCTTTAGCACTACATAACCCTAGAGAACTGGGAGTAGCTTTATTTCTTCCTAACTGAGCAATTGCAGATGTCCCTTTATTTCTCTTTAAGAAGAGATCAGGGCTTGTAATGGATATAATGGAAAACCATGGCTTCCTCCAACAAAAAATGAACTGCAGTGAGCCTTAGACTCACAGGTTTCCCTTCTCCACTCCTCCTCTTTTGGTTCAGTGAGTAGGAGATTAAAAACTTTTATTTTTAATTTAAGTTAGCCACGGTTCTTTATGCTGTCTGAACTCAAGGAACAGTGGTTTGTTTAAACTCCTGTGGTGGGTAAAAGAAGTAGGAAGTGAACATGTTTTCAGGATGCAACTCTTAAGATGAATATACATTCCTCTTTACAAAAGCCTTTCATCTGAACAGGACAACAGCTCCCACAAGCTTCTCCTCTCCCCTCCCTGAATTCAAAACCTGCTCTTCATGAAATGTCAAGAACCATCTCGGAATCCAATACACAAAGCAGGCACAATTAGAGTAGTGATGCTTCTGAATACCAGCTACTGGAAACCAGAGAAGGGGAGAGTGCTCTTGAACTCAAATCCGGTTTGTGGGTTTCCTACAAGCATTTGGTTACCCACTGTGAGAACAGGATGCTGGACCAGATGGGCCATTGACTTGATCCTGCACGCTCTTCTTATGGTGTAGTGGTTAAGAGCGGTGGACTCGTAATCTGGTGAACCGGGTTCGCGTCTCCGCTCCTCCACATGCAGCTGCTGGGTGATCTTGGGCCAGTCACACTTCTTTGAAGTCTCACAGCCCCACTCACCTCACAGAGTGTTTGTTGTGGGGGAGGAAGGGAAAGGAGAAAGTTAGCCGCTTTGAGACTCCTTCAGGTAGTTATAAAGCAGGATATCAAATCCAAACTCCTCTTCTTCTTCTTCTTTGAATGGAATCATGCCCCAAATCTACTCCTACTTCCTCCTGCACAGCTTCTACTACAGGGTTGCCAAGTACTAATCTGGAGGATGATACTGTCAAATGTATTTAATCACCAAATGAAGCTGCAGCTGCCCTGGCTCCCAACTTTTTATTCCATCATTCCAGCCATTGCCTATTGCTCCAGCCAGCAGGACAGGTTAAACTAGATATGGTGTTTGCCTTTGGACACTGAGTGACAGAGGGAGCGGCAAAATAAGGAGAATGAAACCCACAGAATGATTAGTTGCAGTGTGTGTGTGTGTGTGTGTGTGTGTGTGTGTGTGTAAAACATTCTGTAATGCTCAAAGCATTCAGACCTGACCCTGTCTGATGGTAGGAGACAAGGCTGTCATATAAGCCCAGACTGCCTGCCTGAGGTCAATTTTTTTGTCTGCTTCATAGCAGTAAAAAGCTGTGTTTTTCAAAAGTAGCACCGAACAGCTGCAACAGGCAGTATTAAAGAGAGAGATTTCACAATGAGATTCCTGAGCATGGCTTACCCAGACTTCAAGAGCAAGCAAAAATGTAATACACATTCAAAATAAATCTCTGTATGATATTTGGTGGTTTTTCATCTAACAGCAAATCTCACTTTGTAATATTTCCATTTGGAATACCTATCCTGATAGATCCTCCTGTTCTCCAGAAATGTGAGCTTCTGACTCATCTAGGCATTAACTCTGTGAGGTATGATTCAGGTGGAGAATGCCATTGTATGGTTTAGTTACTAGGTGGCTCTGGACATAGTTGTATCTGGGTGGAGTCACGGCTTTCCTATTGCTGTTCTCTTTGTGTTTACAAGAGCCAATAAAGTTCTTGTTAAGCTTCCTCATGAGTATGTCCTCCATGCCTTCTGGTACCCGGCAATGTGTAAGCCAGCTCTTCCCTGGGGCTTGGCAATGCAAATGTGAGAAGTAGACTATGATACTGGCCCCACCAAAATAATCAATTTCATTCATATGTTACCAGAATTGTGGAAACACACATTGACTCTCATGCTTGTGCAGGGAATGTATGTTTTGGCCTAGCTCCAGCAGCAACTCAACAAGTAAGCTCCTTTTAGAACAGGGAGGGGGAACCAAATCTTGTGGGACTCCAACTCCCATGATCCTTGACCATTGATCATCCTGGCTGGAGATGATAGGAGTTGGAGTCCACCAACTTCCAGAAGGCACATATTCCCCACTCTATCTCTAAAACTTGTATTTCTCAGTAATACCTGACTCAGGAGTGGCCATGCGTAACTTGGGCCGATGTCCAGATGCTGTAATGGGTTGGAGGAGGGCCAATTAATTGAGATGGAAGCCTGATCATATGGAGACTCTGTGTGTGAGGGGTTTCTGAGTCTGCAAATTTGAAAATGTGCATGTTCTGGATAGGGTTGCCCTCCCTCTTAAACAACAGGTAGAGTTTGGGGGTGTTCCTGAATTCATCATGGTCACTAGAGGTCCAGGTGTTGTCAGTGGCAAGGAACACTTACATCCAGATTTGATTGGTATGTTAAATCCAGATTGCTAGACTACTATAATGCTCTCTACATGGGGTTGCAATTAAAGATAGTTCAGAGACTTCAAATGATACAGAATGCAGCCACTAGGATGCTTGTGGTAGCCAAACGTTCAGAACATATAACTCCAATTTCTGCAACCTATTTATTTCCCTGCCTATTTCTTTATGGGCTCAATATGAAGTACTGGTATTGATATTAAAATTACTAAATAGTTTGGGACCAGGTTAACTGAAGGTTATCTGACACTTGCCCACATGCCAACCTGGTCAAGCCCCAAGAACAGCTTCTGGGGCCCTGCTTGCAGGCCCACTGTCAAGATCCATCAGACTGTTGACAAGAGACAGGGCCTTTTTACTCATGGCCCCATATATTTATAATTATTTTAGAAAAGCAGAACATATGGCCACTGCTTTGTTGGTTTTTAAACATACTTTCAAACTTGTTTCAAACTGTTTTCTATTAAAAGTGCTGTGAGTTGGGTTTTAAACTGCTGTTGCTTTTAGTTTTGCAACTGGATTCTTTTATTTAAATTTTGTTTTATGATCTTAATTTTCTTATGTAAGTCACATTAGGAGGCTTGTCCTGAAAGGCAGCACATAAGTACAGTACTGGAAATAAACGACTAAGGTTGCAATCCTAACCCTACTTACCCTAGGAGCAAGACCCTTACATTCAATAGGACATACTTCTGAGCAGACATGGTTAGGATTGTGGTGTAAATAACTAAATAAAAGTACCACTCTTGATAATTATGGTTGTAAATAACTGCTTTCATTTCTGACACCTCAAGCTTAAATTTTTATTTTATCACTCTGGCGGTTGTTGCTGTCATCGGTTACAAGAGTTTAGTGTGCAATATTTTGACAGCACAGTGAAGGAAAATGTTGTCAAACTTTGACACCTTTCTCCCTGTTAGATCCAAAAACCTTTGATTGCATTTAATGTAGCTATAAATCTTCTGAAATACTTACATGTCTCTTTTATGATGTGGGTAAACTGTGAGGTAGGAGCAGAGTGGCTGATAACCTTCTGGAAAAGACACATGTTTACGTGAATATTTTCTTTTTCATAATTAACAATGTGGAAACACATTAAAAGGCAGAAATATTTTCTCAAAATAAAGTAATTACTCTCCCCAGCTGATTGATTTTAATGATGAAAAAAAACCCCTATTAACACAAATATACATTTTCAAATATAACAAACCAAGCATAGAAAAGCAAGAAAATAAAAGGTGGATTTGGGGGGGTGGGGTGAATTTTTTTTTTGCCTTGGAAAAATCTTACTCACTTAGAAAAATATGTCCCATAGCTGTTGACCTTTAGCTCCATAAATCTAGGTCTGATCGGGTCATTTGGTGTATAATTATCGCAATCTGAAAGTAAGCTAAAATATTAGTATATAAGCTGCTTAGTGTCGTAGTACTGTACACATTTGCTGGGCAATTAAAGCAGAAATATAGTGCATTCCTAATTCCTGCTCCATGCTACTGAAGGAGCTTAGGATGGCGACCATTTGTTCAGTTTCACCAGTGGGGAGGGCTTGGCTGTGTTGTGACTACTCCTCACTGTCCCCAACAGAGTGGAAATCTACCACTATTTTGGGACAAGGCGAGGTGACAATAGCTTTGAATCCACTGGAGCCAAAGTCTAGAAGATGTCCTATGGACCCTGATCCTTGGGGCCCTCTGTTGCGCCAGTCTGGAGCCGGCACAGAAAAAAGGGGAGAACTCTGTGCCTTTCCTTCCTCCCTGATCCAGTTTTTTTAAAAAGCAGATCTTCTAACTGCACAAATTTTAGCCCCCGAGTTCGTACCATTAGACTGCTCTAATAAAAAATTACTTCTTTACTTACAAGTAAATGCCTCTGTGCTTTGATCTTGGCCAGGAGCCTGGATCATAGAATCATAGAATCATAGAATCATAGTTTTGGAAGAGACCACAAGGGCCATCGAGTCCAACCCCCTGCCAAGCAGGAAACACCATCAGAGCACTCCTGACATATGGTTGTCAAGCCTCTGCTTAAAGACCTCCAAAGAAGGAGACCCCACCACACTCCTTGGCAGCAAATTCCACTGTCGAACAGCTCTTACTGTCAGGAAGTTCTTCCTAATGTTTAGGTGGAATCTTCTTTCTTGTAGTTTGAATCCATTGCTCCGTGTCCGCTTCTCTGGAGCAGCAGAAAACAACCTTTCTCCCTCCTCTATGTGACATCCTTATAAAGAGGAAACGCACATGGCATACAAAGCAGTCACATCAGAATACGGATTCCAATAGCTAGAGTTAGATACAGACAAGAGCAACAGAGAAATAACATATGGAACAATTCCATTTGTTAAATATATCTTAAGGCGACCTTTATTTCATGTGTCTGCTTTGCAAGTAAGACTCTGTTTTGTATATGTGCTGCCGAAGAGAGCACGTAAGACTCTGTTTTGCAAGTATTCACATGTGGACTGCATGTAAATCCGAACTGTTATTTTATTTTTCTGTTGACTTCTTGAAACATGGAAAAGGCTAATTATTAACTGGTTACTAGTCAGCATGTTTTTTGATACTTGACTTCCTTATGAAAATACAAGCCTTTATGAGTTAATAGCCACATAGTGAGCAACCAAATTGCAAACAAATGATTACCAAACCACAGAGACCAGTCTTTTCAAAAGAAGAAATACTTGAAGCCTGGTGGTAAAATATGTAAAAGGAAGTTCTTTGTGACACCCACTGTTAGCTAACAAGCAAATCCTGTAGGAGCTGCCATGCTAAATGAAAATAGTTTCCTTTACACTGTAGTTCTAATTACATTTACTTGGAAGTTAATTCCATAAGCAACACTGTTTACATTGGAGGTGGCTGTGTGCAATATGGTACAATGCCCTTCCAAAAATTATATTTTAAAATATTTTTAAGCTGCCTTATAGGACAATGCCCCCTGAAGGTTCTAATTGGATAAAAGGTGGGTGGAGGTAGTAGTAGTAGTAATAATAATAATAATAATAATAATAATAATAATAATAATGCCTGACAACACCCTTGAACAATAATCAACATTTAATTATCAATCAGTCAACACTGAAAAACAAAGTAAAGCTTAACCAGCAGATTAAAAACTCTGAAACAGCGGCCCAAAGAAAATAGTCCTAATTAAAAAACAGTTCAGACAGTTGGGCCTTCCATTCCAGACCTTCTGAAACATGCATAGGCAAACTTGGCACTCCAGATGTTTTGGGACTACAACTCCCATCATCCCTAGCTAACAGGACCAGTGGTCAGGGATGATGGGAATTGTAGTCCCAAAACATCTGGAGGGCCAAGTTTGCCTATGCATGTTCTGAAATATCTCTTGCGATTATATAATTTATGTTCTGATACATAAAGTCTGCACATAGATATACATAATCTGCATAATATACATAATTTGATAGGGTGTACTCATCAAATGTAGAAAACTAGCAATGTAGAAAACTGGGAACCACATGGAATTGGTATAATAATTTTTTCCCCATGCTGCAGTTGATTGGATCTTAGATAAAGATGCTACGACATAAGTATATCTTAGATTTTAAGCATGAAATCAGTTATTCAGACAGTTTATCAGGTACTTGCTTTTTTAAAAAAACAAAGAAGCCTGAGATTTGTTTTGTGTGTGTTTATTATTTAAAATGTTGTTACAGTAAGAGAAGGAATCAGTAAAGTCTGAGCATATGTTTCTTTGCCCTTTTGATGTTTCTGTTTCAACGTGAGAGATGTGTAACTGTGTCTGCGCGTTATTACCAAACAACAGAGCAGAACTCATTGTGAACTTGCCAAATGAAACATTTGTAGCGCAAATATAATAGGAACTGGGTGACTGACTGCTGGATTTTACCTGCTGCACTGGAACTGTGAAGTCTGGTTTTGCCATCAGAATGAGATCCGTCATCTGGCAGTGATTAGCTGCATGACTACTTTTGGGTTGCTATTCTGGTTGGTTCTTTTGACTAACAAGCAAGTAATGGTCTGGAGCAAGGCTTTGCCACCATCAAGTAAACAGGTAATTGGGCTGCAGATTTCAAAACCAGAGGGGAAGCATAGATTTGAACCGAGTCAAAAACGTGCGATTAGTTCATCTGCATTGGCTGCTTTTACAAGCTTCTAGGGGAAAACCAAAAACTGCTCTCTCTCTCTGCCTTTCCTTTCTGCTTGGCATGCAGAGAACACAGCTCAGATCATGTCCATTAAAAGTGGGTTTTCTGGCTTGGATAGGACGATCAGTTCTAAATGACTAATACTTTTACTCCCAGCTGCTGGCTCTTATGATTCCCTTGTGCATCACTCCTCCTGTGGATCAGCCACTCTAGTTTGGTGAGCTGCATGGCATGAACGGCTTCAAGAAAATTATTCTTAGTCTGGTTTCTATTCTGTTGTTTTTTAAAGTGGGGGACTAGTGATCTTGGGCCCAACACAAAAGACCCAGGACTCAGGAGCTCTTGGACAACTGTTTATCACACCCTGTTGGAATTCATCCCGTGGCTAGTGTTAAAAGAAAAAACTGCTCCTTTTCCCTTGTGGGGTACCCAAGAGCCCATATAGAGTCCTTAAGTAGGTAGGAGAAAATAACAGAGGCCAACCAGAGAATATTGAGAAGCAAAGCAGCTAGTAAGCCTGATCTTTATTAAACTGTTGCAACAGGGTCCTCACTCACCACATGCAGGAGGGTGAAGGAACCCAGAACAATGGTGTGCAAGCCCTTATACAGTGGTAAATCGCAAGATGAATGCCTCGCAAGACGGAAAACTCGCAAGACGAAAAAACTCGCAGAACGAATTAATTTCGTCTTGCGAGGCACCACTGTATAGACTTTTAAAACTGCCCACTCTGTAGCTCAAGACCACCCCCCAAAACATCATACATACATCACAGGAGGAGGCAGTCTACGACAGAAATCCTGTCTGCCAGGATATCTGTTAATGGTCACTGATTGCTTTACCTGGGCAGCCTGGCCATTCGTTTTGGTGGCAAATACTTCAATTCCTGAATCCAGGTCACAGGCTCACCCTATTCATACACAAATATGCCCGTAAGACAGGTAAGCAAAAGACAATGGAGAGGCTTTCCCATTTCCTTCCTCCCTGCAGAGAAATATTTGAGGTCAATTTGGGAGAGTCAAAATGGATCGGGAGGGTCAAAATGGCTTCAGGATTGTTCTCCTGTATTTATTTCAGACACGTTGTTTATATACAGTGGTACCTCGCAAGACGAATGCCTCGCAAGACAAAAAACTCGCTAGACGAAAGGTTTTTCCGTTTTCAATTTGCCTCGCAAGACGAATTTCCCTATGGGCTTGCTTCGCAAGACGAAAACGTCTTGCGACTTTGTTAAACCATTAAAACCGTGCTTCGCAAGACGAAAAATTCGCTAGACGGCAAAACTTGCGGAACGAATTAATTTCGTCTTGCGAGGCACCACTGTACTTATGTATGTGTTTGCCTTGTAAATTTATGAACATTTAATTTATATATTTGAAATCTTAAATTCTTATAGCACTAGGATGAAATATGTTGCCAAATCCATAACTGGAGACTACATTTATCAGGAGGGCCAAAAAAATGCCAAAAAATTGTTGCAAGCTTTTGAGTTCTCAGTAACTCTTCATAAGGCAAGACAATACACAAAGTGGACAGAAGATTAAAACATTTTTTTAAAAAAAAAAAGTACAAAATTGGGCTGCATGTCATGTTGTAGCCATGAGGTCATCTTGTAAATGCAGTTGCAAGATGAAGATTACAGGCTGAATAAGTCCCTCCCAGGCGCTACAGATATAAAGTTAGACACCTAGGATTCTGTGATAAAGAAACGACTGATCCCCATATCTGAGAAATTCAAGTCTAGGTTGTAACAGAGATCTATGGCTATAGATGAAACATATACAGTATTTCACTTTCTAATGCAATATAAGTTATACTGTGTGTGTGTTTGCACCTAGATGGATTTTCTGGCTAGATAGGTAGTTAGATATAAGATCTGTTTCTTCAGCACAGAAGAATCTCTGCATTGCTATTCTCAGTCAGCTTGATTTTTACAAATCTTTACACATTTAATGACCATTCAGACTTACATGCCCTTCTGTTCTGCACATTTTATGGGTTCACTTCACAGAAAAGCCACATAGTTATTGAACAGAGTCTTCATGAATCAATCTGCTAGTGTGCAATTCAAGTTGCAGTAAAACAAGCCTCCTTCATATGTTAACAATTGTGGGTTTGATGCATAAAAGCATGACACATTGCTTGCATTCGTTTCCTAAGTATTTTATTCCCATTGAGTTCACCTACAATAAAACTTCATTTCACTCTGAAATTCATTAAGCTCTTGTTTCTCTCCAAAAGCTATTTTCTAGCAGGGAAGAGTTTCCTGCTTAAAATGTGGAAATGCTCCCCCCCCCCGCCCCATTTCAAAGGATCAGCAAGGTATATGAGTGAAATGTCTCCTAATTTAAATCTCGTCTTGTCTAGGTTCTCAGTCCAATATTCTAGGAATAGAGAGATGGGTCTAATGTTATTCTTGGGAATAAACATGCACACCAGTCTACAGTGGTACCTTGGTTTAATAACAGCTTAATTTATGAACAACTTGGATTAAGAACGTTGTAAACTCAGAAGTAGGTGTTTTGGTTTGTGAACTTTGCCTTGGAAGCAGAACATGTTCCACTTCCTGTTGAGTGTGTTCCATTGGTAAATTGAGTCCCTTGCTGCTATGAGAAAGCACACCTTGGTTTAAGAACACTTTGGTTTAAGAGCGGACTTCCGGAACGGATTAAGTTCATAAACCAAGGTACTGTACTGTGTCTGTCTAAAGAAGAATATAATTTAATCTAATGATAACTAGGATAGGGAAGTTAAAACTATGCACTTAGCATTTGATCCATAGCTATGGTTCAGGTGAATCCAAAAGGTCCCAGACAATGCATTAAAAAATGAGCAGCTGTTTGCTGAGACAAAGGAAATCAGGATACACATCTTCACACTCGTGCAATACCAGGAACCTGCAATGATCAAAATGAACTCTAGCGCTCTGAGCTACCAGTAGGATAGTGAAAAAGGTTATAATCATCACCATCATTTGTATGCCACTTTCCACAAAACTGTGCCCAAAGCGGCTCACAACATTTACTACTACTACTACTACTACTACTACTACTACTACTACTATTATTAAACTGCACTATACCCAGAGGTCTCAGGGCGGTTCACATATCAAATGCATGTTAATAAATGTGGCAATTCAAAAACATATCGGGGAAAATAAAATTATATATATAATGTCAATAAATACAGAAAATAAATCCATGCAATATCACGTAAAACATTATATAATATAATACAAATAAACTAACTTAATTTAACATCTTAGAATGAAGCAGGAGAGAGAATAATGCCCATCACAGAAATCAAATGGTAACATACATAGCTGGGAAGGCCCATTGTCCCCAAAGGACGTTCCACAGAAGCTCACCAAAATTAGCTTACATGCATTGGGTAGTAGCTGTGCCTCTCACTAGGTCACTGAATAAATGCACCATTGAAAGGCAGCAGCAAGAAAACTGGTCAGGCAACAAGAAAGATTTGGGGCATGTCATAGATACAAATATGAAGCAGATGAAACACAAATCAGTACAGTGATGTTGAACACACTGAAGTTACGAACTGAAAAGGTTTGTGCACCCAGGACAGAAATGTGTGCGTGAATTTTGCTTTGCTGATGGTGGTCCTGTAGCAGTTGCTCTTGCTGTAGAAGCAAGATACTTTCGAAACTGAACTAATGAAGAGGCAAGGCTTTTTACAAAACAAACAACTTGTCTCCTCAGCAATGGGACCTGCTCGAACTATGCTTGTGATGCTACTGCCCAATGCATACTGATTGTGATCTACCTATATGCACAACATGAACTATATGGAAAGGTCTGTTAATGAAACTCACATGTCCCAACCTTGATTCTCCTTGTTGTTGTTGTTTAGTCGTGTCTGTCTTCGTGACCCCATGGACCAGAGCACGCCAGGCACTCCTGTCTTCCACTGCCTCCCGCAGTTTGGTCAGACTCATGCTGGTAGCTTCAAGAACACTGTCCAACCATCTAGTCCTCTGTCGTCCCCTTCTCCTTGTGCCCTCCATCTTTCCCAACTTCAGAGTCTTTTTCAGGGAGTCTTCTCTTCTCATGAGGTGGCCAAAGTATTGGAGTCTCAGCTTCAGAATCTGTCCTTCCAGTGAGCAAGAGGAAGAGTTTGGACTTGATATCCCGCCTTTCACTCCCCTTAAGGAGTCTCAAAGCAGCTAATAATATCTTTTCCCTTCCTCCCCCACAACAAACACTCTGTGAGGTGAATGAGGCTGAGAGACTTCAGAGAAGTGTGACTAGCCCAAAGTCACCTAGCATGTGGGGGAGTGGGGAAGCGAACCTGGTTCACCAGATTACGAGTCCACCGCTCTTAACCACTACACCATGCTGGCTCCCTACATTTAGTCAAATCATGTAGCCTTTTGATATTGTAGCTATGGCATCCAGACCCTTTCAAAGTGCCACAACTGGTATTTCAGACTGCATGAATGTACACACAAGCACACCCCCACACCCCGACACATATGTATAGACAGTGTTCTGTTTCAGAACAACTATATGATCTATTCTAAAACAAAAACATTTTGCTTCAGTTTGCCAATGAGAATGAAACATTTTGGGCAATTTTTTTCTGACAAAGTTTGAACAGTTTGTTATGAAATTTATGAGGAACCATATTTTCCATTAAGAAAGTGTTTTCAGTCTTGTATTTCAGTCTATCACACACAAGTGTAAGAAATAAAGCACAGCTCATTTGAAGATTACGGAAGTCTGTATTGGCATTGCTTTTCACCATTTAATAATTTACATCATTGGAAATGGTGAGAAAATACTCTGATTTATTCTACTTCATATTTTTCCTAAGGCCAGAGGCTAAATGAGGTAGAATACCAAGGTGTAAGCAGAAGCAGGGAATTGCATTAGGCCACAAGGGCTGATCTCACACTCTTGATGTCTAGAGGTTCATTTTTTCTATATTTTAAGGGAAAAGAACACAAACATATTTTCTATACAATTTATTTTTCAAAAATGTGGTGAAAACATACCTACAGGGCTCAATTAACATGCCGTGGGTAAACATTCATACAAAACACACGCTCACACACCTGTCTGAAGGCTTTCATGTGGCAACCTGAGTACCTGGTTTGAAAAAGAAAAATGGAAGATTTAATTGATTAAGACATGGGCTGGATTTAGCCACAGGCAGAATATATTTGGTAAGGAAATGGGACCATGTGTGGAAACACAAGTTGTCACAAGCTGATCATGCCAAGAAATTTCATGAGAGCTTTTGGGAAGGGGGGGGGATGGAATTCATTTATTCAAAAGATGACTGACTCCCAGCATATTTCCTGAAAACACTTTTTTTGTATAATTTTGTATTTTTAAATGAGTATGTTGGGATTGCTTTGTAAACAAAATGAAGGGTATATCATTATTAGTAAATTATATTACCATGTTCTACCATGACACCATTACCCCACTCTTTCCAAAGAGTGCCCTTTTAAATGTGTGGCAAAGGGGGGAATTATTGGGTTGTTTTTGTTTTTATTATGGATTTTGTGTTTTTTATATTGTAATTTTATGTTGTGAACAGCTCTGAAATCTACAGGTATATGGCAGTATACAAATAGTAATGGTAGTGGTGGTAGCAGTAGCAGCAGCAGCAATAATAATAATAATAATAATAATAATAATAATAATAATAATAATTATTATTATTTCCAGTGTAACTCAAGACGGCTTACAGAGTATTGCAATTGTTGGGATGTAACTCAGCCTGCACTGGAGGCTGATGTGCCTGTATGCAAAAGAGTAGATAAAAGAGAGGAACTTCCCAGTTTCCTAGACTGTCCTTTGAGGTATGCCGACCTTTCCTCAGATGCTAGACTGATACTCTTAGGGACACATCCAAACCATCCATTTAAAACACTCTTATACCACCTTAAAGTCATAGCTCCTCCCAAAGAATCCAGGGAACTGTAGTTTGTTAAGGGTGCTGAGAGTGTTTAAGGAGACTGTTAACGAACTACAGTTCCCAGGTTTCCAAACCCTCCAAGTGTCCCTATTTTCCAGGGATGCCCCTGAGAGAGAGAAGCTGTCCCGGTTTCTGATTTGATCCTGGAATGTCCCACTTTTCCTTAGGATGTCCCTATTGTCACTGAAGAAATGTTGGAGGGTATGGTGTTATCCAACCCCTAAGCCATCTGAAGGCAATCCTGTATAGGGAAGGTTTTTTAATGTTTAAAGTTTAATGATGTTTTTATATATGTTGGAAGCTGCCCAGAGTGACTGGGGCAGCCCAGTAAGATGTGTGGAGTAAAAGTAAATGTAAAGGTACCCCTGACTGTTAGGTCTGGTTGCGGACGACACTACGTTGCGGTGCTCATCTCACTTTACTGTCCGAGGGAGCCAACATTTGCCCACAGACAGTTTTTCTGGGTCATGTGGCCAGCATGACTAAGCCGCTTCTGGTGAACCAGAGCAGCACACGGAAACACCATTTACCTTCCCGCTGGAGTGGTACCTATTTATCTACTTGCAATTGATGTGCTTTCGAACTGCTAGGTGTGCAGGAGCTGGGACCAAACAAGCGCTCACCCCATCACGGGGATTTGAACTGCCAACCTTCTGATCAGCAAGCCCTAGGCTCTGTGGTTTAGACCACATCATGTTTACAAGTGACAGATTTTGGGGTTCTGTTGAAGGGCAGTAATTTATATGTGTATGTGTGCATGCGTGCCATGATGGTGGTTGAGTTTCTGTCTCAGATACAAGAAGTGTCTTGGGACCCCATTGCTTTTTATTTCAGTCCTGGAGGTCCTGCTGAACATGATTAGAAAGGACCAGTTGGTTAAAGGTATACAAGTCGGAGCTAAACAGTATAAATTGAGAGCATATGCAGATGATCTAGTGCTAACATTACAAGAGCCAGAATCCAGTACCAAAAGGGTCCTAGACTTAATTCAAGAATTTGGTCAGGTAGCAGGATTTAAACTGAACAAGTCAAAAACTAAGGTCTTAGAGAAAAATTTAACTGTAATTGAAAAAGAGAGGTTTCAGAATGAGACAGGTTTGACTGTGGTCAAGAAAGTGAAATATTTGGGGATTAATATGACAGCCAAAAATGTGAATTTATTCAAAGATAATTATGAGAAATGTTGGACAGAAGTTTAAAAAGATTTAGAAATTTGGTCAAAATTGAAGCTTTCGTTGCTAGGCCGTATTGCTGCGATAAAAATGAATGTATTGCCTAGAATGTTGTTTTTGTTTCAAACATTGCAAATTGTGGACAAGATGGACTGTTTCAAGAAGTGGCAGAGAGACATTTCTAGATTTGTCTGGCAGGGCAAGAAGCCCAGAATATAATTTAAGATACTAACTGACGCAAAGGAAAGAGGTGGATTTGCCCTGCCAGACTTTAAGCTTTATTATGAATCAGCAGCTTTCTGCTGGTTGAAAGAGTGGCTACTTCTTGAAAACACAGACATTTTGGATTTAGAAGGTTTTAACAATGTATTTGGATGGCATGCATTCTTGTGGTATGATAAGGTCAAAGCACATAAAGCATTTAAAAATCATATTGTTAGGAAAGCACTGTTTAATGTCTGGATAAGATATAAGGATTTATTGGAAAATAAAACCCCAAGGTGACTGTCACCGATGGAAGCGAAAGCTCTGAAAAGGCTCAATATGGAGGCCAAATGGGAGAAATATTGGGAAATTTTGGAACAAGAAGGAGATAGACTAAAATTGCAGAGTTTTGAAAAACTAAAAAACCAAGTGAGAGATTGGCTTCATTATTATCAGATAATGGAGACATATAATTTGGATAAGAAAATTGGCTTCCAGGTGGAAAAGTAAAAATTAGAAACAGAACTGTTAGAACCCAAAACTAAGAATTTGTCAAGAATGTATAACTTGCTGTTGAAATGGAATACTCAGGATGAAACGGTGAAATCTGCTATGATTAAATGGGCACAAGACGTTGGACATAATATTATGTTTGCTGACTGGGAACAGTTGTGGACCACCGGTTTGAAATTTACGGCATGTAATGCCTTAAGGGAGAATATTATGAAAATGATTTATAGGTGGTACATGACCCCAGTCAAGCTTGCAAAAATTTATCATTTGCCCGATAACAAATGTTGGAAATGTTAAGAAACTGAAGGTACATTCTTTCACCTTTGATGGGCGTGCCCAAAGATTAAGGCTTTCTGGGAAATGATATATAATGAACTGAAAAAGGTATTTAAATATACCTTTCTGAAGAAACCAGAGGCCTTTCTCCTGGGCATGGTCGGCCAATTGGTGCCAAAGAAAGACAGAACATTTTTTATGTACGCAACAACGGCAGTAAGAATACTTATTGCAAAGTTTTGGAAGACACAAGATCTACCCACCTTGGAAGAATGGCAGATGAAGGTGATAGACTACATGGGACTGGCAGAAATGACCTGCAGAATCTGAAACCAGGGAAGAGAGACGGCGGAAGAAGATTGGAAGAAATTTAAGGACTATCTCGGGAAATATTACAAAATTAGTGAATGTTAAATTGATGTTGGATAGAATCTAAGTGGTTATCAGCTGTAATGATTTAGATAATTGGGGGGGAGAGAAAGAAAGGTGTAAAATTTAAGTGAAAATTAAGGGTGAGGATTTGCTGAATGAATAATTTGAATTGGAATACAAAAAGGGGAGGTATGAGGAGGTCCGAGAAATAAGTTAAAAGAAAATAAGTGAATGAAATTACACGTGTTGTTAATTTTTGTATTTTTGTTTTTTGTCTTTTTTGTATAAATTTTGAAAAGTTAATAAATATATTTATAAAAAAAAGAAGTGTCTTGGGACATCATTATTTACATTTAATCTTGCGCACTTTCACATTCTGTATGCCAAATCACTGGATCTGAATATCTTCCTAACAATTTCATCCATGTGTTTGAATGGGGCTTCCTTCTCAGTGGGTGAGTGTGAAGGGCACAGGCAGGGAGGAACACATTTACCTGGGATGATGTCCCTTTACACTGAGTAAGTCTTACTTCTGAGTAGGAGTGCCTGAGACTGAGTTGTTAGTTGTGTTAGTGGGTAAGGAATGCTGGTTAGATTTTCTTTTATTAACCTTGGGGTCCCTTTGTGAGACACCCTTCTGAAACACATAATGTGCTCATCTCTGTCTGTGAATGTAGCTAGAGCAATGACCTGCATCACTGTCATTATGGAATGGCATGTTCCCTATTTTCATTGGAGAAATGTTGGAGGGGAGGGGATTCTTTGGGAGAAGCCATGACTCATAAAGTGTTGTAAGTGTGTTTTAAGTCTGACCAAACTGTGGGAAGCAGTGGAAGACAGGAGTGCCTGGGGTGCTCTGGTCCATGGGGTCACGAAGAGTCGGACACGACTAAATGACTAAACAACAACAACAAGCACTCACTGATAGCCTTATCCTCCATGAATTTGTATGTTTCCTTTTTAAAACCATGTGGATTGGTGGCCATCTTGTTGCACTAAATTCTAAGTTAAGTATGTGCTGTGTGAAGAAGGACTTTTTTCTGTCCTGAGTCTCTACAGCTTTACTGGATTATTCCAGGTTCAGTATTATGAAAGGTGGAGACAAGCACAGCTCTACCCACTTTGTTCCATACTATACATGATTTTATAAACTTCTGTCATGTACTCACTTTATTTAACACATCACCACCACCTAACATCCTCTGGTATGAATAGTGAAGCATAGCAGCTTCCTGGGGTGGGGACTGATAATAATCAGGGTCACAGCACATGGCCAGGGGACGGGGCTTTACCCTGATTAAAATGGCTACTTTGAAGCTGCTATTCTCATTGAAAGGAAATCCATCGCCAGTACCAACAGGGGATTTTCTCTGATTGCAAATGGCAGCTTCAAATGAACCATCAACATCAGGACCACTTAAACTCCTATTTCCACGCATGCTGCAATCCCAATAATTTGCAGCCCTCCCCCCCATGCCCCCCCGCTGCTATTTGCCTCTTAAATAACGTGCATGCTAAATGTAAAGTTGCTTTTCACATCATGTTTACAAGTGACAGATTTTGGGGTTCTGTTGAAGGGCAGTAATTTATATGTGTATGAGTGCATGCGTGCCATCATGAGGGTTGAGTTTCTGTCTCAGATACAAGAAGTGTCTTGGGACATCATTATATACATTTAATCTTGTGCACTTTCACATTCTGTATGCCAAATCACTGGATCTGAAAAGCTTCCTAACAATTTCATCCATGTGTTTGAATGGGGCTTCCTTCTCAGTGGGTGAGTGTGAAGGGCACAGGCAGGGAGGAACACATTTACTTGGGATGATGTCCCTTTACACCGAGTAAGTCTTACTTCTGAGTAGGAGTGCCTGAGACTGAGTTGTTAGTTGTGTTAGTCTGTAAGGAATGCTGGTTAGATTTTCTTTAATCAACCTTGGGGTCCCTTTGTGAGGCACCCTTCTGAAACACATACAGTGGTACCTCGGGTTAAGTACTTAATTCGTTCCAGAGGTCCATACTTAACCTGAAACTGTTCTTAATCTGAAGCACCACTTTAGCTAATGGGGCCTCCTGTTGCTGCCATGCTGCCGGAGCACGATTTCTGTTCTCATCCTGAAGCAAAGTTCTTAACCTGAAGCACTATTTCTGGGTTAGTGGAGTCTGTAACCTGAAGCGTATGTAACCTGAAGCGTATGTAACCCGAGGTACCACTGTAATGTGCTATTCTCTGTGAATTTAGCCAGAGCAAACCCCTTGCATGACTGATAGCAGGTTTGTAGCATTGTAGCAAACTAACAGGGACCCGGGTGGCGCTGTGGGTAAAACCTCAGCGCCTAGGACTTGCCGATCGCATGGTCGGCGGTTCGAATCCCCACGGCGGGGTGAGCTCCCATCGTTCGGTCCCAGCTCCTGCCCACCTAGCAGTTCGAAAGCACCCTTAGGTGCAAGTAGATAAATAGGTACCGCTTTATAGCGGGAAGGTAAACGGCGTTTCCGTGTGCGCCAGAGCAGCTTCGTCACACTGGCCTCGTGACCCAGAAGTGTCTGCGGACAGCGCTAGCTCCCAGCCTCTAGAGTGAGATGAGTGCACAACCCTAGAGTCTGTCAAGACTGGCCCGTACGGGCAGGGGTACCTTTAACTTTAGCAAACTAACAATGCCCTGAAAATATATGGAGGGGGGAAAAGAAGTGGAGTTTGTGTGTCTTCCTTATTTCTGCTGGAGACCGTGATAGAAACAAGTGTCATCAGGTTGTTTGTTTTGTTTATTTATTTATTAAAAAAATTACATACCATTGTATCATTAAAAATATATCACACAGTGATATATTTTTAATTTTTTTAAAACCAAAAAATAAAATCATAAAAAGATTTTTTAAAGTTTAAAATGAAAAGAAATTAAAAACTAATATCAATAGAACATTGTGGGGGGTACTCTTAATTGCCTGCATAGGCCTGGCAGAATAGAATTTTTTTTCAGCAGGCATTTAAGGGTTGGGACAGGAGTCACCTGCTGAATCTTTATTGGTAGGGCCAGTGGAGTGTGGTCAGTAGGCTAGGGGGACTAGGCCAGTTCTCTAAATATTTCTGGTAAATTAGAGTATGAAAGTACAGTGGTACCTTGGGTTAAGAACTTAATTCGTTCCGGAGGTCCATTCTTAACCTGAAACTGTTCTTAACCTGAGGTACCACTTTAGCTATTGGGGCTTCCCGCTGCCGCTGCACCACCGCCACACGATTTCTGTTCTCATCCTGAAGCAAAGTTCTTAACCTGAGGTACTACTTCTGGGTTAGCAGAGTCTGTAACCTGAAGTGTCTGTTACCCAAGGTACCACTGTATAAAAGCCTGACACCTCCTTCCCAAAGCCTGGGAATCTTCTGCCCAGATTTGGGAGGGAGGCATGATGCTCACATGCAACATCCAGATGTTGTGACATTGCCCCCTCCCCATGCCCTCACATGCTGGTGCCTCTGGCCCTAACTGTTCCCCTAAGAGAAATTTCACTGCAAGCTACTGGGCAGGGTGTTCTACAGGACTGGGTTGATGACACCAAAGGCTTAATTTCACATTGTTGTCAAATGAGCCTCACCAACCTGGGGACCATTTATGGGCTGATGACAAGGGTCTGTGGGCAGGATTTTTAAAATTAGCAATGCAACACTAGCTCCAATAAGCAATTATCAACAAAGCACAAGGAGGCGGGGGGTGGGGGGAGAACAACCAGCCGTGGTATGAAACGCTGGAAGCTTCAATGACATACACTGCAAAAAATGGATTCGGGAAATTTGGGGGGGGGGGTTCTAAAGGATGCGCAAAAGAGTCCCCACACTCCCTCCCTTTCTTTCACGCAAATATTGAAGGTTCTAAATACTGTAGCTGCTTCTGCTTTTGCCTCTAGAGGGAGGTATAGGACTCCTCTTTAGCCTTCTAGGCCTTTTCGAACTTTAGCAACTAAAGGACGGGGAGATGAAGATCGGTTCAGTCAAAGTTGAATTATGTCCCATTCATTTCAGAAGGAGAACTAAGCATGAGCTTAAATATTTCCCGCTGAAATTAATGGGGTTTGGAAATGACTGACTTTGGCTTGATTGTGTCCTGAGTAATAAGAAACAACAAACAGTATTAACAAGAATTTAAGCATTAAAAGAGGTGCAGCAACAAATCCAGTATTGTAAGATTATTGCTCTCAGGGTTAAGTATTAGGTAAAATTAGGCTAAAATCCTAAACTTTCTTACCAGGGAGTAAACCTCACTAAATTTAGTGATACTTAACTTCTGTGTAAACAGACTGCAATGTTAAGATTTTAGAATCTACTAAGTAATAACAGCCTGCATAATAACATAATACGTAATGACACTTACCTGGAAATAAGCCCAGTTAAACTCAATTAGGATTGCAGTGTTAGGAGACATTTCCCCCATTATCTGGAAAAATTAAGTTAGAATGATGTATATTCTATTGGATTAATCCTGTATAGGAAACACATTTAGGAGGAAGATAATATTTTGAATAGGGAATCAAGTGATACTTTATGTCATTTAATATGCTTTAACTAATATTTCATCTATTAATTTTAGTACATTTGTTGAAGTGTTGCTCTTCCCAGTCACAACACTAGAAGCCGAAAGCGGCTTTACTTCTTGCAGAGTTGTTGGATAAAATACTGTCATAGCTCCATAGCTGAAAGGGAGGTATCCCCAAACTCGGCCCTCCAGATGTTTTGGGACTACAACTCCCATCACCCCTAGCTAACAGGACCAGTGGTCAGGGATGATGGGAATTGTAGTCCCAAAACATCTGGAGGGCAGAGTTTGGGGGTGCCTGCTTAAAGGGCTATGGACTTCTTAGATAGAAGTGAAGACAAACAAAAATAGGGTGATGGCCTGGGATACTCCTGATAGAACCAAAGATCCAATCCGACTTTAGCAACTTTTGGGTGATTCAATCACATTTAGCTAGAGTTTCAAGCGAAGTTCAATACAAGTTGAAGCCTGCACACATACATTCAAGCCTACATTCAAATCCCATATTCTCAATCTTCTGTTTCCCCAGTTGATACCATCTCTAGATTCATGTGCTTATAAAAGTATTATGCAGGCATTATACTTCTGGTGTTCATGAACACAGAAGAGAGGGGTGGAACCAAACCTGAGATCACACACTCGCAACTAGACTGTTCCACATGTACAGTAGGAGGGTTCTTTGTGCTTATGGTTATTTGTGTGCAGGGCCAGATTTAGGTTTTGTGTGGCCCTCAGCTACTGAAGGTAATAGGGTCCCTTATATGTCCAGTTGTCCTTTGTCAACAACAAATTGCCACTGTTTTTTGTGTTGAATATATGCTATACAGAAATGAGAAAACCAGTGATATTTTAGGGAGCAGGCTAGCAGGCTACTTACATCATAGGAGCCTACACAACACAAAAGACTGTTGCTGTATGTAGGTTTTATTTTATTTGCTTTTTATATATTCCCCATGGATATCGCCTCTTCTGCAGCCATTTAGAATGTGTAAACTTAGCTGCCTAGAAAATTTGAAAAGGCAGGCACCAGCGTAGTTTGAATATTGGTCCTTAGATAGCCTTGGGGTCTGGTGGACTTCTGGTCTAGATGTCTCAAGAAACTAGATTTTGCTCCTGTATTTGGTTGCTAAACTGGAGTCATCTGGCCCTAGCCTTGCGTTTAGATCACCCACCAGCAGCACCTTTACCCCTGGATAATCCGAAATCAGCAATTTAACAAAGGTTTCTAATCTTTTCCACTTGTGCTTTTTATCTTATATTTTGGAAATGTACATCCAGGTTTTTTTCTTTAATTCCCCCCCCCCAAGAGAGTGGGACCCTAAGCTATAGCTTGTTTAGCTTATATGTAAATCCAGCACTGTTTGTGTGTAGCCTTCTATGGGATCTGAAGCTCCCAAATGCATAAAAGTGGTTAAAGGGTGTGTGTGGCATGGGGGAGGGGCTACTCACCATAGCCCCCCCCCCGTGCTCCCATGTTCATCAGCCCCGCAGCCAGAACACCCACAAAAAGTTTATATAAACTCCGGGTTTATGTATTTTCTATATTCATGTATTCAGTATAAGGAAGTGGTAGTGGCGCCCTCCCTGTGGAACGCCCTCCCACCAGATGTCAAAGAGAACAACAACTACCAGACTTTTAGAAGACATCTGAAGGCAGCCCTGTTTAGAGAAGCTTTTAATGTTTGATGCATTACTGTATTTTAATATATATTTTTTGAAGCCGCCCAGAATGGCTGGGGAAGCCCAGCCAGATGGGGGGGTATAAATAATAAATTATTATTATTATTATTATTATTATTATTATTATTATTATTACTGAAGCTGCGTTAGACCAGGTCAGATAATTTGCACATCTTAACCTCGTATTGTCTGCTATGACTGACAGCAGCTCCCTGGCATCTCAGGCAGAGGGTTCTCACATCACCTGCTACCTCATCCTTTTATTTTGAGATACCAAGGATGAAGATGGGACCGGGTCCCTTCTATCTCTACTTGTTTCACATTATGTATGGACAGAACTGTGGGAGGCGATTGCCAGGGAGTCACTGAGCAAGCCAGGTCCCAGTGATAGAGCATGAGCTGGGATGAAGTAGGATAATCTCTTTTGAAGTTCTCTGCACACAGACCCTGAAATGTATTTAATCTGGATTAAAGGAGATTTGTGCAAAGCTTGACCAACCCCATACTCGGCGAATGCATTCAGATAATGTCTTATACAGACAAATTCTGCACATCAAATTCAGCATGAAATTTTGTTCAACTTTGTCAAATGGTTCTTGCAGAAATATGGAAAACTGAAATATCAGATTCTACTTTTGCTGTTGCTCGGCTGCTTTTGGAATACAGCCAAGATTCACAATATGATCTGAATCCTGGTGGCATTCCTGTTTCCACTGGAATACACTGAAGCAATTCTCTTTTACTTATGTGACTTGGCTCACATATACAAGTTTACAACCAAGTAGCTCACAGTGCTGACATACATATTTTTTATTTTTATTTTTTATTGAAAATATTTCAGTGAGACAAAATAAAGTGAAAAACAAACAAAAAATGTAAATGACTACAGAGATAATTCCATATTATCTTCCAGTGCACCCGTTCTGCCGCGAGTCCCCCACACATCAAATCAGTGATTGCCAATCTTCTGGGGTCCATGGGAGCATTTAGAATTCTGAAAAAATGCATTGGGCTCCCGTCACAAAATGGCTGCAATGGCAGCATGTCATAGCACAAGATGGTGGCCTCATCCAAGAGAACGGAAAAAGAGTCGGGTACACAAAACTGTGCCAACATGGAAAATTTTACTTTTTAAAAAAATGTTGGAAACTTGTAAAGACCAAACAGATTCCAGGAATCTATTTTTCCAAATATTGCTAAATCTTTTCTGTAGTGTTGCCTGTTGCTAGTGGAGTGGGTGTCATAGATTAGAACTAGAAAATGAATAAAAAACCATAATTCAAAATTATTCTTGAACCCATCACAGCACAGTGACAAATAAAAAAGATGTAATTAATGCTGGCTCACTAGTAATTATGCCACAAAGACACACACATTCTTCCAGTCTTCAGGCAAAAATTGCTACTAAAGCGACCATACAGATCATTAACAGGAAAGACAGTTGCTGCCTCTAGGCTTACAATCTAAAAAGACGTGGCACAGAAGAAAATGGGTTGGGAGTGAGGAGGAAATAAGCAAATACTTACAAAAATATGGAACACAGGATAGAAAAAGCAGCTCAATAGAAACAGCACACCAGAGAGCCAGTGTGGTGTAGTGGTTAAAAGTGGTGGACTTGTAATCTGGTGAACCGGGTTCGCGTCTCCACTCCTCCACATGCAGCTGCTGGGTGACCTTGGGCTAGTCACACTTCTTTGAAGTCTCTCAGCCCCACTCACCTCACAGAGTGTTTGTTGTGGGGGAGGAAGGGAAAGGAGAATGTTAGCTGCTTTGAGACTCCCTAGGGTAGTGATAAAGCAGGATATCAAATCCAAACTCTTCTTCTTCTTCTTCAGAGTAGCGATTGGAAAACACTGTCCAAGACTAGTATTGTGATTGAGGCTGAAAATAATCTGCAAGGTGCAGAGGAGCAAAGCATTGTTTCAAGTTCAGGGAAAAGTCAGTTAACAAAGAGAAAGACTCCCTTGCAGGGATCAACCTCCACCCTAACACACACACACACACACACACACACAGAGAGAGAGAGAGAGAGAGAGAGAGAGAGAGAGAGAGAGAGCTCTTTACTGATGAAGATGTACAAGGTGGGGGATAAAAATTGGCCTCTGTGTCCCAGAGAAACTCAGAAGTTGATGAACTATAACTCCTTCATCCACAGTGCTCTTTTTGTAGAAAAATGCCTCACCATGAAGGCCTCCCCTGTTCTCTGATAATGGCAATGGTGCCCATCTGAGAGGTGCCAGAACTCAGTGCTGGCGATTTCCAGCTGAAAAAAAGTCCTGATCACCCATGACCCTTGGGAGTTGTAGTCCATCAACATTCAGAGAGAAACACATTGGTTACCCCTGTTCTTGATAATTTTGTGTTTAATAACATTTTCCACAAGTCCCACCACCACCCGAATAGACCTTAAGCTAACTGGCCTATAATTTCCCAGATCCCCTCTGGATCCCTTAAAATAAAATAAAAAACAACAACTGGTGTTGCACTCTGGAGTAGTTATTCACTGACAATATGAAATTCTCAACGCAGGTTTGCAGGGTTCATGCCTGAAGCTGCAATTCTTGTGGCTGTTTCTGTAAACCAGGAAAGAGAAGACGAACCCTAATACTTATGAAGCAGTATGAGTTGGCCCTTAACTCCAGTAAGAGATGGATTGGAGCAAGGGATGATTTAGATCAGCCTTCGTCACCCTGGTGCCCTTCTAATCTTTTGGACTACAACTCCCTAGCCAACTCAGCTGTATGATCCTGAGACTGAGGAGTATGGCTGTGCTGGCTGGGATTCATGGGATGTGGAGTCCAAAACTTCTGGAAGGTGGTGTTGTTTAGTCGTTTAGTCGTGTCCGACTCTTCGTGACCCCATGGACCAGAGCATGCCAGGCACTCCTGTCTTCCACTGCCTCCCGCAGTTTGGTCAAACTCATGCTGGTAGCTTCAAGAACACTGTCCAACCATCTCGTCCTCTGTCGTCCCCTTCTCCTTGTGCCCTCCATCTTTACCAACATCAGGGTCTTTTCCAGGGAGTCTTTTCTTCTCATGAGGTGGTCAAAGTATTGGAGCCTCAGCTTCAGGATCTGTCCTTCCAGTGAGCACTCAGGGCTGATTTCCTTAAGAATGGATAGGTTTGATCTTCTTGCAGTCCATGGGACTCTCAAGAGTCTCCTCCAGCACCATAATTCAAAAGCATCAATTCTTCAGCGATCAGCCTTCTTTATGGTCCAGCTCTCACTTCCATACACCACTACTGGGAAAACCATGGCTTTTACTATACGGACCTTTGTTGGCAAGGTGATGTCTCTGCTTTTTAAGATGCTGTCTAGGTTTGTCATTGCTTTTCTCCCAATAAGCAGGCGTCTTTTAATTTCGTGACTGCTGTCGCCGTCTGCAGTGATCATGGAGCCCAAGAAAATAAAATCTCTCACTGCCTCCATTTCTTCCCCTTCTATTTGCCAGGAGGTGATGATCTGGAAGGTAGGAGGTTATTCATTTGTTGCATTTCAGTCCCGCCTTTTCCTCTGAGAAGCTCTAGGTGGCGTCCATGGTTCTCCCCCTTCTCATTTAATTACTGCAACTTTGTGAGGTAGATTAGGCTGAGGGGTGGTGACTGGCTCAAGGTGACCCCGTGAGCTTCATGGCCCAGCGGCCATTTGACCCTGATCTCCGAGGTCCTAGTAAAGGCAGTTTGCTATGCAACTCTCTTCCAGGACACAGGCTTCCACATGAATTAACTTTAGAATGCTTGGGCCAGAAAAATGCCAAAGGTTGGTTTGTTGTGGCTTTTAATTTAATTTATTTTTTAAAAAAACACTTCTGTATTAATTTTGGTGTGTTTATGATACTCGGACGACAATGCAGATGATTTAATTGTTTCTGGACCCACCTGCTCACCCTTAGCAGCCTTTTCCAAAGCTGACCTGATGCACCACCGTGTTGCTTAGGTTGTGCAAAAAGAAAAAAAGAAACCTCCTCTTAACGCGTGTGTTCCCAATTTTCAAAAACAATGGAAATAAAACCAGGAACAAGTCAATAATAAAGCAACAGCAACAAAGCAATCCTGTTCTAATTCACATGCTAATGATGCAGCTCTCTGGTGTCCGGAGGATTTGCAGAGAGAGAGAGAGAGAGAGAGAGAGAGAGAGAGAGAGAGAGAGAGAGAGAGAGAGAGAGAGAGAGAGAGAGAGAGAGAGAAGATGCAATTTGCAGTCCGCTTGCAAGCGCGGCACTCTCGGGTTTAAGCTGGTTCCCTCCGCGGTTTTCCACGGGTAGCAGCCAAGATCGACTCTCTGCGAGGCGCTCGCTGTGCTGCGCCGCCTGGAGCTGAGGATTCGCCTCTGCCAATGGCGCTGCTGCCCAAGTCAACATTTTAAGCTGCCTTGTAAGGATCAAAGCGCTAACAGCAGGAGCACCATCCGAGCTGCTCCATATACATAAATTAATTACCTGAAATAAATACTCTTTCTCTCGGCTGGAAGACGACAAAAAAGAGCAGGGAAGCAAGGAGCGGGAGGAAACACAAAGCGGGGATGAGAAGAGGTGCTGAGAGCGCGAAAGGGGGCCGGAGAGCAAATTGTGGCTGCAGCTGGGCTACAGCTGCCTCATCCAAGCAAAGCGGGGGGGGGGGGGAATCCCCACAATAACCCGGGAGAGCCAGTCTCCCCCAGCTTTTTTTTTATATATCTTATCTCTTTCCTCCTCACCCCCGCCAAGAAGAAGCCCAATGAATTAGATGAGATCATGTTAATATTAGTATTTATTGCTACTAATAATACGAACAGGCATGTTTATGATTAACGGTGCTGTGATTAATTAATTATAATTATTAAATAGTTATGAAATCAAATTATTATTAAATAGTTAATAATTAAATAATACAAACGAGCATAATTAATTAATTAATTAATTATGCTAGTTCATATTATTTAATGACATTTGATATTACCCTATACAGTATTGGCATTGATAAGAACAATACTATTTATCATTAATTGTGGAATAATTTTATTTATTACTTTTTTAACAATTTATTATTATTATTACTATTATTATTATTAATCAGCATTATTGGTAATAATTATTACCAATATTATTACCAATTATTACCAAACAACAACATTCACACACACACACACACACACCTACCTTTTCTGAATACCAGTTGCTGGAAACTGCGGGAGTGGTCTTGCTCTCCGATCCTGCTTCTGGTGCCCCATGGGCAATTGGGCTGACTCAGCAGGCTCTTCTTCGGTTCTTAAGATGGTACTGTAAATGCATTAAAGGAAATCTGTGTCGGCTTGCCATACGTCAGGAAAATTCTTGACATCTCCTGGTTTCCAGGTGTAAAAATGGCATGGGGGGAATTTTGCCAAACCGGCAAAATGTCAGGAAAAACCTGGATGTATGGTAATGTGATGGAAAAAGCAGCCGAAACAGCTCCAAAAGCTATTCTGGGGGAAGGTTTTCCCATAAAAGTTCAACTTTGCAGGTGTCAGGAATTTTACTTTTTGAAATATGGCAACCCTAAAACTCTGTGATTTCTTCCTTAAACCTAAATTTGACCCAAGCTAAGGCTCAGCATGATTCTTTCTTTCTTTCTTTCTTTCTTTCTTTCTTTCTTTCTTTCTTTCTTTCTTTCTTTCTTTCTTTCTTTCTTTCTCATAGAATCAAAAGAGTTCGAAGGTACCATGAGGGTCATCTTGTCCAATCCCCAGCAATTCAGGAATCTTTCGCTCAATGTGAGAACTTCTCTGCTCCTACCATTTCTACCATGAAGTGGAAGAAAATGGTCTAAATAGCATGTGGTGGAAACTGTGGGGTTTGCTGCCAAAATCACAAATGCATGTTTTGCTAGACAGGCACAGGGTTAGTACACAGAGTTTTTGAACTTCCTGGAGTGGACCCTCTGTGTGTTGTCACTTCCTTTGCCTCCACTGGGTGGGAACTCTGTAACAAAGGAGACAATCCTTTATATTTCCTTCTGCCTGTGAGGAAATCCTGCTTTCAGCCATGTTAGCTAAGACTACTAATTTATTTTATTGTAAGTTATAAGGTAGTTTGTTTGTTTTTGCACACTGCTGTATTTGCTGCCTGCACTGAAATGTAAGTAAACACCTTTCCTGTTTATCTTACTAAAAGCATGTGGTTCATTCTCTGCGATGGAGTTGAAGAGTGGAAGGTCAACTGATTACATATATAGAAGGGGATAATTGCCTAATTCCTAAGCTTTAATAAACTGCAAAATTTATGTTTTACTCTGCTAAAATGCTTGACATCCAGATTACTTTTCTATTTCTACCCCACACATGAAATAAGATTAATCTACAAAATTAATCCTCAATCTGTTTTTCCACATAAAGGTTATGGGTCCAGAGTAGGAATAAAATCTCTGAGAGTTCTTTTTAAATAATAATAATAACAAACAACTTTTATTTATATCTCGCCCTCCCCATCTGAAGTTGGGCTCAGGGCAGCTAACATCAAATATATAACATTAGTATAAAATTAAACAATAATTAAATTACCTCCGAAAAACAGGTCAAAAACAAATTAAAGTCTAATTAGATGGCTTTCCGCAGGGCTAGGGTTGGGAACAGTAGGTGTGGTGTAGTGGTTAAGAGCGGTAGTCTCGTAATCTGGAGAACCGGGTTCGCGTCTCCGCTCCTCCACATGCAGCTGCTGGGTGACCTTGGGCCAGTCACACTTCTTTGAAGTCTCTCAGCCCCACTCACCTCACAGAGTGTTTGTTGTGGGGGAGGAAGGGAAAGGAGAATGTTAGCCGCTTTGAGACTCCTTAAAGGGAGTGAAAGGCGGGATATCAAATCCAAACTCTTCTTCTTCTTCATTGGCTCAGCTATTTACGCTGATCTTATATGGGCCTGTGAGAATGCTGGGAGGCCTCTTTCATGTTAGTTCTTATACAAAAAGAAAAGGGGAGTCAGGCTGAGCCTGGCGGAACAACTCCATCTTGCAGGCCCTGTGGAAAGATGTCAAATCCTGCAGGGCCCTGATCTCTTGTGGCAAAGCGTTCCACAAGGTTGGGGCCAAGGCCAGCCTAATCTCTCTGAGGCCCGGGATCTCTCTAAGGTGTTATTATTTGTAGACCATAAGGTCTTCCGTGGGGCGTACCAGAAGAGGCGGTCCCATAGGTACGAGGGTCCTAGGCCGTATAGGGCTTTAAAGGTTAAAACCAGACCTTTAACCTGACCCTGTACTGCACCAGGAGCCAGTCCAGCTGGTATAGCACTGGATGAATGTGATCCCGTGGTGAAGACCCCATAAGGAGTCTCGCCGCGGCATTCTGCACCCACTGGAGTTTCTGGGTTTTTGAAGACTTCAAGTAATTTTTGAAGGATTTTAACCTGAATAATTTTTCCCCCCTGTTTCCTGGTGTCCACATGGACCCTTTGTCCTATTGTTAGAGGATGAGAGAAATCCCCTGCATTTAAGCAACCAAGGGGGAACAAATAAGGGGAACAAAGACAAAAACAATGTGCGGGGAATTCTGACCACTGTGAGAAAAAGATGGACCACTGGCCAGATCCAGGAGGACTATTGCTATATTCCTACATTCTCGCCTTGGCAAGAGTTTGTCTAGAGATGGAGAGGAACTATGGTCTGATTCAGCATAATTCTTCCTATGGTCTTCAGAAATCAGAACTCTCCCATTCCAAATGAAGTGGGAAGTCTGGAGTATGGAGACAGTAATGCTTTTGAGTATCAGTTGCTGGAAACCACAGGAGAGGTGACTGCTCTTGTGCCCCAATCCGGTGGCCACTGTGAGAACAGGATGCTGGACTAGATGGTTCATTGCCCTGATCCAGGAAGCTCTTCTTATATTCTTATCTTGCTATTATATTCTTATAATCTTATCTTGCTAATCATTATTTTAAAAATATATGATGCAGTTAGATTGAGGATTAAATCTGTAAATTACAATTTAAACCTCCGGTCCCATGTGTGTGGGAGAAATATGAGAGTAATCAGGTTGTGAAGCCCTTTTGAGCAGAGTAAAAACACTCACAAGCTTCTGCAGCTTACCTGAAGCTAGGAATTAGGCAGTGCTTTTTTCTGGGGGGACGCATACCCCTAAACATTTTGTGAATCTTCGTACTTTTGTCCATTTACTGTATTTATTTTTCACGATTTGAACTATAAAATGGTGATTTTCTTGAGTCAAAATGAGAGTACCCCTAAACATTTTTTAAAGAAAGAAAAGCACTGGAATTAGACAATTACACCTTTTAATCCCTGTTTATTAGTGGCCTGCTGACCTTCTCCCTGTTTGTCCCCATTGCTAAAAATAAAGCACACATTTTAGTAAAAATAAAAAGTTTTACTTGCCAAAAATGAAGGAAGCTAATACTTCTAAGTAATATTCAGGTAAAAATGCTTCTTAGGTACAGAATACAAAATTAGTTTCCAAAATGGAGTCTGGACTCTAAGCAAAGCCCAGGTAGGTACATCTGCTGTCTTCAAAGAAAGGGAGAGTTCAGGCAGGCAGGAAGTACATAAGATTATTTCCTTTGTTAGAAATTCCCACCAAAGCATTAAGGAATTAACCTCATACAGTCCCTTCTATATTGTTCAAGGAACTCTATGAGCCTCAGCCCCTCATGTGCCTGTCTGGCAAGCCTGCATTACTGATTACAACTGGAAATCTTACAAAATAAGGGCTTTGCTATGAGACTGTAAAAACCCAATAGTTCTTCCTAGATCACAAAAGCTGAGTGTCCTTAACTGAATGTGAAATTAAACATTCATTGGGAAAAGAAGAAAATTAGTTGGAAGTCCTTATGGATTTTAAGGGAACCAGGAAGCAGGGCTTCATTACAACCTATGAGAACAAAACTTCCATTGAGTCTGGTAATGGTGGGTTAGGGCTCCATGTAAGTGTAGCATCATCAATGTACAGGGCAATTTATAGCACAATCATTCAAAGGGGTGGGAGTCTCTGCATAGGAACCTGTCTTACACTGTCTGGCAGTGACTTCCCAGGGTTCCAAACCTGGGTCTCTCTTAGCTCTCCCTGGAGATCCCTGGAGACTTGCTCATTGTGTCAGGGTCAAATTGTACAGGTTGAACATAAGAAGATCCTGCTGGATTAGGTCAATTGCCCATCTAATCCTTAACTGAAAACTGCCCTGTGATCTTCAGATTAAGGGTGGTATAGAAATGTAATTAGTTCGCATGAACATGAAAGCTCATACCAATAACATTCCCCTTTTTAAACTCACAGCGGATATGTTTGCTCAGGCTCGCTAAAGCCTCTATAATAACTGTTCAGGTAGTAAAGGTAAAGGGACCCCTGACCATTAGGTCCAGTCGTGGCCGACACTGGGGTTGCGGCGCTCATCTCGCTTTATTGGCCGAGGGAACCGGCGTACAGTCATGTGACCAGCATGACTAAGCCGCTTCTGGCGAACCAGAGCAACACAAGGAAACGCCATTTACCTTCCCGCCAGAACGGTACCTATTTATCTACTTGCACTTTGACGTGTTTTCAAACTGCTAGGTTGACAGGAACAGGGACCGAGCAATGGGAGTTCACCCCGTCGCAGGGATTCGAACCGCTGACCTTCTATCGGCAAGTCCTAGGCTCTGTGGTTTAACCCACTGCACCACCCGCGTCCCCTTATTCCCTCATAAAAGATAAGACACGACACAGTCTTCTATAAAAGTATAAAAAGAGTTTACTCGCATTCTGTTCACAATCGGATCCCAGAAGGCAGACTTACCTTAGAAAAGTTACATACACCTGGAAACTATCTCACAGTCCCTTTGTCCTCTCTTGGCTGGAGGCCAAAAGAGCATCTTTGGCTAAGCAGATGTTGCTTCTTCAACGAAAACAGTCATGGAGAGAGAGGTGGCTGTCCTGCCCTGTGCTTTTGTCCTTACCTGCACAGGTAAGGCCACGCCCACCTCTAGTCACATGCAGAGGAAGTCTGTCCCAGCTCAGAAGGAAACAGGAAGTTTACCTGCTGGCTGGAGAAACATTCCTCCCCATGTGTAAACATGTTCACTCTAGGAATGTTGCACTTGACTGCTCTTGTGTTTCACATCCCACATCTGCCCTAAAGGTTAAATGCATATGCCTCTAATGGGAGCCCATTAATGAAATCTCCTTGGCAGGGAGGGATTGGAAGCCCGAGAGTTTCTCTCTTCTCCCGCTCTTCGCTTCAGCGCCTTTCCTTCTGTGGGGTCTCAAGTGCATATTTCCCCTTATCTCTCGCTGAAGGCTGAGATGGCTAGAACTATAATATAACTGGTTCCTCCTCTGTTCCCTTTTCTTCCGAGAGTTGCTTCATACGCTCTGCAGTTGCAGACGTTAGGCCAGAGATGGAGGTGTGGGCTGAGGAGGCAGTCAGTGCCTCCGAATGCCAATTGCTGGGAATCCGAAGTGGGGCTGTTGCGCTCTCGTCCTGCTTGCGGGCTTCGCACATGCATCTGGCTGGTCCCGTGAGAAGAAGATGCTGGACTAGATGGGCCACTGACAGAGATAGTATACAGTGGTACCTCAGGTTACATACGCTTCAGGTTACAGACTCCGCTAACCCAGAAATAGTACCTCGGGTTAAGAACTTTGCTTCAGGATGAGAACAGAAATTGTGCAGCAGACGCAGCAGCAGCGGGAGGCCCCATTAGCTAAAGTGGTGCTTCAAGTTAAGAACAGTTTCAGGTTAAGAACGGACCTCCGGAACGAATTAAGTACTTAACCCGAGGTACCACTGTACACACCCATTCAGAAAGTCCGCCTTGTTTTTCACCCAGATTTCAAGGCTCTGAGCTAATCCCTCATTTTCCTAAAAGTTTTTAGTAGCGGCGTCAGGGAAAGAGAAATGGAGTTGCACACACTCATTTTGCTTTGACAGCACCATCCTATACATGCTTACTCAGAAGTAAGGCCCACTGAGTTAAATGTGGCTTGCTCCTAGGTAAATGGGAATGGGGCTGCAGCCTTTGACCGCCTTCATGCTTATTGCCACACACACGTGCACGCGCCCACACGTGCACACACACAAATATACATACATATCCCAAAAAAAGACAAGACACTGAAAATATACATTTCAGTAGAAAATACTCTGGATTGAGGGGTCCGTGGTGCTCTCTTTATTCTCTTTTCCTCCCAGGTCTTCCTCCCAGTACCAGCGAGTGGAGTTTATCATAGCTTTGTTCAGCAGCGTTAATGATTTTTATTGTACTTTACTGCCCTGTTGAGAACTGCCTTGAGATTTCTTCATTTTTTAAAAAATTGAAAGGTGATATTAAAGATATTTTGAATAAATAAAAAATTAATCACCGTCATTTTTATTGACGAGGGTGCACCTGAATTCTCTTGCTGCACAAAAATTTTAAAAGGAGCTAGGCCTTGCCTGACTGTTTATAATCCAGAATCTGGCAGATACACCTCAAATTCTCTTCCGTCCCGCTCGCGCTGACTTTCGCGTGCTGGTTATATTACCAAGGCCGTTTCTCCCCCATTTCTCTGATTCTAGATTCAGGTAGGTAGCCGTGTTGGTCTGACGCAGTCAAACTAAAAATTAAAATAAATAAAAAATGGTCCAGTAGCACCTTATAGACCAACTAAGTTTGTTCTGGTATAAGCTTTCGTGTACATACACACTTCTTCAGATACCATTTCTCTGAGACACTGCCTGGGACACAAGCGATGTCCCAGTGGCTTCCCCGAGCAGCGAGCGACTCTTTCGCCTTGCCTAGTAGTCACAAGCGGAGGAGGTCAAACTATTCCAGGTCTCTCTCTCTCTCTCTCTCTCTCTCTCTCTCTCTCTCTCTCTCTCTCTCTCTCTCTCTCTCTCTCTCTCTCTCTCTGCATCCTCCATGCCACAAGCTGTCACTTTGGGTGGTCGTCCTTTCAGCCATTATGCACGTGGACTTCGTTGCTGGAGGAGCCGAGCCTCGTCCCTGCCACTACCTTCCCTTTGTTTAAAGCCTGGATTGAGGACGCTTGTGTTTTCCTCTTCTTCTCCTCGTATTATCCTTTTAAGCTGTTCTGAAGAGAGACCCCCAGATTTGCTTTATGCTTATTATTTCTTCAAAGTACGTCGAAATACGTCTGCATTCAGAGAACCCCACCGCCACCCCACTGCCGCCCCCAAAGGGCTACAAATTTATCAGTTTCAGCTGCATGAAAACGGTCAACTCATGAAACTCAAATCAAGGAGTGTCTGGTATTTATGCAATCTCTCCCTCTCTGTGTGTGTAGCCCAGTTCATAGATAGACTGTAGGATGCAATGGATCTCTTGTAAAAGTAACAGAGCTTTCCCTTTACAGTGGTACCTCAGGTTAAGTACTTAATTCGTTCCGGAGGTCCGTTCTTAACCTGAAACTGTTCTTAACCTGAAGCAGCACTTTAGCTAATGGGGCCTCCTGCTGCCGCCGCGCTGCCGAAGCACAATTTCTGTTCTCATCCTGAAGCAAAGTTCTTAACCCGAGGTGCTATTTCTGGGTTAGCAGAGTCTGTAACCTGAAGCGTTTGTAATCTGAAGCGTATGTAACCTGAAGCGTATGTAACCCGAGGTACCACTGTACTTCCAAGAACAGCAGATCGTAGCCTAACTTTAAGCACTTATTCCAAAAAAGAGTAATCTGACACCATAGAAATATACTCCGATCTTATGCATTTCCCCTCATTAAGTGAGCACTGCAGGGTTTAATTGTCACTAATTTCAACTGGAACTGGGCGGGGTAGTACCCAGCTCGCGAAGCACTTTCCAGCCCATTGATTCTAAAGATTTAAGCATGTGCCTCGCTGAAATAAATGGGCCTGAGATGTGCCTGGAACTTGGAAGCAAGTTTTCCGTTGAGCTTTCTGTCCTATTTCCTAAGGAGCCCACATGTCAGACCACATGCGTCACATCCTGGAAATGCTCGATTTGGCAGACTTGTGGCGTTGAGGATAACAACCTGTTAATGATAATGATAATCATAACGATATCCTCCCGGTGTTGAAAGGCAAGCCCCATTTACAGTAAGCGTGTTTAGGATTACACAATTGACTATTATCAGCATGGAGTGCCAGGCTTCTAAAAAGTCTGGCAGGGCAATCCTATGCGTGTTCACTCAGAAGTAAGTCCAACTTTATTCAGTAGGACTGCGCGATTGCAGCCCCCCCCCCACCTTGCAATGGATGTATTATTATACACGATCAGGTTTGGTAGGACCCTAATACTGGCGTATGACACAAGAGGCGAGTGAAACAATTCGAAGGACCCGTGTTTTCCTTACTTCTCTGGGTTAATCGGTTTATTCCGAGGTTTTCTTTCCCTGTTCAATTTCTCTTTTGCGCCTGTTTCTTCAGACCCAGCTTCTATTTCTTTTCCTCTAGACGCCAATCCTATGCTTGCGTGTGTGCGTGTCGGAGAGAGAGAGAGAGAGAGAGAGAGAGAGAGAGAGAGAGAGAGATGCGGGCTTTCCCTCTCTTCCAAGGCAAACTGCATCCCACAGAACGATCACCCGGTTGCAAATCACTAGAAAAAGCGAGATCAGCTTTGCCTTGAACGCAGACCTCTGTCTCTTAAGCCCTTCAAACCTCTAGGTCGACAGTCTGATTTGAAATCATAAAATGTATTTGTGGTGCACAACAGTAGCCATGGAGGTTAGTAAGAAATGTCAGTCAGGGAGACTTGGAAGTAGTTTTTTTATTGCTGTGCCAATTGCAGTCATTTGCTGTTAGGGGTAAATAGGGTCGCCACCCCGTGCCTTTATTACCCTTGAGTAAATATCATAGTATAACACGGCTCGGTTCTGGATTACCGACCACCCAACGTGGGCGAACGCAAAGCTCTCCAAGCAAATCTCGTGTATTTAGGTATTTTTCGGTTGTGTTCCAAACGCGAGGAGTCTAAGGCGCATTTTGTCTCGCGCGGAGCGCGATTCTAACCCCTCTACCACAAAGCAGTTAAGCTATAACAACGTCCTTCTTGGTGCATATAGTAAGTACTTCTTGACGCATATGGAGAGTCACAGGGACCATTGGCAATCGCCAGCAGCTTTTCCTTGCCCAAATTCACCATCCCTAAGCCCCGCGCAGCAACCCTCCTTCCCCTCCTTTCCCCCCTTTTTGTATTTAACCGGGAACAATGACAACAACAAAAAGACTATCCCTTCGAAGTAGGGTGGGGGGAGCTCTGTCTCCGGGCAAAATGGAACGCGATTTCAGCTGAATATCTTAGTCTGCTCCTAATCGTAATGGCCGTTGCAATTGTAATAGTAGCATCTACTACCTGTAGCAAAGAATCAAATCTACTGGAGTCTATAGATAAGGAAATTGTTTTTTATTCCTGGGTACCTTCGGGACAGAGTTTTATATTGCACAACAAATTAGAACCCATTTTCTCACCCAGTGTCCCCTCCAGTGTATGTGTGTGTGTGTGAAGTAGCTTTGTGTGTTCCTTCGTCAACACATGGATTTCCCTCCTGCTCCTGTTCCTCACACCAGCTGTGCCTTCTCTTCACTACCTAGGCCGCCTGCTCGGGTCTAATCTGGAGATCTGCCAGATCAGGGCATCCGCTTAGAAAGAGACCGACCAGCTGCAAAACTTCCCATTTCTATCTTTCTAAAGTTACTTTCCTCCCCAACAGCACAGAGACTCTTCCTTCTGCCAAAAAAGTGGCAGAGGGATGCAGCTTAGCTGTGCTGATGGTTTGGCAGCCCTACATATAAGGCGATGCAGTACTCTAACCTGGAATTTGCCAGTGTTAGATGGATTTTGATGAGTAGGGGAGGATATTTAATTTATTAATTATCCTTCCGCTTCTTACTTGTGTAAGAATGCAAATACCTATTTCAGCAGAGTTAAAGACCAGCATCTGTGTACAGCTTATATGTAGAAGCTTTTAGAGACAAGGTTGTATAACCTTCTAGAACAAATTATGATATCCAAGGATGCTTAGGCAGATTTGGATCATCTTCCTTCTCTGTTTCCTCTTAACAAATAGATCATGCTTAGACTGTTCAAGTAAACAAGAACGATATAATGTTTACTCACAGCAAAAGGATTCAGCAGGGACAGTGATGAACACCAGGAAGAATAAGTTTATGTTTTCTATTGTACCCCCTCCCAGCACAAAAGTTTAGAGGATATGAAATCGTAGAGTCCCCTGTTTGTGACTCTTTAGCAATCATGCACTTGTGGTTTGGCTGCAGATTCTTCTGCGTAAGACAGCTTCCTACAGGGACCAGATCCAGGCGCTCTTGGGGGAATCTGATTTTCTAGATCCATTTCAATCAGAGTTTAAGCCTGGTTTTGGTGCAGAAACTGCTTTGGTTGCACATAGCTATCCACTTCCGTGTTTATTTACTGAGAATAATATCAATCGCAATGGTTATCGATTTCATTCCACGAATTCCGTCTTCCCTGGAAAACGGGTAGCGTTATATTTTGTAAAGCGCTGTGGCTTCCAAGGTTAGCTGCAGATAAGCTTACAGTTGACTTCCATCGCATCTGAAATTCATATTCTTACGTCGTCCACACTGCCAATAGCCCTGTGAGGTAGTGGTCCCATTTTACGGACAAATGACTCAGAGAACATGACATCAAGACCTAGCTGAGTCTCAACTGCTGATTCTTTCGCTGTCTTCTTTTCGTTGTTGGAGATAAAAAGTCAATCCGCTCGAAACGCGTTGGGGGCTTTGCTTAGTTCTTATGGGAACTGCTTTACACGTTGTTTGCTTGCTCAGGTTTGCTTTGCAAGATCGCGAGGGAACAGCTGAGCTTCGTATTTCAGAAGGGTGGGAGCCAGAGTTTTGGGTAAGGGGTAAGTGCACGATACTCAGTAAGGTCAGCAGTTGGATATGTATCATATTTAATTCAATAATAATAATAATAATAATAATAATAATAATAATAATAATAATTCTTCCTTTGCTTAACGAATATGTTGCCCACACACGGCCTTTTGCATCTTTGGCATGCACATCTAAATATGGGTCCATTTAATTGCTTATAACAATTGTCAGACTCAGAGAGTAGAACTGGCGAGTGGGTCAAATGGAAGTGTCCCACCTAAGGAATAATCACATATCGTCTGAAACATGGAGGAGGCTAGATCATCCCATCCTGCCCTCCCTGTGGCTTATTTCTTGTTCCATTGTCCTCCATCTTGGAGGCTCACATGGTTGAATCCAAGCAAACAACTTTTTAAAAATCCCAGCACATAGAAAGCTAGAGGTCAGGGGAAAAGGATTCTAGTCTACCTGACAGCTAGGTTTCTATGTGCAGAGATGGATTGATTGTACGGGAAATAATTCCATTATGCGACACTCCCACACACGACAACCTGCCACTTGATCGGCTAATTGTAATAAGTTTTAAAACAGGTTCCCAAAGCAACAGAGTCCGAAGTCCCACTAGGAAGCTTTGGAGATAGGAACAGCTTGATATAAACACCCCGGTTTATATCAAGATATTTTGGTAGCTGAGAGCAGATTCTCCTCCCCTCCACCCGAGGGAATTCCCTTCCCGCGCGCCCAGCACAAGGAGATTCTCCGAAGAGCTATTAAGGGGTTGGTGTACTCGGCTCGCTCGGAGGCTGGAAGAGGAGCGTTTTTGGTGCCACTGGAGAGAATCCATAAGAGAAAGAGCAAATATTTGGTGCTGAAGGGCTCTTAAGGGCTGACGAGTACCATTTACTTATTTCTACACAGCAGTGTGGGCTTAGGATATTCAATAGCTTAAAAGGCTAAGAGAGGTCACTGGAGTAGAGACTTTCTCTCCTGACTCGCGAAGTTTGAAAAACAACAACCCAAACCAACTTTCCTTAGAGAGTCCTTGGCAAGGATTCTAAGAGGCACCTTCAATACTTCGTCCCTCCGGGCTTCAAACTCCACACACACAGAGAGACAACCTCCCCAGAAGCCAGGAACTGTTTGCTTTCAGGGTCAAGATTTTAATATAAGTACCTTTCTTTCTTAGAGGGGTCGAGGAGTTAGGAGGTGGGGATAGTGGGTGAGGGGTCCCCCGCCTAATTCGTTGCCATCGCTGATGGCCTCAGAAATATTGGCCTGTCCTTGAGGACGCATACAAAGGAGAACCTTATCCTTTTGTGAGACCCCCCTCCTCTTTGGCTACTGTTGTTTGCGGAGAGGAGCCGGCACCTCTCTAAGCTCTTTGCAGCCACGCTGGCTCCGACCCATTTCTTCTAAACAGCCCTATTATATTCAAGGCGGACTTCGCCTTTCCAAGCAGTTGTGATGGCTGCCTTTGGCTTCCATCCTCAGCCCAGCGGAGCCAAAGGGTTTGCATTGAAGCCGAGGTCCATACGCAGCCTGGTCCACAACTCAGATGAAAACCAGGGCATTTGGACCCAGACCAGTTCAGCCCCATCCCCTTCCTTAAGTGTAAAAAAGGAAGCGTTTATCTCCCAGGGTTTCGGCGTACCATGTTTGGCGACCCTGCTTCTAGATTGAAGTTATGAATTGATATTCATTACACACACCCCTAAGCTGGCATTCAAATGCTGGTGGGCACCCGGAGCCCCTGGCTATGAATGAGTTGTTTCCCTGAAGTCGTTTCCATTTAATCTCATTTAAAAAGACATAACTAATAAATTTGTATGGAGTAGGCTGCAGTAGACGCAAAGCAGAGTCGATCGTGGTTCAAATCCCATTGAACCCAATTGAAAACCATGACAACAAGGAACAAGCTCCGATTTATCCCGGAGAGCTAAAGCACATTGTCAGGAGGCGTCAATCACCTATTATTCCCCGTCTGAACAAATGCAAAATCTTGACTGGAACAAATGCTTCCAACAGGTCCAGGACATAGGGCTACATTTCCCCTTTGTTCACAGGCTAGCAGTTGGCATGTATTTGTGTTCCCCTCGGGCCGACCACCCAGGACGATGGGGAGGCTGATCTAGGAGGAACCAGGGGAGGGACGGGGGAAAGGGCTGGGAAGGGGAGGGCGGGGGGGGGAGAGGCAGGAAAGCGACTGTCACCGGGCACGCTTGATAGGTGGCTCCAATCATCACGGCCTGGGAATCTTTTCTAGAGAGCCTGTCCAGTCCCTAAGAAATATGCAGGAAGTCGGCCAACTGGAGCCCCGTCCCCTGCTCATCCCAGGCCACAAATCAGCCCCAGAGACAGAGCTCTTTGAGCCTCCCCGCCGGGCGCATTATTGCTCTATTTACATTTTCAGCCGGCCAGCGGGGAAAGAGGGCCAGAATAAGGAGGGGCGGGACTCAGGCTCCGCTCCGAATAGGCGCGCCGAGAGGCGTTTGTGTTGGGGCGCTGTTTGCACAGGGAGCTGCGAATCAATAACCGCAGGAGATTAAAAGAATAATCCCCCCTCCTCCTCTCCCGCCGAGATACAGGCCCATCTGGAATCATAGCGAAAGGAACCACAAGCCACAATTGCACGGATTAATTGACTGATTAATTAATTAATTGCTCAGGGGAAGCCTCCTGAAGAAGTCAGTATAAGGATGTGACTAAGTGATAAGACTATCAAAGTATCCGCATCATACCTTCCCGGACTTTTGAGACCTCTGGACTAAAAACAAATCATTGTGATGTATGGCATAAGGATCAAAAGATCACAAAAGCATAAAATACAAAACTAATGACCGAGCACTGAATCAAATTCATTCTCTAAAAATGCTTGGCAAACCAGAAATATTTTCAGTCAGCGTTGTCTTGCCTTAGTAATGGACTGGATGAGAGTCAAGGTACTGAGGTACAATCCAGATAATACCAAGGCACTGTTAATGGGTGGCTCCCTAGACTGGATGTATGGGAGATGACCTGCTCTTGATGGGGTTACACTCCCTTTGAGGGAGCAAGTTCATAGTTTGGGGGTACACCTGGATCCTTTACTGTCACTTGAGGCTCAGGTGGCCTCAGTGGTGTTGAGTGCCTTCCATCCCTTTCAGCTGGAGGCCCTATCTGGACAGGGATAGCCTAGCTTCTGTTGTCTATGCTCTGGTAACCGCCAGGTTAAATTACTGCATCACGTTAATATGTAGGACTGCCTCTGAAGGGGGTTCAGAAGCTTCAACTGGTGCAGAATTTGGTGGTCAAGTTGCTCACTGAAGGCAAGGCAGTTTGAGCATATTATAAAGATCCTGGCCTTACTGGACTGGCTACCAGTTAGTTTCCAGGCCCACTTCCAAGTGCTGGTTTTTACCTACAAAGCTTTAAACAAGTCAGGACTGCAATATCTCAAGGACCACCTCTCCCCATCTGAATTATCCCAGACCCTGTGATCATTATCTGAGGCCCTTCTTTGTGTGCCTCCTCCATGAGAGGTCTGGAGGGCAGCAACTCAAAAACAAAACCATTTACTTACATTTCAACGCAAGCAGCAAATATATCAAACTGGTATGCAGGTAAAAATACTTCTTAGTTACAAAATATAAAATTAGTTTCCAAAGTGGAGTCTGGGTTCTGGGCATGTACAACTGTTCACATTGCTGGCTTGAAATAAAGAGAAGGAGAGTTCAGACAGGAAGTACATAAAATTATATTCTTTGTTTGAAATTCACACGAAAGCATTAAGAAAATGACCTCAAACAGTCCATTCTATATTGATTCAGGAAACCTTTAAGTGTCAGCTCCTCATGTGCTTTTCTGGCAATCATGCATTTGTGATTTTGACTGTAAATCCTGCAATTGCTAGCTGCTGTATAAACCACAGTGCCATCACAGGTGTCCTTGCCCAGAATGTCTGACTCTGAGAAAGGTTCCCCATGGCCCTTTCTCAGAACATGCAGGGACGCCGTGGAGAGGATGACAGAGAGTTTAGTTTCACCGGGGGGGGGGGTGGTAAGCAGTGTTACCAACAACAGCAGGCAGGCTGGCAGGCAGGAAAGTGAGGTAGCTAATAATGAGATAAGTGGGTAAAGGGGTGCACCCTGTTATCTGGCTGAGTTCCCTCTTTCTGACTCATGACTGGGTGGGTCCTGCTTTCCTGAGCTGGAAGTCCACATTTATTGGACTGAAGTGAATCCAATGCATTTAAGTAGCAGTTTGTTTGAGTTGCAATTAAATCTGGTTAACCCCATTGAAAGGATGCAGGTGGCACTGTGGATGAAACCACAGAACCTAGGACTTGCCGATCAGAAGGTTGGCGGTTCGAATCCCCATGACGGGGTGAGCTCCTCGATCCCTGCTCCTGCCAACCTATCAGTTCAAAAGCACGTCAAAGTGCAAGTAGATAAATAAGTACCGCTCCGGGGGGGAGGTAAATGGCGTTTCCGTGTGCTGCTCTGGTTTGTCAGAAGCGGCTTAGTCATGCTGGCCACATGACCCAGAAACTGTACACTGGCTCCCTTGGCCAATAAAGCGAGATGAGCACTGCAACCCCAGAGTTGGCCATGACTGGACCTAATGGTCAGGGGTCCCTTTACCTTTACATTTACCCCGATTGAAATAAATCACATGATATTTTTCATTTTACCCTTAACCATCATGCAAACCTTTAGCACATGAACACTGAAATAAGTGTTGTGTCTAATGGAATTCAGTATGCAGGTAGGTTTTGTATGCCTGTGATTTGATTCCAGTTCTCAGTGTTTGGAATAAAGGCAAATTTGGTTAGTCCCCTGCATGTCAAATATGCAGTATACCTTTTTCTCATATAAGTTAAGCAGCGGATTCATAGCTAAAGATTAAGTTACCACTTCTACAGTATGTTGAATAATTCCAAAATCTCTTTATCATGATCAGCTAATATGCCACAAGACAGTGAGCAGACTTTTGTTGAATTGTTCCTAGGAGTTCATCTTAAGGTCTCCCAGCCAAACAGATTAGGTAGAAATCAATTATGTTGAAATCAGTATCTAATAGGATTGAGATGGGAGATATATGCAGAATCAATTGCTTCAGAACTAGGTAAGAAAACACCAGTAGCCACTTGTTCCTTACAAACAAAAAATATTTAAAAAATTGTCCACTAGCACCTTAGAGACCAACTGTTTGTTCTTACACATTCCTTAATTACTAACTGAATTGTTGAGTTCAAATCATATTTCTAATAGATTGTCATTGTCATTCTGACAGACAGTCATTGTTGCTGACAATCTGGGTATAGCTATTGAATCCAGCAATTGCCATGACCCTATGGGGAAGAAATATTCCCTACTGCTGATGTTAATGCATATCTGGTCCCCTTGATGCTTTCTTCAGAAAACCCAAGTTTGCAATGCAATCCAGATTGAAAAGCATAGAGCCAATTGGACAGGGCCCCACCTGGTGGTATCCTTGCCCTAAAGCAGATGCAATGCTGTCCATGGTGATTCCATAACTTGCCTGGTACCAATTTTGTTCTGGTATTATCGTTATTATTAAAACTTATATACTGCCTTCATCGAAGGACCACAGGGTGGCTTACCATATAAACACAAAATGCATAATAACACACAAAACTATACCCCCCCACGCCCAACCCCAGGTTAAAAGTGTGGGATGTATTATTACTAGAGCAGTCAAATACAACAATTTCCTGTTGCCTAGAATGGACACACAGGGGAATGTGGCTCCAGACAGGGAGGACTTCCTGTCATACCTGCTCTGGAGCTTCCTCCCTCTGTGTGTGACCAGGAAGATGGGCATGACCCTAGCTTACCAGATAAAAGGGATGGCCATGCAACCATCTCTCTCTTACCATTTGGACTCTTACTCTCTTACTCTTGCTCTCCTGGCTCTTAGCCAGTGCAAGGCTCAACCTTCACATAGGCTGGAGCCCTCAAGCAGAAAGTCTGAGATGTAGCTCAGACCTCTTTTCACTGGAACCACAAGATAAAGCCTGCCTTCAGATTATTGGTGTGAACAGAATATGAGTAAAACTTTATTCTTACTTTTAAAGAAGACTGTGTTGTCTTATTATTATTTAAAGAGGGAAATAAAGGGGAAACTTACCAAGAACAAGCCAGACTGGACAACCAGACTGGATTTCTTAATTAAAGGATTCTAACGAATTAACAACTTGCTTCCAATAAGATGCAAATGGAATGTGCTCTGCTGTTTACTCACTAGCGTGAGTGATGAGGAATAATATCAAAATTATATATCCTCTCCTACCTTCCTTAACATTCCCACAAAAAGGTCATAGCTTGTATAATTAGCCAAATGCCTTGTTGAAGAGGAATGCACCTTCTGCATTTCCCCTGTTTAACTAGCTAGTACCATCTGAGAATCATAGAATTGTGGAGCTGAAAGGGAATGTGGGGGTCATCTAGTCCAACCCCCTGCAAAGCCCTCATTGCCTCACTCCCCATTCTGGACATTTTTCTAAGCTTAAGTGAAACCAATCCGCTTCCTTGGGAGTCCCAAACCCATCTGACTCTAGAAAACAATGGCTATACCTAAAACTATGTACGGTACATTTTTCTTCTTCCTTTAAAGGAGAGTGCCATTTCCCCCCTGAGCATCCATCTCACAGATGGCGTCTTGCATTCTTGGGATCCAGCTGTCAGCTGCTGCTTCAGAAACAACGTTCTTTTGTGGTAACTTTCTACAGAATGATTGTAACTCTTAACATTTTGTTTTGACATGACATTTCCCACTAAATTAGACTATTGGTTTATCTAAAGTTGGTTTGCTGTTTTTGTGGGATGTAATCCACTACAGCAGTCAAGTACCACACTTACTGTTTGCCTAGAGTGGATATGCAGGGGAATGTTGGTTCAGCCAGTTGAACTTCCTGTTACACCTGGTCTGGAGCATCCTTTCCTTTGCATGTGACTAGTGTGGGATGTAATCCATTGAGAGCAGTCAAGTACAACATTCCTTGTAATGCTAGAGAAGACATGCGAGGGAATGTTTGGTGCAGCCAGTCGAAACTTCCTGTTTCTCCTGACTGAAGTATCCTTCCTTTTGCATGTGATAGAAGGTGGGTGTGACCTAACCTGTCCAGGTAACAAAAGGAAGAGTCACTCAGCACACCTCTTTTTTTGGACTCCTTTGTTTGACCAGCTTTTAGTTAGGACTGCTCTGCTAGCTCTCAGCTAGCGGAACAGTAGGATTATTCCCCCATATGGGATAGATCCACATGTACATATTTTTAACTAAGTCTGCCTTCAAGGATTCAACTGTGAACTGATGTAAGTAAACTTCTTTTATTGACTTTGCATAAGATTGTCACGTCTTTATTCTTTTAAGAGGATTAAAGGGAACTTACCAGGAACGTACAATTCAATGTGAAGACAGACTGAATTGTATAATAGTGAGAGGCTTACACAAGCATGCAACTAGCTATCTGCTATGCATGTAAAAAAGGAATGTAAACTCTGCTAAGTAAAGGAACTTGCTGGCGCAAGTTAGGAAGGATATTAATAAACAATATATCCTCTCCTGCCACCCTGAACATTCCCACAACTAGTAGGTGGGTATGACCTTTCCAGACCTGGCAAAAGGCCAAGTCACGTAGCCACCTCCTTTCTTCTTTTTCGTCCTGTCTGCTTCCTGATTCACCTAGACTGTACTGCTGGCTGTTAGCCGGCAGTTCCTAGGTTATCTCCCATATGGGGTAAACCTGTTTGTACATATTTGTAACTTTAAGCCTAAAGCCTGCCTTCAGGAATCACACTGTGCTCTGCCTGTTCACGAGTAAAACTACTTTTTGTTACTTACAAATAAGACTGTTGTGTCTTTATTCTTTTAGGAGGGATAAAAGGGGTCTTACCAGGAATAATAGAACAGATCTCAATCTGGGCAAGCCAGACTGAACTGCTTATTATTTTAAGAGACTCACACAAGTCTGCAACCAGCTTTCTTGCTGTGTAAAAGGAGGAATGCACTCTGCTGCATAACGAAACTTGCTAGCGCGAGTTAGGAAGGATAATATTAATCAATATTAATCTCCTATTACCCACAATACTCCCACAGTTTTTAGCTTCAGTTGTGTTATGCGAGGATGGGGGGTGGCATGAGCTTATGGCACTGGATTGAAATAACTTGAAAACAGATCCAAATATCCCTTCTACGCTGTTCCCCACCACCCAGGCAGGAGTGGAATAACTCCATCTTCTAGGAACACTGCTGTCAACCCAGCCCAAAATGAGCCTCACCGGTTCCAATACCAACCACTCTAAAGCAGATGTGGAGAATCCAGGGCCCCTCTATGTTGTTGGACTCCAGCTCCCATCAGCCCCAACCATCACTACCAATGACTAGGGATGATGGTGGCTGTAGCCACACAACAGCTGGAGGTCAAGGTGTTCCCCATTCCTGCTTACTCCAGTTTAACACCATCGAATGTGTATAATCTGTGTGCACAAGAACTTCTGAAGCCCCCTGAGATTAACACCTATCCCTACAGCTTTCAATATAATTTAGTTTCAAGTAAGTGTGCTTAGGAATGCCGTTCTATCTTTGAGTTTTGAAAAAAAAATGGCAAAACGATCATTTCTTTCTTTTCCTTTTGCAGGTTTGCAGGAAGTTGCTTTGTGATCCATCTCCTGCACTGGTAGGAAGTGACTCTTCAAGCTTTGGAGCAGAAGTCTTTCCACCCCTACCTAGGGATGGTGGGTACTGAACCCAGAATCGACAGCATGCAGAACCTTTTCTCTCGCACTGAACTGTGGCCCTTCGCTAACTTGGCTACAAGGAAGGCTCACACCTTTGGAAAGCAGAAATCAATGGTTTGGCGCAGATGACCCTCATGGTCCCACCCAACTCTGCAGTTCTATGATTCTATGGTTTGGCCTCCACAAGATGATGGGTCGAGCTAGGAGTCTGCGATACTCTTTGGAAATAGGACCCCGGTCCCACTGACGGAACGGGCTTCCTGGGAAAGCGTTTTCACGACCTGGGAAGCTCAGCCACGCTGGTGCCTCCCTGGCGTTGGGCGGAGAGGGACTCAAGAGGCTGTTCCCGCGGGGTACGCCCCTGGGTGTTTGAGGCGCGAAGGGAAGCCCTACGCACCCTCTGCAAAAGAAGAGAAGGGGACCCATTGAGACTGAATCCTGGGTAGCTGTGCCCCCGAAGTGGTTCCCAAACCGGGAGTAGAAAACAAACAATGAATAAATTCCTGCATTCTCGTGAAAAGGCTGAGGAGCGAGGGAGGGCTCGAGGCGAAAAGCAAGCGAGCCCCGGACAAGCGCTGCGGATGTCCCTGCGAGGATTCACTTTGTGTGCTCACAGAAGGGCGGAGGGGCTAGCGAGGGCGGCTGCTGGTCCCCGCATACCACCCAAGATGTTATTCACGGCGAACAATTACCATTATCTGTCCCCACTTTGGCCTAATCAGACAGAATCTGTAACACTGAAAGCTGCTTCCTGCTGGCTTTGGGGAGGGGTGATTCTGTGGGGGGTGGGGAGAGGAGGGGGGATGGGTAGGGGGCTGCGTGTGTGTGTGCGTGCGGGGGGGTGAGGTTGCCCTTACTCCCCATTAGAGCTTGAGCACTTGACTAATTCAGGTACTTAGCATCCCATAGACAGGGACGGTTTGAAAGCAGCCCGTGTTGACGCTGGGGAGGAGGACTGTTGATATAAACAGGAGCCCCCTCGGTAAGCGACACTAATCTCTCGCCGGAGGGGAAGCAGGGATGAGCCTCCGGCCGAGCCTTCCCGGCACCCAGTAGCTGCGCTCTCCTCGCCTTAGCCTGCCCATCACCGCCACTGCCGAGGACTGACTAAGAGGCGGCGGCGGGCATCTCTGCCATGACTACCGTGGGCAGGATCAGCTTCACGGTGCGGAGCCTTTTGGATTTACCCGAGCCGGAAGGCGGCGGAGGCAAGGAACAGGACCCCAGCGAGGGATACGGCCGCTCCCTGTACCGGGAATGGATGGAAACGGACAGGAGCCAGTATCTGTGTGAGTGGGGGGGGGGGGGCGCGGAGATCGCACAGGGATGAAGGGCTTGGGGAAGATCCGGGGGAGAGGGAGGGAGAAAATAAAGGCGACCACCATTTTAGAGGGAGATGGAACAGGCGGGGAGATAACGGGGACGTGGTGGTCACCCATAGATAATGGGCGGAGGAATATTGAACCCCAAGAATATTGCTGGGCAGAGATGATGGAAAGGTGCGTGCGTGCGGCAGAGAGGGGAGAACCCACCCACCCCACCGAAGGGAAATCGATATCGCTATGTATCCAGGAGATATTGAGCGAGAGATGTCATATTTGACTTTCATACATATCGCTGGTGTACGCAGGTGTGTGTACACGGACCCAGGGACGCTCACACACTCGTTACTCAAAGCAAGGCAGAAATACATTTATTCCTATCATAAAGCTTACTCCAGGCAAAACCGTGAGATCCCTGTAGTAGCCTTTGTGTTTAGGAATGGTCCAGCGTAGGTATTGTCTCCTTCGCGCTGACATCTTCAAGATGGACACATATGCGTCTGTTCAGATATTAATATAATATGTATTTACTAATTGGTCACATATTATATACTAAAACTATTGCGACTTCACATGTAGGGTTATTTTTTTGTTTCTTGACGGTGCCTTTTACCTCGACTATTAATGCTTTGCCGTTTATATATCTACCGTTTTCTACAGAAAATGTACCATACGAATTTAAGGACACTTCCTCAGCCAGAAAATTCCATTGAATGAACGTGTGCCTAGATGAAGATGTTGGCAAATATATATTATATGATTCGATAGTCTTTTTTTAAAAAAACCACAGATCTCTGTTCATAGTTTTTTATAATTGCTTAGAGGCAGGGAAACAGACTTCATAGAGATATTTCCCACCTTATGGAAAATCAAAACATTTTCTGTAGATAAAAATAACAAACCAAGCTCAGCCCAGTATACAATCTACACCACAGTTGCTGTAATTAGTTAATATTACTGTAGTAATTATAATGTAGAATATGCTTGTATTGCTGGGCAACAAGATTAGATCCGTGGCTGTCTTTTGTAGTCCACCCCCCCAGGGGCTCAGTTTGTTTAATTACAAAACACGCTTCAGTATATCCCTGGGCAATTTCCTCATCATAGCTGATTTCTACGGTCTGTCTTTCCCTCCCCTTCCCTCACAACCGATTTCTGTTTCCAAGTAAAGGCTCTTAAAGCACTGTAGTCTATTTCTGTGGTAGTTAGTATGTACGCATGTACCAAATTCCAGCCTTTCTACAGAATCCACGGCTTAGATCATGACGGTAATATAATAGTGAAAGATGATCTGACTCATCCATCCATCGATGCATATTTGTTGAAGCCCGATAAACTCCAGCGCTTGGATTCAGGTCCCATTGGTCTGAACTCCAGCTGAATGCTAACCAAGTTATGGGTAAAATCCAGCCACACTTAAGTTTTTGTTTTTTTAAAAGAGAAGTCCAATTGATTTCAGTGGGAGATGTAGCCACGTGTTTTTATTTCCCTTTGAAATCAATGGGACAGAGCTTAATTTGGGCTGGCTAGGCAGTGATTTTTGCTTCCACCCCAGTGAGGTTTGGAGAAATGTTCGATCAAGGAAAATGAGGGGGGCGGACTTAATGAAATCCACACCTACAAGCCTCACTCCTGCCGAATCGTGCTGCCTACAGCCTTGTAAAATATAAGCTCCCCCTCCCTACGATCCCCCAATAGCCTTTTCAGGCTGCCGTTTAGTCCGATCCTATGCATATTTGCTCAGAATTAAGTCCCATTAGATGCGAAGAGACTCCCAAGTAAACGCGCCCAAGATTGCGACCTTCGATGGAAGTAATTTTGGTTCCACCGAGAGCAGATGGGTTTACCGGCTGTGTGCCCGCTAAACCTTTAAAGCACACATACATACCCCATTAAATCCTGGGAATTGTAGTTTGCTAAGGGTGCCGAGAATTGCAGTTCTGTGAGGAGTAAACTATAGTTGCCGGAATTATTTGGGTGAGTGGGTGTGCTAGAAATGGATGTTGTATATGCAGCTTAAGACCAAGTCAACTTGTTTCCGGTCGTCTTGCCAATAGTTTAACCTCCCTTGTTCTCAAGATGAGGAGAGTAGTGGGTCGTTTTCTTGGCCTCGGCTCTGCTTTCACCAAAAGCAGATCCCCTGGTTAAATACAAGAGTCTGCCGCTCCAGAAGATGCTTCTCGTTTGGCCCAATGTTTCCAGAAGCGGAGTAGCAGTTCTTGGATATCTAAGGACCCTTCTTCCCCTTGTGGAACAGGAACGGCTTGCATCTTAAATCTCCGGCACTGAATTAAGGAAATACGCAAACGAGTACGAGTCCATTTACAGACAGAGTAATTCACAACGGGTACCAGCTTATTTAAAATCCTAATAACCCAGCTCAGTCTTCCAAAACGCTTCTTGGGAAAATGGTGCGCCCCAGGGCTTCCAGTGGGGTCTTCCGGAGGCAATGGCCCTTGGCCATAAACCCTCGCAGGTATTCTTGCTGATGCGCCTCCATTCCGATTTTTTCCATCCGCCACTTCGATAAAAGCTGGTCCCTTCGCAGCTAAGCGACTCCTGAATGAGAGGAGGTGGGGAGAGATTCTTGTCGCAGAAAGACAGACAGGAAGACAGACCCATTGGTTTCTAGAGGCATGTCTCACGCACCGTATAAACAAAGCATTTGCCATTAGTAAATCCACCAGGAATATCACTTCCACATACCCACCCACGATCCATGCTTAGGATAACAAATGCGCTCAGCCGCATCTTCTCCTCTTTTAGCTTATTAAGGCGAGCGGCTGCTTGGGGGGCTTCCGGGAGATCTCTTGATCTAACCTTACGCTTGGAGACGGCGAATACAAAAGGGTACTTTAAAATAGATGTTGAGCCCTTGCAGTTGGGCGTGTGTGTGTATGGGAGAGGCAATAAGAAGGATGAGAAAGTTTAATAGATTTTTGGGCATCCGATAAATGTCTACCTCTCACTTTTCTTGTTCTTTTCTCACACTCACTCACTCACTCACATACATATATACGCACCCTACAAACCACCAAATGCACCAATCATTGTTATTTCCTGTTTTGCAGCTTTATCAAGCGCTCCAGCTGCCCAAGTAGGAATAAAAAAATAAGATAAAACGCAAAAGATTAGGAACTTAGCAAGCTAAAAGCCACAAACCCATTTCTACAATTGTACAGTTAATATTTCGTAAAAGGACTGGCTGGAGCTCATTGAAATCAAGGGGAGATATGCGCTATTCTAAAACTCTTCCAATTGATAGGGTAAGATAAGAACAATATTTCATCAAGATGATAGCTGAAAGGAAATCTTGCCCGCAGTCTCGCGCTTAACTCGCGTGACGCAGAAGCGGTAGCGCTGTCTTCTCAACGCAAACCACAGGAAGGCGGTTTCGGCTGCGCAACTTCTCCCGCGTCCTAGTGCTGCTCCTGTTCCTATCCGAGGTTCTTGCGGGAGTGGATTGGTGCTCCAGGAGACCAGTCCACGTCAGTCTCCAGTGTTGTTGGCTGGCAACTATGCATAAAATAGCCACATTTAAAAATCAAGATGAGGCGGGTGAGAATTCCCAGAGTCATCTCGAGGTAAGGTTGGGAATGTCTCCCTTGGGAAACCCTGGAGAGCTACTCCCGTAGATGGGACCAATGGTTTGATTTAGTATAAAGCAACTTCGTGCGTTCCTGTGTAAATCCTACCCGATCCACCATCAAAGCCAAATAAAAAGGTCACAGTGCGCCCAAATAAAAGCGCTACCGTTTCGGTTCTTGGGCTTCGGCTTTGTCGGATCTCCAGAGAAAATGGATCTATGGGTGGTTGGGCAGATTTATTTCTGCATTTTGTGTGTGGCTATAGCTATATATTCTAGAAATACACATATCAGGTAAAAGAAAGTGCTTCTTCACGCAGCGCACAGTTAAACTGTGGAACTCACCCCCACAGGAGGCAGTGACAGCCCCCAACTTGGATGGCTTTAAGACAGGATTGGACAGACTCATGGAGGAGAGAGCTATCAAGGGCTACTAGCCATGATGACTATGTTTCTGAATGCCTGTTGCTGTAAACCACAGGAGGCGAGAGTACTCTTGGGCTGAACAACTACTTAGGAGTTTTCTACAGGCATTTGGTTTCCCACTGTGAGAGCAGGATGCTGGACTAGATGGGCCATGGGCCTGATCCACCAGGCTCTTCCCCATGCCCTCTTTCTCCACAAACACAGCATAATGTACCATTCAGACCTAACCTATATGTCGGATCCATTGAACAGTACAGTGGTAGGTCGGGTTACATACGCTTCAGGTTGCAGAGTCTGCTAAGCCAGAAATATTACCTCGGGTTAAGAACTTTGCTTCAGGATGAGAACAGAAATCGCGCAGCGGCAGTGGGACACCCCATTAGCTAAAGTGGTGCTTCAGGTTAAGAACAGTTTCAGGTTAAGAACAGACCTCCAGAACGAATTAAGTTCTTAACCCGAGGTACCACTATATTTCATTGATGATGATGTTGTTGATGTTGATGATGTTTCGAGGGCGCTTTCAGTCTTCCGGAATTTCCTAATCCTCGCTTACATGCGTCCCTTTGCAGCGGTAAATAAGCAAATGACAACCACGAAACGGGATCTAACGCGCCTGCCTTGTCTCCTTTCCTCCCCAACCCTTGTCTTGCCCCGCAGCTTCGGACGAGAGCGGCCCCGAGAGCAGATCGCGGCCGGCCGCCGCCTCGACGCGAGCGGACGAGGACGACGACGAGAAGAAGAAGAAGCGCAGAGTGCTCTTTTCCAAGGCGCAGACTCTGGCGCTGGAGCGGCGCTTCCGTCAGCAGCGCTACCTGTCTGCACCCGAGCGGGAGCAGCTGGCGCACTTGCTGCGCCTGACGCCCACCCAGGTCAAGATCTGGTTCCAGAACCACCGCTACAAGATGAAGCGCGCCAAGGGCAGCGGCGCCGGAGGAGAGCGCGCCGGGGAAGGAGCCGGCGCCGGAGGAGCGGCGGCGGCGCCTCTCCTGCGCAGGGTGGTGGTGCCAGTGCTGGTGCGCGAAGGCAAGGCGTGCCAGAGCTGCAGCGGCGCGGCGCAGGACTACGGAGGCGCCCAGAGCGCGCTCGGCCTCCAGGGCTACCCGGCTTTCCCGCAGGCCGCCTCGCTAAGCCTCTTCCCCACCTACCAGCACTTAGCGCCCCCGGCTCTTGTCTCCTGGAACTGGGGGTGAGGAATGCGCCGAGGACGCAGATAGGTTGCCAGAAGGAGAGAGAGACACACACATACTGGACCCCGCCTGCCCTGGGGCGACGCCTTGGACTGGTGCCTTCATCTCGCGAGGCGTTGGCTTGGATAGTACTACTTTAGAGTAAAATGAGCCGCGGATCCCAACCAGTAAGAAAGAAAAACCCAGACATCAAATCCCCAGCTGCTTGCTACTAAGGGAAGTGGGCCCAATCCTCTCTCCCGCCCCCGCCAAATTATCTTTACGCGGAAGTAACAGTGGGATCTTGAAGACTCCAATTCCTACGCACTCTTCCTGGGGGTTAAGTTCCAAAGAGAATTGGCAAATAGGAACGCGTATAGAAGGAAGGGTGCAAAGTTAAGATCGCCCAACCCGGGTTAATATCCCTTCAACACACACACACACACACACACACACACACACACACACACACACACTGTGTTCACAGTAAGGGGTCGGGAAAATATGGGGATTTTCTACCCATTGTTATCGGTGAAATGGGATGGCTGCCCTCATGAACGATTGTGAGTAGCAAAGCCACGAATGGTAGTTGTTCCGGATTAATAGACGGCAGTGTGGGAGGGGTGCTTCGGATCCTGGTGTTACTTGGAAAAGAACAGAATTCAACGGGACTTCCCTGTCAATGTTGTGGGGATCGGAATGCCTGGCGTAGCTAACCTTGATCGTCTCGCCCTAACCCTGTTTTTGGCCTTTTGTTTTAGAAAGCTGGCCGAAAACATAGTTGCTTTTTAAAAGAAAAAGAAGGCTGAGTTTCATTCTAAACAAAACGAATAGTGAGTTGCTTGTATCAGACATAGTTGATTTTCAAATAGAACTTTCTTACCCTGATCAATAAACCGGATTGTTGGCAAACAAAAACCACCCTCGGGATCCGTGTCTTTTTGGCAGAAGAGGCCGGTATCCCAAGATGCGCGCGCGCTTGCGATCGCAGAAGTCCCATATCACCCACTATTTCTGATGGGACCATGCCGGCAAATTCAGGTTGCCCTCTTAAATTAATTGGTGCTACAAACTCCCTCCCTGCAAAAGATCGGACTTCGGGGGATAAGGAAAGGGGGGGGCGGGGAGGAGGAGGAGAATGCACTGGAAAGTGTGAGGCTGACAATTGCTTGGCCCAACTTCATATTACCAGCAAACAAATCAGAACAAAGGCTCAATAAATAGCCCTCGTCCTCTTCTCGCAAATCAAGGCCGAATGATCCAATAAATTGGTGTTTGGGAGCGACCAAGGTCTCTTCCCTTCCGGAAGGATCCCACTAAGTCCCCTTTTGAATATCTTTTTAAATATCTTTTGGATGCCGTTGCCTGGTCATTTGGAATTATGGGATTAAAAATCAGTCCCGCTGGAGTTCGCGGGGTTCGCAAGTCTGTAAACGCTCAGAAGGTCGAATTGCTTCCCTGCATTTATGTCGAAGGGGCAATTTACACCGGAAAGAGTGACTGTCAAGTGACAAGCTGTTAGGGAGATGCTTGACCCCTTCCCCCTCTCTCTGGGGTGCTTTCCTGCATATGGACTGTTTCCAAGGCTAGGACCCCTTCGCGGTAGGAAAGCAACACACACAGAGAGAGAGAGAGAGAGAGAGAGAGAGAGAGAGAGAGAGAGAGAGAGCGCTCCACAGTCTGCGATCTGGCAAATGCCATATTTGAATACCACCATCCCGTCCTATTAATGCAAGGCTACACTGATCAATGTGATTGCCATTAAATTTACCATACGAATGTGTACAGGAAGACGGGTGCTCTGAACTAAACGTTTGCCCTAATTATATATAGCTACAGTCAATGACTGTACCCAGAATTTACACGGTGAACTAATACTTAAAGGCCCAATTACATGGACACCGCTGGCTTCGAAAAATCCATTTGCTTCAACTGCCGTTTCGCACGTGCTCAAATATCTCGCGTTGAAATACAAGTTAACGTTAGCCGGATTTATAAGAAACGTATCAAAAAATAGGATATATTTATTTCAAAGCGTTGTGTTCAGAAACTGGGAAAGGAAGCATTATATAGCCTAAAAACGCAACTTTGCCCCGGACCCTTTTCCTTGGAAAGGAACCTAAAACAGCTGGTTTCCTCCAAGCTTCCTGAAAAATGCCTCTCTTTCTTATCGCACAATAAAACGTGCCTATATGCAAGCTGAGTAGTAGTAGTAACACAGCAGCACCACCACCGTTGGAGACATTATTGCACAGCCCTTCTAATATTCTGCCACCTCCCTTGATCGATTGTTTCATTTGATTTGATGTTGTCCTTGTTTTTGCGAAGTGACAGTACCGAGAATGTATATATATTTTCCAAACAGCTCTTCCGACAGGAAAGAAACCGGCTCTGACTTGGTTTCGCGATGCTATTTTGTAACAATTGCGCACGTTTTCACTGCCTAATTGGCTCGCAGGGCGTGGGGGGTTAACTGAGCGATTTTCTATCTAGGGATTTTCTCGGGTTCCCTCACGTACAGCCTTATTGTCATCCGCATTGCGATAAGAATGAAGACTTAAACCGAGCCCCTCGAAGTTTCTCAACTTTTATAAACTGAGATGAAAGGCAGGATTTTTTAAAAAAAATCGTTGCGTATTTCCAGGCTCTTTTAAATGATTTTAGGATGGGAACCTGCTACCTCTTCCATTGGCAAACAGCATAATCTCAATCGTGATAGCAGAGGGAAGTGATTTGGCGTTGGGTGGAAGAATTGAAATTCTAGTGCAAACAGTGCAGGTTGGATTTTGAACCAGTGGGGGGTGCAGGGGGGGCCAGCCGCACCGGGCGCAACATCTGGGGGTTAGGGTTAGGGGGCGCAAATCCACGGGTCAGGGGGCGCAAATCCACGGGTTAGGGGGCGCAAATTACTTGCCTTGCCCCGGGTGCTGACAACCCACGCTACGCCACTGTTTTGAACTGGTCCTCTGACCTCCCTATCTCTCGCCTTTTGCGAAGTTCGAAAGTGGTGGTGTGGTCCTTCCTGGCTTCTCTTGGCTACCTGGCTGTGGAGGTAGGGAGATGGGAGTTGCGCGCATTCTCTCCAACGCCAATTAAGAGGAATATTATCGACCCTTTGGTTTGGCTGAATGGTTTCTTAAGCCAAGGGAGGGGGGGAGTCTGCTCTATATTATACTAGGAGAAATATTACTGACCCACTCCTTTAGGCTGAATGGTTTCTAGATGGAACCTTGACTCTTTAGTTGTTTTCACAATGTACGGCTGCGTTTACTTTTTAATGATTTTGTTTTATTTGGGTATTCTAGTTTTCCAGCTTTACTGCTACTTGTGCATGCGTATTTGTGTGTTTACAATGTGTTGTTTTTTTGTAAACTGCTTAGAGACTGCCTTGGCCTTAAGTGGCATATAAATAGATGAGGAAGAAGAAGATGAAGAAGATGAGGGGCTTCACTTCCCACCAGGACTGGTGCCAAAGAAGGACGTTTGCCCGGGTGTGTCCCTTTCCTTAAAACAGCTCATCTGAAAATGGACTCTTCTCAATTAAGCGTACCTCTTTGCTTTTGAGGCTATCAACCAGACCATCCCTCGGCGCAGGATCAAATTCTCTGGGCATTGATTGGTGGGTCGACCACAAAGCAATTTCTCTCTCTCTCTCTCTCTCTCTCTCTGTGTGTGTGTGTGTGTGTGTGTGTGTTTGCTTGTGTGCCTTTGGCTGCAGTGGGCCTTCTCAGTCCCATTGTTGTGGAGGGCCGGGGGTCATTGTGCGATGCCCAACTCCGTGGGTGGTGGTTTCAAGAAGACATCTGAGTGGGGAGCAGAAGGATATTCGGGTCCAGCCTCTTGTTTCCGGGGTTGGGGGTTGGGGTGGACAGTCCTTGTTGTCACCTGTTTTTTTGTCTCAGCTGCTGGCCACCTTGTCTTCCATATGGTTGGGGTTATCTCCGAAGAATCTCCCAGAGAATCGCTCCCTTAAACCCCCTTTTGTCTCCGGAGTTGAAAAGGGCATTGTCATGCCTGAAAGGGACCAAGACAAAAAATCCCGCACTGTTTCAATTCAGGACTGTTTAATCAGTCCCTAGTGACAATTTTATAGGTTTTAGGCGGCACAATGGTATCTTTGAAAACCTTGTGGCCTTCAGGGGAGACAAAGAGCCCGAATTTTATGGGCTTACAACGCAAATTAGAACGATGCCAACATGGAAGGGAGATTATCAAATTTGTATCATAAAAAAGCCTTTATAACAAATGATTGGGTGGGGGAGGGGCTGCGACTTCTAGCAATAGACTTTGTAGAAGATAGACTGGAAGCTACTTTGCATGTTAACTCTTCACTTAAGCCTTGCTTAGGCTTTGTTGAACTCCTGAATATAACCTGGCACTGATTCCCCCCACCTCCCACCCCAAATTGGTTTTTACGGTAAACAATCCTCTGCCTTATTCAAACAACAAAAACAGCTTTGCATACTTCACGAAACATTCTCCCAAAAAGTAATATTTATGAAAGTGGCAGCAGATGGACCCAAACAGAAATTCTTTGGGAGTATCTCCTGCTGAAATAAATGTGGCACAGCCACTGCCCCACCTGCATCTTGCAAGTTTGTTTCAGTGGTAACTGTCCTCACCCTGCTTCGAGCCCTCTGTTATTAGTTTAGCTCTGGGGAGCCCATGTGCCCAGTCTCCATAAAAGGGCTGTAGCTTATCTCCTTTCAATACAGAAGGTCCTAGGCTCAATATCTGGCAAAGGTTCTCTGGAAGATGAAATGAATGCCTGAACCAGTGCAACCTTACAAAGAAGGCGGTGGGGGGGGTTGTTAAGTCGTTCACAAACACAGGTCTTATCACTTGATTTCTCTATTCTTGGGCAGTGGGATGTGGGAACTGCCTCCATTGAAAAGTACTGCAAGTAAGGAGGAGGGAGAATTCTTTGTGCTGATATGCAATCTGGGATGGCTTATTTTCACACTAACACACACACACAGTGCTTATTTTCTAAAAAATATATATGTTAGGGGGTACTTTCATTTTCCTATTCATATTGAAATACTGCCCCTCAACAAGGCCAAACAAAATATTTATGGGTATGTGTACCCGGGGGGGGGGAAGCACTGCACACCCCCATCATCACTGAAAATTCCACTAATTAAATTTAAAAATATATGCATGTGTGAACCAGTTCAAAGAGGTGCCTGTCAACATGGGTAGGTTGGGTCACATGTTATATCTTCTACAGGAATGATCCACTTGGGAGGTTTAAGTTCCTTACTGCTGTTTAAAAGTGTCTCAGCCAGGTCACAGGTTGGCCCTTCCTTCCACATAAATGCAGCCTTAATTTCTAAAATGCACACATACATCATAAAATGGGAAGTTCACAAAGTCTCAACTCTACCATGGTGTCATATTTCCTGCTCGGCATGTCTTTTAATAGTCATTACATTATGGCTACTCAGGTCTAGGGGAAATTAGGTCTGCACATCCTCAGAAGTAGCCCCATAATTATTACAGAGAGACAGTAGGGTGTAGTGGTTGGAGTGACAGGCCAGACCAGGACCTGGGAGACCAGGGTTCAAAACCTCACTCAGCCATAAAGCTCACTTGGTGACCTTGGGCCAGTCACTGTCACTCAGCCTAACCTACCCCCACAGGGTTGTGTTGTGCAGATTGAGGGGGGGAGGGAGAATCATGAATGCCACCTTTGGGGTCCATGGAGAAAAAGGTAGGCTGTAAAGGCAATCAATCAATCAATCAATCAATCAATCAATCAATCAATTATACTGAGGCTGATTTAGGGTGTTCAAAGTGCTTTACAGACACCATCACATTAATACTTGCACCACACTTAATATTGAATTACTGAATCATTATATTACACTACATTGTTTCGATCCTAGGTAAATTTGCACTTTCATGCAAACATCTAAGCTTCAGTACTGCTGAAGGAGGTGCTTGTTTTGCAGTCTGGCTAAAAGGAACAGTGGCTTGACTGACAATGGCTTTGTAATCTCTTTGAAACTCTGATAACTGATTTTTTTAAACTTTCATTTTCTCACATGTTCACTTTTATGACCTCACTTTTATGATTTTGCTTTTGCTTTCTCAGAAGAGCACCCTTTCTTCTCTCTTGGTGTATTATTTTGACCTGGGTCAAAACCTCTGACCTGTATCCATATAAACTGTAACTTGCTTGGATGATATTCTTTAGGAAAGTGGACAGTATGGATTGCACAGAATTCAGCATTAAGGAGAATATTCCTTAAGTGTAAGGGTTTTTCTCTCTCTTCTTCTCATGCACCTGTTAAATTTGTTCTGGGTTCCCCCTGAACCCTCCAAAGCAGATATAAGGGTGGCATATCAAGGGGGAAAGTGCTAATCCTTGCACTAGTGCAAATATTTAGTTGACTACCACCCAAAGGGGACACGGGTGGTGCTCTGGGTTAAACCACAGAGCCTAGGACTTGCCGATCAGAAGGTCGGCAGTTCGAATCCCCATGATGGGGTGAACTCCCGTTGCTCGATCCCTGCTCCTGCCAACCTAGCAGTTCAAAAGCACGTCAAAGTGCAAGTTGATAAATAGGTAGGTACCGCTCAGGCGGGAAGGTAAACGGCGTTTCCGTGCGCTGCTCTGGTTCGCCAGAAGCGGCTTAGTCATGCTGGCCACATGACCCGGAAGCTCTACGCCGGCTCCCTCGGCCAATAAAGCGAGATGAGCGCCGCAACCCCAGAGTCGGCCACGACTGGACCTAATGGTCGGGGTCCCTTTACCTTTACCTTATCACCCAAAGGATGGAAAGTCTCCCGGTTACCTAACAAAACTGCACAATCTTGACGTCAATTCAGCTCCCCTTTATGTTAACCATGTTTATTACGAAATGGTAGCAGCTTCACAGTGTAGAAGCATGAAAGCCAGTTAGTCTTCTTCTCACCTTACATGTTAAAGTCACTCCAGTGGGGGGGGGGGAGTGTGTCTGCATGCAAGAAATGCATTCATTCATCCCAGTTTGTTCCTGAATACGTATCAGCATTATAGCCAGAGGAGATACAATATCATTTGGCAGACTGACTGGGGTTGACAATAGAATCATTCTTCAGCCAGTCAACCTGTGATACCGCCTTACCCTATATTTAGAGTCGGCCCAACCATGAGTCAAGGTGAGGTGACTGCTTCAGGTGTCAAGACCAACCAGGGCAGCAAATCCTGATACTGATTTTTCTCTGCCCCCTTGTTCCTGACGTAGTTCTTCCCTCACCCCTTCTTCCCTGGCAGGAAGGGGGCCATCTTTTGTCATATGCCTCAGGTGCCAAAATGTCTTGGGCCGGCCCTGCCATATATGCCCACTTGACTGCTTCAGTCTGTGGAATGGGCACTCTTAAAGGTGCCACATAAGACCCATTCCACAGTTTTAACTGTGTTCACCATAACTTTAATGTTTTATTCTTGTTGCAAACCACTTTGAGCTTCTTTACAATCAAGCAGTGTATAAACCTTATGAAAATAAAGTAATAAAAGCAAAACACTCACATGGAGAAAGAAACATTTATCGGGTGCCCAGAGAATGGAAGAAGCTAGCTCCACTCAAACATAGTGTTAAGGATCTAGGGATAGACCTTGACTCGACTATATTCCAGTAAGCAGTGTTTTTCATTTAGTGACAGTAATTTTAAAGAAGAATATGTAAATTATACCCTAGTCTGTGGTCAGCCATATGTGTGGGGAAAATAAATAGTTTCTTCAAATATAGTCCTGCAGAGTCACACAGTTGATTTATATCAATTTTCACCAACCTGGTGTCCTCCAGATGTTTTAGACCACAACTGCACATCAGCTCCAGGCTGCACCTTGGTTTAAATATTGACCTTTTGCTAGTATTTTCCACAGCAGACACATATTATGTGGCTGAAATTGAATGTTGGAAGATTCTGGACCGACAAAAAGAAAAGGACTTCTTCACACAATGTATAGTTGAACTACATAATTCACTCCCACAAGATGTACTGGTAGCCACCAACTTGAATGGCTTTGAAAGAGAGTTAGACATGACTACTGACTGTGATAATAATAATTTAATAATAATAATTTATTATTTCTACCCTGCCCCTCTGGCTTTGTTCTACCTCTATTGTTGTGGGAATGTTGTGGGTAGTAGGAGCGGATATATTGATTAAATATTATCCTTCCTAACTCACACTAGTGAGTTTATTCATACAGCAGAGTACATCCCCCCTTTTACACAGCAGGAAGCTAGTTCCAGATTTGTTAGAATCTCTTAAGTTCTATTATTCCTGGTAAGGCCCCTTTGATTCCCTCCTAAAAGAATAAAGACACAACAGTCTTATTCATAAGTAACAATAGGAAGTTATGAATGAGTAGAAGGAGTGGATTTACCCCATATGGGTATATCCCTGCAGTGAGCCAGCAGTGCAGTCCAAGAGAAGAAAAGGCATCAAAAGAGGAAGGTGGCAGTGTGACTGGACCTTTTTTTAGGTCTGGAAGGGTCATGCCCACCTACCTGGTCACATGCAAAGGAAAGATGCTCCAGACCAGGTGTAACAGGAAGTTCAACTGGTTGACCAACATTCCCCTGCATGTTTATTCTAGGCAAACAGGAAAAGTTGTACTTGACTGCTCCAGAGGATTACATCCCACAATTGTCAGAGACAGTATGCCCCTGATTGTCAATTGCTGGGAAGATGTAGAGAAGAAAAGTTTGGATTTGATATCCCGCTTTATCACTACCAGAAGGAGTCTCAAAGCGGCTAACAATCTCATTTTCCTTCCTCCCCCACAACAAACACTCTGTGAGGTGAGTGGGGCTGAGAGACTTCAAAGAAGCGTGACTAGCCCAAGGTCACCCAGCAGCTGCATGTGGAGGAATGGGAGACGCGAACCCAGTTCACCAGATTACGAGACTACTGCTCTTAACCAATACACCACACTGGCTCACTGGAAGCACAAGTGGCAAAAGTGCTGGCGTGCTGAGGTCCTGCTTGCAGGCTTCCCATAGACTTCTGGTTGGCCACTGGGAGATCAGGATGCTGGACTAGTTGGGCCTTTGGCCTGATCCAGCAGAGCTTTCATTATGTTCTTCTGTTCTTACATGTGTACACATGACATCAGACACTCATGTGCTCACATCTAGGAACCCTGGCCCTATCAGCTTTTTTTCTGGTGGGATCATGGGAGGAGGGACAGCATAAGACAAGACATTTTGCTGCCTTGGGTGGGGTGGCAAATGGCCCTTCTCTCTAGGTGAGGGCACATATTGTTCTCAAGGACTGACAAATTATTAGGGCACCTAAGACAGAAAATTCCATCAGCACCTCTCCCTGGGAATAAAGATAATACATCAATACATTAATTAACTAATAATTCGTTGCTCTTATATTATACAGTGGTACCTCGGGATACATAAGCTTCAGGTTAAATACGCTTCAGGTTACAGACTCCTCTAACCCAGAACTAGTACCTCGGGTTAAGAACTTTGCTTCAGGATGAGAACAGAAATCGTGCAGCAGCGGTGCAGCAGCAGCAGGAGGCCCCATTAGCTAAAGTGGAGCTTCAGGTTAAGAACAGTTTCAGGTTAAGAATGGACCTCCAGAATGAATTAAGTTCTTAACCCGAGGTACCACTGTACTCTACATCAGTTGTGTGAGGTACTTGCCTCACTATGCCTAATAGCAAGGCCAGTCCTACCATGGGAATAGCCAGTAATTTTGTTATGGTGGCAGAACTATTGTTGGGGTGGCAGAACTGACCTGATTGGTCAGTTGGTTAAGTATTTCTATTGTTTTACTTGATCTAGGGGGAAAGCTGCCCCCCTGGCTATGCCCTGAGTCCTACAACTGTAGGGAACCTTGGACCATGATGAATCTGCTGTTCCAGAAGTCTGAAATACTATTTCCCCTAATGTAGAGTTCCAGCACAGATTGACTGCTGCTACTGCTGTCATAACTCCAGCTCACACAAAGCATGGAGGTTGGTAAAAATGCTGAGAACTTATTCTCCAAGTGCTGCTCTCATTTTTTGGTTAAAGTCTAAAAGAGCATTATCTATGCAAAAGAGGGAGGAAATAGCAGGCTTGGGGGAACCCCAAGCTTTGCAACAGCAGCAACAACAGCAACACACACACACACACACACACAGAGAGAGAGAGAGAGAGAGAGAGAGAGAGAGAGGTATTTAGCAATATCTCCAATATCTTTTCCATTTGAATTATACCTTTGAATAAAGGAGATTGTTTCATTGTATTTGCTATTTGGGAGTATTGCTTTTTATAAAGGTAAACAGAGCCAGAGTTAAAGCTTGCTTGAAGATGCCGCCACCATCCTTGAAACTATCACCCATAATCTCATATTTGCCTGAGTTGCCTTGTTCCTGAGAGGAGCCAACTGAATTTTCTCAAAACACTTTCACCTTTATTTTTACATGTCCCAGATCTGAGCTGAGGCACTGAACGCAAAGTTCAATGCAAATTTGGTTTCGCCTTTGCCACACATTTTATTCTGTTGGCAGGTCAAGATCTTCCTCTTCTTCCCACCCACAGGACCAATAACTGACATATGATTTAAAGTTCTGGGAGTCCCTGGTTTATTGCTAGTATGGGTGTGGATTTGTATGTGCTTTTGGCAAGCAGCTGGTTGAACACTTCTGTTCTCTGCCACATACAACATCTTCCTGTAATAATCTTTGATCATTACTCTGTGACACACATATATGATTGTGTCGATATCATCTGTCAGCTATGCTTGCTTTCTTACTAACAGACCCCCCCACCCCCATAAAGCCATCACTCATGCTGCCGGTGCTGCCTTTTCTAATGACCATTCAGTTTTCCTTGCCTAACATTTGCTCCAAATCGCTCACATAAAATATGGATGCAGGTGATGTCCTTTTATGCTTTCATCTTTTGCTTCCTTCCTTCTCCTTTACTCTGGGCTTTTTCCTAGCTTCAGAATGTTGTGATTTCTCCATGTTTGCTGGGTGTGGGCTTTCTAAATCAGATTGAAATTGCCTTTGTTTTTGTTAGGATTTTAGATCTCCCAAAGGTTTATCCAAAAGTATACATTGGACCTATTCTGAAATATGTCTATTAAGATTAGTCAACAACAAATGGAAATGAATATTGAATACTGAAATAAATATTATTTGAAATTGCTTTTTGGCAGTGGGGTGGGGAGAATTTCATTTCCTTACTGCTGGAGAAAAAGATTATTTACTTTCTGATCTATTTTTCAATGGCCTCTGTTAATTAATTTCAATACTAATTTAATTACTTTTACATTTAACATCAGCTGTGATTCCTGAATTGCTGGGGGTTGGACTAGATGACCCGTGGGGACTTCCCAGCCCTACAATTCTATGATTCTATGGTTTTCAGTGTTATAGATAAGAAGTGACATAGAATTTTTTGTTGTTGATCTGCTATTTATTTATGGACTTGATATTCAGCAAATACTACTTTTGTGCTCCCGCTTCCAAAAGCGGAAGTGGAAAGGGCCATCGATGAAAAGCAGAGTGCATTATCCGCCTACACAGAGTCCCAGGTTCAAGTCCTGGGATGTGCAGAAAGGGCTGGGAAAGATTCCTTCCTGAAACCCTGGTGAGCTTCTGACTGTAGGGTCTATGCAGAGCTAGATGGATAAATGCTTTGTCTCCCCGTATGGCAGCTTCCTATAGTCCTCCTGTACATGACGGGAAGTTGAAGGCAAGCTTTAAAGGGTGTTTCCTCTAGAGGACAGAGCATGGTAATTGCTGGTACCATTACTTTATTTACAAAGGCACATGTTGAACAGCCATTGCAGACATACAGAAACAAGCTCATGCTGGCTATGCCACACCAGTTACCACACCAGTTACCACACCAGTTCCCTGCCAGGCCAAATCCATAGTGTTGCTTTCAGCTCTTCTTGCACAAATCCATGCCTTCCTTCCTGCTTCCCAGCCAACTCCCTTCTCCTCCCACCCTGAGGAGAGGTGCAATTCCAAGGAGGCGAAATGGTCTCAAGATGTGCTCAGGCTCATCATGCCTCGGGATCCAGGCCTCGGAAAAGGCAACCCTTCAGTTATATTGCAAGAGACTCTGTAATCATGAGTCTGAGAAAGGGAATAGCTGAGTGCTTTTCATGAGACACTTTCCCTTCCTTCTATCAGTCTTTTCCTAGTGGAGAGAGGAGGCCATTAGCTCCTCTTAAGCAAATCGCTTTGCATTTTTCACTATGCTCACCAGTCTTTTCTCCTGAAGATGTTGCACTAAATTGGCAGCCACTTCTGTTTTGCCCATGATTAAATGATAACTTTCCATTGTCGTTCTCAAAGCTCCCCTTTTTAAACAGTCATTTGCCGAGTGAAAGGCAGTCTGATTTCAGGAGCGCTTGTTAGAGCATGTGTGATCCTGTCATCATTTCTTCAGAAAATCATGCACCTGCAGCTGGAGTGAGTTACCTGCCGTCAAAGGAGGAATTGTCCATCTTGCTAAGCATTTAAATATTGTCTTCATTGTCAGGGATAACAACAGCAGGAGGGAGGCTTCTGTAGGTTAACCACATGCTGATTGAGCCTTGTTGCTTTAAGAGGTGGGATGATTTGTGATACTCAGCGATAAAAAGAGCAGCTACTTTGTTAGTTCTATTCTAACATGGAGGGTTGTTGGTGGGGAGGGATCTGAACTTATCATTTATGATATAATAGCAGCTGCCTGAGGCCAGAGTAAGAGATCAAAACCTTTTTCTTTCTTGGTAATAGACTCTACACACAAATGTAGTTCTCTCTCTATCTGACTGGAAAGCATGGCAAATAGCAAGAGGCAGAAGTGGAGGAAATGAGGCATGTAATGAAATGAAAGCAACGGGATCATTTTTTATTTTTATTTTTAATGTAGGCTGCAAATGAATTTGTGCTTCCTAATAATAGGCGCATGACGCTGATTTGCAAGATGCACAGATGGGAGGCTGCTGGAGCTGAAGGCTTTATGGCAGGCGTGAGGATCCAGTGGCCCTGCTAACATCACAGGACTATCATCTCCCATCACCCCAACCACTGGCCATGATGGCCAGGGCTGATGGGAGTTAGAGTCCAAGAACATTTTGTGGTCCACAGGTTTCCCATCCCAGCCTGGGATTTGCAGGGCAAATTGAGGCCAGTGATGCAACTAGTGCCAGACCTAGGAACCCAAGTTCAAGATCCCATTAATGAGCACCTAGAGAATAGCAAATGATTGGATCAGTGGAAAACAGGCGCTGCATCAGCACCTGAACCATCAGTGCTGCCAGGGATGGCAGTTCCTGGGTGCCTAGTCCGCCTATATTTTGTCCAAAAAATGTGGAGGCTCCTTCTCCTTCATCTTCTTCTCCTCCACCTCCTGCTGTAGAGGAGAAAGAGGGTTGAAGCAGCCTCCCGCTGGTGGTGGCACCAAGAGAAGGCAGAGGAAGAGCCGCCAGCCATTGAGCCGCACAGCTGCCATATTCAGCTCCACCCCTGGCTCCTCCCAATGTTACGATGTCACACACATGACGTCAGGACATGGTGATGTCACATGCACAGCGTTGGCCTCCTCAGTCACCCTTGCAAGCTGGCACCTCTAAGTGCAGCCATCCTTCCTTTCTACTTATTTTAAAAATGTACACTATATACATGTACACTTTATAGTCAGGGACGGAGTGGTCAGCCAGGCATACATTTGCTTACAGATGCTCAATTTATTATTTTTATTTTAAAATATATCTCATGCTTTCTTTGCTTTTTTTTTTTTTTACAAAGAAGTGGTGTTCATTCCTTAGTAAACAGCATCAGGGCAGTAGAAAGAAACTCCATTATATTCCTGCAGTCACTATGATGATGCTATAGTTGAAGTGGATTGAAAATGTGAAACTGCACATGCGCAGAGTATTTCTTTTCTTTTGGGGGTTGGCCAAATGCTTGGATTCTTTTAGGTGTAAAGGAGGCAGTAAGGGAAAGATTCATGTAAAGTGCATGCTTCACAACATAGTGCACTGTACCCATGTACCGTTCTGGGTGCCTCACCCCAAAAAGGATATTGCAGAGCTGGAAAAGGTTCAGAAAAGGGCAAGCAAAATGATCAAGGGAATAGAGCAACTCCTTTATGAGGAACGGTTACAACATTTGCGGTTGTTTGGTTAAGAAAAACAAAAGAGGAGGTCATGTTAGTGGTGCATAATAATAATAAGAAGAAGAGTTTGGATTTGATGTCCCGCTTTATCACTACCCGAAGGAGTCTCAAAGCGGCTAACTTTTTCCTTTCCCTTCCTCCCCCACAACAAACACTCTGTGAGGTGAATGGGGCTGAGAGACTTCACAGAAGTGTGACTGGCCCAAGGTCACCCAGCAGCTGCATGTGAAGGAGCGGAGACACGAACCCGGTTCACCAAATTACGAGTCTACTGCTCTTAACCACTACACCACACTGGTGTAAACAAATTACAGTGGTATCTCGGGTTACAGACCAGGGACGGGGACTTATAAAAAATATTGGGGGGGCCCGGGAAAGCTCATGAATAATAAATAAGCTCATGAATATGCAAATAAAGTGGCGCCGCCTCCTCGTGAGCGAATAGGGGAGAGTGTGCTGCTCCTATTAATCAGCTCCGAAGGTGGAGCTTTTGCTCGGGAGGGAGGGCAGGAGGCATGCAGCCCGACCCTGTGCATTTTGGGCTGGGGGAGGGGCGGCGATGGCGCTCTGCTGAAGGGGCGCCGGAGATTATTGGGGGGGCGGAGCCCCCCCAAACGAATTTTTGAGGGGGCTCGGGCCCCCTCAAGCCCCATGGAGTCGGCGCCTATGTTACAGACACTTCAGGTTACAGACTCCGCTAACCCAGAAATAGTACCTCGGGTTAAGAACTTTGCTTCAGGATGAGAACAGAAATTGTGTGGCAGCGGTGCGGTGGCAGTGGCAGCGGGAGGCCCCATTAGCTAAAGTAGTGCTTCAGGTTAAGAACAGTTTCAGGTTAAGAACAGACCTCCAGAACGAATTAAGTTCTTAACCTGAGGTACCACTGTATGCATGATAATGGAGAAGATGGTAAGAGATAAGTCCCCGCCCCCCCCCCCCATCTCTCATTACACAAGAACTGTTGAATGGTTCCTTTAAATGTAAAGGTTCATCATTGTTCCACTCGATGTGCATGTCTTTAAGGGGCCAGAGCAAGGGCCAGAGCAAAATAATGAGACCCACCTTTACAGCTGTGAAACATAGCAGGTGCTGCTGAGTTGTATTGATTAAGCTGTGTCAGCAATTGGGTGTAGTATATAAGGAGCAGCACCTAGCTCTCCCATTACCCTGGGGGATGGGTTGGTGGTTGGGTCTGGTTTGTTGTTGACGTATTTAGTGTAAATGGAGTTTTTGTTTTTGTAATTAAAACCTTGTTTAAGTACTTTTTGAGTCCCTTTTTAATGCATGGTCTCCCCAGCAAGCTCTCTGCAGTGCTACTATACTGCAAATAGCCAACAAGAACTCCTGGGCATCCATTGAGGATGAATGTTGGAAGATTCAGGACAGACAAAAGAAGGTACATAGTTAACCTATGAAATTCATGCCTACACTTCCATCAGAGGCAGTGATGGCTCCCCACTTGGATGGCTTTAAAAGAGGACTAGACAAATGCATGGAGACTACTAGCCATGATGGCTATGTTCTGTAGGAATGTGAAGGAAGGTAGGAGAGGATATATTGTTTTGATATGATCCCTCCTCACTTGGACTAGTGAGCAAACAGCAAAGCACATTGCCTTGCAACTTGTCATGAAGCTGTTGATGACTGGTGTCAGTCTTTTAATTACGTAAGTAATCTAGTCTGCCTTGTCCAGACTGGATTCTTCCTGGTAAATTCCCCCTTTATTTCCTTCTTAAAATAATAACACAACATAGTCTTCTTGAAAATAAGAATAAAGTTTTACTCACATTCAGTTCACTGCAATAACCTGAAGGCAGGCTTCATCTTGTGGTTCAGTTACTCTTGTAAAGTAAAATATGTAGAGAAAAGAAGTCTGAGCTAAATCTCAGACTTGCAACTTGTGGGCTCCATCCTTTGTAAAGGACGAGCCATGTGCTGACTCAGAGCCAGGAGCAGCAGAGATCCAGAAGAAGAAAATGGAGAAAAGGGGAAGGTGGCTGCATGCCCAGCCCTTTTTATTTGGGTCAGCTAGGGTAACACCTATCTTCCCGGTCACACTCAGAGGGAGGCGGCTCCCAGCAGGTATGACAGGAAGTCCTCCCTGTTTGGAGCCACACACCCCTGCATATCCATTCTATGAAAACAGGGAATGTTGTACTTGACTGCTCTAGCAATACATCCCACATGTTCTACTTCCATGATTGGAGGCAGTGTGCTGTGGAATACCCAAAGCTGGCAATCACAAGTGAGGAAAGTGTGGTTGTATTCAAGTCCTGCTTGCGGACTTCCTGTAAACATCTGGCTGGTCACTGTGAGAGGAGAACATTGGACTAAATGGCTTTTTGGCACAACCCAGCAAGACTCTTACATTCTTACGGCTTTCTCAAGCCTCTTGCTCCTCCTTCCTGGGAAGACCATTAAGTTTAATATTATGTATGCAACATCAGCAGCCATGATCTCGGTCGCAATGAATTGGAACAGTGAAATTACACCTACAAAGTCGGAATGGCAAGTAAAAATGTTAGAATACATCCAACTGGCAAAAATGACAGAAAGAGTTAAAGGTACTCAAAGCAGAAGGTAAATAAAGAATGGACAATATTTAAAGTATATTATAAAAATTATTGTGATAGTAAAAATCTTCTGGCAGATCCTGAATGATTCTTGCAATGTTTAGTTAACAAATTAAAGAATCTTTCTCTGAAAGAAATTAGGAAACAATACAATAATACGATACTTTGTATAAAGTAACAAATGAGAACTACTGTAGTTTTTTGAGAACAATCAGAAGTTTTTTTTATCTTACTTATCTTTAATTTTTATTTTCTCTTTTTCTAATTTTCTTTGTACAGTGGTACCTCGGGTTACATATGCTTCAGGTTACATACGCTTCAGATTACAGTCTCCGCTAACCCAGAAATAGTACCTCGGTTTAAGAACTTTGCTTCAGGATGAGAACAGAAATTGTGCTCCGACGGCACGGCAGCAGCAGGAGGCCCCATTAGCTAAAGTGGTGCTTCAGGTTAAGAAAAGTTTCAGGTTAAGAACAGACCTCCAGAACGAATTAAGTACTTAACCTGAGGTACCACTGTATCTTTCTTTTTTACTTTTTTCCTTGTAGTGTATGTGCATAAATAGTAACATTGTATATTGTTGTGTAAATATGTGTTGAATGTTTAATAAAGATTTTATATTCATTTTTTTAAAAAAGTCTAATATTATAGGTAAGTCAAGCTCTGATAATGGAACTCAATGCAAAGAGCTTTGGGATGTAATGGACAGACTCAAGAGCCATATGTTTCCTATCCCTGCTTTATATTTGATGTGTTTTAAGTGCCCTATTTTCTGTAACTCGCTCTTAAATTTGAACCTGTATTACTTCTTTGATTCCTTTAGCACCTCACACCTGTGATTATAATTAGTCATATTTTATGTCTATGCACAGCAATGATAGCCATTAAAACAAACCTTTGATGCACACCTAAATAATACACTGCTGGAATTCGAACATTTTTGGTGATGAGAATACAAACCCATTCATGCCAAATGATGTGGTTCTTTTACTGCAGGATAAATAAACTTTAGGGTTATTTACTTTGGGTAATTCTTTCCAGCGTGTGAATGCTCTAATGTGATTTTGGATTACATACAGTCTTCCAAGTATTTCCACCTTACTGCAATATCATCGTGTTATCTTTCTTTTTAAAATTTTTGTTGGCCACAAATTTAGAGATTGGTTAAAAGGCCACTTCAAACATTTGGCCCATAAAAATTCAGACAAAAGGATGAAGAAACTTTTTGAAGTTCTGAGCATCTGGTAAGCACAGATATCAAGAATGCAGATCAAAGGGAACAATGGATTCAATACACAACATTCATACAGTACATGTGTTTGATAGCTGATTATGGTTACTGGGTTTCCTGAGGAATGTTTGCTCAGCAGTGCAGGAGGGAAATATGTTGCTCCATCAATAAGCTGCTTCCTTTGTCTGATCAAAGTGGAGTTCAGTGAGAGAGTCAAAAAGGATGTAATTCAATGACCTCTTATGCCAGTTCAGACCTGTGAAAGTCAATGGGACTACATCAGAGCAAGTGGCTATTGAGCTTCTCTCCAAATTGTTAAAGCAGAAGAGATCTGATGTAAGAAAGACCATGATGAGGTTATTCTAGTTAGCACTTTATATTTCAAGGTGTCCTAAACGTTTTCTGCATATTCTCTACAAATGACAGCAGTTGCCACAGGAGGTTGGAAGATAAATCAAGGAGTTTTTCTGTTTCATTTCCAAACTTTTACAGTAATCAAACACTGTTTGATAATAAAGATTTCCTGCATATCTTGTCCACGTGCTTATCTCCAAAATCCAAGCATGTAAGAAGATTCCTACTGTATTAGGCCAAAGGCCCATCTAGTCCAGCCAGTGTGGTGTAGTGGTTAAGAGCGGTAGTCTCGTAATCTGGGGAACCGGGTTCGCGTCTCCGCTCCTCCACATGCAGCTGCTGGGTGACTTGAGCTAGTCACACTTCTCTGAAGTCTCTCAGCCCCACTCACCTCACAGAGTGTTTGTTGTGGGGGAGGAAGGGAAAGGAGAATGTTAGCCGCTTTGAGACTCCTTAAAGGGAGTAAAAGGCGGGATATCAAATCCAAATTCCTCTTCTTCTTCCTTTTCTCACAGTGGTCAACCAGATGCCTAAGGGAAGCCTGAAAGCAGGTCCCAAGTGCAACAGCACCCTTCCCACCTGTGATTCCTAGCAACAGGTATTTAGCGGCATACTGCCTCCAAGGTAGAACATGCCCATCACAGCTAGTAGGTGTTGAAAGCCTTATCTTCCACAAATTTGTCTAATCCTCTTTTAAAGCCATTCAGGTTGGTGGCCATTATTACATCAAGTTAGAGTGCATTGTGCTGTTGAACTGGGTCAATGCAGACGCAAGTTGGCTTGTAAACATCAGTGGCAGATCTTAGGGCCACAAATTTCAGTGGCGCCCTGTGCAACCATCAACATTTGGTGCCTCTGCCCCGCCTCTCACACTCCATTCTAAATAATAGTTGTGGTGCCCTCCAGTGAAATTGCTGGATGATGATGATGATAAGTTTTATTTATACGCTGCCCTCCCCGGCCAGGGCGGCTAACACCAATAAAAGCACAGTAAAAACATAATAGGGGAAAAAGAGGGGGGGGGCAATTTAAAATACAGGTTAAAATGCAATTTAAAATGCAGCCTCGTTTTAAAATAGCCAATAAATCAAGACCATAAGGGGAGGGAAACATAAGGGTCAGACTGAGTCCAAACCAAAGGCCAGGCGGAACAGCTCTGTCTTGCAGGCCCTGCAGAAAGATGTCATTTCCCGCAGGACCCTGGTCTCTTGTGGCAGAGCGTTCCACCAAGTCGGGGCCAGTACTGAAAAGGCCCTGGCCCTAGTTGAGACCAATCTAACCACCTTGCGACCTGGGACCTCCAAAATGTTGTCATTTGTGGACCTTAAGGTCCTCCGCGGGGTATACCAGGAGAGGCGATCCCGTAGGTACGTGGGTCCTAGGATGCACAACCAGCGTACATTTCCCACAAAAGAGGCACAAAACTTTTGATTCCTGGGTATGCTGAAGCTATCCAATATTAGAAGCACTCCGCTAAATCTGCCTTTGTAAATATTATGGTTTGAGTGGATGAATACTTAGTACAGCGTGTAATGGAACAAAACAACTGATGCACTGATACGTACAAACAATGTGAAAATATCTATAAAGAATAGTTTGTACTTCCAAAATTTCTGGTGACCTTGTAAATCAGGATTGCTTGTTGGATGGATGGCTTTTGTTGTTTCTGAATATCCAAATATAGCAACAGTCCTATTTAGAGCACAATTGCCTATCCATGCCCATGTTTGATATCAGTGCTAGGGGAAGTATGTAACACAGAGAGCATTAACAGATGTCTTCATTGCTCACTACTCCTTTTCAGACTCCAATGGAATGATGATCAAGACACTGGCAAGGACATGGCTTTGACACTTTATGAGATTATTTCCTACCACAAATCCAAGCAGTCTTATGGCGGATTTAATTTATGCCAGATGGCCATTCACTCTTCCAGCTCTTAGAACTGCACCTCACAGAAAACCTTCTTCCTTGGTAATATTTTATCTGACCCAATAGGCCAGCTCAGGACTACATCACACAGCGATTTACACTTCTAAGTGTCATGCTGAGTGTTTGGAGCTGAACAAGGACAAACAGGCAAATTTTGTGGTGGCTTATTTGCTGAGGATTTGTTTGAAACTTGTGAATGCCATACATCTTTAAAGGACTGGGATTACCCTACCTGACTAATCAGGAAAGAGAGAAATCTTAGAAATGAGACAATTATGGAAATCAGGAAGCAATTTAATTGTCTGGAAACATCTTAATTGGGATGAATATCATTTTCTTAAATGTATCATTTTCTTAAAGTAATAGTGTTACTGGGGGGTGCATAATGAAAAAAGAGCTTTTAAGTACAACTTAGCTATTGAAATTAAATATGTGAAATAAGACATGTATGCTTAGTGCTGACAATAATGTGATTAAACATGCTAGTTACCATTGCTGTATAATGTGAATCGGGAATTGCTTAAACTTGTCTATTAGTATTAGGTGCAACTCTCTATACACTTACCTGGGAGTAAGTCCCTTTGAAATATCTGGTGCTTACATCTGAGTAGACCTATATAGGATTGCAGTGTAGATCTATTCAGGGGTGGGGAAACAACAAGGAATGGCTAATATATTCATGCATTGCCACCCACTTTTAGAGGTAGAATGCTGCGCTTGATGAACCTTTGGTCTAATTTAACAGGGTAATTTAAGAAGAAACACTAATGCAGCAAAAAGCATTTCTAAGACTTGCTGCCTGATTCTGAGCAGAAGTGAACACCCCCCAGACCAGTAAAATGAAATTATTTTGTATTTCAAGTCTATTTATATTTCTCTGCTGGCATTCTGTTATGCTGTATTTTTCTGAATTGTTTTCTACACATTTTTATTTGCTTGTTCTATTTTATTTAAAATGTCTCTACCTCAGTGGAGGAACATCTGCTTTCCATTTGGAAGGTCCCCAGTTAAATTAACAGACTCTGTAGGGAGGATTGGGGGAGAAACCCCTGGAGAGCTGCCATAAAGACAATACTGAGCTGCATGGGCCAATGTCCTGACTGTGTAGCTTCCTATGTTCCTATATCTTACCTGCTCTTTTTCCAAAGATTCAAGGGCAGTATACAAAAGTGTGAATAAAATTAATTCATGTGACATAAAAATGCACTTTGAAACCACTTTTAAAACCAAAAAATGATCATAAAAAATACAAAAGGACAAAACTACCTCCCTAAATGCTAAGAACAGAAGACAATTCCAAAAATCATCTGCAAATTAAATTGCCTAAGCTAATAGGAAAGTGTCGACCTAGCACTGTAAAACTTGTAATGTTAGCTTGTAATCCTTCTAAGCAATGCTATTTTTCTAGAAAAAGAGGTGCCAGAACTTACCATGATCTCCCTTGTTCTCTTATATCAGGAGCCAACAAACTTTTTCAGCAGGGGGCCGGCCCACTGTCCCTCAGACCTTGTGGGGGGCCGGACTATATTGGGGGTGTGTGAACGAATTCCTAGGCCCCACAAACAACCCAGAGATGCATTTTAAATAAAAGGGCACATTCTACCATGTAAAAACACGCTGATTCCCGGACTGTCCGAAGGCTGGATTTAGAAGGCGATTAGGCCAGATCCGGCCCCCAGGCCTTAGTTTGCCTACCCATGTAGACTTACACAGTCAAACCTCGGTTGTAGAACATAATCCATTCTGGAAGCCCGTTCGTCTTCCGAAATGTTCAACAACCAAGGCCCGGCTTCTGATTGGTTGCAGGAGCTTCCTGTGCTCAAGCGGAAGCTATATCAGACGTTTGGCTTCCGAAAAACATTTGAAAACTGGAGCATTTCCTTCCAGGTTGTTGGCGTTCGGGAGCCGAAATGTTCCAAAATGAAGGCGTTCAGGATCTGAGGTTTGACTGTAATGGCAATGGTGCCCACCTGAGAGGTTCCAGAATGGTGTTCTGGCAAGTTCCAGCTGAAAAAAGCCCTGTTTCTAAGCTTGTAATGTGACACTCTCCATCCTGGTGTTCTCTAGAAGGTTTGAACTACACTCTCATGAGCCCTAGCCAGCACAGCCACGCTGGCTGCAACTGATGGGAGCTGAAGTCCAAAAACATCTGGCGGGCACCAAGATTGGGAAGGCTGCTGTAATGTTGGTTATTATTTTTATGGAAAGGCACTTCACGCTTAACCATGACTAATAAACATATAGATAATACCTTGTTAGTATTAAGGAGAAGAACACAAATTACAGCTGGCATCTATTTAATGGAGCATGTAGGACTTGCACCCAATAATGGGTGCCTATAATTTTCCTATCTATGATTATTTTTTCACAGTAAGTTCTACTGATTGCAATGGGACTTACTCCATAGTGAGGTTGGAATTTTGTTACCTCTGGCAAACATGCCTCTCATCACAAGGTTTGCTACACAACATCAGCAGATGTGGTATTTGCCCACCCAATTATTCTCAGCTGTAAGCATCCCTTCCATTAGGTGTTATCAACCTGCAGGCATATGTTTGCTGAGGTCATGTGTAGTTCTGAAACTGATTTAAATGGTTAAATGAAGATATGGGAATATGGTAGCTTATATGATTGCATCAGGAAGAGCTATGCAGGATATTGGAAACAGAAGAAGGTTTTGTTAATTTTCTGGCTTCAGTGCCATATGGCACAAAATGGGGTGTAAAACATAAATGTGCTTAGACATCAGAAATTAAAGTTCCTACAAGCAGAGAGTCATTAAATAAGAGAATGCTGCAGTTTCCAAGATATACTGACAATGCTCAGGAAAACGATAGGGCAAAAGGCAGATTCCCTTTATACAAATAAATCAACCCTTTTTTGTATTCTGTAAAAAAAGATCTCAAACAGATATGAAAGGATACGTTGTCTCTTTATTATAAAAGACACATTTTAAAATAAATTGAAGGTGCACTATTTGGCTGCGTAAAAGACTGAAATTAAAACCAGATATGTTTTCTAGCAGCCAAATGCTAAAGGTATCATAGCAGCAAATAGCCGTTTATGATGGGGTGCAAGTAATGAAATTACAACTTCCTGTATTATAATTGCTTTATGAATCTAAAAGCAAAAGCCAAAAAGGATATACCTGAATAGTCCTGCTGTAAGTTTCAAAGGAAAATCTAGCTGTGCCTGCTGTGACTGGCTGCTCTGGCTTCACAATAATCCTGGTCTCTCTCTTGGGTCCTGGCCCCTTTGGCTGCCACTGATTTGGAAGCAGTGATGTCACAGTTTGAGCCTTAGAGAAGGACTTTGAGCAAAGCTTTGATTATGAATTCTGGCGTCTGTGATCAACTCATGGAAGATAATCCAAAAGAAGTATCCAGGGCTTTTTAGTGACATATGCACATCTGAGTAGTCATGGAGCCTTTTTTGAGACAGACAATCCTCTTAGACCCAGTGTGCTCCACTTCTAAAAGTTAGCTTGCAAAGAAGCCCATTCATTGTTGATAGTTATTCTTGATAATTTGCAGTTATAACATGTGTTTATACTGTGGGATGTGAAACACAGAGCAGTCAAATACAACATTCTCATAGTGGACATGTTTGTACCAGCCAGTTGGAACTTCCTGTTTCCTCCTAGGCTGGGACAAACTTCCTCCACATGTGACTAGAGGTGGGCGTGACCCTACCTGTGCAGGTAACATAAGCACAAGGCTGGCTACCATCTCTCTCTCTTCTTCATCTTGCTTTCATTGTAGAAGCATCAGCTACTTAGCCTGAGATGCTCTCTTGGCCTCCAGCCAAGAGAGGACAAAGGAACTATCTCCTTATGTGATAGATTCCAAGTGTATATATTTTATAACTTAAGTCTGCCTTCTGGGATCCATCTGTGAACAGAATGTGTGAGTAAACTATTTTATACCTTTTATACAAGACTGTCTCGTGTCTATTCTTTTTAGGAGGGAATAAAGGGGAATTACCAGCAATCTTATTTTAGAGGCTTAAACACGCCTGGCAACAAGTTATCCGCTGTGTAAGTTTAAAAGGGGAGTGTTACTCCACTAAATTATAGAACTTGCTAATGCAAGTTGAGAAGGATATTATTAAACAATATACGGTATCCTCTCCTGCCTCCCTGAACATTCCCACATATATTTATTTCTAAAGCTTCCTTGCAGTTCAAGAATGAGTGGCTCTATTTGCATAAAAGTATACATACAGTGGTACCTCGGGTTACATACGCTTCAGGTTACATACGCTTCAGGTTACAGACTCCGCTAACCCAGAAATAGTACCTTGGGTTAAGAACTTTGCTTCAGGATGAGAACAGAAATCATGCAGTGGCAGCACAGCAGCAGCAGGAGGCCCCATTAGCTAAAGTGGTGCTTCAGGTTAAGTACAGTTTCAGGTTAAGAACAGACCTCCAGAACGAATTAAGTACAGAACCCGAGGAGTATTATACCCTTCCCTCTTAAAATTCTGATTGGGTAAAGAGTTAGCCCCTTTCAAAATGTGTGTTTGCACATGCATGGATGTGCTTGCCTTTTGAGACTACCCAGAACTGGGATAGGAGCATGAGCCAGTACAGATACAAAAAGAACAGTCATCTCTGCCAGTTGCACAGCACAGAACAGCGACAGCAATGGGCAGAAGAGCCTGTATAATGTACTTGCCAAGCATAGATTGCAGTAAACATTAATTCAAGCCACTCTGTGAATCACATCAGCTGGGCAGGATCAAAGGAATCTGATATTATGCATTTTGGTTTCTTCACTGGACTAATGCTTTGCAGTTCTGTAAGGAATTACCTATCTATTGGTACACTGCTATCTAGGGTGCTCATTTACACATCACCAGAAATGAGGAAATGCATCAAACACACACAAAAAAGGCCAAAGAGGACAAATATGCCATTGCATAAGATTGACATATGTTGATTCATATGTATAGATGCAAACGTAGAAATGCATTACCCTTCAAATAGAGGTTGCCTTCGAACAGAGGGCTTTCCTCTGTAAAGTAGGACACATGAACAACTGTCATCAATAAAAACCTTTTTTGCATGAAAAACTCAACCAGAAGTTTCTTTCTCTGCACAAGCATCAGGATAAATGCAACCTCATTGTTTATATATGGCCTATATATAGCTACTTTGGACATTTGTGCCCAAAGTTACTTGCCTGTTTCCTTATTTGCTACTTTATTTGCTTTTTCATTTTGCTTGCAACCAGATCTTCTATAATGACACTATATGATACTGTAATTAAGAATTACAGATCTAACAGCATCAATTAAGTATGCATAGAGGGTTCTCTTTCTTGAAACAAAATGATATAATGCGATTAACTCTCTTCCTTGAATGGATAATTTCTCTTCTCATGAATAGTGAAGCTGCCCGGAGACCTGTTGCTAGTCTCCCTGGAGCTAAAGAATTAAAAGTTTGCCACTGTAAAAACAAAATGCCACACCCAATGGACCACCAGTTTCCCCCAGCACAAACATGTTTTATGGTACTAAACATGGTGCTATCGTTCATATAGCCCTTTAAAAATGAGCTAAATCAAACCCATAGGGAACCCCCTCCAAAAAACGGAAGTGTTCTCCCTCTCCCTCTTTATTTGCTTTTCTGTTTTACCATGTCATCAATGCATTGTATGTTACAGTCAAACACATGTTAGTAAGAAAGAGAAAAAGAAACATAAGTATAAGACATATATCTGTAAATAATAATAGTAACATAACTTATTCCTCCAATTTAATTGGATCTTATGAACCTTAATTTTAACTCCCCTTCCACTCTTTCTCTGGTTTCCTATCTGTTGTCTTTTTGACGGCATTTTCTTATTCTACGAAATTCTTTTCATTACCTTACAACTATCCCACTTTGTCACATCTGCTACTGAGTTCTGTTTTTTCGGTCTATTACATTTATTTTCTTGTTATAATATTTTTCCATATATTCTACATATAATGTCCAGTCCTCTTTTAAATTCTTATCATCTTTATTTCTTAATCTATGTGTCATGCTGGAAAGTTCTGTATATTCTAATATTTTAAGGTGCCATTCTTCTCTTGATGGTACTGTATCTGTTCTCCACTTTTGTGCTGCAAGAATTCAGGCAGCTATAGTCATGTACATCCGTTGAGTAGTTTGGTTTTTTAGGATTACTGTTGTTATTATTCCCAGAAGGAAAGTTTCTGGGTTTTTAGGAAACATTCTTTTAAACATTTTCTTAAGTTCATTATAGACCATCTCCCAGAATTCTTTTATTATTCAACAAGACCACCATAAATGATAAAATGTGCCAATTGTTTCTTTACATTTCCAGCATAGGTCAGTTTTAGTTCTAGTTTTAGCTAATTTACTTGGCGTCAAGATCCATAACTGTGATTTTAAAATTTGTTTTTCCACAATTGTTCCCACAGGTTTGGATCAATATTATGACCCACATCTTGTGCTCATTTGCTCATAGATGATTTCACAAATTCTTCTTTAGTTTCTCGATCTAATAATATCCTATACATTTTAGATAATTTTTTTAACTCTAGATCTTAATATTTGGTTTTCAAATTGTACTGGTTTTTCTGCAAATCCCAATTTATTACCTACATTAAATTTTGAATTGATTTGATGATAGTTTAGCCAGTCAGAAACATATTTTTAATCTCTTCAAAAAAAATTTCATTTTTGGTTCTCCTTCTGAAAAGTCTAACAAATCATTATAGGTATTCCAGTTATCACTCTCACCCCCCCCCCCGTCTCAGCTTCTAGTGGGGATAACCACCTTGGTGTTTTGTTTTCTAATAAATGTTTGTATTTTCCTCACACCCTAATTAAGTTTTTACCCCCTAATAACATGGTTGGCAAAGCTTTTACGTATTCCTGCTTTGCCAGCCGTGTTCGACATCGTGACGCTCCAAATCTAGCAGTTGTGTGTTTTCTAGCTGTATCTAGTCTTTTATCCAACACAGGCAGGCGGCTTCAAAATACAATTCCAAATCTGGGAGTGCGAAACCTCCTCTGTCTTTTACATCAATTAGAATCTTATGTTTTATCTTAGGTCCCCCCCCCAAAAAAAATAAAGGTATTTTCGCCAATCTTTTAGGCACCATGTGTCATTAAGCATTGGGATTGTGTGGAATAAAAATAGCATTTCCATTTTATTCCAACGAAAGTGTTCTCATAACACTTGTCCTTGGTGCTGAAGATTGCAGAGCCTTGAGTGGCTCCAAAATTATAGCTAGTGTGCAATGCCTGTGGACAGAAACATAGCAGAGACTGACCACAAATGCTGTGTGGCATTGGGGGCTGGACTAATAGAAAGTATACATATGATGCCTATAAAAAACAAGAGCCTGCAGACCTGCCTTTAGTCTTCCATCTCCATTAACAGGTCTATCATTTACAGATCCTTTCGCATATGTGAAAAATGGGAAGCTAGCTCTTTGCATTCTTGCTTCTATCAACCTTAAGCCACTAAATACTGGTTTTGATTCTAAATTGGTCTCTTGGTTATTATTGTTAGCAGTAACAAATAAAAAAAGAATGTAATAAATAATAATTGAATATTCTATGTTGTTGTTGTTTAGTCGTTTAGCCGTGTCCGACTCTACGTGACCCCATGGACCAGAGCACGCCAGGCACTCCTGTCTTCCACTGCTTCCCGCAGTTTGGTCAAACTCATGCTGGTAGCTTCGAGAACACTATCCAGCCATCTTGTCCTCTGTCCTCCCCTTCTCCTTGTGCCCTCCATCTTTCCCAACATCAGGGTCTTTTCCAGGGAGTCTTCTCTTCTCATGAGGTGGTCAGAGTATTGGAGCCTCAGCTTCAGGATCTGTCCTTCCAGTGAGCACTCAGGGCTGATTTCCTTCAGAATGGAGAGGTTTGATCTTCTTGCAGTCCATGGACTCTCAAGAGTCTCCTCCAGCACCATAATTCACAAGCATCAATTCTTCGGCGATCAGCCTTCTTTATGGTCCAGCTCTCACTTCCATACATCACTACTGGGAAAACCATATATTCCATAGTCTAACCCAATTAAATATTCTGTTCTGGCCTGCTCCTGTGTAAACTCCCTTAAGGAAGTAGGGTTTGGCAGTTTGCGGCATACAATCACCATAGCAGGCAATTATTATTCCCATTCTACAGCTGAAAGTAAAGGCTAAAAGGAAGCAATTTGCCTTAACGTATCCAGAAAGTCCAGTACTGATACAGTGCGAAAAGATGATGCATCTCCCACAAGCTTCAGTTTGGTGCTGCTTGCCAAGTTCTTCAAAGAACTAAATAAACATTTAAATTCTTTATGAGAGTTGTAGTTACCTCCATTCTTTAATGTAGTAAAGATGCCCATTGAAATACACAACAAAGTTCTTTTTCTGAACATCAAAGCTGCGTTAAGAAGAGTTCCTACTCTTTAGGAAACAAAAAATGGATATGTATGACTGATCCCCTAGAGGGCAGTATGACCTAAATTAAGCTGAATCGTTCAATTAGCATTCCCCCCTCCAAGGATCCGCTCAGTTGTCTCACTTAAAGAATTACTTTCCCAAATCTGCCTGGTGAAAGTTATTTTTTGATCCCAAATAACAGCAGAAGGATTATAAATGCTTTGCTCATAAAATAACAAGCTGCAAAAATAAATATTTTGAGTACTGTTCAAATATGCTCCATATGCTAGTTCATTTTCAAGTCATAACCTGGTCTGTGACTCCCATTCCATTTATGATCCAAGGTTAGGCACTTGATGCAGCAAAGATATTGTATTAAAGCTCAGCAAATATAGGCCTGGCCAGAAGAAGAAGAAGAGTTTGGATTTGATATCCCGCCTTTCACTCCCTTTAAGGAGTCTCAAAGCGGCTAACATTCTCCTTTCCCTTCCTCCCCCACAACAAACACTCTGTGAGGTGAGTGGGGCTGAGAGACTTCAAGGAAGTGTGACTGGCCCAAGGTCACCCAGCAGCTGCATGTGGAGGAGATCCCCAGATTAGGAGTCTACCGCTCTTAACCACCACACCACACTGGCTCTCTATTCTAGGCCAGTGCCTAGAATAGAGACCACCTGGGAATCTTAGGTACCCTGGATTCCGTCATGTGATATAAATGATGTTGTTTTCAAGAAGTATATTTAGCCATGAGTAAAAACTGGATTCAGCCTGAGACCCAGAATATGTTCTTGGTGTTAGGGTTCAGCCTTGGAACATGCTGCAATGATAAGAAAGAAGAGTGTGTTATTATTTTGCTTAATGTTGCTGTATAATAATATAATGTACTGTGATTGTAATGGATGGTGATAATTATGTGGCTACCCATGGTTCTTTATCGAGAACCTTAGAATCTAACAGCTGACAATCAGAAGGGGCAGGAAGAGGGAGGAAGAGAGGTAAAAGGGGGAATAATTTACTTGCCTGTACTTATGGCTCTCATTCCTAACTAAAACTAAGCCTAGCACACATGCACAATAGGTGGCCCTTACTACTTGTTTTATATAAAAATAAAAAGGTAAAAGGTTAAGTCCAGTCAAAGGCGACTATGGGGTTGTGGCGCTCATCTTGTTTTCAGGCCGAGGGAGCCGCTGTTTGTCCACAGACAGCTTTCCGGGTCATGTGGCCAACATGACTAAACCGATTCTGGTGCAACAGAACACCGTGGCAGAAACCAGAGTGCACAGAAACGCTGTTTACATTCCCGCCACAGTGGTACCTATTTATCTACTTGCACTGGCATGCTTTTGAACTGCTAGGTTGGCAGGAGCTGGGACAGAGCAAAGGGAGCTCACCCCGTTGTGAGGATTCGAACCGTCAACCTTCTGATAGGCTTCTCCCAAATGTCTCATGGTGCAGCCCATACAATCTTAAACCATGCATGATGCACATGCACAAGAACACCCTGGAGATATAGGTAGCTATTATTGCCATTTTACAGGTGGAAGCTAAGGCAGGGTGCTAGAAGGAGGGGTCAGGAATGATGCCACCAAACTTTCAGAACAAATGCATCTCTCTTCCTCTTGGTTTCCCGACAAGTCTGAAATTAATAGGGACAATTATTCTACTTTTTAAAAAGAAGGAATAGCCCACAGCATTTCCGGAACTTAACAGTCATGGGATCAATAACCGATTAAACTTTAGGACAAGCAGTGGATAGTAAGCATAAACTGGGTGTCTTCACAACGGAAGTAAACAAAGTTGTGTTCCTCAAGGATCTTTGCTGGTGATGATTTGCAGACAGATAAAAGGACAAAGCTCTTTCTTACTTGTCAAATAGCTACTGATGCTCTCAAGCATGAGTTAAATTGGGACAGAACTTGTAATAGTGTGCAATTTTGGAATGAGTGCAGATGTGTGTCCCAGGATCTCACAAGCCACTCCGGTGTGCATTTTTCTTATTATTATTTTAAGTTTTTATTAACGATTTTCTTGGGTTACAGAAGCACATACATCGCCTCTATTTTCAGATCATAAAGTCCTTTAAGACAAAGCAGGGAACCTGTGACCTACTCTGATCCCCACGCTGTGCCTTTCCAAGGTCCTTTCTACCTTCACACGTTGGCTAATTTAGGTAAAGGGACCCCTGACCATTAGGTCCAGTCGTGGACGACTCTAGGATTGCATCGCTCATCTCGCTTTATTGGCCAAGGGAGCCAGCATACAGCTTCCGGGTCATGTGGCCAGCATGACTAAGCTGCTTCTCGCAAACCAGAGCAGTGCACGGAAACGCCATTTACCTTCCCGCTGGAGCGGTACCTATTTATCTACTTGCACTTCATGCTTTCAAACCTCTAGCTTGGCAGGAGCAGGGACTGAGCAACAGGAGCTCACCCTGTCGCGGGGATTCGAACCGCCAACCTTCTGATCGGCAAGCCCTAGGCTCTTTGGTTTAACCCACAGTGCCACCCGCATCCCATGGCTAATTTAGGAACAACCCATAATTTCAAAGGTTACAGATTAGCTTCTGTAACGCTGAAAAATCACAGTTGAATGCTTGGTTCTTTATGCTGTTAGTTATCACATTGCTTCCACTATGTGTTCAAACTCTCTGTTGTTGTAGGGAAACCATAAAAGTTAACTATGATCTCTTAAAATTAAAAAAAATACTTTTACAGAGCTACTGTTGTAGAAATGTATATCAGAGTTATTATCAGGATATATGGCAATGTATGAAAATGTTGTTTTGTAAACAATAAACCGCCATGCCTGATGCTTTATTTGCTTGTTAGCTGGCAGGCATTTCTTCTGAATGCAAATTTCTTAGTGACAATCTTTGTGACACAGATGGCCCACTCACCTGCTTCATTAAAGCCTGTTTAGAATACAGGGCTTAATATAGACTTTAGTCAGGGTAAAACCATGTACAGCTAATTTGTAATGATCATATCAACTAACAAACACATAATCATGAAGCTCTTAAAATGTATTAAAATTCAGATCTCTCCATTAGCAGCCTCGCTTCATTAACATATTAATAGACAATGTGCCTTTTATAATTAGCTTGTATTTTCTTTGCATCGTTGAAGATAATTCCAGGAGGGTTTATGGAAAAGTTCACATTTTCTCCACAGAGGAGTAGTGCAGCATCCAGGGGTCCCCAAATCATTATGGGGGTTTTTATCACCTTTTCTTTCCTTCCCTCTTTCTCCACTCATCCACCATATTACCTGATCAATAATAAAAGCCGTTTCCTCCAGAAGATGGACTTAAGGACATAAACCCTATGCAACAGGGGAGCAAGGCACTTGTAATAGTATATTTTCCTGACTAGACTGTGTCCATTGGTTAAGATCAGCTAGGGATTTTAACCATCTTTGGTTGAGGGCCGTTATATGGCAACATAGGTAAGAGCATTCTTGTTAGGAAGCACCCCAGTTTTGGAACACCCTCTCCTTTGTGATATGGCTAGCACTTTGCTCTTCTAAATTTTAGATGACAGCTGAAGGCAAGGATTTTTTTATTTGCCCAAGACTGTGGTGGAAACTGATGGCGCTACTGGTATTTTTTGTTGACTGGTAGTGACTCACTGCCTTGTTTTTAATCATTGTTTTGTGGATTTGAAACTATTTTACTTGCCAACTGCTCTGAAATGCCTTTGTGGTAAATGTGTGTGTGTGTGTGTATACAGTATAAAAGAAATAATAAATAAATAAGAAGAGCCCTGCTCTAGTGCTGCCTCTCCTAGCACTTGAAATTGATCTAAATCTTGAAATTCAGTCTTGAACTCTGGTTACGTTTTTTGATTGCAGCCACCAGAATGGAATCAGTGGCCAGGTGCATCTTCATATGCAAGCATGGTTTGTTAGAACATGGGAAATGGCATTGTTAGAACAATTGACTCAACACAATAGGATGGTAAGGGGGTAATGTGAGAAAGATAAATTGATAAGTACATAGCATTTGTTCATTGAATATATAAGCAAATCAGTATAGTCAATGCTGTGTCATGCTTCACTGTGGAGAGGTCTAATCCATGAATTTGGTTTTGTTTTGTCCTGTTCTGCTTGTGTTTATTGTTCTTCATTGAAAATCAATAAAAATAAAATGCATTTTTTAAAAAAGAATAATAATTCTCCTGGAACATACCAAAGCTCCATCTGGTCCAGCATCCTGTTATCACAGTGGCCAACCAGAGCTTGATTAACCAGTAATTGATTAATTAACTAAAGGAATCATAGAATAGAATCATAGAATCATAGAGTTGGAAGAGACCACAAGGGCCATCGAGTCCAACCCCCTGCCAAGCAGGAAACACCATCAGAGCACTCCTGACATATGGTTGTCAAGCCTCTGCTTAAAGACCTCCAAAGTAGGAGACTCCACCACACTCCTTGGCAGCAAATTCCACTGTCGAACAGCTCTTACTGTCAGGAAGTTCTTCCTAATGTTTAGGTGGAATCTTCTTTCTTGTAGTTTGGATCCATTGCTCCGTGTCCGCTTCTCTGGAGCAGCAGAAAACAACCTTTCTCCCTCCTCTATATGACATCCTTTTATATATTTGAACATGGCTATCATATCACCCCTTAACCTCCTCTTCTCCAGGCTAAACATGCCCAGCTCCCTTAGCCGTTCCTCATAAGGCATCGTTTCCAGGCCTTTGACCATTTTGGTTGCCCTCCTCTGGACACGTTCCAGTTTGTCAGTGTCCTTCTTGAACTGTGGTGCCCAGAACTGGACACAGTACTCCAGGTGAGGTCTGACCAGAGCAGAATACAGTGGCACTATTACGTCCCTTGATCTAGATGCTATACTCCTATTGATGCAGCCCAGAATTGCATTGGCTTTTTTAGCTGCCGCGTCACACTGTTGGCTCATGTCAAGTTTGTGGTCAACCAAGACTCCTAGATCCTTTTCACATGTACTGCTCTCAAGCCAGGTGTCACCCATCTTGTATTTGTGCCTCTCATTTTTTTTGCCCAAGTGCAATACTTTACGTTTCTCCCTGTTAAAGTTCATCTTGTTTGTTTTTGCCCAGTTCTCTAATCTGTCAAGGTCATTTTGAAGTGTGATCCTGTCCTCTGGGGTGTTAGCCACCCCTCCCAGTTTGGTGTCATCTGCAAATTTGATCAGGATGCCCTTGAGTCCATCATCCAAGTCGTTGATAAAGATGTTGAATAAGACCGGGCCCAAGACAGAACCCTGTGGCACCCCACTAGTCACTCTTCTCCAGGATGAAGAGAAACCATTGATGAGCACCCTTTGGGTTCGGTCAGTCAGCCAATAACAAATCCACTGAGTGGTAGCATAGTCAAGACCGCATTTTGCCAGCTTCCTTACAAGAATATCATGGGGCACCTTGTCAAATGCCTTGCTGAAATCAAGGTAGGCTACATCCACTGCGTTCCCTTCATCTACCAGGCTTGTAATTCTGTCAAAAAACGAGATCAGGTTAGTCTGACATGACAGTTAGTCTTCATCGATCTGGCATCCTCCAGAGGTTTTGGAGAACAACTCCTTGCTGCCTGGGGCTAATAGGAACTGTAGCTCAAAACCTGTGGAGAGGACAATGTTGGCAAACCAAATGAAGACAAGTCACCACTGAGGAGTAAGCATGGCTGAGATTGCTCAGGCAGCATTTTGTGATGTGATATTGCAGACTTGATGTACCCAAAAGCACCCCTGCCTTCATGTGTAAAATCATAGAGAGTATGTATTTAGGATTCCCCAGAGCACCTACAATAACCCTCTCAGACTGAGCAGGAAGTTAGAACAGCTTTGACGCGGGTGGCGCTGTGGGTTAAACCACAGAGCCTAGGACTTGCCGATCAGACGGTCGGCAGTTCAAATCCCCGCGATGGGGTGAGCTCCCATTGCTCGGTCCCTGCTCCTGCCAACCTAGCAGTTCGAAAGCACCTCAAAGTGCAAGTAGATAAATAGGTACCGCTCTGGCGGGAAGGTAAACAGTGTTTCCGTGCGCTGCTCTGGTTCGCCAGAAGCGGCTTAGTCATGTTCAGCGGCGTAGCGTGGGTTGTCAGCACCCGGGGCAAGGCAAGTAATTTGCGCCCCCTAACCCTACAAATTTATGCCTATGAATGATGGTCCCTCTCTCTCTCTCTTTCTCATATTCCAATTGATTCCCATTTCCGCCGATCGATCCCCGAAGCTCTCACCCAGCGAAATTCGTGCGTAATTACGCTTCGCCATCCCTAATCCTGCCGCTTCCACCGGGAAATCATGACGGTGCGTTTCTCCTCTCCAAACTTTCCCCGGCCCTTTGCCGGCCGGAGCAGCCCTTTTGGCTACGAGCTCCCCTCCTTCTCTGCCCGCTTCCGACCCCACATCCCCGTCCAGCCTCCCTACCTCTTGAAAAAAGGCGCCGGCGCCGAGCAGGACACCCCCGCGGCCATCGGAGAGAGGCGGGGCCGAGGGAGGCAAGCCAATGGGCGAGGCGGGGGTAGGTGGCCACGGGGGCGGGCGCTGCCGCAGTCCTCGGGTGGGCAAGGTAGGAACAGGCGAAGGCTGGCCGGCCGCTCTGACAATAGGGGCGGGCCGAGGGCACGACGGGGCTGGGCCCTCTGGACTCGCGCCCCCCCCAGATGTTGCGCCCGGTGCGGCCGGCACCCCTGGCACCCCCCACGCTACGCCACTGGTCATGTTGGCCACATGGCCCGGAAGCTGTACGTCAGCTCCCTCGACCAATAAAGTGAGATGAGCGCCGCAACCCCAGAGTCAGTCGCGACTGGACCTAATGGTCAGGGGTTGCTTTGCCTTTACCTTTACCTTTACCTTTACCTTTACAAATGCTTAATCATCAGAATGGACTAGCGACTTTAAAAACCATAATATTGCTGCATGTAGAATTCCATGTTCCGTAGGTCCTGGATATTTCCTGAGGGATAATACCAGTGCATGGAATATATTGCTGAAACAAAAAAGATGTGGCCTTCTTAGCATTTTAAACTGAAAAGCAGGTGGGGGCGGGGTGTTATTTGTGTGTTTTTAAAGGAAACAAATAGTTGTAGTGTTGCCACCTGGTGGTGATTGTCATTCCCTACAATAACATAAACTTGATACACAATTAACATAAACTGATCCTGTTAGGACATCTTGGAACAAAATATTTGGGTTCCCAATCAACTTGAATTTTGTGTAGTTTATGCCGGATCCAGCAACCTACCAGAAACACAAAGGATGGAGTTTCTAGGTGACCCATTTTCCACCTTTCCTTTCCTCCTGCCTCAATAAAAGAAGCTAAGCGACACATTTGCAATGTAGATAACCTGATGTGAAATATTAACAATGGAGCAGTGGAGTTCAGTAAAAGAAAAGGCAGGGGGATGCCACCCACACTTTCCAGGGTGACAGTAAGTACTTATGTCAAAGGGAAAGCGTGAGAAATAACAAGCTCCCTGATGTGGTAAATACCAATGTGATAATGCACTTGTGTTGTGGTGAAGATCTGTATTATGAAATCTTGTCTGCCTCTTGAAGCAAAGGAAGGAATGTGGCTTCCTGTACATCATTCCTTGGTCCTCAGTCCCACCTGGTCTATGTACAAGGCAGCATGTTGAAAGCTGAAATGTGTACATCTTCTTGTCCAACAGCTCATCTAGGCTTCTTCCTATGGATATTAGAGACAAAGTAGACATTGAGCGGCTCCGCCTTCTCTCTGTCACCCAAGAGCATTTATCTGTCTTCTCCATGCGGAGGACCTACCACTTGCTTGTTCTTCCTCTTGCTTTGAAAACAACTGGGGAAAAAAACTTTTTATTATTATTTAACTTCTCTTGCAAGCCTGAGCTTGTTCTGAGCTGTAGCCCACCTCAGCTTCTCCCTGCAGGTGTTGGCTACTCATATATACTCTTCCTTCATGAATTGCCCTTTCTTCCATTTCTTATGCATGCCCCCTTTAAATCTCAGTTCATCTGTACAGTGGTACCTCGGGTTACAGACGCTTCAGGTTACAGACGCTTCAGGTTACAGACACTTCAGGTTACAGACTCTACTAGTCTAGAAATAGTACCTCGGTTTAAGAACTTTGCTTCAGGATGAGAACAGAAATCATGCTCTGGCAGCGTGGCAGCAGCAGGAGGCCCCATTAGCTAAAGTGGTCTTCAGGTTAAGAAAAGTTTCAGGTTAAGAACGGACCTCTGGAATGAATTAAGTTCTTAACCTGAGGTACCACTGTAAGCTCCTTGTGCAACCACACTAGTTTCTGTAGATGCCTCTCATTTTTCTTTCTTGTTGGAATTGTTTGCAATTGTGCCTTGACCTTTACAAATCTACCTTCTTTCTCAGAAATAGAATGAATATATATAACTTTTTATTAAAATAATCAATGGAAAAAATGCACATTTAATGATACTGAAATAAAATCTATACAACATCAAAAATGAATTTGAGGATTCTATCCTAGCTGAATCTTTATAAGAGAGCACCCCAACATGGCACCTATGGGTGCATGGTACCTTTGAGGCCTTCCTTAAATGTCTATGAAGCCTCTGAGCTCCCTCAACTCAGGATGCCCTTAATCATGATCTGGTGAAAGTGGTCACTATTTTATCACTTTGGAGAAAATATATAGAACTGAAGGAAGAAGTCAGAAGAATAACGCACTTCCAACCAGGTGTACCGGCTTGCCACCACCATTGAGGAGGCCAGGGAGCAGCTACCCTATTCTGAACTTAACAGCATAATGCTGGTGGTCAACAAAAGAGGATTAAAGACTATTTCAAGGCAAATATTTAAAAATGTAGTATAAACACCAACAACTTAGAAACGCTTGCAAGCACTCGAATTGGGGAACAGCCTTTACCAAAGGTGTCATGGGCTTTGAAGACACTCCAACTCAGGACGCAAGGGAGAAACGTGCTAAGAGGAAGGCACGCTTGGCAAATCCACACCGTGATCAACTCCACCTGGAAACCAAGGTCCCCACTGTAGAAGGACGTTTGGATCCAGAATTGGCCTCCACAGTCACTTATGGACTCATTGTTAAAACCGTGTTTATGGAAGACAATCTTACTCGGCTCCGAGTGATCGCCAAAGAAGAAGTAGTGTGCTCACGTAACGCATGCATGCCATGCGTCATGCACACATCACCACAGGATATTGAAAATTTAGGGGGGCCAAGGTCTCTCAGCCTGCCAGCTGCTGCCCCTGCTTCCCCCTTCATCTTTCAGCTCTATGTACTTTTTAAGGCTCATATTAATTCTATTGTATATAAATCTTACCCTTAGAAAAGTGAAGTGTGTGTGCATGTGTTCTGCTTCTTTGGGGTGGGGGTTGATTTGAGGAAAGGGGGGGGAGAGAAAAATGACCAGAAGTGATGGTGCCTGCAGCCCTCACTCAAAATCCAAATGTGCTCATGGGCCTTAAAAAGTTGACAATTTCTTTTTCAGGAGATGGAACATGAGGTACATTTCTGCCTTTGCTGGCTTCCTCTCCTCACATCTATTCCAGATTTGCTTATTGCTTCATAGTGAGTGGAAACAAGGGGTAAAATGTTAGCCTTCTATTTAAATAACAGCAGTGAGTCATTTTTTAAAAAATCACCTGTCCTATTAACAACTTCCGGTAGCAAGATTTTGGCATCTGTTGCCAATTGCTATGGCAACAGTTGCCATGTTTTATTCTCTTCTCTTTTGTGTGTACAGTATGTAACACTTAATAATATCAACAGACCCCATGTGCACACATGAAAGGCAGAAAGTTTGCTGGTGAGGAGCCTTATCTTGTGTTCTTTTGAATGTTCCAATGACTGAGAAAGCTCAGCAATGTTGGAGAACTCTGAAACTTAGTGGAAAAACATTTACTGTATCAGAATTCAAGGACAAATAGACATACATAGTATTGACTGCCACAAAAGCCCATGAACCCACCACCATTCTGGCAATCAGACAAACACCTAGCTCAGTCCAAAGTTCAACACTCGGGTACTTATGACTCAGGTCTTATTGATCCACACCCAGTCTGCTTTTGAGTGTGTCTCTCAAGGCCAAACTCTCTCAACGTCAGGATTAGACAGGAGTAAGTATCAGGCCAGACAAAAGCTGATCTGAAGGGAGAGCGTGCAGGTGTCTGGCTCCCATTTTGGAAGAAAATGTGTTCTCTTCATTTCTGGTTTAATTATGCCCCCTTTACTCATAACAGGTGGTCAGGTTTGGAATTTGTAAGGTTTTGTTTCACCTCTAGAGTCCACAGAATATGCCCAGAAAGCAAACATAAGAAAGAAAGCTCATAAGAAACTGTTGTTTCCCTCCCACAGAGCTACAATTCCTAGCAACCTTAATAAACTTCGGTCCCAGAATTTTGAGGGGAGGTCATGTGCTTTAAATGTATGCTGGTTGTGCTTTAAATATATGGTGTGGCTATGCCCCCAATTTGGTCTCCTCAGAATAAATATCTTCTCCCCAAACCATGAAATCAAGTTTTTAAAGCTATTGAAGTGATGTGATTCATGAAAATGAAAACAGCATCCCCAGAAATGTTCCACTGACCAGCTCTGCATAGTGAGAAGATAAGAAACAATTTCTTTATGCTCTTCTGAATTCTCTATCATTTGGCTTATTTTGTTTTACAAAAGTTATATATCACTTGGTTATAATAGAACCTCTAAGCACTTTTTAAGCCATTAGAGTTATCAATAAAAATAGCTCAAAAACAGGCATTGAAAAAATCTTCAGAATATAATTACAATCAATAGTAAACTAAAAAAAAGATTAAGACACATGTCAGCTATTATTGCTTATAACCAGCTTTTCATTCCTGCAGAAAATTGGTTGTCAAAAAGCAGACAAATAAACAAAATAACCCTCCCCCTAATTAATACAACATATCTGTATGATAATAATTATAGCAATACATCAAAATACAAAACAAGTAAGGAAAAACCCAGATTCAGTATTTCAATAATACAATGGATCTGTTAATTCTATAGAAATGCATTCATAAACATTCCCTTCAACAATAAGAATTTATCTCAGTTAACAACAAAGCTGCCCTGAGATAAAGATTATAGTATATTAATACCATAAGAAACCAGTCCAAAAACAATATTGATCTTCAAAGTCACTAAAAATGCAGTTAATGCATAGTAAAACCATACAATTTGTACACAATAAAACAATTACACTAGCATGCAGTCAAAAAAGTGAATAGCTGAAGCAGTTTTAATGTATGTATCTAACTAACAGTAGGCAAAGCAAAAATATTGTATCAATAGATATGGTGAGGAAGTCACAGAAGGACATTCCTTATCAAAGGGAAATAATTTCCACTGTTTTTGGCATGTTAAGATACCTAAGAATCCTGTGTGTTAAAATCTGGTCCTGCTAACTTGGAACTGAAGCAAAGTGAAATAATTGGAATGGAAATAAAGTATTTTGAAACGCTTAAGTGCTTTTATGGAAATGTTTTTTTAAAAAATAATTTTTTATTAATTTTCAATATAATCATACAATTTTATCCAAATTTTACCTAATTTTAACAAAATACAAATTTTGGACTTCCTTCAATTTCTCTGGTAACCATCCATTTTTACCCTTCAGTACGCATTCCTTTATTTGCATTGCCATTTGTCTTCCCTTCCTTTTCTATTTACTTTCAGCAATACATCTTAAGATTTTACAGTGCTTCTTGAAGCACCTTCACAGGCTCTTGCCTTCCGTTTATCAGGGTACAGAAATCTGAGGGCAGTCATAAGGCATACTGCACTGATAAATTTATGCATGTACCGGACCCCCTGGAGAAAGACTGGCATGCAATATTTGACAACAGGCCTGGATTCAGTCCTTGGAGGTCATAGACAGGTTCCAGGCTGATGCCTTCAGTTACTATGTCCACTCAATCAGCAAGGTTTGCTTGAGCAAAACAGTGAAAAATCCATCTACCTGCAAGGATCATAGACATTGTGGAGTTGGAAGGGTCATCTAGTCATAGTCTCCCTTACTGTACCACTTATTGCTGAGGGATGTTTTGTTATGGCATATATACCAGTGCTATTTTTCTAGAAAAGGCACTCACTCTCTTAGAATGGCGATGGTGCCCACCTGAGAGGTGCCAGAACTGAGTGGAAATAAAAGCCCTGCGTATACCCTGAGGAAAAGAAGTGTACCAGATAATATGTAATGTGTTTTAGGCTCCTTTTTTTAAGATTTGCCTTGAGAGAGTCTTTAAAGCTCTTTTGTTGACCACCAGCATTACGCTTTCCATTTGTAAGTTCGGAATAGAGTACAGTGGTACCTCGGGTTACAGATGCTTCAGCTTACAGGCTCCGCTAACCCAGAAATAGTACCTCAGGTTAAGAACTTTGCTTCAGGATGAGAACAGAAATCGTGCGGTGGTGGCTGTGGGAGGCCCCATTAGCTAAAGTAGTACCTCAGGTTAAGAACAGTTTCAGGTTAAGAAAGGACCCCCAGAACGAATTAAGTTCTTAACCTGAGGTACCACTGTAGTTGCTATGGAAGACAATAATCAGGCATCCGAACAACAAGACCAGTCCAACAAAGTTGATGTTGAAGAATCATTGCTTCGACACTGTTAAAACTGTGTTTATGGAAGACAATCTTACTCGGCCATGAGTGATCGCCAGAGAAGAAGAAGAAGAAATGTGTTTTACATGGTTTATATAATACAACTCTGAATTTTATTGCTGTGTATGGCGGACTTAAAACACTGAAGTGTTTTAAATTTTTCATTTGTCTGTTCACTTCTATTTTATAAGTGCATTCATCATTTTATCAGTCATTCATTAATGTTACATTCATTTTATTGCTTATATTTTGGTGGCTTTTTTTCTTTTATTTTAAAACTTTTTTTCTTAGTTACTTTCTTATGGCAAGGTTTGTAGCTATGGGGATATATTAATATAGAGTAGCTTCCCATGTTCCTGTGTTACCTCCTCTGGAGGTAGCAGCGATGACAGCTGTACATAGTTTGTATGTTTTAAAAGTATGGTTGTGAGTTTCTCTGCTCTTTTTATCTTTAGTAAACTGCTTTGAGATTTATTTATTTTTTTACAATCAAGCGGTGTGTAATTTTTATTAAATAAATAAATAGCAGCAGCAACAACAACAACAATCATAAAATTAATAATGATTTGACATCCAAGAGCTTTTTGTAGGATGAAAAAAGAATAACATGGAATTGAAGGGAAGCATGTGAATTTGTTAGAATGCAGTTCTAAATGCACATGGACGCACACACTATACACCTTGGTGATTTTAAGCCTAGACCTAAGCCATCACTAACACATGAACAGCAGACAACATGACGAAGGAGACAACTGAGCCTGGTCATATAAATTTCCAGAAGTGTATATGTAATAGTCTCTTGCAGGGGGAAAAAATAGTTTTATTTTTTTTAAAACCCTGTGGCACCTTCAGAACTACAAATTCATTATGGTACAAGCGTTAATGGACTCAAGTCCCCTTGACTTGCATCTGCTGAAATGGCCTTGAGCCCACAAACACTTCTGCTGTAATAAATTTGTTAGTGTTTAAGATGCCTCAAGAGTTTTAGTTGGTTTTGAAGACAGAGGTTTATGTAGTTTGCTTAAGAAAACAAGAGACAAGCAGTATCTTTTTAACCTTTCGTTATTGTTTTTTTAAAGGAAAATAATTAGATATTCATGGGGTTGCTCAGTGCAACAAGTATTTAACTGTTCTGGAGAATGAAAGGTGCCATGATAAACCCTCAGAGAATAAAATTCCCTTAGATGCTTGGATATTTTCTTTTCTTTAAAAAATGTTTTTTCTTGGGGGAGAGGAGACAGGAAACTGTTGGAGGGGAAATCAAAGGGTACTAGCCATGCCTGGATACTTTCAAAACCATCATAGGAATCATCAAGTTGCCACTGGGTGGTCATCACTGCTATGTATAGGAAAGTATTAGAAAGTAAATATCTCTGGAGGCCTAACAGCTATTAAATTGTCTTAGTGGCTGCATCAATCCCACTGGTGGTGATTTCGAAAGACCTGTGGGAATACCTGGGCAGTGATGGATTTGGGCTCTCAAATTTCAGTGGCACCCTGTGCAATGCTAAAATTTCGCCGGCCCACCACCTCTCCAACTCCATCCTACAGCTTTGTTGTGTTGCCCCCTGCAGCTACCCTAAAACCGCCTCTGACCCTGGACCCTGAGCTGAAGCAGGGCAGTGCTTCCATATATACCAGCCATCACACTCAGATAATTTGCTCCTAACCACTCTCACCAGGATACATATTCTTTATTCTTTGTCCATATTTCCCATTGATCCTGGGAATAGGCTAGGAAGAGACTCGGTTTTCAAGGAGAGGGGGAAAATAGCTACTGGGAGAAGGAGAGGGGAAGTGTGATCTTGCCCTAGCAGGGAGTAAGGAATGTGGGGCAGAGGTTGCCTGCCTGTGTAATACTATCTATAAAGCACAGCCTCCAGAGTTTTTTCCTCTTACCACTGAACCTTACGAGAAAGAAACTCTGGAGGTAGGATTAGCGAGAAGAATGTCCACATCCACGGGACACATGCAGGTGTGAGACCCGAGACCCCGCGTTTCTTTTATTTATTTTCGAATTTAAGCACCATACTTTTACGAATATTTAAATTGCTGCTGAATTAAGCGAAGTGTGCCATGGGGGAAAGTTCTGCATTGATCAGGAAGGAAAAAATCAAAGCTGCCAAGAAGCGTCCGGCGGGCAGTGGCGCGGTAGCACTGAAGGAACTGAGTTCGAAAGCAACGACAATTACCCAGAAGCGGTGCTGGAAGATTCGACCGCTCCGTAGTTATTCTTTGATTGACGGAGGATCGAGAGCTCGGCTTCTCTCCGGCGCTCCCGGCTTGCAGTTCTCGCAGCGCCCGGTAGAGGCTACTGCAGATCGCCTCAAGCCAAAGCGAACGCGCCTTAAGGAAGAAGCGCGAGCCCCCGGAGTTAGTAATAACCTTTGCTACCCACAGGGAGCCTCGATGCCACTTAAATAGAAAAGGCATCCTCTGAGTTTAACGACTCAATGGCAGATTGCAGGATTTCCCTCCTCCACTAAATGCCTTGGGTTCTTGTTCCACGGGTCACACTTCGCATGGGCAAGTAAAAGTGAACTGGGACTTATAGGTTTTGCTCCATCAGTGAATTACGCGCACACCGACACTGACACCCCAACACACCCACAGCACAGCTTCTCGTCCTCCCACTACCAGTACCACCACTCCCCAGGGTCGACCGAGCACGCCATCGATATATTTAACAGGGATTTCCCCCCCCCCCTTTGCTGAGTAACTCCAAGTGACCAACGGACAAGGAAACCGAGCAGCTGGTGGGTCCTTGCCTCTCCCCCGCCGCCTTCAAGGCAGGGATGACGCTTCTCTTGTGGGTAGAAACGAATAAATAAGAACAACCAAATTCCTCCATAAATCATTCCATAATTTATTTGATTAAAAAAAAAAAAGAATTGCGTGGTAACTGACGCGGGAGGCGGTTTCTTTGTATGTTGGATTGTCTGTTTTGGGTTTTCAGACGAGGAGGGACGTGTTCGTTTCCACAAAGCAAAGGCAGAACCAAGAGAAATTAACACGTAGCCTTGAAACTGTTGGTTTCTGAAACAGGTGGGCAGAGAAGGCCGGGGGTGGACCGAAGCGGGGTGTTTGGGGTTTAGAGGGTCTCCAGCTGTTGTTGGACTACAACTCCCATCATCCCTAGCTAGCAGGACCAGTGGTCAGGGATGATGGGAGTTATAGTCCAACTGGGTTGGCGACCCAAGTTTGCCACACAAACTCCCCACACATGGAGTGTGATCCTCAGTTGTCACAAGCACATACGTGGGTGGGGAGGAAAGAAATGTAAAGGTTGGAGTTAAAAAACAAAGGGATACAATTCAAGGAGAACTTAGAAGCATGCTTACATACACTCTGAATTATCACAGGCTACTTTGGTATCCCATTGCCGTTTACTCGCCCCGCCCCTTTTACACCCTCGCACTTGAGAACTGAGGATCGCATGTACAGTATACAAAAGCCAATGCGGTGTAATGGTTAGAGTGTCAGACGAGGACCTGGGAGACCACGGTTCAGATGTCCACTCAGACGTGAAGCTAATTGGGTGACCTTAAGCTAGTCACCGTCCCTCAACCTAACCTACCTCACAGGGCTCTTGTGAGGATAAACAGGTGGAGGAGAACCATGTATGCCGCCTTAGACTCCCTGGAGGACAGGCGAGATGGAAATGTAGCAGATAAATTTTAAGTAGGGAAATGTGTTTGTCTTTGAGGTGTCACAAGACTTCTTGTTTTTTGTTGAATCAATCTAAAATAACTACCTCTCTGGAAACGGCTACATTATCCCAGGAAACCTGATCACAACCCTCTAAATTAGGCCAGTAGAATAATTTTCGTATTAGGAAGGCGGGTTTCCTGGAAAGATCGTAGCTGCAGAAAGATTTAGACCTTCCTTGCTAAGACGTCAGTCCTGTCAAGCTACCATGGTTCCCAGTCCATGAACTCAGGGACTGATCGTCTCAAACAAAGAGTGTGCTGCAGGACAATTCTCCAACTTGGGAGAAGAGGAGGAACCATGACATTTAAATCGGGGTAAAAACTGAGTCACACACACCCCCTCCTACAACTACCTCTTTTAATGGAATCTTCTGAGCACCAACCCCTTATTCTCATAGTATTTACGAGGCTATCAGGGTGACTAATTTCCAGGTGCTGAGTCTTACAGTCCTGTGGAGCTGCTGGAAAGTGGTCATAGTCTGCAGATTATCTGGGGCTTTCAGATTTAATTCAGCCTGCCTACACACCCAACACGTACTGAGTAGATGCCAACACCTACGCAGAAGATAGCGGAGGAATATTGTATTTTATTACTTTTAAGCCTGTTGTAGATTAATCGAGGAGGTGAGTATAAACTGCGAAATAAACTAGTAGCAGGTTCTTAAAAACCACGCGCTGTTGTCTGTGGAACGCTCGCCCACAATAAACTGGAACAGTCACCTCCAGGGGTGGGGAAGCTGTGGTTCTCCAAATGTTGCTGGACTACAGCGCCATTATCCCTGACCATTGGTCATGCTGGTTAGGGACGATGGGAGCTGGAGTCCAGCAGTATCCAGAAGGTCACAGGTTCTCCACAGAATGGGCTGTCTGAAATATGCATCCAGTTATCGTCGGTAGTCTAAGTCTAGCTGTGTTCCAAATGCGCTGGAGCCATTTAGGGGGAAAGGCCGTCGGCAACTTAGGCAGGAGCCTTGTTACTCTGCTGTCTGAAATAGGCATCGAGCAGAAGTAGCAGAAAGACCTTCCCTTCTCCAGTTTGTTTCCATGTAATCCGACAGCCGAATGATAAACTTATACACTGAAGAAGAAATCGGTGCTCTACGTATTGTAAAGCTCGCGTAAGTTTGCAGGAAGAGGGAAAAGGAACTGAAGATAACAGGATCCAATCCAAACCCCCCGCTTTAAAAGAGGACCATTGGGATCTTCTGTGTTTGAGACAAAGATCTGGTATATCTGAGCAGAAATGAGACTGGAAAGGGGAAATAAATCTTGGTATCTGGTGGCACAAGCGCCAGACACACCTTTGCAGCTCCTTCTTAAGCCTGCCTCTCTGTAGACTGCCAGGTAGGAAAGAATGGCAGGAATGGACCACAGAGGAAGGGTAGGGTAGCTATAGATATATCTGGAGCGGGAAAGGGACAGAGAGAAGCTGAGGGGCTGGTGAGCAGGCAAAGCAGTTGGAAAGTGGGGGACTAACTGTAAAGAACTGCGCCCCATTGTTCCTTCGATCAATTTGTGCCCAGAGCTCAGTCAAGAAACTTACTTTGAAAGAGTCCCTACTCCGAGCGATATGAAATGTTACCAAAGTGACTGGCCATGTGCAGAGTGCTTTTCCCACTTCGCCAGTGAGTTGCTGCATACTTCCCGGATAAAGTTCCTCGGGATGGGGTGGAGACGCAAGGTGAAGCCATGGTGGCGCTCGTCAGGTGTGGGTCTGGAAGAAAGGGTGGATGGAAGGAACAAGATAAGGGCCTCCGAGCCTGAAGGACTTGAGCTCGTAGTCCTTTGAAAGCCCTGCCTGCTGGGCACTTGCCCGCGAGTCGTCCAGGGGCAACGCTAGTCACCTACTTTCCGAAGGAGAAGGCGATGCCAAGAAGGCAACTGGAGCATGGGGTCCGTACTGTGCCTCAGTGTCATGGTCTCCTTCACTGGTCACTGTGCCACGGTCTCCTTCACACATACGGCGCCCCATAACTTATTGACTGCAACTGACGCCCCGATGTTACTGCTTCATCACTAGAGCGCAGGTGGCAGGTCATCTGGCCTGAAACAATGGCTGTCAGTGGAGCGAGTGTGGGGTCACACATTGCGTTCCCCAGCAAGTGCGCAGCTACAGTTAATGAACTGCAGCGGGGAAGAGTCGCTCACCTTGTATTCGTTTGAGCTTTGCATAGAGACCTAACAATCCTCTCTACCTCTTGCATGCCATGCCCCACTGAATTATTTCCTCGCTAGCCCTGCATATGTACGTATGTGCCCCACGCATCTGGTGAAGTGGGCTTTATTCCATAGAAACGGATAATATACATCTATATTAGCCCTTTCGGTTCCATATTTGGTTCCATTCTCTTTTTTGCAGCAGCATGAGGAGGCTGTATTCGTCTCCGGTATCACGTACAGAGAATTCACGTGGATGTGCAATGTATGTGTGAATTAGCCCCTAAACGAAACAGGAACCCAGTACTAAAATCTGACCAGTGAGACTTAGCTATCTTTAGAACTACAGCCCATAAACCCAATTAGACCCATTCCCAAGGAAAGTGTTCACAACCACTTTTTGACTGTTCACCCCGGGGAAGCACTCACTGACTTCAATGCCATACGGTGTATTTATTGCATTTATATCTCACATTTTTCTCCGAGCTCAAAGTTGTGTATATGGTTCTCCTACTCCTCATTTGATCCCTTGTTGTTGTCGTTTAGTTGTGTCCGACTCTTCGTGACCCCATGGACCAGAGCACGCCAGGCACTTCTGTCTTCCACTGCCTCCCGCAGTTTGGTCAAACTCATGCTGGTAGCTTCAAGAACACTATCCAACCACCTCGTCCTCTGTCGTCCCCTGCTCCTTGTGCCCTCCATCTTTCCCAACACCAGGGTCTTTTCTAGGGAGTCTTCTCTTCTCATGAGGTGGCCAAAGTATTGGAGCCTCAGCTTTAGGATCTGTCCTTCCAGTGAGCACTCAGGGCTGATTTCCTTAAGAATGGATAGGTTTGATCTTCTTGCAGTCCATGGGACTCTCAAGAGTCTCAACAACCCTATGATGTTGGTTAGGCTCAGAGACAGTGACTGGTCCATGGTTATCCCGTGAATTTCACCGTCGAGTGGGGAGATTTGAACCCAGGTTTCCCAGGGCCTAGTCTGGCATTCTAACCACTACACCGTGCTGGCTTTGTTAAGTAGCTGGTGGTATTCTGCAGGAAAAGGCTGTTTCCCTGTGGTTGGTTTTTCTTGCTTTGTTTTAGTGGCTGACTTTTGCTCACAAAGACAGTGCTTGCTGGAAGCGCATGTTTCCCGAAAGACCCTGGAAAATTATTATTATTATTATTATTATTATTATTATTATTATTATTATTATTATTATTATTATTATTAATTCAATTTGTATACCGCCCTAAACCCACAGATCTCAGGGCGGTTCACAACATAAAAACACAAAATACACAAGAAAAATAAAAACAAGGACAACCCAACTATCCCCCTTATACAATCAGACCATGGGCTCATCTAGCTCATCTGGAGGTGACAGGAGACTGTCTCAGCCGAATGTGGAGATGCTGGGGATGGGACCTGGGACCTGGAATCAGCGGCGTAGCGTGGGTTGTCAGCACCCGGGGCAAGGCAAGTAATTTGCGCCCCCTAACCCGGGGCAAGGCAAGTAATTTGCGCCCCTAACCCCTAACCTGCCGCCGCTGCCAGCTTCTTGCTGCTGCCTGGGCCGGGTATTCACAGTTCTACAAATCTTTGGCGCTGGCTTGCTCCATTAGTTTAACTTGGGGGGGGGGTGAGAGAGAGATTGCAATCGTGCTATGTGCACCGAGAGGGGGGGCACGGTTGTAACGCAGTGGGGGGGGGGGAGAGAAGAAGAGAAACTAGCAGGAGAACCTTGATTTCCCTCTGCAGCTCTGTGGGGAAGGAGGGCGCAGACTGGGCTCCTTCCTCGCCACAAGATCCCTCGGCTGGCCGGGGCCGCGCTCCCCTCTCCCGGCCGGCAGCGCCTGCAAAGGCTGCGGGTTCCTCTGCTCCTCCGTCTCTCTTTCCACTGGTAGCGAGAGCGGGTGGGAGGGGGCCACCCGGGAGCCGGAAATGGGTGCCAAATAAGGAGAGCGGGGGCCTGGATCCTGGCCTTGTTTGGCGCTTCCCCTCAGCCGGTCGCCCAGCCAAGCCCGCGGCGGCGGCGAGGCGATGCCCGCGCAGGGGGGCGCCCACCCCTCGGCCCCCGCCCGGCACTGCCGCCCCAGCACCTGCCCGCTCCTCCCAAGGGGCCTCCTCTCCCTCCCGCCTCTTCGCAGCAGTCCTCGCGGGGCGGACAGGCTCGACTCTCCCCTCCCTCTTGCGCCCCATCCCGCGCCCGATCCTGGCCAGGCTCCGGCTCCGGACCTCCTTGCTAGCGCCTGCTACTCCCCCTGGTCACCCAGCCCGACCCCTCCTCCCAAAGGAGCTGAGCCCCGAGGCTCTTCGGCGACTCTGGAGGTGGCGAGTGCGCCCCCCCAGATGTTGCGCCCGGTGCGGCTGGCACCCCTGGCACCCCCCACGCTACGCCACTGCCTGGAATGCAACTCATGTGCCCCATCACTGAACACGGCTTTCCCTCAGTCTTTCTGGGCAGCCCGAGAGATCTCTTGGCCAACCTTCTGCGGCGCGGCAGCAAGCAGCATCTCAGCCTCTTCTCTGCTTCCTTCGGTTGTTTTCTCTTTGGTGCCTCTGGAATGTAGTCATATCTGGGACTGACAGACAAGGAAAGGCGGTGGTTTGTTTGTTTGTTTGTTTGTTTGTTTGTTTGTTTGTTTGTGCGCGCTGACGATTTCACTATCTTACAGAGGAGAGTTTTAGCTGTTAACTTTCGGAAAAGGTCCTACTTTTCCGACTCCAGGCGAAAACATTTCTCTTCTCCCAGGCCTTTGGCTAATTAAACCATCTATGATCTTTTAAACTGCTGCGGGGGTACTGTTTTTGTTTGTTACTATGGTATGCATTTTTGTGTTTTTTACATTGTAAACCGCCCTGTGATCCTCGGGTGGAGGGCGGTATAGAAATTTAATAAATAATAATAATAATAATGAAATAATAAAGTGACTTATTTTGAACGCAGCTGTGGGGGAGGGTTATATTAACCATAGAGCATCCTGCTTCGCCGGCTGGAGCGTTCACCACCCCCAAGAGCTTCAAGGCGGACTTACTTGTGCCTTCATTCTTAGGGAGTAGCCTCCCCGCCATCTTTTTCCTTTCTTCTTTTTAAAGCCTTATTCTGGCATCCAACAGGTGCATTGAGACTGAAGCTTCTGCGGACTGCAACCCATTTCGTAAAATGCAGGAACTGCCATTGGTATAGCACTGTGGGTGTACGAAGGTGGACGCCAAAATTAATATCTCTGCTTTATTATTCGCTGGAATAAATAAATACAATTTCTCGCAACTAACTACATCCTTCCGGGATCCAGAACAAGCTTGTCTACAATGCATTTTTATGCTTTAAAAACTCTCCCCATTTCTCTCCCTCTCCCTCTACTTTTCTCTTCATTTTCTGGCTTTGGTATTGCCTGATTCTTGAAACCATGAAACGAGCTACTGCAGGCGGCGGCAGCCTATTTCATTGGATGGGTGAAGCAGTGGTATGGGTACAGAGACGCTCTGAGCTGAAGTTCGCATAAACAGGTGAAGTGATACACCTGCTCCTGGGCTGTGTTACTTCAGCCCAAACTGAGAACTAGCGGGGATTGCTACAGAAGCATGCTGCTTTCTGGAGCATTAACTATGTATTAGTTAGATGTATGAGAACACAATAACATAAGAAGAGCCTGCTGGATGTGTCTTTCATTGCCTTCAGAAAGCTCAGACCATCCTTTTGGTTTCAACATAACATGCAGCTCCAGGTTCCTCAGGTTGCTTATATCCAAAGACGAACAATCTAAACAGAACAGCCTACTGGCCCACGATGACAGTCCTGATGAATTAATACAAGATGCCATAGAAGCAGGGCGCAGGTGCGTTTGAAAGTTCTTGCCACAGTAACCTTAATGACATTACAATCTTTAAAGTTTACTTAGAAGGAAGAGGTCCCATCAGGATAGCTGTGCACCACCTCCAGTATCCAAGGTGAGATGTCTCAGAGTGTTAGCTGCTGGGGAACAGCTGCTATTGCGCTCATGCCCTTCCTTGTGAGCTTCTCATAGGCATTTATCTGGGTACCGTGAGAACACGATGCTGGACAAGATAGACCTTGGGTATGAGTCATCAGGGTTCTTCTTCCTATAGTCTTCTGTTCAATGCGGACATATTTTCCACGAAGGCATTTTGAAGTGGAATGTTATAGTGCTGCAGCCTTGGTTCCGACTTTAATTATTTCAAGTGCAGCCCATTGCTTTATTGGGACTGTCCCAAATTCCAGAAGTGTGGAGTTCCAACCTCAATTTTTATCTGAAAAGTTTACTCATGGAATACAAACTCAGAATCTCTACTTGAGCACAAGGGTATCAGGTATGTGGATTTCACAACCGGAGCAGTGGCAGATTTAGGGCAAAACTGGGCCGGGCCAAAACCCAACAGAATAATAGAATAGAATAGAATAAGCGAAGAAGCAGGAAAACCCTCGCTCCCCAAACTCACAATCCGTTTACCACATTTTGAAGCAAGTGAAGTTGTACCCATAAAAATAGCGGGTGGCGATAATACCATTAAGTGAAGTAATTGTCGTTAACTTAACAATCGAGGTAATTAAACAACACCATTAAAGAGCAGAGTCTAAATTTGCCAAACTACGCCACTGCACCAGAGAAACGTATGAGAACTAGAGAAACGCTTTCTCCACTTCCGGTTCCAGGTACCTCGAATGAGGCAAATCACATCGAAACCTGAACGTAATAGGGGGGAAGACCAAGACCCCCTATAAACGTATGTGGAAGCAATCACATGGATTTTCAGTGGAAGAGACTATCAGTTGAGGTCAAACAAAGCCCGCTTCTTCCAAAATCAATGCTAAGTCACAGATCTTTTGGGGAAGTGAGGGTAGCACTCATTCCACAATAATCCAGCTTCAGTTCATTGTGGCTACTCCCGCCAGCGGTCGTTAAGACTGCAGCCTCAATAGAATCCTCAGTTTGCAATTTGGTCAGGACTCTTCCACTTAAACCCGCTTCCCCAGCCCCCTTATTTGAACGAGTGGTTCTAAAAACAGCTCAGACTCGGAATTCGTTCTCCTTGTTTCAGTGGCGCTCAGGGAATCGTCAGGGCAGAACTTCCGGGCAGAAGCCTAGGGCCCCATTCAGCAGACTGAGCAGGAGGGTCCCTGGCCTGAAGGCAGTCTTGGGTCATTTTGGAGCAACGTCTGGAAACACACAGAGTTCAGCATCAAAAGATGGAGGCAGGCTTCAGATTGTCCAGAGTCTAGGAATCATCTAACTGCGCCGCTTATGAGACTGACATCCACCCTAAACTGTTTGCTCCCAGGAAACAGAGAATCCTTGTGGGGCGGGGGGAGCCTGAAGGGATGGGTAAAGTCCAACCTCCGTGTGTTTAAATGTGGTAGCTGCTCCTCAGCCGAAGTCCAACACGGTTGGTTTGCTTTGTGAAGAAACCTGTTGGAAAGGCGGAGGGGGGGGCTCGTGCGGGGGGGGTGGCTTCCTGAAATCCAGCCTCTGCACAATCGGGGAGAATTGATAAAGTGTTCCTGAACCCTCCCAGCTGAAAGGAAATAAATGTCTTGGGAAGACGTTAGGCGAGACCACTCTGGTTTAAGGGCGTTATTCATTAAGTGCCTAAGCGGGTGCTTAATTTAAGCAAGAGCGTCTCTAGCATTCACAGCGAAGAACGCCATCTTAAGCACACTCACTTTGGAAGGAAAGTTTCCTAAGGAGGGGTTGACCTCTAGCCAAGAAATCATCTGTCGGGGGTCTGAATTAAGCGCCTCATTGAGGCCTGCTGAACAGCAGGACCTCGGTACTGTTTCTATTTCGGGTGCGGCCGGGGGAAAAATTAAAGCCAACCTACTGCGTTGCGACTTCTAAGAGATACCTTGTTTTATTAAGGCTTTTCTCTCCTTATTTATCTTCCTTCCTTCCTTCCTTCCTAGCACAGAGAAGCGCCTCCATTCCCCCCAAACCTTTGTAGAAATACCACTTTCTCATCCACTCCTCCCGGTCATTGTGGCTACTTCCTTCAGGGGTCCTTCACGCGGCAGCCCCCAAACGGCCTTGTCAGTAGAATCCACAATTTACAATTTAGTCAGAGCTTTCCCATTTAAAGCAGCCCCTCTCCGCCCCCGCTTTTAATGGCCAGTTTTCTCCATTCACTTGGAAAGCCTTGGCAGCTACACTGAAGGGCGGCAAGGGGAGCCTGGGGGGGGGGGAGGTGGGAGGTGAGCTCTCTCCGGAGAGCCCCGTTGAGCTCCTTTCGAGAAACGACTCCTCTGAGTCCCCGCCATCTGGTGTGGAGGAGCCTGGAAGACGCTGCAGGTTCGGGGGGCACCGTCCGCGTTGAGGTTGGCACCGTTTGAGTAAGAAAGTCCTCCCCTCTTCTCCTCCCCACCCGCCCCCTTTCCACCCAACGTGAAGAGTTATCAGTCGGATTCTGTGGGGTCAAACTATTGAAGCCGTCGGACAGTAAATCAAAAGCATTTCGCAGACACCGGGAGGTGGGGGGGTGGGGAGGTGAGGTTTGGGAGACAGTGACTCTTCTGAAGGGCATGGGCCGAGGGGGAAATCCTTTAAGCAGGCCAAAGGCATTGCATTTTTCTCCTCCTTTCTCTTTACTTTTGCATTCCGCTTCTTCTTTTTATTGACTGATTGGTGTTAATTCAGCCAGGTGAAAGGATACGGTGTGATTAGGCTAGTAGCAGTGAGCACCGAGAAGGAAGGCGTCGGTGGTTTGTGCAAAGACAGGCTCCCTCCAAATTTAGCTGGAAAGGGAGATTTCCAAAGGAAACTTTCCTCGCCAGTTCGAGGAGGAGAGATTAAATTGGATTGATTAGCTGTGGGAAAGCAGATAGCCGATCCGGAGGAGCGTGAAAGGGCTTGCCTCTGACAGCGCCTGGTACTTCGGGAAGTAAACCCGATTCACTTTAGCGGAACTTAATTCGGTTTAAGAGGCAGGCTATGAAGATACGCCCGGCTTTCCAAATGCGAATGAGGGTTAAAATTAAGAACGAGCCGCTCTCCGCTCAATCCCCACAGGTCAAATATATTTTACCAGGGCTACTCTGGAGTAAAGGTTAGTGCCACCCGTTTACTCCAGAGTAGTCCAATCCGAGTCCACGAAAATGCTAAGGAGTCGGTCGACCTTATTATGGACATTATTGATCTGCGGAAATGATCGATGGTGCAAAATCAAAGTTCCCTGATGCTGGAGGTCAGTTTTGTTTTTTTCAAGGGAAACTACTTCCAATACCAAGTAAAGCTGCTCAGGAACGGAGTGGAAATATAACCGGGGCCCCGTACATCGGCCTCGGTTCAAACGCCTCGGCTCAACTGGTTTGGGGCTCAGGGTGTATCATTGAAAATCTTCCCTCAGGGGGCGATCCCCCTCCTGTTTAGTTCCATTGCAAAATTCCCATTTAATTCCATGACAAAATTCCCGCATGACACTCACGTGAAGATAGAATGATCAAACCACCCGTATCTGGAATAGCCAAGTCCCACCGTGGAAAGGTATTCCCTCTTCCTCATCAAGAAAATGGTCACATTTTTTTTTAAAAAAAATAAACAAACTTAATAACGCACACCTAAAGGGGAGCACATAGGAAATATCCACCTTTCTACCCCAAGAGGCACTCCCAATAAAATATTGGAGTCGAGCGGGCGTGGGCTTTAGACGATGATGAAATCCATACTCTTTACAAGAAATAAACGAGAAAACAAATAATATCAGTGCATGCTGATTGTATATATCACAAAACAACAGAGGCATCTTCCCCTGCACAAGAAGGAACTACCTTGCAGTACACGTTGGCAGATTCGTTTAATTGTAAGGAAGCCTTCGAGATCCATATTTTCTAGTAATGTGTATTTGTGCGTGAGTATATAGTATGTGCGTGTGCGTATCTTCTGTCTCTAATGCACCCTAAAATGTTTACTGAACAATCCTAATGGTTTGAGCTGCTGCTAGACATTTTTTAATATATATAAAATGGTAAACAATTTGGATGAGTAGAGTGAACTGAGTTCAGTTCCTTAAAACAATCAAGTTATTGAGTATATAAAAGTAGGAAAAGGAGGGAGGGAGGAATCTAAAAGCCGTTATCCCAATAAGTATGCCAGTCCTGTATCTATATAACGTATTTATTAAAAAGTTGAGATGAGATATTTTCAAGAAATCAAAAGAGTCATTAATACAACCAAATATTATAAAGTCTTTGTACTACAGCTTGAATTTATGACCGTAACAGATATTGAAATTCACCCCTCAGTATTTTAGCATACAGTTTTGTGACTTTATAACTAGTTTTGGTGTTACTATGTGTTTTGCATTCTCATTATAATTATTAGCCGAACAGTCATGAAATCACCAATCACTTCTAAAAAATGCATTTGGGAAGGGAAAAATAACTTTCGATTCCCCAGCAACTAAATTATTTTAATCACTTCGGTGAATAGATTTCCCCAAAAAAGCAAAGAAAGAAATGGCGCATTAACTCAGAGGCGAGCAGAACGGCCCCCTTTCCCCTTCCCAGCATTTGCGTCAAAACAGGGCTCAGAAGTGCCCAGATTTCTAAGTTTTAAAGTTTCCCCTTTTCTTCACGAATCCAGAAACTCCCCGGAACCCAAAAACAGATACTGTCTCCGATGCGAAGAAAACTTCTTGGGAACGAAGTTCCCTTTGGTTTCCTTCCAGGAAATCTATTTAGGGCGGTGCGTTACTTGTACCCGGTTCACACACGTGAAAGTTGTTTCCACCGTAAGCGCCGCGTCAGATCCTAGCCTAAAGCATCCCTCGCCCTATACACCTCAACTTGGGGTGTGGGTCCGTCCCATCCATTTCCACGGCATCGACTTCCGAGCGCGCTTGGGACTGCAGCGTTAAGGCGGCGGCTATCTGTGACTTGGCGCCGGAGAAGTCGAGGGGGAAACGGAGGGGCTGATGTGGGGGGGGGGGGGAGTTGCTGCAATTATATTGGCGTGGAGAAGCTCACCTCTTGCCGAGCGGCAAAGTATAATCACCGTGCAGGCTTCGACTTGAAGGCTGGGAAGTCTCCTCTGTGGGCACCTACTTTTCTCCTAAGCGCTTTCTTGCCTTCTCAACGAGAGGCTCCCAATTGAAGGGAAATGATCCTTAGGCACTAATATCGAGCCAGTGACAAAGCGACTGGCCATTTACGCCGCCACTTTAGACAAAGATATTTAGTTATCCCCGGGTAGCTGCAAGTGCACTTTCGTCTTTATTTATTTATTTGTTTTAAAAGCACAACCCCAGCCGAGGGACGCCAACATATTTACCAGGGGCAATTACTTAACTGTTAGGACCTAACTGTTATTTGAGACTCTCTTCTTCTTCTTCTTCTTATTATTTTTTAAAACAAAAAACAAAAACCCTACCAGGTTAATTGCCCCCCCTGCCTTGCTATTTCCTTCAGCTTGAAAGAATCGCTTTATTAAATTAGGTGCCAACGCTCTAGGCCTGGGTGAGGAAGGGGCTGAGTTTCCCCTCCCTACTTCGCGTTATTTTCCTTTTCTTCTTTGCCCGCCCACCGCCTTTCGCCTTCCCTTCTAACGACGGGATTCTTCCCTCCCTTCCCTGCGGAACTTGCGCGTGTTAAATATCGCTTGGAGCAAGGGCGCGCGCCCCTGGATCCACGAGCCGTCTAAGCAGACCTCTTTGGAACGGAGCCATTATGAAGAGGCAGATCTGACACACCCACGCATGCCCATTAAAATCAACCGGGGAAATCCTCCACCCGCTTGAGCGGAGCGTGGGATCGTGCCCCTCGAGGCTCCCTTCCCCCTCCCCCCCAGCACCAGCGCGCCTTAACCGGCTTGTGGATCGTGGTGGAGCCGCCTTCAAGCCTCCGTCCCCCAGGCAGCTCTCGATTTCTCTTGACACCGAGGTGGCCGCAATTAGGCTGAGCGGAATATTAGGAAATGAAAGACACAATTCTCCACTGGCAGGGTGATGACCTAACAGGTCTTTTCCATCCCTGGCGCCTCTGATTCATAAATAACCCGAGAAGCTGCTTTTAAGCTTTAGACGTGGCCCGGAGGAGTGCGTGACACGGTTCCTATTGGAAAATAACAAACGGGCTCTTAGCTTTAATGTGTTTTCCAGCAGCCCATCATCCTTATACAATTGCTTTACACACATTTCTATCCCCCCACCCACCCCGCGCAACATCCCCCACCCCCACCCCAAAGTTCCAGCTTCCATCTGCCTGCGGAGTAACGAGCTAGACAAAACGATCAGATGATTGCATGTACAGAGAACATATATTTGGCGAGGCGCGGGCGGCGCGGGCGGGGAGGGGATGCGCTCGGAGCCTCGGACAGATAAGCTTCCTATAGGCTCTATAGCTTATGCCTCCTAAGCAGCGCTGATAAGGCACAAGTAGTTTGCTCTAGACAACCCTCCGCGCCTCTCTCGAGGCTCCGTCCAATGTCTGGCCAGAGAGCGGATTCCTGCCAACTTGGCGATGTAGGAACGCTCGATCCCGGTGCTATTTCACACAGAGACTGTTCTTTTCTTCCTCGGGTGCTTACGAAGGGGAGGCGGGGGCGGGTGATGGTGGTGCTTGGTGGTGGCTAAATCCAGTCCTTCAGTCCTGACCTTCCTCGTTCAGACTGAGGTAGGAGGAGGAGGAGGAGGAAGAGGAGGAGGAGGAGGTGGGGGGGTGAATGGGGGGAGCGTGTGGGGCGGTGGGTGGGTAGTTGGGTGGTAGTGGGTAAAGAGGGCTTAGGATCCGAACGGGCTTCCTTTTTGTGAAACTCGCCCACGGGCGGGGCGGGGGAAGGAATAAAGCTCCCCCCCCCCAGCGCGCCTCTCCCAATCCTCCTTTCTCCATATTGGAAACTCTTTAGAGCCCCATCTCCAGCCTTAGGGTTCGATTCGCACCCCTCCCGAACAATAAATCCATAAACCGATTGATTCGGGGGAGGGGAGAAGGCAGGACTTTCCCTTTCAACCGTTGCATTTTTAATTTTTTTAAGGCTTATGATATATACGAATTATATATATATATATATATTAAAAATAATAAAAAATAAAGGCTGAGTGGGCAGGTGGTTCGGGTGGGAAAGCCTGAGAAGTAAAGGAGGGGGGAAAAACTTAAAAGGTGTTTACCTTGTCATCAGCATGTACGCTAATTATCTCGGGCAAGATGTGGGGTTCTATTGTCTTGTTGCTTTAGTGCCTATGCCCCGCCTCTGGTGGCAGCCTAAAACCTGGCGTCTGGCTAAAACAAACGAAAGGCAGCTCTGAGCCTCCACTCAATCCAATTAAGGCGGACTTGGTCCACTCGGTTACGTGTTCATCCAACAAGATCGGCGTGGAGGCAACACACCAGAATATTTGGCAAAAAAAAAAAAAAAAAAGGAGAGAGAGTGAGTGAGAGAGAGAGAGTGAGAGAGAGAGTTTTGCCTCCCCTTTCCCTTTTTTTCCCTCCTCTCCCCCCAGCCGCCGAATCATGTCGATGAGCCCAAAGCATACGACTCCTTTCTCAGTGTCTGACATCTTGAGCCCCTTGGAGGAAAGCTACAAGAAAGTGGCCATGGAGGGGAGTAACTTGGGCGCTCCTCTGGCAGCTTACAGGCAGTCGCAGGTGGCGCAGCCGGCCATGCAGCAGCACCCCATGGGCCACAACGGGACGGTCACCGCTGCCTACCACATGACAGCCGCCGGGGTCCCTCAGCTCTCGCACACCGCCATGGGGGGCTACTGCAATGGCAACATGGGAGACCTTCCACCTTACCAGGACACCATGAGGAACAGCGCTTCCGCCACCGGCTGGTACGGGGCGAATCCGGACCCCCGCTTCTCCACAAGTAAGTGCTCCGAGCTTTCCCCCCTTCTCCTTCTCTCTCCACCTTTCCCCGTGGCGCGGTCGCGCGGTCCCAGGCAGACGGGGGAGTGTGGGGCAGCAGTTAGAGCGGAGGTGCGCGCGAGGGGGAGCATTTGGCATGAAGCTGGTCTGGATGTTGCTCCCCCCGCCCACTCCCCCAATTTTTGTGTATTAATAATAATAACAACAAAAACTGCAACCGGTTTCTGACCTTGTCCTGGACTCCTGGGCTCTGGTCTGCTCCTGGCTTTGGCTGGGGGGAGTCAGGGGCTTCTCTTGCGCCTTATGATTAATCTCAGCGGCTAAGCGCATTCACAAAGAGAGGAGAAGCGTTTTATTGGACAAATGTGGGTGGCTGAGACCAGGAGGGAAGGAAGGGACTTACGAATAAAGAATAATGCGAGCCCAGAAGAAAAGAAACCGTGCGAGGGAGCGCGCTTGGATATAGGAAATAATAAAATGTTTGGACGCCAAACAAATTGTTCAAATAAAACCCTAAGGCGAGAGTCCGTGAAGACGATGAGGTTCCAGTGGCCCTTTAAAGTGTAAATAAAAATTGAACAGGTGCGAAACGAATTGGGTCTGCTTTAGAAGTACGAAGGCAGGCTCTGGACTATGTCTAAGGGAATTAATAAACGGAGAGAAATAGATAACCCATAAAGGATGTGAAAAGGGAGGGGAAGTAACGTTTATTATTTTTTGACAGGTTATTATTTTTTTGACAAATTACAAGGTGTAAACAGCGTTGCAAAAGTGGAGTATATGGTTCTTAGATTATCCTTAGATTATCCTTTCTTAATGTATGCAGGAATGTATGTGTGAGGTAGATAGACAGATAGATAGACAGATACGCATGAAAACGCTGGAATGTACAGTACACCCCAGCAAAATGTCCCCTTTTCTAAATTTGAATTCTCCTCGCTGGCCGTTTCTAGCCACTTCTCCACGAGTATTTTTTTTGTTCTTGTTTTAGAGGGGGGCGGGTTACAGGGTGGATAACGTACTCTACAAAGCCACCAGATACCTTATCCGTTTCAAATCCGATTTAGAAACGGATTTCTGCCGATTTTTCAGCACCTTGCGCGTTGACATTTTCACCGGTATCTATGTGAACTGGCATTAGTGTTGTGGGGATTTGACCAGATATTATTGTTTAGCATTTATTATTATTGTTGTTGTTGTTGTTGTTATCATGTCTAGGGACATGTCAACCATGGCCTTCCCCCCCCCCCTTGTGGATCTGGATCCCGATAACCGGATTTGGCCTCTCGGCGTGCGGGCCGAGCCCGCTACCCGCGGGTCTGCCGGAGTCTCCTCCTGGGCTTTGCGCTTGGTTCCGCTGATTAACGCTCCTTCCCCCGCTGTTTCTCCCTCCCTCCCACAGTCTCCCGCTTCATGGGCCCGTCGTCGGGGATGAACATGGGCGGCATGGGCAGCCTGAGCTCTCTGGGCGACGTGAGCAAGAGCATGGCCCCGCTGCAGAGCACGCCCCGTCGGAAGCGCCGCGTGCTCTTCTCGCAGGCGCAGGTGTACGAGCTGGAGAGGCGCTTCAAGCAGCAGAAGTACCTGTCGGCGCCCGAGCGGGAGCACCTGGCCAGCATGATCCACCTGACGCCCACGCAGGTCAAGATCTGGTTCCAGAACCACCGCTACAAGATGAAGCGGCAGGCCAAGGACAAGGCGGCGCAGCAACAGATGCAGCAGGACGGCGCCTCTTGCCAGCAGCAGCAGCAGCAACAGCAGCACTCGCCCCGACGGGTGGCCGTCCCGGTCCTGGTCAAGGACGGCAAGCCCTGTCAGGCGGGCTCCAACACGCCCACGGCGGCAGCGGCGCTCCAGGGCCACCACCAGCAGCAGGCTGCGGCCACCGCCATCACCGTGGCCTCCAACGGCGCCAGCCTGGGACAGCACCAGAGCCACCAAGCCAGCAGCGCCGGCCAGTCGCCAGACTTGGGCCAGCACGCGGGAAGCAGCCCCTCGTCCCTCCAGAGCCAGGTGTCGGCTCTGTCCCACCTGAACTCGTCCAGCTCGGACTATGGGACGGCCATGTCTTGCTCCACCTTGCTATATGGGAGGACCTGGTGAAAGGGGCCGCCCCGACGGGGCCCACCACCTCGTCCTTGTCCGACGGGCTGACCCCTTCCTTTTCTTTTTCACACGCACACACACACGCACACAGAAACACACACAAATACACGCACCCTCCTCCTCCTTTGACTTCTTCCCTTCTTCCCCTTTTTTTCTGATTTTGTTTTGTTTTGTTTTTTTAAAAAAGAAAATATCAGAACTGTGGGGTGGGGTGTTGTGTCCTTGGGACAGACGAGAGGACCAGAAGCAGACTTCTTAAGTTGTGAAATGGCTGCCGTGTTGCTGAAGGCCCCGGAGCGTTGTCTGGAGGAGTTCGGTGGCCCCTGAGACCCACGACGGACCGTGTGCCCGCGGCGTGAGATGGATCTCCAGTGGACGCTTGTATGTACAGATAAGAAAAAAAAAAACAAAAAAACAAAAAACCCTCGGGGCGAAGGGTGGGTGTTTTCTCCCCTCCCTCACCGCCCAAAAAAACTTTAGCGTCCCCCCTCCTCCCCCACAAACACACACTCTTCAAAAACAATGCACAGACGGAGAACCTTCGCTGGCCTTCAGCCCAGACGGTGGATGGAAACGCGGGTGCTATCACGGCTTAGCTTCCCCTTCCCCCTTATGTTCGATGTGAACCTGTAGCTGTATAATGCTGTCAAAAACGTTGGACTAAACCCATAGTTTTTAGTATCCTGACTATTTTGTTGATTAAAAGGAATATATCAAGCAACGATCTACCAAACAAATCAAAACTTTTTAAAAATAAAATAAAATAGGAAAACCCACTTTTTTAAAAAAAAAATATGGATGTCCACAGATCGGTGAAATTATTTGGCGCACGTTTATCTTTCTTTCTCTCTCTCCGCCCCTTGTAACTTATGTAGATATATTTGGCTTTAAATATACTTCCTGAGGAGCTTCTAATAAATTATAAAGATCACTTATCTTTCTTATTGCCCTTTGCTATTTCCCCAACCTTCCTATCACCTCCAAAAAGAAAAAGAAAAAGAAAAAATTCGGGAGCCGAATTTGCGCAATGTAAGCTTCCTTCCCAAGGCCCGTTGAATTCAACGGGGAAAGCCCAGGAAGGACGATCGGGTCCACGTTTCGGGGAAACTGATCAGCACATACAGATATAGGATCGATTTGTATGTTATATTCCCGATTAACTAGAGAATACGACGACAGGGAGTCCTACCCGAGATAAGTAGCAAGGCACGGAGACAAGGAAATCCAAGTGGCGTCATTCGCAGAGGAAAGACAATATTTGCAGACCCACTAATCGAAATCCCAAAAGGGTGCTTTTAAGATGCTGTTAATGCAGGGAAAGGAAGCTAACGAGGAGTGTACTAACAGGGTTGGGGGGGGGGGTGGATATCAAGTCTTTGTAAAGAGCGTCCAGATTTATTAACTTGTAAAAACACCATTTCTACAAAGGTTTCCTATGTAATTGTATTTTAAGGAAAGTACAGTCATCTTATTTATAATCAAAATAAAACGATAGTTTATTGTGCACGAGGTGTATCGTGTAAATTGAATTAACCTTGAAGCGCGCGCGCACACAAAGTGTATGGGGGGGGGTCTGAGATATATATATGTGTGTGTGTATACGTATATGCATGCATATATATATATATATATATATATATATATATATATATATATTGCCCTCCCTTTCCGATTTTCAGCATTTGTTCGACTTATTGGGAGAGGACACAATTTTCAGGCCAGGTAGATTTGTCGATGGCTGTGAACTGAGAATAGTTGTATAACTTTCCCGTTGTTTTAAGCCGGTAGAAGAAGTCACAACGTCACGAGCCAAGAAACAGGCGGCGCTCAGGAAAGGAGCTTCCAGGGAGGGGGCGGGAGAGCAAAACGAAAAGGCTTTACATCCAAGTAAAGCGGCTTTCTGCCCATCGGACATCAGAGAGTTGTAGGCAGGGGAGAAACAAAACCAAAACCCAAAGCACCCTGCGAGGCAGAGCCCACGTGAAGCTCTCGGCTGATCGCGCTGCAAACAGTCGGTCTACGGGCATCTCTGGATAATGATGAAGCAAAAGGGTTTAATCATTCTCTGCTTAGGAGCCCTGGCCGGATACGTAATCCTAGTTTGGCTTGATATATCCAATATATTTATATCTGCAAGGGTGAAGGGCGCAGGAACCCGGAGAGAGAAGTGAATGAGAGAGACGGAGTGAGAATTGTACAGACAGAAAGGGCTTCAACCACCGCGCAAACGAAACGGCTACACAGTCGAAGCAGAGAATCCACTCCCCTCTAGGGCTGGTGGCGAGGGTGGGGTGGGGTTGGGGGCTGGGATCGAGGCTTGGTTCTTGATATAACGATATGTGCACATATCTGCGTCTCCAACTCTTCGTCACGTGTGTCAGCAGAGAGATATTAAATATTCGGTGCAATATGTAAAATGTAGACCTCTTGTTTACAGAGGGAGAGCGAGAAAGTGAGAGACTTTGGTCAAGTGCGGTAGAAACATTTCCAGCTGTTCCTTTCCCCCCCCTTTTCTAAATCAGGTCTCTCTCTCTCTATCCCCCACCCCCAGTCGCCTTTTATACCTCTGCGCTAAAATTAGCATCCGCGGAGCCCAAAACGGAGCACTCGAGGCTGTCATTTCAAACGCCAGTGTGTCTTTTTTTGTGATTCTTCTCCCCCCCTTCCTAAATGAAAAAGCTTCAAATAACTGCGCTGAGGGTCTTGGCAAAGGGAAATCAGCAGCGAGAAGCTCGCCAATAATAAATCTCTCGGTTTGGAGGCACATCCAGTACAGTTCAGCTCTTGGAATGAAAAAACAAAACAAAACTTATTTAAATAACGTGTCCACAATTCACAACTCTCTTTAAGGGATCTCAAAATTTTATAGTTGTTTTTTCTCTCTCCTTTTTTCTTTCCTGAAGTAAATGAATTGTTGACTGAGACTGACAGGGGAAGGGAGGCGGTTATAAAACAGCATTCCTGAAGGTACTTTAGTAGTCTCTTGTCTCGCCCCCCCCATCTCGCCCCCACCTCCGCAGCCCTAAAGTTAGGCCTTAGAAGAAAAAAAAACATGGAAACGTGTTTGTCCCGAAGAGCCTCGGGAAAATAAATGGATCGAGTTTATCTGGACGAGCTAATAAACACATATTTGGTGGTGGGAGTAATGACTGTAATGGATGATTATGTACACTGACTTATCTTACTGCGACTAGATTTAGTTTCGATTAAATAAACTGGCTTCCACTTTGTCTGATGTCGGCTTAGTTTAAAGTCTGTTTGCTTGTTCCACAGAAAAGGTGAATTCGTCTCTTTATAGACCTCTAGAGTCCAAGCAAACACAATTCAAACTGTATTTACATATCAGTCAGCAGAAATGCAAACAAAACGGCTCTAGCAAAATTATAGTTCTTTCTCTCGCTTTTTCTTTTTTTAAAGAAATGACGTAATAGCATTGAGGTTTAATCATAGAAAAATACTCCCCCCCGCCAGGGTATACTTCTGTTTGAACTGATGCAAGCCGTTATGGTTTCGTTTGTTGGTTTATTTTTAAAAATATTTTTTTTAATCGAAATTTCCCTCCAAACATATTTTGAGAATTTGGACTAGCCCTGCAATAAGCATAATTTCGTTTGAGGCCGAAGTTCCAGCTGCGTTTGATTTGGAAGTGGACCATCCTTGATTTCAGGGAAATTCGTTTTTAAAATGAGTGTGCATAGTCCATAGGCTAAAATGGGCAAATCTGTATTACACCAGGGGTGGGGGTGGGGAATCACCCTGGACTTGTAAGATTGGTGTTGCCTGTTGTGCTGAGTGACTGGGAGTAGAAAAGGGAAGGGAAGTGATTAAAAGTGGAACGACGGAGGAGAAAAACGAGCTTTTGGTGTGCATGGAAGTTTTATCCTTGTCCACATGAAAAAAACGATGAGAGGCCTGTGGACTTTAACAACAACAACCACCACCACAACAACAACGGGTAATGGGATCTAATGGAGGCTGACCATTTTGTTCCCATCTCTTCGCCTGGATTATGATATGCGGATACTGGAGAGAGCATTCCCTCACCTTATATCTATGGGATGTTTAATCAAATGGTGCAAAATGTAGCTAGAGTAGGACAAGGGGTTATAAGATATTATTCTACCCCCTTGTCCCCTCTAGCCACTGTTTGCACCATTGGACTATAAACACCCCATAGATAAAAGGGGAGGAATTGCATATAATGGCTCAGAGCTTCTTCATATTTGAGGATCAATATCAAGCCACCTTCTCTCCCCCAAGGTCTTTTTTGGTCTCAGAAGCAGGTTTTGAGGTTTCCACGGATTGCTTGTTAAAGGGAGAAAATGTCACCCAACTCACCCATTGGAAAAGATGGCCAGTTCCCTTCCCCCACCCCCCTGAGTATCGTCTAGGAATCCTGCCACAATATCAGTTCTTAGGAAGGCACAAATGTTGCATGGAAGTGCAGCTGGAAAATGAAGCAAAGCCCCAGAGAAAGCATCTGCCTGTAGATATATATATATAGATGATCAGTCAGGCCAGCAGGTACACAAGGGCCTCGCTGGAGAACCAGCTCTTGTCGAGTCGCTGAGGGCTGCTTGGACAAAAGAGGACTTGGAGGTAAACACTGAGTGGCTCGTGAAGATGATCAATCCTTGTATGGTAAACTAGTTGGAGCAAAGTTGACAGCATCTTTCTTATCTGCCCAGTTGGTCTGCTGATGACTGGGGGGGGGGTGGGGGGAGAGGGGAGGTCACAGTAAATGGAAATATGATGTCTGTGCTATCAAACGGTTCTGGAAAGTAGAAATACTCTCGTCTATGGCAATTTGGTGATTAACACGAAATGGCTTGCGTTTGTTTCCCCACAACAGGCACAGAAGAGATCAGGTAAGGTCAACTCTCTCTCTCTTTCTCTCTCTCTCGAACATTTTATGTCCATTCCTCCTCTTCTCGGAAGCTGTGGCCAGGAGGAGATAAAGAAGGCAGGGGGCTTGATCAGTCGATGCTGGGACCCCGATCTTCGACGCACTTAACCACGAGGAAAGCTTTCCCTGGGACTGACTTCCTCGTAAGTGTGTCTCGGATAGGTATACTTATTTGGAGGCGAATTTGGCAGGTGAGAGGGGGCTTCTTTTCACGTTCCTTTAGGGCGCTGAGTGTCAAGCTAACATAGCATTTGTGCAGGAGGAAAACAGCTAAGTGTGTATGCTTCGGATTTTTTTTTTGCAGCCGGGAAACGTTTGTCTGTCTATCTTCCTCAGCTCTGCTTTGAAGGCTTGTTAAAGAGATAACTATTTTCTAGAAAGGACGGTGTCTGCCGTTTCTGGGCCCGCCTGAAGGGACCTAATCCTAATGGAAGGAAATTTGGCTTCATCAGCCTAAGGTGCAATGAGCTACCTTTTCTACCATAGCACACACACACCAGAAGTCATGGTTTTAGTTGGATCCCTTCCTCCAGCCAGACTTTCCTGATTGTCGACACTTTTAGCTGGGAAGTAAGCTTCAAGATGTCTTTGAGGCCTGTTTCTAAGGAGTTATGTGGGTCCTTTCCCTGTTTCCGCTTGCGGGGTGCTAGCTAGGTTTAAAATTTGTTCACTTGGCTCTCCCCGTGGTCAAACGAGTTGTTCTCTTTTGCTGTCGCCATCCCTAGGGGGGGCCTCAGAACAGTCCTTTTCTTAAGATCTAACGCTTCGTAAGCCGCTTGGTTTCCGTTTGGTAACGTCACCAGGAAGGTCTTTCCATCTGGATAATTTTCTTCTGACTGTAAACGTTTCGAGCTCTCTAGGCTAGCCCATAATTTTGCTGAGTCGGGATGTCGGAGGGTCACCCTTCTTTGTGTGAAGACGTGTCTTTGAAACCATAATCAAAGGATCCAGAAGTACAGACACCTTCATGGGACCTGTGGAAACTGGCAGGCGTCGCGGGGGGACGGGGGCTGGGATGGTGGGGCTGTAACACCACAGAGGAGTAACTGAGGTCTGAGTCCTTCTGTGATTGTTAGCGACCTGCTAACCGACTTAGTCCCAGACTCTTCCTAATCCGAGCTTTGGATCGGATTTCTGCTTTTGTTTGTTAGCTAGAAGACACCCCCATCCTTATTTTTGGCCTTTCCCTTTGAATGGGGCAGTACTGTAGCGAGTATAAGAATGGTTAAAGAGACAGGGACAACTCCTAACCCACTCCCCACCCAACAACTCAAGTTAAACAACCCAAGCGGCTTTTGTAGCTTTCTCTGCCGGCCGCCTGTTTTTAGTTTTCTTTCTTGAATGAGGATGATGAAAAATTATTTTCCCATGGGGGTGGGTGGCTATGGAGTTCACTATTAGTGCTGAGATCCGTTTCCCTCACAAGTGGAAGGGCAATTTTGCAATATTTGGGCAGGATCCAGCCACAATCAGGCAGCAATCCTGTACCTACTTTCCTGGCAGTAAAGGACACTGAACTCGATGGGAATTCCTTCTCGGTAGACGCGGATAGGATTGTTTTCTTTGGATTTGCACTGAAATCTGTAGGTGGATCCAAAACTTGTTACCCGAGAGGGAAGGTCCTCTGGCTTCAGTGCGATTCCTTAGTAAGTATGTGTAGTTTGGCAACCTCAAAAGTAGTCAACATTGACCCGATGGTGTCTTCAACGCGGACCAAAATGCAGCTACGTGTATCTGGTTTCCAACAGTTCTTCGTTTACTGTTTCTGTATGTTGATTTCGAGGTTATTAGTGGATGAGAAAACTTCTCACCCGCCCACTCCATAGCAGCTTAGGCCACCAGTCTCTAGGAAAGACGTGAAACTGATTTTAAGGAAATTCAGTTGCATTTCTCAAGCTGAATGAATGACTGCAGAATTTCTGAAGTGGTTTGGGGTATAGAAAGCCAAGCGAAAAGACGTCGAAACCTTCCGCACCTTTGAAAGCATAACCCTCATCATAGTAAAATAAGGCCCTAATTCGACTTTCGGGTAGAGTCTGGGTAGTTTCACAGTACTTCGGCGGAAACAGAAAGCTGTTCAGAATAATCAGAGTTAGTCATTTCATGGAATTTTCAAACTAGTACCAGAAGCGCCTAGCATTTCCGCCGTAAGCGCTTCGGGTGCATTGAGTTTCAGACAGATCTCTCTCTCTGTGTCCCTCCATCTTTCTCTCAGCTTTAAGAAAAGGGTTTGGAACTTTGGAACCATATTGGTCCATTTCTTGTTGCGATGACTGGTGTGTTTTGGGAAGGACTGCTCAGGTGCAGCTTAAATGCAGAGGTATCACTGAAATCGAAACAAAGTTTTCCTGTCTGCCTTCCCATATTATACCTAAATTTATGTAATATAGCTATAAATATGAATTTTGGACGGGCGATAAAGAGCTAGTTTAACCATTTGCCAAGCGACCTGGAGACTTCAGTCTTATGCACACCGACTTGGGGGCCGATTTCCGTGGGGTCTACGTGGGCCAAGTGGGCTTCACTCGCCCACTAAAGTCAGTAGGACTTGGATTAATTTTGTCTGCGTGGCGCCCAAAATCAGGTGTGTTAAACTCTGTCGAAGTTCCAGTGGTGAATAAGAAGTCGGAACCTCGCCTGGATAGTAAATATCTTGTTTCGATTTCAAACCGTGTAAAACAATAAGCTTCCTCATATGAAGGGAAGCTATACAGTTGTAGGTTGTAAGTTGTACTAGTTGTAAGTGGTACTAGTAGTTGTAAGTGGTACTAGTTTTGGAATAGTCCATCGTAACTTTATTATAAACTTTCGCTCTTTCCCCCTTCCCAACTACAAACATGTAAAGAAGCACGCTTCTAAGGCTGCAATACTACCTGGAATTAAACTCTATTGAATTCAGTGGGTCTTACTTCATAGGTTTGAATTGTTAAAAAAGAAGATTATAAGCACCCAGAACAAAGTCTTAACAAAAAAAACAAACTACTAATTCCATGTTCGGGTGAGAACTTTTGGTCCTTCAGGTACACAGCTTCTACTAATTATAAGAAAGAATATTGCCTATCCTGTTAACAAAAAGGGGGATTTTCTAGTAATATTTCCACTTAATAGAGAGTAAATATGGTCACAGCATGTCCAGGGTTTCAGTTAGGGGCAAATAACAGATGGTACTGCAGCTCACTTGCTTCACTCCGGTTGACAACCCATGTCGAGAAAAATATTTGACCCCCGCCCAGCCAAAATAATTTAGAAGGTGAGGGCTTCATTTTGCTTCTTCGAAATCAACGACGTTTTCCTACAGATTTCTAAGCAAGTAGGATTGCCGCTCTGTCGTCAGATTCCATGCATAAATCTACCTGTTTAGTGGTACTTCCTGGCAGCCCAGTGTGCGGGAGACTGCATCCTTTCAAATGTCCTTACACCCAAGGAATTCGGGTCAACGTTGAATGGGCTGTAAGGCTTAAAGGTGCGCATGCGCTTAGGTACAGGTCTCTTCAAGTGATGCTAACTAGTGGCAACCCATATACCATCACCGTGATACCTTAGTATTTTAAGAAAAAGTAATAAAACCCAGAATATGCTTATAAACAACCCCTACTACAGCCCCTATAAACAGAAGTATCTTTGTTTAGTTAGGATTGGGGCGGTGCATTCTTAAGCAGGTTTATGTTGGAAGTACTGTAAGTCCCACTGTTTTCAATGGTGCTTATTCCCAGGAAAACATAAATGGGTGGTAGCTTGTAACTGCACTTCTGTGCACAATAAGCTTAATTAAATACAGTGGATTTAGCTTTATGTACGCGTAGGATAACCTTGTGAATTATCTTAATAGAAAGCATTTAAGCCGAAATCCTAGATTTGAATTCTATTATTTAGATTTAACTGCATCGTTGGTCTGGGCGTAAAAGGACCACTTCCACTTATGTAATTCCATTGATGTCTATGGAACTACTCTTTACACGTTAGCCACTAACCCTTACCTAACCTGGTTTGTCTTAATTGATCTGAGAATGTAATAGTATACCCGTTTATTATAGTATTTCCGCAGGCTGTACAACCCTGAAAGTGAATCTGAACCCTGGAAGATAATTTCATTACACAACCACCCTTGAATAAATTAAGTGGGAGTACCTTATGTACCTTATATGCATATTTTAATCAGGTATACCACGGGTATGCATAATTACCGCCGTCTAATTGAATTTGACGCACCCAGCTATAGATGTGTGACATGTAAAAATATTTTGTCACTATATGGACATGAACTGCTTCCTAGAGATTCCAAATATTTTCATCGCTCCTCGTCATTCTGCGCTTGAAAGGGTCATGGCTTGGAGGAAAGAACCCCAACCCCCTCTTCCCTCCTCCCTCCCTCCCTCTCACTCACTCTCTCGCACACAGATCCCTCTGGTAAAAGTATTCATTAATATTCATAGTGTGGGCGATGGATCATTTATGCATCCTAACCGCGCCGCTACACACTTGTCCATTCTGAAGCGCACGAGTGGCACCGACCAATCAGAAGCTGAGAGAAAGCTGGACCAGAGTTCTATCGGGGAGGAGGAGGAGTGTGGACAAGATAAAGGAAGAAGGCAGGATGGACAAAAGCAGGAGGGGAAGGCAGGAGCGGGCATATGTCCGTCTTAAGCCCTACCAAACGGTTACATTTCTCACCCCTTGCCATTCAAAACTCATTTTCCAAGCTCCCCGCGCTTGGAGAGATACCAGCCGCTTTCTGAAGTTGCCAGGAGGCCGCCGCAAGTTTCCTGCAAGGGCTCCGGGGACACTTTCTGGGGAGCATTGCTGACGGGGGTGCCAACTTGAATAAAATATTATTGGGGGGGCAGGTAAGCCGCAGCCCACATAACTGATCACGGGATGCGGCGCATGTACACCATTTGAATGGCAATGCCCATCAACTTGGGGGGGACCCTCCAATAGTTTATTGGGGGGCCAAAGGGATATAGGCCCCTAGGAGTTGATTCCTATGATTGCTGACCAGTCTGACTGGGGAGAGGGCTGGCAAAGCGCAAGGGAGTGTGGGCGCCCGCGAATCCTCACATGCCGGACCACGCCTGCCACCTAGGTACACACCACACATTTAAAGCACATGACTTCCGCAAAAGAATCCCGGGAACTGTAGTTTGCTAAGGTTGTTGGGAATTGTAGTTCTGTGAGGAGTAAGCTGTTGTTCTCAGAATTCTCTGCGGGAAATCGGGTGCTTTAAATGGATGGTGCGTAAGGATGGAGAAGTTTTCGCTGATCTGCAGCTTGTGGGGGTGAATCTCTTGCGTTTCGGAGCCTTTCGGTGCTTTCATAATAAACTGTCTGGACAGGAAAGCAGGTCCATTCGTGTGACATTATTTTAGCCTCATCCCCGGACATTTACAATGGTGGGGAGGGGGAGAATAGTAATGGCCTTGCAAGCCTGAGATAAATGTGGATGAAGCTCTCGGAAGATTCCCAAGAGTTTGACGATGACGCCCCCTCTCCTGCAGACTCAAATCTTCCTTGAGGTTTATCCTGCTCTACCCTATCCCCACTTTATTTCCTCTTTTCTTACCCTCTTCCATTTATAGATAATAAGTTGTATGGGCAGGGAAGTAAGGATGCCACTGGTCAGCCCCTAGCAGCACCACGGTTTATCTTCCCCCTGCTTAATATTTGAGAGGCAGTATTAGGGTGTGGTAGTCAACACACATTTCCTTGAGGTTAGGAGCTGGAAATGGCAGGTGCGCGCGAGGCAGAGATGGAGATGAAGGGAAGGCGAGACGGGAGACTGTTTGTGTTTCCAAGGCGCCGCCCCCCTCCCAGGCTGCCGTAATTATCTTGCTGAAATATTCTCCAGTGGCCAAAAGTTGCAAAATAAATCGACCTCTCCGCGCTGGTTCCAGAGGTCTGTAGCCATCATCCTTTTTTCAATACATTTTAAACAAGAGGCTCTAGCGAGCGACTCCGATTCAATACACATAATCAGTTTGGAAGTCTTATTTCCATTTGAAAACAGGCCTATTTGCAATCATGAGAGCCGGACACGCTGAAAGATACAGAATAACGTGCCCGGGAGAGGGGAAGGTGGGTGGGTGGGTGGGTGGGAGAGAGAGAGAGAGAGAGAGAGAGACAGAGAGACAGAGAGGAAGAACAGTCAGGCAAGCACTGAAGATTTTCTGCCCCTTCCCAATCCTTATTTATTTATTTAAAACACGAGGCTGTAGCCATGAGTCTTTTTATGAATTCACTTGGAAAATACAACTTAATTGCTTTCTCCACCGCCACCCCAAACCAGGACCAAAGCAAAACAAGCTGTGTAATCCACAGCCAGGAATACCTCCCGTCTCCCCAAATGGTGATTGGGAAAGTATGTTGATTGTTCTGCTAGCCTCTTAGGGTTAACAGGCATTTAATCAAGAGAAAGTACAACACGGGGAAATGGTTCGGGGCAAAATGCTAACTTGGTTCGTAATAACGCGTTGTCCTTGAATACTGCGACTGAACGGAAGTTTGCAAGGGGTGAGGAAGGACTGGGGTGTGTGGGAAATGATCGCCTTTGTGTCAATATGGCCGAAAAGCCATCTGCAGAACTAGTAGGTCGTCCTCCACCTGGATGCGGTGTTAGAATAATAGAATCATGGAGTTGGAAGAGACGCTGAGGGTCATCTAGCCCAACCCCCTTGCAAAATGCAACACTATGCAGCTGTTCCATAGGGAGTTCGAACCTGCCACCTTGGCGTCATCAGCACCACGCTTTAACCAACAGAATTGTTCTTTCCCTTTTTGCACCTTGACCCTACAGAGATTTCCTTTTGCAAAGAAGTTCGGCTGAAATCAAGGGTGGAAAGGAATATGTTTAGGAGGGTTTTGTTGGCTGAGTGTGCGTGAGAGGATGGGGAGAGGGAAAATGGGAGTGCGCACACTTGCGAGTGCGTCGAGATGTGCGCTGGGTAACTCTCCGAGCTTGGTGGAGCGAAGATGACGCCAGAAAGGGCAGGATTCCTTGAATGGATATGATATGTCTGCCAAATGGTGCTTCACAAACTCATTCAGCCTAGAGGCGATACTGCAAGGCTTTATATGGGAAAGAGGGAAAGGGGGTGGGAGGAAGGAAGGAAGGAAGGAAGGAAGGAAGGAAGGAAGGAAGGAAGGAAGGAAGGAAGGAAGGAAGGAAGGAAGGAAAGAAAGAAAGAAAGAAAGAAAGAAAGAAAGAAAGAAAGAAAGAAAGAAAGAAAAAAAATGCTGCTGCAACCAGGTCACTTTTTGCTATCTTAAATAATTATGACCATGATAATAGCGAAAACGGGGGTGACACTTCAGACGGAAAGAGATGTCTCTCATAACGGAGTCCATGGGACGATGTTGCTCAGATTCAAGCGGGAGGATCCGACTGCTGTACCTGAGATCTTTTCTAACCGAGGCACTGAGAAGGACGGGCGCTGCGGGTGTGTGTCTTACCCATGCCAAACACTCCCACTGCAGGGCTCTAGCCTGCCCCCAGCTGTTCTTCTAAGCGCCAAGTAATATTGCACGACGGTAGCGATCAGATTTAAGACGCGCGTGACAGACTCCTCTTGCCACAGCTTTCCATTTGGGACAAGCAAGAGACGGTAGTCTCTTCAAGGCCCTGCCTGCTTCTGGGCCATCCCACGAGGCACCGTCTTCGGAGCCACTTCCTTGGCTGTGTTGGTAGAAAGGAACCCCCCCTCCCGCTTTGCCAGTCAAGTGCCAGCAGCTAAGTGAAAGCTAAGAGGCCCACACCGCTCCTTAATAATCATTATGATCGCTGTTTATGAAGAAGAAGGTGGAAAGAAGTTGAGGACTGGCAAGACAAGAACCACGGCGACCTGGGGGTGGGGGGCTTCCGCAGCCATTGAAAACAATGGGAGATTCGCCGTTGGCTTGAACGGGTTGCGGTTTGCAGGTGCAAACGCTATCGCTGATTTCAGGCTTTTGAGAAGGCGCCTGTATTTTCAGGATGCCTGTCCCGCTTCCTCGCCATCTTCCCGGTTCATGTCAGTGCCAGATGAGAGGCCTTGACTGCAAAGGGAGCTGATCGCAGCTCTTTTACTAACCGCTTCCGGTTGCTTCCTCTTTATCTTTTGCTCGATGTTCCTAAATGGAAAGGAATCGGAGGCTCCCTGGATCCTCGTCCTCCCCACAAATTGAGAGTTGGGTTCTCGGATTCCTATTTTCCTACATAGCCTCCCAAGTTAAGGCCTGCTTTCTTTCCACTTATTTATTTGTTTATTTCTCTCCTTTTTTTGGGGGGGGGTGTGTATAAACCATTTAATCAAAAATCAGATCTGAGATCTTATGATGGAAGGCGGTATATAAATCTAATAAATAAAAATTATTATTATTTAAAAAGGAAAGCGCATCTCAAAGCTACGTTGTGGGTAAACTAATTTTCAATAAAACAGCACATCTTAAAAACGAGTATACATAGCTAAATTATCTTTCCTGCACGGTCCAGCGAGGAAGCTGTTCTGGGAAGCCCCAATCGAAGGGACTAGGAGGTGGCGCAACGACGCTTGGACAGCAGACTGTATGGGAAGGGGAAACCTTCCTTTTCTTACAGCCAGATTCATCCCTCCCCCTAAATGTAATCCTGAAGCAGCTTTACACTAAGCCAGGTGGTTGAGATGCTCGGTACAGTTTTTCTTTGGCCCGGAGCTGCTCTTCAAGGTCCCAAACCTGAGAAAATTTTCAACTGGAGATGCCAGGTTTTGAATCTGGGACCTTGGCTTCTGCATTGTAAGAACCAATCCCTAGGGACCGAGGTCCCTTCGGCCCTCAATAAAATATTTGAGGGGGCTGCCTTCGAAAAAGCTGAGGGGAATTCCCATTCAAATAGTGTGTGTGTGTGTGTGTGTGTGTGTGTGTGTGTGTGTGTGTGATATGCCACGTGACTGAATATGTGGGGTGGGGCTTACCTGCCCCCCCCGTATTTTATTCAAATTGTCACCCGTGGTTGGAACCATTGGTCTGAAATGTGTACTAGGCACATAATGAACCAGGAGTCTCCTGCCATAAAGAGTGTTTTAAGGAAGGAACATCCCATGAATGAAGTGATCGGTTTGTGGTTAGGACCATAGGAGCCAACTCCTAGAGGCTTCGGGGGATTCGGCCCCACAATTAAATATCTAAGGGGGACACCCCCCCCACAAGTTGATGGGCATTCCCATTCAAATAGTGCGTGTACACTGCGTTATGCGATCAATTAATAGGGGCGGGGCTTACGTGGACCCCCACAATATTTTATTCAAGTTGGCGCTCCTGATAAGGAGTGTTTAACACACGTATGTTGACACACGTATGTATGGAACAATTTCAAAAACATAGAATAACTTTAGACTCGAACACTGATGCCTTTGTTTGAGTTTCTAAGGTGTTCTACCTGAAAGGTGGACCGTCAGAAGCACATTCTTATCAATAAAATAAAAGACACTGAAATAAAACAAGGAGCTCATTTACCCAATGGCTCAGTTGGTTAGAGCATGGTGTTGACAACACCAGTGTCGCATGTTCTGCATTGCACGGAGTTAGCATAGATGATCCTCAGGGTCCCTTCCAACTTCTACGAGTCTATACTTAATCTGAAGGATTGGCTCCGCTCAGCGAAATATGTCCCACCTGGGGCTCTGGCGATCCTCCAAAGGGTATGAAACTCTGTGCAAGCCCTGCGTCAACTTGAGAAGGAAATACTGAACTCAATGCTGCTTACTTCTGAATACACACGTATAGGATTGAACGGTAGAAGCGCATTCCTGTAAAAAGGTAAAGGACCCCTGGACGGTCAAGTCCAGTCAAAGGCGACTATGAGGCGCGGCGCTCATCTCGCTTTCAGGCCGAGAGAGCTGGCGTTTGTTCACAGACAGCCTTCCAAGTCACGTAGCCAGCATGACTAAACCGCTTCTGGTGCAACATGCCTGCTCAAGGGTAGGCACAGAAGCCAATGGGACTTACTCCTAGGCAAAGGTGCGGGAGAATGCAGCCTAAATCACCAGCGACAAAGACATTTCCACAGGGAATCCCTGGAGTGGAAAGCCCTGCTAAAATTCCTTTTTTAAATAAATGTAACCGATTAACGTTTCGTATCCTAATTTGATGGCCGAGGCAATTGCTGACCTGAACAACCACGCGAAGCCAACGATGCGCCTCTTTTAGACATTTGGTCAGTTCTCTAGCAGCTGGACCGGCATTCCAGTTAACTTGAACCTTGGATACTTTAAAACGGTTTTCCCAGTTAAGTTCAATAAAGGCTAAATTATCTTTAACCGAGGAACTTCGAATTAAGGTGGGATGGAACTCCTGGCCTGGCCAATGGCAGGTGGGCGAGTGGGTGGGAATGACCCCATAGTCAAGCGCATGATGTTAATAGCTCCATAAGGACAGCACTCCGATGCTTCCCATACTCAGTCAGTTCCAGGGATGCTTGTCCACAGGAATATATTTTTTGGTTGCATTTAAATGGAACAAAATTCTGCTAGCACTTCTGGAAAGCTTCCCAAGTAAAAGTGCGCATGTGCACTTAGAGAAGAAATAACGCAAAACAAGACGACGTTGGCTTGACTTACAGCTTCAGTTGTTGTCAGCTCACTTTCTAGAAGTCCGATCCAGCCCAAGCGAAACCCTTGTAGGTTGGCCTGATGTGAGATTGTGTTTTTTGCAGATATATCTGGAAATTTGATTGTATTATTCAATAACGTTATATTTTTTATATATAAAAAGGTTGCCCTGATGTGAATGGGAAAGATCTGACTCTCCTGACTTTCCTAGGACTTAAACACAGGCTTTGCTTCAGCTGGACTGTGCCCCACTGGGATGCTGAAACCCACGAGATTTACTTCGAATTAAGCACGTTTAGGAATCATAGAATCGTAGACACATAAAATTGTAGATTTATAAGGGACTCCGAGAGTCATCTAGTCTAATCCCCTGCGACGCAGGTTTCCAGCCCACAGCCATTCCTGGATGGGGTGTAAAATGCAACCACAGGAGCCAACTGCTAGGGGCCGAGGTCCCTTCGCTGCCTCCCCAAAAATATTTGAGGGTCCAGACCCTCAAAGTTGCTGAGTATTGTCATTCAAATGGTGTGCGCGCGCCAAATCATGTGACCGCTTATGGGATGGGGGCTTACCTGCTCCCCCATGTGTTATCCAGGTGGGCACCCCTGAATGCAATGGAGCCAGAGGTGGGGATTATTTGTTGGTGCTACTCAGCGCAAGTGAATAAACTTCAGGATGCTCTCATATATTGGGAACCTGGTGTGTGTGAAAAAAAGGCAGGGAAGCAGAGCATATATGTAGAACATCTGGTGGCTGCTTGCGGGCTTCCCACAGGTTTCTGGTTAGCCGCTGTGAGAACAAGAGGCTGGAGTCTGTGGGCCAGTGGCCGGATTCAGCAGGTTCTGCTTATGTACCGATGCAAGTCGAAAACGCCGAGCTAAAGAGCAGGGCCTAAAGGCTACTGTCAGCATTCTCTGGTCTCGGTCTACGAAGTGGAGAACCGCTGTCAAAACTTATTGAACATCAGTCCTAGAGGTACGACTCAGTGACACCGTTTGGCTTGGTTCTTAGGTTAAGGAAACCGGTGAAAAGTTGGGGAGAGGACACACACACACGAAGTCTGATGTTCGTAGCTTCCCTGTCTTGCTCCTTCGGAAGAGTGGGAATGCTGCGATCTGCACCTCATCCAAGCCAATGCGAAACTTGCAGCCCTCGGCCGAGGTCTGAATCATACCACTTCTGGGGAAAGGACAGGAGCTCAGTAGTACTGAATGTGCCATAGGTCAGAAGGTCCCAGGTTCAGCTCTCAGGATCTCCAGGTAGGGATGGGATTCGGGAAAGACCCTCGCCTGAACTCCTGAAGAAGAGGCTCTGCCAGTCAGTGTACTGTAGCTAGATGGACCAATGCCTATCCAAGGCAGCAGTCTACGCTCCCAATATTTTCTCCCGCCCTTCCTGGCCAGGACTTGGAGATGGACTGGGGCGTGCCTGCTGCCTGAATGACAGCGCACACTCATTTGCCAGTTGACAGGGGCCACAATCAGATCCTTTCCGAGACATTCAGAAATAAGGAAGCATGAAATATATTCGGAGTCCTGCAGTGATTTCATGCTCTTTATTGCAGCTTGTAAAACAGTGATTGAATTGCCCCCCAAACCTCAGGCTTTTATATACATTATTTACACAATGAGTCCCGTCTGATTGGCTGATTCTGCTTCCCTCCTGGAGCCTGATTGGTCTTCTCCTGCAAGCCAATCAGTTGTTGCATTCTAGGATCCTACTTGCCTGTTGTTCTAGGATCCAAGGTTAGTACATGACAGCTCTGTTAAAGGGACGCTTTTCATTTGGTATCGTTAAGATCCCCCACTGTTTCCTTCAAAGGGACAGAGGAGAGGAGGCAGGTACCTCTCGGGAAATGAAAAAGATGCAAGCGCCTTGGGCTTCGCAGAGCAAATCCGAGAAGCACCCGAGGAGAGTCTCTGGCAGATCAGGCCCTCCTCCTGCTGGTCAAATTTAGGCCCCTTGGATAGCCAGCAACCGGAGGTCAAGGGAGACTGAATTCCATTTTGCTGTTAGGATTAATTCATTTTATCCATCGTTTGTTACATGGGGGAAAAAAGTTTTAAAGCGATGGACTACTACTTTAAAATGCAAAGATGCCACAAAAGAGCCGAAAGTAATAAAGCCACACATGGTATGCGCACCCACCAGCAACTAATAGCAGGGAAGATATCCTTCGCTACCCAACTAAAATAGGGACACTATTATGTTTAGTTAGTAGATACACTTTTTACGGTGTCGAATTGAAATGGTGCGTTGATTGCTAGAGTTTAAAGGGACCTCTTGTTCGCTTGGTATGCTGCCCATCACCACGGTGGCATCCAAACAGTCCGTTCAGGACAAGGGCACCAAACCTTTGAAGACAACCCATAACCCATCACTGGGAAGATCCAAAACCGGCCGCTCGGGAGTCAGTTCCCTCGGGTTCAGAAGTTCCAAATCCAGAATAAGTTCTGAAGAGAAAAGGAGTTGAGCAGAGCTCTTCATCCAGATTCCCTTCCTTGGTGTCACAATGGAACTTGCAGCCAAACCATTTGTAGCCAACCGTTGCTCTCAAGGAAGGAGTCAAACCGGATTTGACCAGGGAGGGCCAGAGCTCTTGACAGTAAGAGAATGGCATTCCTACGTACCTCCATCAATGGATATTTCTATTGCAAACCCAAGAGAAAGCCCAGATCAGATACACATGGAAATGGAAAACTGACCTCAGATAGAACGCGACAAGCTGGATTCCCTCCCCCTTTATACCCAGCATTAAGCAGAATTCACACGTGACGCATTTCCTACGTTAAACTTTGGCATGCAGCTCTGCAAAATATTAAGCTGTGGCCGTGCAAGTTCTCTCTTTTTCTGTGGAGGTTTGTTTTTAGCTGCCTTCTGGTTTTAAAATGTTCTGAGGCATTTGCTCCACTTACACTAGGACCCGAAACAGGTTTCCGCCGAAGTGAGTCCTATTCACCTGAGTGGAGCTTCTTTCTGAATAAGACGGCTTAGCAAGTAGTGCTTTATTTGTGGCAGGTTGGGATTTTGGCGTTCCACAAACTAGGATTTAGCTCCGTGTAAATCCATTTAACACTGAGCGAAATGAGAAGGTAATCGAGGAGGGGAAACCCTTCTCCCTCCTCCCTTTCGTAACCGGATGCCCACCTTTTAATACGCTGCTTTCGGTTTCTAGGTTCTCAAATCTCAAATCGCTGTTCCAACAGTACTTCCGATATCTTCTCGCTGGCCAATGGTCCTCCGAATTAAGGCAACCGCAGAGTAGGCGGTCTAGAATGCGGTGCCAAATTTACTTGGAAGCCATTCCTGTTGAATCCAGTGGGGCTTCTCTCCACGAAAAATATATTTAGGAGTGGGGTCTTCTTGGAGCCAGTGTCAGTTTACGCAAAAGTAAGCGCGGCTAGGATCGCAGCCTCGATCAACGTTTAGGATGCGTGCTGCTTCTAAGCATAGAAATGTCCCCTTAGCGTCGGTGGCACTTACTTCCGCGTAAAATGCATAGGATCGCGGAACTGATTTGTTAACACAAGCCAAAAAGTTCTTAAAGTGATCCAATCCTTTTGGGGGTGGCATGGAAGTCAAATTTGTCCCAGGACGCGATCTTTGGTACGTTTATGTGGAAGTTAAAGTCAGAGAAATTAATGTGAATCATTCCTATTTGTTTTTAACGTTTGGCTGTTACTCTTAACCACATTTAATAGGAAGGAGCTCTGCTGAAACCAATGGGACTTGCTTTCCGCCTAAAGTTGGCAAGGATCGGGTACTATCACTCCCCTTTTTTGTTTTCCACGTATTCGAAAGGATTATTCTTTTGTCCAATGAATACAAACTAAATTATCAAAGCACGTTGAGGGATAAAATGAGAAGATAATCATTAGGGGTTTGTCCAATATTTCACACGGAAAAAAACACACCCACCATCCTTCAGGCTACCTTTTTACATGTACTTGTCCTTAACCTTTAAAAGCAACGGCTGTAAATACAAGATCTGTACTTTCTCTAATAGATTTTCCTAGGAGCTGGTGACAGAGAACTGATTTCTTTTCTATTAGGCTTTAGCACATCTTTGTTGAAGGCCCCGCAGAATGACCACGGATTAGAATTCGATTTGCATCTCTTAGGCTCCCTGTGTGGTCTTTGTAAGGAGCTTGTAACTGTTAAAATGACTTGTTAGGAAGCGTGTGGGCTCTCATCCCTCTGCTTTTGACAGAATGATTGGGAAATTCAGTTCGCCCCTATAGGATTTAGCCTGCGGATTCCACCTGAACCTTAAGCAATTAGACCCTAATCTCAGCGCAATCATATGGGAGTTAGGATTTCTTGTACTTTGTTTACTCCAGGGTTCTTATATAGAAAAAGCACCTCGATTATTTTAAACGAACTTTGTAATAATATTGTCCCAAATGTTACAGAAATGCACCCAGCTTGGAAAGCTGCACTGATAACCTAGCAGCAGCCAAGGCTTTACTTGAAGTTAAGAATGTTATAATAAACTTCAGTCAGAGAACATGCATGGGAGTTATGAAAGATGTTATCCTACCTTCACTGAAAATCTCGGATGCAACAATGTTTGTAAACTGACTTCTGAATCAACCTGTAGGGCAAGCAGAATCACTGAATTCAAGAGGATTTACTTTCAAGTAAACCTGTACTTAGGACAAGAGTGCTAACAGCATTCTGGAAACAGGATAGATGAAACTCTGAATTTTCATTTCTGTTTAAACACACACACCCAATTTATTTTATTATTACCAGGTTAGTTTCTCCCAATCTGCTCTGCAAAAACTGTAAATGCACTCAGAAAAACACCCCAAACCTAATTTATATTAGGGCATGAGAAGAACCAGGATTTAACAAACAAAACTAATCAAAGTTTGAGCCCAGGCTAGGGAAAATGTCTGTCTGTAAATAACTAAATGTTCCACTGAGCAAATTAATCTGAGCTGGATACATATGTGATCTCAGAAAAATAAGCATTTCCTAATGAAAAGTCTTTTCAGGCTTTTAATATATCTTTCCTTCTCAATATCACAAATGCACAGTGGTCAATTGTGATCCTAGCCCCCAAACATAGCATTGCTGTCATGGAGATATCATATTTCTCCAGAACTCAAACCACAGTATTTTATTACAGTGGGGGAAAACAAGCCGGTGGGGAGGAGGAACTTTGCTTGTGCAAATGCCACAGCCACTTTTGGAACAGGACCTGTGACATCATTGGTGTTGAGTGACACATCTCCCCTCTCCTCCCATCTCCTGCCCACTCCACTTTCTGACCATTTAAAAGTTTCATTTTAATGATTCCGCCCCCCCTTTCTTTAGAGGTCGAGCACTATACCATTCAACTGCAAGATCATTCATGCAGCTCTTTTAAAATATGGCATGCACCGCAAGGCTACCCCTTCTCCCCCTGCAAAAACACTTTGTCATTTCAAGAAATGTGTTAGTGTTTTATGGTCTGTATTCCACATCTCCAGAGCTGAAATACATGGGTACCTCTGCCCTCCCCCTCCCCGCCTGGTTTCCAAGTTCTGAACACAACAGCAAAATTGTCAACCCTGCAGCATGATCCCTCTAGAGTACTGGGACCAAATTATTTATTATTACCTCTGGGTTGCCTGCTGCAAGACCGCAAATATTTTATACACAGTAGGTGGACGTGCACAGCTTGGTGCTGTGATGACACACCACTTACTCAGAAGAGTTTAGATCTGGAGGTAACTTGGGGGGAAGATGAGGAAGAGAGAAGAAGCCCAGTGGAGGACTTCTACAGCTGCTTCAGGTCCTAACCTACTCACAGCTGTCAGCATTAGCATTCAGTGACCATTGAACGTGCTCAGCCATCATTGGGCTGTTTAGGGCAGGCATAGGCAAACTTGGCCCTCCAGATGTTTTGGGGCTACAACTCCCATCATCCCTAGCTAACAGGACCAGTGGTCAGGGATGATGGGAGTTGTAGTCCCAAAACACCTGGAGGGCCAAGTTTGCCTATGCCTGGTTTAGGGAGTTTCCCTCCCTTAGAATATTCCCTCCCCAAATGCTCCATCTCCTAAGCCTGTTACTACCCCCTCTCTCTTGTGTTCATGCACGTGTGGTGCTACTTGGCCACATAAGCAACTGCACTCATTTTGTGTAATTTATTAAAAAAACAAATCTACCTCTTAAGCATAACCTCTAAGTGGCTTGCTAGAAATATTGAAATTACTACTAAACTAGGCTTCCTCAACCTCGGCTTCCAGATGTTTTTGGCCTATAACTCCCATGATCCCTAGCTGGCAGGACCCCTAGCTAGCAGCGATGATGGGAATTGTAGTCTCAAAACATCTGGAGGGCCAAGGTTGAGGTAAAGGTAAAGGAGCCCCTGAGCATTAGGTCCAATCATGACTGACTCTGGGGTTGTGGTGCTCATCTCGCTTTATTGGCCGAGGGAGCCGGTGTACAGCTTCTGGGTCATGTGGCCAGCATGACTAAGCCGCTTCTGGCGAACCAGAGCAGCGCACGGAAACATCGTTTACCTTCCCACCGGAGCATACCTATTTATCTACTTGCACTTTGGCATGCTTTCAAACTGCTAGGTTGGCAGGAGCAGGGACCGAGCAACGGGAGCTCACCCCATTGCAGGGATTCGAACCACCGACCTTCTGATTGGCAAATCCTAGGCTCTGTGGTTTAACCCACAGCACCACCCATGTCCCTTAGGTTCCAGGTTGAGGAAGCCTGTACTAAACGGTTAAAAACCAATTAACAACATTTAAAGATCATTAACAGCAAAGGAGATTTGAAAATGTCAGCACCTGCATGTCTGGATAAGCTTGCCTAAGCAAAAATGTCTTAAGCTGGCACTGAAAGGAGTACAGTGAAAGTGCCTGCCTGATATTAACAGGCGGCGAGTTCCGAAGTGTAACAATGCTACCACACTAAAATACTGATTTCTTATAGCTGTGGAATGCATATTATGTGGCACAGGTAACAATATAGTGGTACCTCGGGTTAAGAACTTAATTCGTTCTGGAGGTCCATTCTTACCCTGAAACTGTTCTTAACCTGAGGTACCACTTTAGCTAATGGGGCCTCCCACTGCTGCCGCACCACCAGAGCATGATTTCTGTTCTCATCCTGAAGCAAAGTTCTTAATCCGAAGTACTAATTCTGGGTTAGCGGAGTCTGTAACCTGAAGCGTCTGTAACCCGAAGTACCACTGTACTTCTGCAGATCAAAGCAGTTGAGTGGGCACATATGGGAAGACGCAATCCCGTAAGTAAACTGGTCTCATGCCCTTGTGGGCATAATGGAACTCTTAGACACCCCCAGTGGAACCACCAAGGTCCCGTGCCCTTCCTATTTATTTTTTAATTATTATTTTAAATGAGTTTATTTGGCTTTTTGGGTCGTTTGATAGGGGTTGCCTGTTTCTGGGAGAGCGTTTCTTTTAATTTTTAAGGTCTGTGCTCCATCTAGCTGTAAACAGCTGTGATACAAAATCAAACAAAAATTAAACATCAAGAAGAACTTTCTGACAGTAAGAGCTGTTCAACAGTGGAACGGACTCCCTCAGGAGGTTGTGGCCTCTCCTTCCTTGGAGGTTGTTAAGCAGAGGCTGGATGGCCATCTCTCGTGGATGCTTTAGTGGAGATTCCTGCATTGCAGGGGCTTGGTTGAGATGACCCTCAGGGTCCCTTTCAACTCTGCAATTCTATGCTTCTGTAGGAGGAAAGGATATAACACAGCATTACAGTAGTGAATGAACCTCTTGGTTGACCAGTCTCAACCAGTGGGATTCAGAGCACAAAATAAGACACAAGCTTGTTTACAGGTGTGATGCATCATATACATGGTTTCTCTAGCTGGTTCCAGACATTGGGAAGGGCTTTTGACCTCCATGTCCAAAGATAGGCAACAACAAAATCAACCTGGAATATATGTAAGTGCACATGACAAGTCAAAGGGAACATCACAGGAGAGAGAATAAAAGTCCTTCAGGAGAAGTAATAGAGACAGAGCTGGGGAAAATAAAGATGGATGGGATCAGAGGTGGCCTACAGCCATTTTAAATGGATAGCATTATCACACTGCTGGTGACAGCAGTTGACACTGTTTGTTTAGATTTACTTGGTTACAGACTAACTGTAAGTGGAGAATGGGAAGCAGAGTCATTGCACAGGAGGTGACAGATCAGATGTGCTACTCTCATTCTTCACCAACATGATGGACCTGGGTCACTGACTCTATGTATCAAGCTTTTATTTTATGACGGTTACCTCTCCCACTATCCTAAAAGCTTCTACTCTCTTTCACGTCATGTGGCCTTATGATCTGAAGGCAGAAGAGCTCCACAAACTATATACACCTTTCCCATGCAACTTTAGGCAATTAACTACTGGAATGAATGCATCATTCTTGGAAGCATGGACTGTCATATTGTTAATCTGTTTGCTGGCTGAAAAAGCGGCTTTTGTCTTTTAACCGTTGCATGCTATTAAAAGATTGTAAATTTAGTAAAACGTTTTGTATTTTTCCATTGTAAAAAAAAAAGATTGAGAAATGGCATCCAAAAAGGGATCAGTAATGTGACATTTTTCTCCAAGCAGAAGGAGCTGGAGAAAAAGTGTAGCAGAACCAACTTGTGTTGAAACTTTACATAGGTACTGACATGTACTTTCTGGGAACATTTATATCCTGTCTTTCCATTCAGTGTTATTGTTTCTGTACTTCCTTGGGTTCTGTATAAGCCAAACAATTTGGGTTTAAAACATTCCCATAGGGAATCCTGAGTGGGCTGAATTTTCTTTCTTTCTTTCATTTTTATCCCTCTTTGTATATTTTTATTTGACTCATAATTTTTTTATCAAACTGTACTATAAGGACAGAGGCATGTTGTTGTGACAACAGAGGACTTATTATCAAGGCTGATTAATGTAATTGTACAGTTATAGGTAAGACCAAGATTACAGATAAATGCTGGGCTGAAGCAGGACCAAAGTTGAGGTCACGGAGTCTGATTTGGATGAGAGATGAGATAAAAACATGGCCAGCTCAAAACACAGTGCATGGCTAGGAGCCAAAAGTGAGTAGCCAATTGAGAACAAGACTAATTACAACTCATTATGTGTAAGCGGAAGTATTTTCGAGGAACCAAATTAGTTGAGCCATAATGTCAGAAAACATTAGCTCTGAATATACCTTGAATACTAGTTGCTGGGAATCACATGAGGGCAGAGTGGATGTTACGCTCATGTCCTGATTGTGGGCTTCCCATTGGCATCTGTTCAGCCATCGTGGGAATAGGATGCTGGACTAGAAAGACTTTTGGCTGATCCATCGGAGATCTTCTTATTAAAGAACCAGACCTGTTCATATCTAGATCAGCCCAGATGCTCCCATCCACATTTCCATGTACTATTATCACATAAAGGTGGTTTAAGTCATAAGTAAGGCATGAATTGGTTTAGGGCAGTAAAGTGAGAAGAGGTTGTGGGCAAAGTCAACAAAAGCATAAGCAGAAAATGGACTGTACCTAAGCCTATTTTGGGATGTGGGTGGCGCTGTGGGTTAAACCACAGAGCCTGGGACTTGGCGATCAGAAGGTCGGCAGTTCGAATCCCTGCGACGGGGTGAGCTCCTGTTTCTCGGTCCCTGCTCCTGCCAACCTAGCAGTTTGAAAGCACGTCAAAGTGCAAGTAGATAAATAGGTACCGCTCTGGCGGGAAGGTAAACGGCGTTTCTGTGTGCTGCTCTGGTTCGCCAGAAGTGGCTTAGTCATGCTGGCCACATGACCCGGAAGCTGTATGCCGGCTCCCTCAACCAGTAAAGTGAGATGAGCGCTACAACCCCAGAGTCGGTCACAACTGGACCTAATGGTCAGGGGTCCCTTTACCTTTACCTTTTAAGCCTAATTTACAAGCTATTGTGTCGAGTTGTTCTGCTGTGTGGGTGCCTTGGGCTCTGTGCTGCCTATACTCCCAGATACAAATGGAGTGCAAAACAGCCAGACAAACACAACCTGCTAATGCAAAGAGATATTCTGCAGCTGCAGATTTGGCTGATCTGGTCAACATGGCTGCACATGGATGTTTGGGAAAGAAAATTAGTCCAACTTCATGGAATACAACTCTAACTTTTATTGATAGTATCTGCCCTCCGTAAAATTCAGTATCTATATACTTAAAATAAACACTAACTGTCCGAACTCTAGTACAAAGGCTGCTAACAACACACACATTTGTGCATCTCTACCTACAGAGTCCCCTCCCTCTTCTGAAATTAGAATAGGTTGTGGTGCCCAGAACAGTTTCTCAGATTCACATAATGGGCCCATGGGCCTCCAAAAGTTGGCAACCTGTGTTTTTCATGCATCATCAACAGTTCTGCAACAAGATAAATTATTAAGCCAATTAAATATATTACAGTATGGGCTATACTTTCCCAGAAGGCCCTGTAACATTCCAAGACTTAGGCTGTGATTCTATCCATGCTTCTTCCTAGAGTAAACTCATTGAACTTAATAGAACTTACTTCTGAGTAGGATTTTTCATGTTTTATAAGCAGACATCTGATTTTATAATACATTCGATATGTGCTGCTAGGTCAGCAGACAAGTGTAGGAGGCACAGGACAGGGCATGTGGCTCATACAACTCTCTCCTCCAACACTTTGCTGCCACTCTTCAGCATTTGCCACCAGAGGCAACTGCCTCACTTGGTCTTACTTTAGGACCAGCCCCACAGTAATGCATACTTTTGGTGTGTATAACTCATGAGTATCCAAGGCCAAGTGGGTCCCACCAAAGGTGTCTTTTCCAAAACCTGCCCCTAAAACAACAGCAACAACCCTGGAGGCAGCACTGTCCTCGATTCTTACTGTCTCATCCTTTTGCTCCTGCAGACAGGACACTTTCTAGACCTGTGGATAGTGGAGCTTTAGGCATGTCAATGCGCAGAATTGCACACGGATCGCTGGATCTTGGGAATCTTTGTCTGTGCCTTTTCAAGGGCTGTTAGCTGTTTCTGAAGGTTAAAATTGTGAGGCATTTTTTCTGGTCTGATTTAAGAAATGAACTGACAGAATGGAGACCCAGAAAACTTACAGACAGTAGTTCTAGAAATAACATTAAAAGGAAAGGAGGTGAACACATCAAATTGCATTTCTCAATGGGACATTAGTTAAGTCATAAAAATGCAGCTGTCTTACCATATACAAGGAACTGGAAGTTTTATTCAGGCAACGAAGAGATTTTCTAAGTCCCAGAACCAGAATACTATTAGCCGTTCACCCATTTTCAGTATTGTGACTTCTGGATATATTGTTAAATGACATATGGAAATGGTGATTTTAATTTTCTTGAGGGATAGCAAAGCTAGCCTGAAGTCATTTAATATGCTTGATTAGCAAGTTGTGTTGCCCTATCTATAGCTGGTAAAAATATGTTTCATTTTCAGCTTATAAAGAGTTGCAATTTAATTATCAACTTGCATAACCTTTCACCAACAAAATTTGTTTCAGCGAAAGATATCACTTTACCTATTTTGTACCAAATATTTCGGAATAGCAAAACATCTGTCTGTATCAAATGTTGGGGAGAATGATTAGAGTTGTCAGTTGATGACATTTGCAGTTAAATCAACTACCGTATTTTTTGCACCATAACACTCACTTTTTTCCTCCTAGAAAGTAAGGAGAAATGTCTGTGCGTGTTATGGAGGGAATGCCTATGGGTGGCATGCCTACGGATTTTCCTCCTCTAAAAACTATGCACGTGTTATGGTCGGGTGCGTGTTATAGAGCGAAAAATACGGTACTTACCTTCTAACCAATTCATATTTTTACCAAAACCTCAATACAGATATCTTCCTTGAGATGTTGAAAGATGTGTATGATAACTTGCAGCTTAATGAATAAAAGCTCCCATTTGTTTTTGGATAGAAAAGTTCTCTTTAATATGTTCATTTTCATTCACACTTTCTTAGGAGTAAGACCCACTGAATTCCCAGGAACTAATTACTTTGTAAACATCTATCAGATAGAGCTGCACAGCTTTAGTTGATCAGTCTATTGATTGAACTGATTAAACTTTGTAATCATCCAAATTATATATTTTTCACTCAGTCCACACTTGTAAAAAACAAAAACAAAAAACCTTTAATATAATTTTAACTTTCTGGTCCTGAACATAAAACATGGATGGAAATTCCATCAAAATCAACTGGACTCACTGCCTCGTAATCACCCTGATTTTAGGAAACTGTAGCACAGAAGAAGGCTACTGCTCTCAGGTACACAAAACAGGCTGATTGCACAGAATTAGAATGGGGAGATAGATATAGAGGGCTTCTCATGCATTAAACTACTGATAGATGCAGGTCTTTCCTCCCATTGAGCTCCATTTTGGTTGCACCCTACCACACCGGCTGCAGGCATAGAAACCAGTTTCCAAATGCTGACACATATTGCTACCCCTGCATTGGGGCATATATATCTCTGATAGGGTTGAAAACATGGGAAAGCACTGTAATATTTTGCAGATATAGCACGGAAACATTCTAAGGAGTCCAGCATCCTATACTTTTTGCTTCAAGGCTTTTCTTTGTTGTCTTAGGGCTGTGAAGGCCACATCTTCCATGCAAAAAACTGATTAGCAATACCGAAGTTCCCTTTACATTTCATGGAGTACGATGGATTTCTTCCTTATTTGTTCTTGCATGGATTTTCAGTCAATTTCTCGATTGCCTGATTAAGAAAGAGGAGAGTTCAATAAAAAAAATGGAACCATGTCTTGTAAAAACAATCAGTCAGTCAGTCAGTCAGTCAATCAATCAATCAATCAATCACCAATTATACTGGCTGTATCATTAATAAAGAAGAAGAATTAAACTAAGACTTGGAAGAACCGCTGCAGGCATTTTCCACTCTAGCTTGGGTGTGAGATTTCTAAACTTAATGTCTCTCTGACTTCAAATACACTCTAACCATGAGTTATTAAGATTGCCAGGAGGAGATTGCCTGGAATTTTGGGATCCCCCAAAAGTGGTTTTTAAAAAGGAAATTTCAATGGAAAGCCAGATAAAAAGGTATTGTGCAGTATGTCCCTGCTTAAAATGAGAACAAGGAATGGAGCATTGCAGTTAATTAGCTCTAGTCAGCGCTGGCTGCTCTGCAACATTTCTTACAGCCGTGTTCTATCTGAGCCTTAGAGTAAACATTTCCCACATGCTTGATGCAAAAAAAGGAAAAAAAAACCTGCCAGAAAATAAACATTTTAGCCATTCAAAATCTGGAAGCATCACAATGAATCTTTCCAATAACGAGTGAAAGGAGGTTTGAAACCCTTTGCTGAAGAACAGAATAAGCCGTTGACCATTCGTGATTGTGTTCTTATTTGCTTGGCATCTTATTCTATCCTTACAGGACAAACCACACATACCCTAGTTATACCCCAAAGCGGTTGGATTTACTTATGTTGATTTAGTCCCAATGAAATAAATGGAACAAAATCGGCTGAAATCCAAGTACTTCAGGATTAACCGGGCTGTGGATCAGGCTGCACATTATCTAGCTATATTTATTGTTTGAAAGTGGATCTTCAGTGAGCATTTTATTGTAATTGCATTGCTTTTTTATTTACAGGATAATTGTTTTTCTTTGCTATCAAGTCCTCATTTAAAATAGTCTAGTTAATGCATTACAAATAATGAAGTGCTACATTGCCTCAATTATTTCTGTATTAAATGTATCCTGAGCAAAGTTAGATATGTGAAATACTGCCATTTTTCTCAATTCCCTCAAAATAGCATTTAATCTACTTCTGATTCAGCAAAACTGACTACAGAGCAGAAACATTTTTTACAAGTTCCATCAGCTTACTTTTCTATGGGAAAATATGATAACACGTTTTATTGCCTTTTGCAGAAAGTATTTGTGCTTTACATTTTTCATTCATTAGGCACAATCACTGAATTTTAAAATAATCTATTGTGCACAAATCATTTTGTTTAAACAGATATGCTTAATTCTTAGATTCCTTTAAAAAAAGATTACTTGCTTTTCCCTCAGAGTAAAAATGCCAATCTGATAAATATGGATTGTTCAAAAACGTTTTAAGTGTTGGTTAATATATTTCTTGCAATATATATATCATAATATTAAAGATAATTTATTAGCCAGTTTTATATTGCAATGTTGTCTAAAAAACGACCGTAGGGTACAGTTCATGTTTAATACATACAAAGTGATTTAATATATACAAACTGAGAACATCCTCTTGTTGCATCTCCATTTAACTTTATTTTATTTTTAAACATTGCAGTCTATATTGGATATTCTTTGAGCTTTTTCAACAAAATCCTACTTTAGCATGGATGGGGGAATATTCAGCATGAGAAGGAAATCAGATGTGATAATTACATGCCTGCTTCTTAGCATTTCTCATAAAATAGGCAATAACATGAAATTTCGATCTTTCAGTTGAAAATACACAGAACCATCCTGGACAGAGCCACCTTTATTGGGAAAAAGTGAATAGGGTTTTTGGAATGGGATTAATTAGGCGAAGGAAGTATAAGGACTTCTGCTTTCAGAGACAAAGTGCTTTGCATCATGAATCTGCTTGTTATTTAAGGGCGGATGGGGGGGGGGGAGCTCCTAAAAATCAGATCCCAAAGGAAGTTCATTTTGGGTTTGACTGAAGCCAAGTATCTCTATCATCTAATGCGCAGAAACATTTCCTCCCCCCCTCAATTCTTTTCCATTACCAACCGAAGAAAATAATTTCACACTAATTATTTAATTTTCAAACTTAAAATATATCCAATGCAGAAAACTGTACAAATGCCCCATTCATAGATTCCTAATTACATGTCTTTTCAATTAAAAATATATCCACCATTTATATTTTGTGTATATTCCTAATAATCAGCTGTTTGCACTTTCATATAAAAATATCCAGCAACCCAGGTCTTCATCTGTCGATCTAGCTATCTATCCAGACAAACATAAATACTTTAATGAACAAAAACTTTTTTTGAATGTTAAATATTCCAGAATTAAAATCCCCACAATATATACCATTAAAAGCACTGTTAAAAAAGCAAGTACTCTAGACTGGGGTTTTTTTTTTTAAATGCTTGAAATGGCATTTGAGTTCCTTGGACAAATCCACCATCAGTAAAAGGGAATAAAAGGCTATTCCATTAGCAAATATCACATTTAATGCAATCATCTGAGTCAGAAAAAAGTTTGCGTTAAGAAAGGTTTTATTTACATGATCCAGATGTCGATATTTATTTAGACTGGAGTTAAGCAGAGATCTTTAAATGAGCAAGTGCTTCTCTCTCTCTCTCTCTCTCTCTCTCTCTCTCTCACCGCCCCCCCTTTGGCTCATATTGGTTTCTGATATTTTAAAATGTGATTTTAACCTGTCTGTGCACACAGAAGCAATGCAAAATCTTTGTTTAATAGGACCTCCATATCCTTTTTTATTATTAAGCATCGGATTTCATTCAAAGAACTGCAAGCTAATTTTCAGCAGACCAGATTATTCTGAAATGGTTAACCTTTACAATACATAAAAACTAGGCCTGTCATTAGAATAAATAAATCCTATTCAAATAGCTGTATGAGTTTTGGACAATTAATCAGTTGCATTGCATAAATGCAGTTGTACTAAATGAAAAGGAAGCTTTGGGGTGATGTTGAAAATTGAATCAGGTTTATTTGTCAGGACTTGACGTAAGTCAAGTTACACAAATCGCAAAACCAAGAATCTTGAAAACAGGCAGTTAGAAATTTCTGACACGCACACACGTTTCTGCAACTGCAAAGCAAGCAATCTTTTCTCTTCCTGGCATTCCTTTTCTCTTTCTGATTGGAGCAATGGTCCTTCTCAAGGAAGTAAGAGTCTCCAAATATTTGATAGCATTTCTTTACATAAGCAAATAATGCAAAAAAAGAAAAAAAGGGAAAGGAAAAGGTCCTCTGGTCCATTCCACTCCTTCCCTGCAAGAACAGAAGTTTGAACCAAGACTTAGGCATACTTTGATATCCAAGGGATTTAAGTGAATCAGGACTAATTTAAGTACCACTGATTTCAGTGGGTCTCTTCTAGGTAAAGGTAAAGGGACCCCTGACCATTCGGTCCAGTCATGACCGATTCTGGGGTTGCGTCGCTCATCTTGCTTTATTGGCCGAGGGAGCCGGCGTACAGCTTTCGGGTCATGTGGCCAGCATGACTAAGCCGCTTCTGGCCAACCAGAGCAGTGCACGGAAACGCCATTTACCTTCCCGCTGGAGCGGTACCTATTTATCTACTTGCACTTTGACGTGCTTTCGAACTGCTAGGTTGGCAGGAGGGGTCTCTTCTAAGCATGGCTCAATATGGATTCAACTCAGAGACCAGCAAAGAGAAGTTTTTGCACCACTGTGTTAATTTTCTGAGCTGTGGTTACAGCAGTGGAGGATAGTCAATTAGGGCAAATGTGGAACTGCCCCACCAACTACAGTCTGTCCTCATCCAGCCCCACCTGCCTCCCTCCCTCCTTAGTAATGAGTCCAGGGTGTGGAGCTGCTGGTTAACCTTTTCCTTTGTAGTGTCGATGTTGCCCTTGTAAAACTCAGCAAGGAAGAGGACAGGGACAAAACTAAAATTAGCTGGCTCCACCTATCATGGACTCAGAATCTACCTACTGTTTGGGCTCCCTGCTTTCTGCCCTACCAGTACCAATGGGCATCAGCCACCACTAGATTGCAGCAAACCAGGGGTGGGCTTGTAGTCATACCTCTTCATGGGAGTGAAAATGTACGTACTTGAATTGTGCCCTCGGTGGTTTTTAACCTTTGAAAGACGGGTCTTTACTTGCAGGCAAAGGAAACAGAGAGGCAGTAGAGAATCAGAGTCCAGATAACATTTGACTATTTTGAGGAATTGCAAAATGTAGTATTCACACCATGGCTGATTGTCAACCAAGGGGTTTCAAATACAGATTTACCCTGTACACATGAAAGGCAAAGCAATGCCTATTGTTTTTATGTAAGCACGTGTCATGGCAGACACTAGTTTAGAAGAGGCTTTTGGACGTACTATGAAGTCTCGAATAACCATATGTGAAAATACATGGCAGATACTGCTGCTGCACTGAATTTTCATGTTGTACCATGTTCACTACATAAATCTCTCATTTGAAGCAGCATATGTCCAGTTTTTGTTGTTGTTGTTGTTCTGAAGATGCCTGTTCTTGGTTTCAATTTTGACAATGGCAGCTCTTGGTTGAAACAGTGGTAGAGCTTCATGCTCTGGCACCGGGGGGTGGAGAGCAGGCGGGGGCATGGCTGGCATGCGTCCTGGGGATGTGGCATGCAGCCTGTGGGGGCGTGGCACCAGCGCGGGCAGGGGGGCAGCCGCGATGGCATCCCACTGGGATTGCGCTGCCAGGGGTGGTGCGCTCCCCCCGCACTCCTCTTCCTCTGCCAGTGGGTTGAAAAACATGCTATTGTTTTTGCACTGGAATTCCCATAGTGCAGTGGGTGCTTCAGCTCTGGTGAAAATACTAACTGGTAATGCATCTGATATAACCATGTGCAGAGTTCTTCATTTTTTGTCAACACCTGTTCTGGACTTGGTTTGGCCCAGCTGCTGCGCCTCAGAGGTCTCTTCCAAAGAGTGTCCTATGGATATTAGGCCGGCAATAAAGTTCTGGGCCAGAATTGCACTGGAAAAATTGTTACATACTGACAAATAGATAATTATTCCCTCCCCTTGAATATGAGCAGGCATAATCTCAGTTGTCTTTTCGGTGACTACTGAAGACCTTCCCTCTTTCAAGAAACCTTCTGAGTTGAGATCCTTCCCAGTCTGCATCTGTAGTTGAAAATACTTTAAAGATGTTTTTTATTTTTTATTATTACATAGTTTGTTGCCCTGGACTCCTTTTAGAGGAAGGGTGAGATATAAATTTGAATAATAAATCTATCAATGGCCCTATTTATTTATTTATTTATTTATTTATTTATTTATTGTTAGTGATTGCTTACAGGCATACTCATTTCTAATGACAAAATATATCAGAAAAACAGAATCATAGAACTGTAGAGTTGGAAGAGATCCCATGAGTCATCTAGTTCAACTTCCTGCAGTGCAGGAATCATAGTTAAAGAACCCCTGACTGATGGCCACCCAACCTCTGTTTAAAAACCCCTAATGAAGGATAGTCACAACCTTCCAAAGGAGCCCATTCCACTGTTGAGCAGTTTTAACCATACTCCTTTTTTGTAGTTTCAGTCCATTGGTTTGAGTCTCACTCTCTGCAGTAGGAGAAATCAAGCTGGCTTCCTCTTTTGTGTGACAGCCCTTCAGATATTAGAATATGGCTATCATATCATGTCTCAATATTCTCTTCTGCGGGCTAAACATGTCTAACTCCCTCAACTGCTCCTCATAAGGCTTGGTTTCCAGACCTTTATCACCTTAGTCCCCCTCCGCTGCCCATGTCCCAGCTTGTCAACATCCATCTTCAGCTGTGGTGCCCAGAACTGGTTACTCCAGCTGTGGTCTGTGCATATATTGATATAGTGTCTGGTTAATGAATTCATTTGAAAAAAGCATCCTACCCATATTTTGCAACTGTAGGTATTAAATATGTACAATGTCCACTTCCTCACCATCTTCTTCTCTGGCGATCACTCGTAGCTGAGTAAGATTGTCTTCCATAAACACAGTTTTAACAATGAGTCCGTAATTGACTGTGGAGGCCAATTTTGGATCCACACGTCCTTCCACAGTGGGGACCTTGGTTTCCGGGTGGGAGTTGATCACGGTGTGGATTTGCCAAGCGTGCCTTCCTCTTAGCATGTTTCTCCCTTGCGTCCTGAGTTTGAGTGTCTTCAAAGCCCGTGACACCTTTGGTAAAGGCTGTTCTCCAATTAGAGCACTTGCAGGCCAGTGTTTCCCAGTTGTCAGTGTTTATACTACATTTTTTTAGATTTGTAGCTCAGTCTGCCACTGGACCTGTTTATCTGGGAGAATAGCAGCTGTTTTGTGCATTGTACAAGAATCCAACTATTTTGCTAGGGGAGAACAAAAGGGAAAAATGATTAGGGAGGGCTTAAAAACCAAGACTTGATACTAGCCATGATGCTTACTGGGTGATGTTGGGCCACAGATGTGAGTATAACATGGGAAGAGGGGATAATTTAGTATGCCACCTTGACCACCTTGGAAGGATGGAATAAACCATGTAATGAAAACAAGGTCAATTTAAAATGAAATCCTGTTCAAATTATGTCACAGAGATTTAACCCGCCCCACCCCCCAACCGTATTGTTATTTTGGAGTTAATGGATGTCTCTGCGCAGTGGGGTGGAGCAGAGTGGGAGAAATTCCACAATGTGAGTGCCACCACAGAAAAGACCCTGTGTTCCTTCAGTACACAAAGGGACACAAAACCTCCTCCATAGATGTTAGAATATAATGACTCTATGTGATAAGATTGCTAGATCATTGTCAGTCTGCTTGGTTTCCCAAACCACTTTCTTTCATTCTACTGTTAACAATGCAAAAGAACGTACAGGAGAATGTCTTCCCTGAGACGTGTAATAAGAAATCCATATTATAAGCTGCAATCAATGAATTAATAAATTTTTGTTCCTTCTGTTTTATGCACACACCCACTGCCATCAAGACTCATTTATACCATTAACTTCCACTGAATTATTCCTGGAATAAAACCCAATATAAATAGCACATTGTCTCCATTGTCTTATGGGTATTATTTACCTGTATCCAATCTCATGAGGATTGATTCAAACAAGTGAGAACTAATAGAGATTATTAAAATTTCCAAAGGGGAAACAAAATCTTTCAATTATGCCAGTGTCCTCCCCCCACTTCTTCCTCTTATATTAGCTTTAATTAAACATTGCCAATAAATGTGATGGTCATCAAAAATCAGAAAAGGAAGTAGGGGAATACAAAAGGCAGAGTTGCATGAAAATGTATTTCACCGCTAATGGTTGGCAGGAAAGCATTAAAGCACAAAAGGAAGCCTTGTATAGTTGGAAAGCTAAAGAGGTAAAAGACAAATACTGTAGAATAGATAGGATAAGTTTGAAGGATGGGAATGGAAAGTCACTTTCCAAGGCTCTGGTATTTTAATACCAGAATAGCTTTTGTTAAATAGAACGGAACAGAATAGAAACATTTTGTACTAAGTTCTTCTGGAAAAAAAACTTCCATTCAGTTATGCATTTAAAACTAATGAATTAGAGTGAGATTGCATACATTTAGAGAAATATTGGACCTGTGGTCTAATCATGTCCATTCAGGCCTAACATCGATCGATTTAAATTCTGTGAATGCTTTGCAATCATCAGGTCTTCATAGTGAACCTCAAATCTCTAGGTATGCAGGTTTTCCTCAAATGTAATCTGATTTTAAAAAGCAACAACAACAACTGAAGAATCAGCGATAACTTCCCTGGTTCTTGAGAAGAGAGAAAGGATTGGAGAAAAAAGACAGAAAGTAAAGAAGAAAAACTGAATTGTTTATAGACAGCCCATCACCAGAGCAGTGAACAATATATAACCAGGAATGGTGATACAATTAGGCATAGGCATACTTGGCCCTCCAGATGTTTCGAGACTACAACTCCCATCATCCCTAGCTAACAGGACCAGTAATCAGGGATGATGGGAATTGTAGTCGCAAAACATCTGGAGGGCCGAGTTTGCCTGTGCCTGAACTATATAATACAATAAAAACAATGCAACACAACCAGAAAACATTAAAGATAGTAAGGCTATTGTAGGACAAACTTGATTTTAAATGCCCAGGCAGGCGGAAAAGTTTTGACTTAGTTCAAAGAGTATTGCAGTGAACACCCAGTAGGGTGTGTTATTTCTCCTGCAACTTCTGGATCTAGTCGGAGAAGGGCATACACTCTATTGTTGTTTAGCAATTAGAACCTTTTCACTTATTACAATTTCCCCCTCCATTAACTGATTCTCCATATCCATTCTTCTCAGGACTCGGCCAGAATATTATTTCTCTTTGGCAGGCAGCCCCCGCCCTTTCATTCAGGCCCTGAATTACAAATGCCAGGATCTCAAGAGATATGTGTGATTTCTAAAAGCATCAAACCAAGATAATGTGTCTGCTTCGCACGGGGTGAGGTTGTGACAAACAGAAGGGTGGGAAACCTTTTTCAGCCTCAGAGTCACATTCCCTAATGAGGAACTTGTCAGGGGTTACATTCCATAGGTGAGAGGAAAACAATGAATAGATCCATGGAAAGTGACCTCAATCAGCTCATTGGGCAGGAAGGGCAGGGTGCAAATTTAATAATGAATAAAAATAAATAATCTTACCTACATTCTGGCCACACAAAAGTCACCTGCACTCACCTCTCCACTCTGCATTTAGGCAAGCAAGAGGCATTATTGCCATTCAAGAGCCCTGCTAGATCAGACCAAAGGCACACCTAGTCCAAAATCTTGTTTTCACAGCTGTCATCCAGCTGCACATGGAAGTCCCACTAGCAGAACTTCAGTGCAACAGTACTCTTCCTGCTTGCGATACCTAGCGACTGGTATTAAAGAGGAATACTGCCTCTGCCAGTGGAGCTAGTACCGGTAAGTAGCAGTCATTGCTAATGGCCTTTCATAGTCTTATCCTCCATGAATTTGCCTAATCTTCTTTTAAACAGTTCCAAGCTGGTGACCATTACTGCATCTTGCGGAAAGCAAATTCCACGGTTTAAATATGCGCTGCATGAAGAAATACTTTCTAAAAACCTGTCCTGAATCTTCCAACATTCATCTTCATTGGATTTCCACAAGTTCTAGTGTTAGGAGAGAACGAGGGAATGGCCCAAGGTGAGCGTCATGGCCAAGTAGGGATTTGAACCCTAGTCTCCCACGTCAATGCCTCTGAACATGAGTTGCTGGGAATCACAAGTGGGCAGAGTGCTGTTAAGTTCATAACTTGCTTGTGGGTTTCCTCAAGGTATCCGTGCCTGGATAGCTCAGCTGGTTAGACGATGGTGCTGATCATGCCAAGGTTGCAAGGTTGCAAGTTCAATCCCCATATGGGATATTCCTTTATTGCAGGGGGGTTGGACGAGATGATCCTTAGGCTCCCATCCAACTCTACAATTTCATGGTGCCATTTTTCCTGTGATCTGTTTCTCCACTGTGAAAACAGGATGCTGGACTAGAGTGGCCTTTGGCCTGATCCAGCTAAGGCAGGCATGTTCAAAGTCCGTTTTGGGGACCTAATTTGGCCCACCGGTTGGTTTAATCTGGCCCCTATGGCAGTTTATTTCCTGGGGTGAAATCCTAAAAAAAAAGTCAACAACTCCAGTCCTAAAAACAGGTCAACAACTTTGGTTGGCCCTTTGGTCGGCCCTCATGGCCCTTCACTTCATCAGATCTGGCCCTCTTTGAAAAAAGTTTGGACACCACTGAACTAAGGGATCCAATGGTTGTAGCTAGAGAGAAGAGATTTGGGCACTCACATTTTCTTCAGAAAAATATCTCACTCTTGGACTGGAGCTAAAGGGGAAACCTCTTCATCCCTAGAGCCACTTTATCTTCTAGGCAACTTTCAGGGCCTCATACCAGTGGTGGGTGGGGCCAGGGGAAAAAAAGAGCTTGAAGGAATGGACACCATTTCACATTTGTGCAGTAGGCTCACTTCTACACACACTGATACTCTCCTCTGTATCCGCCATTCAGACAAGCAAGAGTCCTGGTCAGAGTTCAAAGACACATACCAGCCAGACACAAGCAGTCCAAGAGGGTGCCAGGCATGACTGGCAAGGGTGTGGCCTTTGGAGAAGGGGTGTGGCCTGAGAAGACTCTTGAGGGCCAGGCACAGAGGCTCGGGCAGACACATTTGCCCTATGGGCTTGAGACTCCCATCCTTGGGCTAAAACAAAAAGGGTGAGTGGATTCTTTATTCATGAAAGACCATTTTCAGCAACTGCTTAAAACATTTTTGTTTAGGCAAGCCTAACCATATTATTATTATTATTATTATTATTATTATTATTATTATTATTATTATTATTATTATCTCCCCTGCCTATCCAAACTGTTGATGTGTTTTAATTTCTCTTCTTGTTAATTATAATTATTTTAAAATGATTTACATTGTTTACAACAGTTTTTATTGATCATTTTAATATTTCTTGTAAACTACTTAGAAGCGTTACTGCAATCAAGCGGTATATACCATATTTTCCCGTCTATAAGACATCCCCATGTATAAGACACCCCCTATTTTGAGGGACTCAGATTTAAGGAAATGGGGAAAGATGGCCCAGAGTATAATACGCCCCCTAATTTTTGACATTATTTTTTTGGGGGGGGACCTAGTCTTATACATGGGGAAAAACGGTAAATTTTGCTAAACAAGCAAATAGTGGGTAGAATAAGATTCTTGGATAATCATTAAGTGGAGAACTATAAATCATAAAACACTTTGTACATGCACAGCTTCCTCTCAAATATCTTAGTGACTGCGGGTGCAGTCATCTCAGAACTTCTCCCCTTTAGACTTTCCATTCGCTTCAATGGGGGTTGTGTAGGAGATGTTGCCAGTGGATTTTGCCTTGTGTTTTAGAAGTTTTACTATTAACTCTATATTTGATTTTATCTGATTATGACATAAATGCAGGCACATTAAGTGGGCTGATGTCAGCAATCAGGACTGCTTGTTACACAACATCAGTAACAGGGACTCAGGTGTGAAACAACTGTAATTATAGGTATTTAGCCCAAATGTACGTCAGTTGTAACTGATTAGCTGTGTGAGTCTTTATAGTTAATTGAAATACTTTATCAATGAATGTCTTGACTTAGCAGCAATACTAACAACATAAACATGAGATTCAGCTGACAGGAGAAAGAGTTCCCTCCATGTTAATGTGCCTACTCCTCTTGCCCATTTTCTTTCATTTTCACCATGTTGCTTCATCTGGGGCTGGGGCCAAGTCATGGTGCAGAGTGATGCCTTAGTGCCTGCTAAGGAAAACTCCACATCAAGGACAAAACCATGACATAGCTGGAAAGGCGAGCCATTGTGGTGTAGCGGCACCTTTTCTCAACCTTGGGTCCCCAGATGTTCTTGGACTACAACTCCCATCATTCCTAGCTACCGGGACCAGTGGTCAGGGATGATGGGAGTTGTAGTCCAACAACATCTGGGGACCCAAGGTTGAGAAAGGTTGGGTTGGCAGGGGTGACCAACTCCCAAGAGACTGCGATCTACTCACAGAATCAAAAACTGGCAATGATCTGCCCCCTTTTTGGGGGTTCAGGTCTAAGTTGTTGATCTTTTATTAGGGTGGAGGAAAGACCCGTTTTTAGGGGTGCAGGGCCAAGTTGTTAAGCTTTTATTAGGGAGGAGGAAAGACCTGATTTTTGAGAATTCAAGCCTAAGCTCAAGGTAGAAAGTGGAAGCCCCACTCAGCCATGAAACTCACTGGGTGAGCTTGGGCCACTCATTCATTATCAGCATAACCTACATTACAAGATTGTTGTAAGGATAAAATGGGGTAGGGGGAAGGAGAACAATGTATACCGCCTGGTGCTCCTTGGAGGAAAGATGGGATTGATTGATTGATTGATTGATTGATTGATTTACTGTGACACCCTTCATCCAAGGATCACAATGCAGTTTACAATATAAAAACACAAAAATACATACCATAGCAACTAACAAAAACAAGACACCCCCCCACACCAGTTTAAAAGGCAATAGATTGCTTAATTAGCCAAAGGCCTGGGAGAAGAGGAAGGTGCCAGGTGAGCCTCCCTTGGGAGAGCATTCCACAAGCAGGGAGCCACCACCGAAAAGGCCCGTTCTTGTGTTGCCACCCTCCAGGCTTCTTGCAGAGCAAGCACACAAGGAAAGGCCTCAGATGATGATTACAGCGTCCAGGTTGGTTCATATGGAGAAAGGCGGGTCCCTGAGGCATTGCAGTCCTGAGCTGTCTAAGGCTTTTAACAATGAAATACATAAATGATATGAATGTGACCAACAACTTCCTTTTAGACCTCATTGCATGGCACTTCTTCCCAGAGAGCAACTCCAAGGCAGATGGGCCTATATTGATACAGATCAGCATGACCCAACTTTTCTCCTAGAGTGTCCAAGGCCTACTTTGAAGTAGATTACACTGCAGATCACTCAAAGGAAGCAGGTATTTAATTCTGCCATTGAGCTTGGAAGCAGACTTCTGACATGAGAAATCTGTAGCGCCGCACCTCTCCAGTCACCAAGACCATACCCTCCAACATTCCTCAGATGAAAATAGGGGCATTTCTCACCCCATTTTTTGTCCCCCATAAGCATTTTGTATCAGAATAAGGGTGAATGTCTCTACCACTACCCCCAAAGGGTCACAGCACACACAAACCACACCATTCACCACCCTGAGAAAACCCCTTAATCCCGGTTTTATTTTATTCTCTGTTAGAATGACAAACAGAAATACACACTAATAAATAAGTTTTAGAAAGGGCAAGATTAGATGTGGATGTACAAAGCATTTTTTATATATATAAATCAAAATTCCTTGTGTTCTGCTACTCCTTTCTTCCTGCCTCACAGAATTGGCATGCCATGCAAAGCTGGGTCTCAGTGGCTGCAGCTTCACTGCTCACAAGAAGCCACTGCAAGCTTCTCAAAGGAGGAGGTTGGCAGTGACCACCATGTGGAGGCCATGGAGAGGCAACAGGATGCTCTCTCACAGCTGCCACCATCGCTCGGGACAAACGACTGCTCAGCCTCTTCCCTGAGCTCAGTGGCGGCATTGGCAAGGGAAATTGGGATATTCCAGGATCAAATCAGAAGCCAGGGTGGCTTTCATAATTCCAGGATTCTCCCTGGAAAATAGGAACACTTGGAGGGTATGCAAGACTCTCCATTCCCTTAGTTGATGGCCATGGAGGAAACTGTGAGTGTTTGTGTCTGTTGTCCAGCAGCGTGGAACAGGCTGAGATATTAAGCAACACGACACATGTAATCTAGCTAATCTTGTTTTGAGCTCTGTAATCAGATTAAAACTGATCCCTAGTGGGTTTTGTAAGAGATGTGCTACAATGAAGTATTGATGTACCCTGCTCAATCCAAAAGAAGTGGAGCTCTCTAGACCTAAGGCCCAGAATACCAGAAAGTTATGGAGTTAAAGCCATCATAATCACTGCATATGAAGAAGCATAACTCCACCATTAGCCAATTTACTGAGAAAAGCAGCCCATTTTTAATTAAATTGGTGGAAACCTTTGACTTAGTAATAGGGCACATCTCTGATATCTGGCTTTTCAGCCATTGTTGTTTAGACTATTTTTGCAGCTGTTATTCAATGGGCTACCTCTAGCATAAAATTAAGGGCTGGGCAAAAGAAGACCATAATCTACCCATGGACCACAGACCAGTTTCTGGCAGATCACATGACACCCACTGGTTGCTGGAATCTATGCAAGGATTTGTGTTCCAGCCATTAACATAGTTCTTGTGTTCTTAAGCAGAAGTGCAAATTCTAGGTTATTGACCTTAACTATTAAGAGATGCTGAGTAAAAATGATTTGTAAATTCAAAATATATCAGTGAACCAGGGGAATGCTTGAAGGAATACTAGAAGGAAAACCATGCTGGGAAAGGCTGTCAATGGCTATACTTTTTTCAAACTAACTGTTGGGGCAGGTGGGGGAGAGTAACAGTCTCCAGGTGTGTGCTGCATTTTTTATACATTCATGTGTGCTACATGTCTGTTTATTCCAGCTCTGGCCTTGCCTGCTTTGACCCCACCCACTTTTATTGACCCTGCCCATGCAGCCCCTGGAAAGTAGAATCATAGACTTATAGAATGCAGACCCTCCAAGTGTCCCTATTTTCCAGGGATGTCCCTGATTTAGAGAAGCCGTCAAAATTCTGAATTGATCCCGGATTGTCCCACTTTTCCTTAGGACGTCCCTCTTTTCATTGGAGAAACATTGGAGGGTATGGTAGGATGTTCCTATTTTCACTGGAGAAATATTGGAGGGTGTGGAGTTATCTGACTCCCGAGTCGTCTGAAGGCAATCCGGTATAGGGAAGTTTTTTTAAAAAAATAATTGGATGTTTTATTATGTTTTTATGTAAGTTGGAAGCTGCCCAGAGTGGCTGGGGCAACCCAGTAAGATGTGTGGGGTATAAATAGTGCAATTATCATTATGGAATGAGGCATCCCTAGTTTCACTGGAGAAATGTTGGCGGGATGAGAATGTAGAATGAGAATATGGTTTGAAACTCAACATCAAAAAAATGAAGATCATGGCCACTGGTCCCATCACCTCATGGGAAACAGAAGGGGAAGAAATGGAGGCAGTGAGAGATTTTACTTTCTTGGGCTCCATGATCACTGCAGATGGTGAGAGCCGCCATGAAATTAAAAGATGCCTGCTTCTTGGGAGAAAAGCAATGACAAACCTAGACAGCATCTTAAAAAGCAGAGACATCACCTTGCCAACAAAGGTCTGTATAGTTAAAGCTATGGTTTTCCCAGTAGTGATGTATGGAAGTGAAAGCTGGACCATAAAGAAGGCTGATCGCCAAAGAATTGATGCTTTGGAATTATGGTGCTGGAGAAGACTCTTGAGAGTTCCAGGGACTGCAAGAAGATCAAACCTATCCATTCTGAAGGAAATCAGCGCTGAGTGCTCACTGGAAGCACAGATCCTGAAGCTGAGGCTCTAATACTTTGGCCACCTCATGAGAAGAGAAGACTCCCTGGAAAAGACCCTGATTTTGGGAAAGATGGAGGGCACAACGAGAAGGGGACGACAGAGGATGAGATGGTTGGACAGTGTTCTCAAAGCTACCAGCATGAGTTTGAGCAAACTGTGGCAGTGGAAGACAGAAGTGCCTGGCGTGCTCTGGTCCATGGGGTCACAAAGAGTCGGACACAACTAAACGACTAAACAACAACAACAACAAATGAGAATGTAGAGCTGGAAGTGAGCCTGAGCATCATCTAGTTCAACCCTCTGCAATGCAGGAATCCTGCCCACAGCTGTCCCTAGGTGGGCTTGAGATGCACTGGCCCATTGTGTCACAGGAGCAGCAAAACATTAAAAAGAGCCTACTGGATCATTCCAGTGATGCTTCTAGCCCAGTATCCTGTTCACACAGTGACCAACCAGATGACTGTAGGGAACTCACAAACAGGACCTCAGCATGAGAGCATTCTGCTCTCCTGTAATTTCCAGCAACTGGTATTCAAAGGCATAATGCCTCTGATAGTAGAACACAGCCATTGCAGCTAATACACCTTGATAGCCTTACCCCCCATGAATGTGATGTAATCCTCTTTTAAAGCCGTCCAAGTTGGTTGCCATCACTGCCTCCTGTGGCCACCAAGTTCCATAGTGGAACCATGCACTGTGTGAAGTACTTCACACTATTCTAGGCTGCATCAATAGAAGTACAGTGTCCAAATCAAGGGAAGTAATAAGGTAAAGGTAAAGGGACCCCTGACCATTAGGTCCAGTCGTGACCGACTCTGGGGTTGCGACACTCATCTCGCTTTATTGGCCGAGGGAGCCGGCGTACAGCTTCCGGGTCGTGTGGCCAGCATGACTAAGCCGCTTCTGGTGAACCAGAGCAGTGCACAGAAACGCCGTTTACCTTCCTGCCGGAGGGGTACCTATTTATCTACTTGCACTTTGACGTGCTTATGAACTGCTAGGTTGGCAGGAGCAGGGACCGAGCAACGGGAGCTCACCCCGTCACGGGGATTCGAACCGCCGACCTTCTGATCGGCAAGTCCTAGGCTCTGTGGTTTAACCCACAGCGCCACCTGTATAGCACCACTCTATTCTGCCTTAGTCAGGCCACACTAGGAATACTGTGTCCAATTCTGGGCAGCACAATTTTAGGATATTGACAAACTGGAATGTGTGCAGAGGAGGGCAACTAAGATGATCAAGGGTCTGGAAACCAAGCCTTATGAGGAACGGTTGACAGAGCTGGGTATGTTTAGCCTGGAAAAGAGGAGACAAAGGAGATATGATAGCTGGCTCCAAATATCTTAAGGGCTGTCACATGGAGGAGGGCGCAAGCCTGTTTGCTCTTGCTCTGGAGGACTCAAACCAATGGCTTCAAGTTACAAGAAATGAGATTCCAACTAAACATCAGGAAGAACTTTCAGATAGTATGTGAGGTATTTTTTATTTTCTTTTATATTCTTTATTGAAAAATAAAAAGTACAAAAGTAGGAGTGCACAGAGTAAGGTAAGACACAAAAAACAGAAGAAACAAGAAATGGTATGCTTTAAAAAAACAGAACAGAACAATATATATATATTTATTGTGTGCATTACAAAAAGGGGGTGGGCTTGTTATTATAGTTAACCAGACCTTAATCTAATTTGGTATTTATAAAAACGAATTCCAAATGAATTCCAAATATCGTTAAACTTGTCCATGGCGAGTCTACATTTGTAAGGTATGTCAAGGAGAGAGATAATGACTGGCTCAACATTATACAGCTCGCTTCATGCCTGAGAGGGAACTTGCATCCCATCGATCCAAGTCAAGCCACAACACCACAGTGGGCCCGCAGCTGAGAATTATTAGAAGCTATTTGAAGCGATAATGAAACAGCAGAAGCAGCATTGTTAAGGACGATATAATGAATTAATCCCATGAAAGCCTTTAACGTTCCCAAACAGAGGCAGTCATGGGAAGAGCTTCATCTGTTGAATTTCCGCCAGCGACACAGCTGTAAAATTCACAAAAATTCTCCTAGGAGAGAGAGGGGAGAGAGGGAGGGAGGTAATAATCCCAGTGAGCTTCCAAATAAATGAACACATAGAGCCTGGAGATGCGTCAGTGGAAGAAGATGCTTCATAAGAAATGCAGCTTGCTTATTTAAAGGTACTTTTTCAGGCTCCTTGCCAAGATTTTTCTAAGAGCTGCTCCTTGAAGTAGCAGCCTGGAAGTGAAATATCAACTAGGCAGGGCCCTCATATGGCTCTGTATGCACGCTTTGTAATAACTGCTGTTACCCTGATTTTTTTCCAAGAAACGTCTCCAATGAAAGCTCAATTTTTAATAGCAATGCAAGCTTGTTTGTTTCCATGATTGCAGCTGTAAATAAAAAAACAACATTGCCCCGGGGGCACTGATGGAAAGGGGGGAGGGGAAGCATTGTTTAATGTGGGTTTTCTTTGGAGACCCAGCATCTCCCCCCCCCCTTTGAGGGCAATGTGTAGACAGGCTATGCAAATTACAGCTCCCCCAGCACAGTGAGAAAGGGGCCTCTCTCCATCCAGCTCATATTAAGGCAGCCTGAAATGGAGATTAACAAGCTTGGTAATTAGGCAAGCTGAAAGCCTTCCTAACACATTGCACCTTTCCAAGGCTGTGTGTTGATTATTATTACCTCAACACAATGGCCTCCAAGTACAGTTCAATGATTTAAATATAAAGCACAAACTAGGCACCCACCTTTGCACAGGTTTGGTAGAGGTATGTGCCTGAAAGAGCAGGCTGGGCTACCTCCCCTTTTTTTGCAAAAACAAAATCAGTGAAAAGAAGCATTCCATTTGAATAAGGTATTAGTGGAGCTGGACAGCAACTATCTCAGCAATATTCCTTAGTATGGGGGTTGCTACATTTTTTCTCCGAACCTGGAAGACCTATTTTCACAGCTGTGTGATGGGCAAAATCAGTCCATCTCTCTCTCTCTTTTTCTCTCTCTCTCCTCTCCCCGCCCCCCCCCCGAGAAACTCACCTGGTGAATTTCCACTTGATGCAATTAAAAGCAGCAGAGCTTTGCTGGAATAGAGTGGCAACTCTATTTTTTAGATTGGGCAAAGGTGTAGCAAAGGAATGTTTCCATGGAGCTCTTGAACCCATTGATTGGTCTTCAGATGCCCTTCAAATGGTCTTTTGGAAGACCCAGGGTTTTTTTGGTACAATCCTGGATCTGTCAGCTGTATAAGAGACGGTGAAAAATGTTCCACACAGGCAGAGTGCTCATTAATGGTTCCTCACCGTCCTGGAAAAAAGTGACAAGTGGAGTGCCAAAGGGTTCTGTCCTGGGCCCATTGTTGTTCAGCATATTTATAAATGCTTTGGATGAAGGTGTTGCGGGGATGCTCATCAAATTTGCAGAGGACACCAAACTGGGAAGGTAGCCAATGCTGCTGAAGACAGCATCAGGATTCAAGTTGACTTGAATAGATTAGAGAAGTGGGCCAAAACCAACAAGATGAATTTCATTATGGACAAATGTAAGGTTCTACACTGAGGCTGCACAAATATAAGATTACAGACATCTGGGCTGCCAGTAGTACATGTGAAAAGGATCTTGGGGTTGACATGAGTCAACAGTGTGATGCATTAGCAAAAAAAGGGCTAATTCTATTCTAGGTAGCATCAACAAAAGTATACAATCCTGATCAAGGGAAGTAATAGTGTTGCTCTGTTCTGGATTGGTCAGACGACACCTGGAATACTGTTTCCAATTCAGGGCACCATAATTTAAGAAGGATATTGACAAGCTGGAAAGTGTACAGAGGAGGGCACAAAATGATCAAGGGCCTGGAAACCAAGCCTTATGATGAACAGTTGAAGGAGCCTGGTATGTTTAGCCTGGAAAAGAGCAGACTGAAAGGAGATATCTTAACCATCTTCAAGTATCTCAAGGGCTGTCACATGGAAGAGGGAAAAAGCTTGTTTTCTCCAGCTCCGGAGACTAGGACCTGAACCAGTGGATTCAAGTTACAAGAAAGGAGATTCTGACTAAACATCAGGAAGAACTTTCTGACAAGAGCTGTTTGACAGTGGAATGGACTCCATCAGGAAGCTGTGGCCTCTCCTTCCTTGCAGGTTTTAAAGCAGAGGTTGGATGGTCATCTGTCATGGATGCTTTAGTTGAGATTCCTGCATTGGAATGACCTCGGGGTCCCTTCCAACTCTACAATTCTATGATTCTATGATTCCCTGCATTATTTGGCTTGGCTGGTTTGTTCCAGTCATTTGGAACTCTGTGCTCTAGAAGCATTTTATTTTGCTGCAGCAGAGCTGATTGCTTGTTGGCGCATTCTATTTTAGGCTCTGTAGGCTGACATAGTGGACAGCTGATGGGTGCATTTGTTTATTTCCAGCCTTAAAAAAAACACAACCCACATGATTTGCCTACATGGTTACTCAAAGCAAGAAATAAAAATGCACAAAACTACAGTAACTAACAATGGAAATCATGCAATCAAAGAGAGTAAACAACCAGCAAAGAGTAATAAAATAAGTCATGCCTAAAAACAACCTCTACTGAACCAAAAGCCTTATTTTATGAGGTTTGCTAGAGCTCTGAAGGTCAAAATGGAGCTGGCCGGATGGGTTAGATAGTTCCAGATCTGTCATCAAGTTCCAGATCTGCCAGATACTTTATTTAAATGTGACATCCTCTGTTAAAAGGTGATGCAAGAGGTTATGGAACGGACCCTGCATTTGTCTTATTAAGAGATGAATACTGAGGGGAAACAAGAAAGGGGAACTGTGTGTGTGTCCAAATGGTGTCTGAGAGTGGCTAGAGAAAAGTTCTTCTCCCTCTGTTATAACACTGAACCGTATCAACCTCCAATGAAGCTGAATGTTGGAAGATTCGGGACAGATAAACAAAAGTACTTTTTTTCAAGCAGTGCAAAATGGAACTTCCTCCCACTAGAGAGGAACTTAAATGTCTTTAAAGGGGGATTGGACAAATTCATGGAGGAGAGGGCTATTGATGACGGGAAACCACAGAAGGGGAGGGTTCTCTTGGGCTCAAATTCTGCTTGCTGGCTTCCCAAAGGCATCTGGTTAGACTAGGTGGGCCATTGGTCTTATCTAGCAGGCTGTCCTTATGCAGGCAGCCAACCGCTGAGACCCTGTAGTTGCCTCATGCTGCTGTGGCCTGTCTTCCTCTTGAGGTGGGTTGCCTGCCCAGGTCATGTGCTCCTAATCAAGCTCTTCTCCCCTCGCCCTCCCCTCCCTGAACTTCTAATTAAATGTAGCAGTCTTGAGAGATCAAGCTATACACCCCCCTTTTAAAATCACACCCTGGTTTGTATTGGCTGCTGCGCAAGGCTGAGAATGGATATTACAGCTTTTTATGATATAATATCCCCTTAATTGGTGCTTCATAGGGCTGCGCCTGAAATTCTTGTCCATTTCATCCTAAAACTCCAGCCTGCGATTTTCTCCCTGGCCTCAGCGTGCTGGAAAAAGCCATTCAGAGGCAACAAGGCGACTGGTATTGCACAATTCCAAAGTACCTTAATGTGTCAAAAATGTTTGGGGGAAGAAAGCGCCACTGTAAATGCAATCACCTACATTGGTGTCCCCTTTGTCAAGCGAGAGGCAAAGTATTGCTAATTGTCCTGCGTTTTAGCAGGGTTTTTAAAGCATTATGTAGTAAGTACACCGAAGGGTCAATTTGTGAAGTGAAATACTTAGCATGCAAAGCGTCATACAAGATGCTGTGTAATACTTGACCTCTCAGCATAATAAATGTAGCAGTGAAACGCTGTGCATTCAGCCGGGCCTGAATAGAGCCTCCGCAGAGGAACAAAACCAGAAAATGTTCTCTTCATCCCCTTCCCTTTTTTTCCACTAAGCGAAAATTATTCTTTATAATGGCCATTGCAGCAATTAGCCAGCATTTCGGAGGGTGGGTGGGGGGGAGAGAAAGGGAGAGAGAGAGAGAGAGAGAGAAGGAGGGAGAGAGGGAGGGAGATGGCGAATAAATGTGCAGAAATAGCAAATTTCTTAGTGGAAACGGGAGTTTGTATGGAGGGCTGCAAATTACTTGGAGGTATGTGAATAATGGTGGCCCGAGTTCTCCCTGCTGCAGAATACGGTGTGGGTGGGTCTACAGATTTCCTCTTTGCAGCAAAATGTTTAGACATTTGACTATTTTAATTTTACTCACAGTCTGGCTCAATTGACCTTGTTTCCCCCCATTGATCATTTCTTGTATGCCTTGGAAGCAAGCGTGCACATGACCGGGGGGGGGGGGCTTCCAATTAGAGCCGTGTGTGACATGCAAGTACAATCAAGGGCTGTCCACTGAAACTGCTCCAGGATTTTAAATCTGGCTTTCCAGATCAATACATTTTAATAATTCAGCATGCTTAGCGAGCAATTGCAGGACGTTGCAACGGACTGCCTAATTAAAGTTTGATTTATTTTTTTATTTTTTAAAAAAAGTTTAACTTTCCGAAAGTTTACCTTCTCAACAACAACAATGTAAAGCCCAGCTTCTTTATCAAAAGCATGGGAAGAGGCACTAACACCTCTCGTTAACTGTATCATCCAGACAGTGAGCAAAATTCTGGGAAGTTGCAATAAAAAATGTTGTGCATGCACACACACTCTCCAAAGCTTGGCAAGTCCCTGGTGGTTTGGTGCAGTTTCTTTTGTCTCTGCGAAAATAAAGGAGTTTTGTGGACAGCAGCCGGAGCAAAGCATTATTGCTTCTGAACAAGGACAGATATCAAGCGTTTCCTTCAAAACCACTGTATCATTTATGTGTAAGGCATAACTTCGTTTAAAAACAGCTAGTTCTCTACTTTAATCTCTCCCTCGCCCTTCCCTAATTGCCTCTGCTAATGAGTTTCAGCAGTTGCCTCTGACAGTAGTCATGTGGGGTGATTGGTGTTCTTCCTTACAAGCAGTTATTTCACCTAATGCAGATGTGAATATCTGCTTTTTCAATAATATTGAAGTCCTTATTGTCTAGAGTTCAAGGATTGCATAAAATTTAATGGGCAATTCATTTAGTGTTTTCCACATGGCTATTTACAGATATGCTAGGGTTTTTTTGGTTGGTTTGTTTTTTAACAGAAGGTGGGTTTGGAATAAAGCATCTCAGCGTTATTTTTTATAATTTTAATTTTAAAAGATTCTGAACTCTTCAAAAAGACAAAGCACAAAGAAAGTTCCCGCGCCTGCAAAACCACAAAACGGTTGGAAATAGTTGAAAGCAAAAATGGTTGAAAGCAATAGAGAGGTTTGATTAGGATCCTCTGCTAATATGGATTTCTGTGCATTGCATGTTTTAATTGCAGCTGTCTCCGGTGAAAAGGGTTCTACGTATACTGATAAACTTGTTGTCAATTATTTGTGTTTCATTTGATTCATAATGTGCTTAAGGGTGATTTTAAAAAGGATAAATGAATGGTCTGTATTACTTGGTGTAGAGAAGGTTCCCTTCATTATCAAATAATGTGAACTGTATTCAAATGCTTTAATATTTTAATTAATCAATTCCTTTCATGGCAGCAAATGCAATTAACCAAAATATTCTATGCACTAGACAATTCTACAAAAGACTGGAGAACCTTACAATCAAAATGCTTTTTCAGCTGCCTAAGGATAATCATCTTTTCTCCCTATCTAGTGTAAGTTTATTTCCAGAAGATAAAACAAGCATTGGCTATGAATGGAAGAGAATTTGGCACCGGATAGTAAGTATAAAAAAGTATGACCTAACATTTGACTTAAAGTGCCCATAAAACATGAATATCCAGTGAATTATGAAACTTCCATAAGGTGAACATGGAACTATCTTTGCCTGAAAATCTACAAAAGCCTAGCTCTTAGCATCTTCTGAAAGAAGTGTGTAAAGGTACTGTTCTAAGTGCATTAACTTGGAAGTAAGTCTACTTATATTTCCATACAAGAGAATAGTCAAGATGCCATACCACGGTAAGACTATACAACTAGGGAGGCCTGATGCAAAAGTGAACAGGAGTCTTGCATCTCTAACAGTTGTGCAGAGGAGGGGATTTCAGCAAGCTGGAACCTGCTGAAATTCCTTCCTCTGTATTAAAGATGCAGGTGGAGTCCCATTCTCTTTTTATTTTTATTTTTATTTTTTTGCATCTGGCTATCCTACATGCAGCAGCAACAGCAACAACAAAGTAGCTGAAGTAGAATCTTAAAATAACTGTGAAAACAAGCAACACCAGTAACACAGCAATCATGAAAAAGCACCAGCAGACAGCAGCAATAAAATACCGTACATCATATGGAGCCCACCTGTTTTAGTAAGAATGGAAAGGAAAGGAAAGGAAAGGAAAGGAAAGGAAAGGAAAGGAAAGGAAAGGAAAGGAAAGGAAAGGAAAGGGGAAAACTTTGGAGGCTATTCCCTAAATTGGGTGCCACCACATGTCTCTCATTTCCACAACAGCCACAACAAGGGTGTTTGTTTACACATCACAAAAAAAAGGTTTCCACAAAATTTGCAAATACTAATCTATATGTAAGATGGACATTTTACAACAACAATTTATTTATACCCCGCCCATCTGGCTGGACCCCCCCCCCCACCGGGTGGCTTCCAACAGAATACTAAAAACACGATAAAAGATCAAACATTAAAAACTTCCTTAAACAGGGCTGCTTTCAGATGTCTTCTAAAAGTCAGATCATTGTTTATTTCGTTGACATCTGATGGGAGGGTGTTCCACAGGGCGGGCGCCACTACCGAGATGGTCCGCTGCCTGGTTCCCTGTAACTTTGCTTCTCGCAGAGTGGGCACCACCAGAAGGCCCTCGACGCTGGACCTCAGTGTCTGGGCTGAATGATGGGGGTGGAGACGCTTCTTCAGACATACTGGGCTGATGCCATTTAGGGCTTTAAAGGTCAGCAGCAACACTTTGAATTGTGCTCGGAAACGTACTGGGATCTAATGTAGGTCTTTCAGGACTAGAAATAGAATACAACTCATCAAAGTGATGAAGACAGGGACCAAGAAACCCATTGGTCTGGTGTCAAGGTGCTAACGGTTGATAGGCAAGTTGACGCCTTCTTTAAATTTGATAGCTCTCTAATCCTTTAAACAGAGGACTGTCCACTGTAAGGTAGGCCACACGACTTCCGCAGCCATGCCTAAGTTGGTGGAGAGACAAGAAGAAAAGTCTCAAAAATTATTTTCACTGATTTTAATATATTATTACATTTTAATCTGCCCTGGGATCTTATGGTGAAGGGTGGTTAAGAAATTCTATGAACCAGCCAACCAAAGACCTGGGAAGGGGTGATACAGAATTAATTCCTGAGTTTGAAATGAATCAGCAAGATTCAGCCGCTCCCTCTCCATGCGTGAGAGGGAAATATTTTGCTTCTGTATTGTGGCTGGAGGGAAAGCATTTCATGCCTTCTGTTATGTACTGAAGTTCTCACCCTGGGCCAGCAGGGGGATACTGTAGATAGTTATGCAAATGAAGGATCGAAAAGTGACGTTCAGTGATTGGATAGTTTTGTATGCAAATGAAGGATCGAAAAGTGACGTTCAGTGATTGGATAGTTTTGTAAGCAAATGAAGGATCGAAAAGTGACGTTCAGTGATTGGATAGTTTTGTAAGCAAATGAAGGATTGAAAAGTGACGTTCAGTGATTGGATAGTTTTGTAAGCAAATGAAGGATCGAAAAGTGACGTTCAGTGATTGGATAGTTTTAGAACGTTGCAACAGTTAACAATTGTTCTGTAGCTCTATATAAGCAGGCTGACTGAGCTCCTCAGCTCAGTTCTGTTCCAGCTTACAAAATACAGTGGTGCCTCACAAGACGAAAAGAATCCGTTCTGTGATTCTCTTCGTCTAGTGCTTTTTCTGTCTTGCGAAGCAAACCCATTGACGGATTAGAGGATTAGCGCTATTAGTGCTATTAGTGCTATTAGCGGCTTTTAGCGGCTTATCAGCTTATCGGATCAGCTGATAAGCGGCTTAGCGGCTTAGAAAAGGGGGGGAGGGGAAAAACCCCGCAGGAACTCGCAAGACATTTTCGTCTTGCGAAGCAAGCACATAGGAGACTCGTTTTGCGAAGCACCTCCAAAACGGAAAACTCTTTCGTCTAGCGAGTTTTCCGCCTTGCGAGGCATTCGTCTTGTGGGGCACCACTGTAAAGAGCTGCTTTGGAGAAATCGCTGTGTTGTCTGCTATGTCAACCCACAACCTAACACCTTCCATGGGCAGTGGCCTGGATGCTGAGACCAAGGCACAGCTCCAAGTCACTGGCTGTGAGCTCATCCAGGCCACCAGGATCCTGCTGAGGCTCCCTCTGTGTTTTTATTGCAGCTTCTCCCTCCTGCCTGGTGGACTCGACTAGCTCCTTTGCTTGCTCCCCTCAGAAGCTGGCTCCTGCTCTGCCGCCCTGTCAGTCAAGGTGTGGCTGAAGAAGATGGAGCAGCTGGTGGTGGATGGCCTGCAGCACAGCAAGAGCATCCTGAGCATGGAGTGGCTGCTGGACCTCCTGGTCAGCCTCTGCAAAGAGTGCAGTTGCAACTCATTGCTGAAGAGGGAAGACTCGTCTCTCCTTCATCCAGTGGGAACGGACCTATTGATTATTGACAGCAATGTGGGTGAGTTCCTCAGCAACAGTGCCTGAGCAGGCTACCTGGAGTTCACCTTCCGACTGGTGTGAGAGCCTCACTATCTCCGTCATGGCCCAGGACCTGAGGACCCCAGTTGGTGCAGCTGGGTTAACAACAGGCATTATATGTCTTTTATGAGTATTTTAATGAACTGAATAAAGTTCAGTTCAGATCATGGGGGCATGGAGAGTGAACTTAACAGTTAATATAAACTTAAAAGCTTTCTTTTTTTAGTTGCTATTTTGTTAATGTTGTTAACATTGTTTTATGGATTATAAATGCCCTACTGATTTGTTAATGATATAATATGACTTTGCTGTAATTGTGGTGTATTTTTTGCTGCTGTTAATTGTGTTTTATAGATTGTAATTGTTTTATCGATGATTTGTTAATTATTTTATATGATTTATGCTGTATTTGTGATGTTCTATTATATTATTTTTATTTATTGTTTCTAAGTCACTTTGAGATTCCTTTGAATGAAAAGTGGCATAGAAATACAATAAATCAAATCAAATATTTTTTTTCAATGAAGTTGTTGAACAATTTCTGAATAATATGATAGAAATGCTGTTTTAAGATCTGAAGAGCTGTCATGTTTTGTGATAAGGCCTACTTAATGAAATACTTCTTTTCAAAAGAGAAAGATTTTGGGGCACTGCCACCACATGTGTATAAATGAGTATTTATTGCTGAAAGTTTTTATGCCACTCTATATATTTTCTGTCACGCCGAAACTTAACAGTCTAAAATAAGTGAAATGATCTGTATGTGCTTTCTAAAATTAGTAAACATTTCCATGCATACTTACTTGTGGTTTTTAAAACTCAGTTATTGTATATTGGGTTTTAAAAGTTATATGCTCATAGCATATGAGGACCAGTTGCTTATTAACCTAGTCCTCTGGGCAATGTGCAACAATGCTACAAAATTAAAACACAGATCTGATAATATAATAAAAAAAATGGAAATCGGGTAAAATATATCAGAAAAAAATCCCCCTATATACATCATTGTGAAATTCCAGTCTGATAATATAAATGTATTTGGTTTGAAAAATGCCATTTCCTCATATGACTCACCTTTTTTTATTTTAGCTGATACTTGGGGAGTAACCCTAGTCCCCCAGAAGGAGCAGATGGCATGACAGGGTGGCTTTGCTCACCTGACTTCTGACTGGTGACATCAGTGCTGCACACTGGGAGGTAGAAGTGGAGGGGTGAGGTGGTAGCAAGGTCAGTGCAGTGCAAATACAATGGCTGAGTCAATCCATTACATTGGTTGGGCATTTGTACTATGCTGACCCCCTCATCACCTTGTCTCTGCTCCTCTACCTCTGGGGAGCAGTGGCAACACAGGTGACTGTGTCATCACTTCTTGGCACCTGCAGCTGGCTCCCAAGTAGGGGCAGCTGGATCGTGTGCGCCTCCCTCTCCACATGTAGAGAAAAAGACCTGCACTCACAACGCCTCCTTGCTGATGTGGTGAAAATCTCAGCCGCCATCACTCCTCTGTCAGAGGATGGTGCTCCAGAGATGGTCGGGCCTGAAAAGGAGCATGTTGTTGGCAAATTGGGGGAGGCCTTGAATCTGCGGGATCCAAAGATCTCCTATTGCCCTGGCATGCCCTGGCAGGGATACAAACTACCCTGGCCCTGGAGCTGACACAGTTATTTTCCATTCCACTGAAACCAACGGGATGGATTTATTTTAAAAAAGGTTCAATAGAGAAAGAAAAGAACCAAAAATGTAAAAAGCCACATTTCTACCTGGGCCAGGGTAAGGCCAAGAGGGCTTAGGAAATAACAGTTCCTCTACCATGGAGTCTTCCCACTAACATCTCAGTAGGGTTGGCCTGTCAGTGTAAAACTCTATGATCCTAGGGATACTAGGGAGTAAACCCGCCTGGATTCAGTGGTGCTTACTTCTAAGTAAACACGCTGAGGACTGCAGGCAAAATAACCAGATCTTTATAAATGACAGAGATAGCATTTAGGATAGTGCATAATGATGCTCATTGCGGTTGTTGGTGTATTCCCAGAACGCCAGAATATTTTGTATTAATTTAAAAATTCATCAAAAGTCCTCTCCATGTCAAGGTGATGCAGCAACCACCGACAAAAGAAGAAGGCCATATTTCTGCTTTTTTTGCCAATTATTGCTTGTTGTCATTGGGAAATGTTACAGTAAGGCTGCAAGTCTTTTCCTGTTCAATGAGTTGGAATTAAACATACTAATTTAAGGTCTCTTTCAAGTATTTTATTTAACTACTTTGGCCTTTAATTCTTTTATGCGGCATCATTTAATGTAATGTTATTTATATATATGAAGCACGTTATACTTATTAACCAATGTGCAAAAATCTAAAGTACAGATTTTATGTAATGGGCTAATTACAGGACTTTAAAGCCACCTACTGAGTTTTGCTAAGCATAACAACAGGTTCACTGAACTGGATAAATTTATTCAAACTTGTGGAAATGAGCCCCATTCTGCATGCAGCCATACTGGGAAAACACACAAATTATTCCTCAATACTAGTTTAATGGGTCAAACAGTGAACCTGAATACTGAACATATATCTGCATCTTGAAACAGTGGAGAAGCTATAGGCCCTTGAAGAGAAAAGAAAGTGCCTATTCATGGGTTCTTCCTAATGTTTGTAAATAATTTTCTCCCGAAACAAAAATAGTTGGAACAAGGACAGCACTGTTCAATGGGGTGGGTCCAAAGAACCAGGAAGTGCTGCTTTACTGCAAGCCCTTGAGCATGAGTTTGTGGAAAGGTTCCCCAAGCACCACAGCCACTTCGGAAGCTTCTGCAAGGGGTGGGAGGAGACACTGTCCACAAGCGGAAGGGAACGTTTAGAGCCAACCCAATGCTTCCAGCACTAGAAGAACCATTTGATGGGATAAATAGTTTTATTATGCCTTGTCATAACTATAAGAACATAGGAAGAACCTGCTGAATAAGGCCATGGAACTAGAGCATAGCCAGCATGGCTAGTAGCCACTGATACAGCAGCATAGCTAGCCACTCGGGCACCCGGGCCCCATGTTAGGATTTTTATCTATCCAAGCTGCTCCAGCAAGTGGTACTGTTGTACAGTGGTACCTCAGGTTACATATGCTTCAGGTTACATACGCTTCAGGTTACAAACTCCACTAACCCAGAAATAGTACCTCGGGTTAAGAACTTTGCTTCAGGATGAGATCAGAAATCGTGCAGCGGCAGCGGGAGGCCCCATTAGCTAAAGTGGTGCTTCAGGGTTAAGAACAGTTTCAGGTTAAGAACAGACCTCCGGAACGAATTAAGTTCTTAACCTTAGGTACCACTGTACTGTGTTTTGTGTACATCATGTGAGTGTCTGAGTGAGCATGAGACAGGAAGTCTGAGTACTGCTGGAAGTTAGTTTCCCTTCTGAAAGTGTCGCAGTTTCTGTACTGGTGTTGAAAGTGCACAGTCGTGCTGATGGAGTCTTTGTATTATAGACTGTAAATAAAGTAGTTTTAGAGCTACTGACTGAGTCTTTCTTCTGCAATGATATGCCAGAAGACAAGTGTGCTCCTCTCAGGAGAGAGAGATCGCTTATCACCGGTCTCTCTGGGCTGATGGAGATTTATAGCCAGGGAGGACCATCAGAGACACATGCCAAAGACTTGGGAAGTTGGCGGCCTTCCCGGGCGTGTTTCCAAGCACAGGGTGAGCTGTTCACTGGGCACAGCAAGCCTGCGTAGAGCGTGCAGAGGCAGAGCCTGTGTGGCGTCCATTCTGCCCATTGCCTCCCCTTCAGCTGCAGGCATCGTGCTGCCTGAAAAGGTGGCATGGGGTTTGCATTGCCGGCCATCTCCCCCTCAGCTGTAGGGTGGTTGAAAGGAAGGTGGTAGGTGGTGGGAGCCCCACACTGCCATTTTGGGCGGCAAGGTGTCTGCAGGTGCCTGAGCCACCATGTCACTCCCAGGGAGTCAACACAACACTCCCAGGAGATATGTGGGGTGCATGAGCTACGCTAGTGCATTGATAGCCTTCTCCTCCATGACTTTGTCTAATCCTCTTTCAAAGCCACCCAAGCAAGGTCACAATCAGTAGTGGTTGATGGGGCAGCACAGGCATTGCGCACCTGCCTTCTGAATAACAGAAGAGAGGGAAAGTTTTGTTGCGCAAGCAGAAATCCTTGTGCTGATGGAACTACTTAGCAGCACACATAATACACCCACCATGTTTAATACAACCCCAGATTCCAAATGTTGTTGAACTGCAATTTCCATAATCTCCGGCCAGTTTAGCCAACAATCAGGGATGATGGGAGTTGTAGTCCAGTAGTATATGGGGACCCAAGGTGGAAGAATACAGCTTTAAGAGGGATATTCAGTTCTTGAGGGAAGCCTTCCAGGAGGTTTTTTAGTGAGAGAGTGGAGCCACAGCCTGGCAGAGGAAACCATTGAGAGCAGCCTGTAAGGCAGCTAATACAATACAGGCCTAAGAGAGAACAAATATTAAAACTACCATCTTGCTAAATCAAGGAAGTTACATTACACTGAGTACTTGGGCATCTGTCTGAGAGAACACCCCACAACCTATTAAATTACAACAATTATAAATTCATCCCACAGCAGCTTTGATCACCGGAGCCAGACCAAATAAAAGAGATGTACAATAGTTCTGAAGGATACTCAGGCTTTGGCAAGTATCTAGGGAAAGAGGATCCTACAATGGAGGGGGTGCCAATGGCAATACTTTTCTATAGGGCCTTTGTGGTCCTAGCTTGGCAAACAAGGATTGAGCTCAAGAAGGCACCCGTATGGGAAAAAGCAGTCTCTTGAGTAGGCTGGACCTGAGCCCAGGAGATCAGCCACACTGAATGACTTGCATATTCAAAATGGTCGCCTGGGGAAAACTCTAGCGCACACAGGATGGTGAAGATGGTGCATGTCACGGCTGCATATATGTGAAATAACAATAGGCGTGATCCTTCCAGATTAGAGTCACACTGTTCCCAACATGAGCAAATTAAAGGTGCGTTCAGCTCTCCCTTTGAAATCAATGGGACTAAAAGTGTGTGGCTTTGGCTAGATTGCACCTAATCTGTGGACGCAATAGATAAAATCACATTAAGGTCAAAAGAGACTGAAGAAGAGATTAGGCTTCTGATATATTATGAACATAACATAAGAGGAGCCTGCTGGATCAGGCCAATGGCCTATCTTGTCCAGCATCATGTTGTCAGATGCCTGTGGGGGAACCCTCAAGAGCACACTTCCTTCTCGGTGTTTCCAGCAAGTGATATTCAAAAGAATTATGTATGCAGAGCAAAGCCATCCTAGGGTTGCCATACGTCTGGGATTTCCTGGACACATAGTTTTTGGAGATCAGCATGCCCATCCAGGCAGATTTTTGCATTTTGGATTAAATGTCTGGGTTTTGGTTTTAAAAAAATGTTTTTGGGTTTTTAATTTTTGTGTGTGGGGCACGTGCATACTCAGAAGGCACTGTGCCCCAGAACAGGAAGCAGGCATCAGGTGACCTGGAGCAGCCTGCCAGAAGTCGTGCTAGGCATGGTGTTCTTCCTGCCACCGCCTTGCGCGGCCTTCCTGGGGGCTCACTAGGCCCTGTGCTGGTCCTGGCAGTCGCCTGGCATTGCGTGAGCTTCCCAGGGCCGCCCAGCCTCCCATTGTGAGCAGGAGGCTGAAGACAGCAAAGGTATGAGAGAGGAGGGAAGAAGGGGGAAGCAGGCAGGCGAGGAACGGGTTAGCAGCAGGGAGGGAGAGAGTGAAGGAGATGTGGGATGGTGTGTGAGGGTGCCCCGATGGTATGTGTGTGTCCAGGTTTTTGATCCCTGGAATATGGCAACCCTAAAAGACGCCGGCTTCTTGGGAGAAAAGCAATGACAACCCTAGACAGCATCTTAAAAAGTAGAGACATCACCTTGCCAACAAAGGTCCATATAGTTAAAGATACGGTTTTCCGAGTAGTGATGTATGGAAGTGAGAGCTGGACCATAAAGAAGGCTGATCGCCAAAGAATTAATACTTTTGAATTATGGTCTGGAGGAGACTCTTGAGAGTCCCATGGACTGCAAGAAGATCAAACCTATCCATTCTTAAGGAAATCAGCCCGTAGTGCTCACTGGAAGGACAGATCCTGAAGCTGAGACTCCAGAACTTTGGCCACCTCATGAGAAGAGAAGACTCCCTGGAAAAGACCCTGATGCTGGGAAAGATTGAGGGCACTAGGAGAAGGGGATGAAAGAGGACGAGGTGGTTGGATAGTGTTCTCGAAGCTACCAGCATGACTTTGACCAAATTGCGGGAGGCAGTGGAAGACAGGAGTGCCTGGTGTGCTCTGGTCCATGGGGTTATGAAGAGTCGGACATGACTAAACGACTAAACAACAACAACAAAGCCATCCCATATCCTCCAATCCTCTTTTAAAGCCACCCAAGTTGGTGGCCGTCTCTGCCTCCTGTGAGACCCCTGGGTATGGGGCTGTATATAAATTCAATCAATAATAATAATAATAATAATAATTGCTTTCTTTTATCTGTTCCAAATCTTCCAACATGCAGCTTCGTTGGATGTCCGTGAATTCTAGCGTTATGAGAGAGGAGTAGAAACTTTTCTCTATCCACTCTCTCCATGCAATGCATAATTTTATAAATGTCTGTCGTGCCACCTCTTACTAGCTTTTTCTCTAAATATACAGGGAAACTCCATGAACCACACAAATGTACCTACTATGGGCTGTATCAACACTGTGTTGGATTCGTGCACTGGGACTTCCCCCTTCCTTTTCCTGTGCACTTTCAAAATCCCTTCCAGAGGGTCCTCCAAGCCTCCGGGCAAATTTTGAGGATGCACACAGGGGCAGTGGTGAGATGTTTTGCCTCAGGCACCAAAATGTCTTGGGCTGCTCTAATGATGCACTAGCAGCTGACTGCCACAAAAAAACCCTGGTTCTGCAAGCAGTGTTCAACTTGAGTACTGAAACGCTGTAGCCAAAATTCATGCAAGATCGCAGCTCCTCTGCTGTGACATGGAAAGACATGACTTGAGGCATATGGAAGAAACCTTGGACAAATTAGGCATTCTCATGATCTTATATTGCTCATGTGAGCAGACTGTTCATAGAAGCAAGTTTCTGTGTGATATAAGTCAGCCAGGGTGTACTGAGGAACTCTACTCCGTGACTCCAATTTTACTCTGTGCATTGGTGGAAATGCAAAATTTGACTGCAAGGCTATTGTCAGATCTAATGCATAGTCCCTACTGACCATAGAAATAGATGTTGTTTTGGAACAAACGGAAGCAAATGAAGATACAGAGTGCATTTAAATCATATGCATAGATTTCCATGCAAGAATCTGTGCCCAAAGAGTAAGAACCTTCTGCAATTAATAATAATAATAATAATAAGTATGCCATTGCTGAATCTACAAGATAGTGGCTTACACCTGAGCTTTACTCTATTAGACCTATTAAAATGAATGGATCAAATAGTAGATAGGTAGCCGTGTTGGTCTGCCATAGTCAAAATAAAAAATTCCTTCCAGTAGCACCTTAAAGACCAACTAAGTCAGTTCTTGGTATGAGCTTTCGTGTGCATGCACACTTCTTCAGATACACTGAAATAGAAGTTGCCAGATAGAAGGATATAGAAGGATCTGGCAACTTCTATTTCAGTGTATCTGAAGAAGTGTGCATGCACACGAAAGCTCATACCAAGAACTAACTTGAATGGATCAAAGTTAGCCATGTCATTTCATTTTAATGGGTCTACTCTGGGTATGACTAGCATTGGACACAACCCTGGGTCATTTATTTGCAAACCGCTGTGGTTATCTTGAATAATCTACTTAGCAGCTGACACTTGTCTATTGTGAAATATACTCAAGCATCTGCTTTAGGGGGTAATTAAGAAGTGCTCTATAACCCTGTTTGCTAAAGATATATGCTTTATAAGTATTGCTTTATGTTATACACATGATTTGGGGAGTTCTTGTTTTTTAGAGTGAGGAAATGCAACCCCCTTTTGCTACTACTCCAATCCAGAAAAAAAAGGAGTTTTAAACAAGGAACGTGGACACTTGGCAGCCTCCAAAAACACCCAAATGGTGCCCTACATCTGAGGTAGCTAATCAATGCTGTGTTTGCACATACCATTAAATATATTATACTAAGTTTAGATTTGATTTCTATGCTTCTTTTATACGGTGAAAAGGGAATACATTTGAATTCATGCTGATACTGAAAACACGTTCCTAGCTCTGAGTTTCTTGGGTTTCAAATCATTTCCATTAACAAACAGCTATTTGCCCTCTAATAAAATATGTCATTATGCTTTATTCACATCACACAAAAGAATCACTGAAAAAATCGCCCCAATGATGGCCAATAATTACACATTTGGCTCCTGCACGAGAAGTGAAGAAATCGGTTCATTGGGGAAAGCAGGTGCTGGGGCATCATGCTAATAGTCAATATGTGCCACACTAATTAGCCATTGCAATTGCTAAAATTAACAATTAGCTAACATGCAATTCTCATTTTGCAGGCTGCAGTTTACTTTGGATAATCCTTGCATGTTCTTAGCAATTATTCTGACAGCTTTCCCTTTTTTAAAGGTCTGAGCACAGCTTTCACATTTGAATCAAGTCTGCCCCAATGTTCAACAGGCATTTAAGAAACAATGGCTTTCCTTGGCAATTTCGAAGGCATACGCTGGAAGCTTTTTATTCATAACTTGATATTGTGAAAAATATGAATCTTGGATAAGGGCTAAGATGTCTTCATCTCATTCACAAACCAGCACTGTTTCAGGAGAACAGACACCTCATCAATTAGGCTGTCACTGCTGTTGTTTTAAGGACAGCAAGGCAATAGAGAGATTTTGTAACTTAGTGAAAAAGCTGTCAATTCAGCAGGACCAATCTTCAAATATCTGAAGGGCCATTACATAGAAGATGGTGCAAGCTTGTTTTCTTCTGCTCCAGATGGTAGGAGCCGAACCAATGGATTCAAATTTCAGGAAAGGAGATTCCAAATAACATTAGGAAGAATTTTCAGACAGTAAGAACTGTTTGATGGTGGAATGGACTCCCTCTAAAGGTGGTGGACTCTTCTTCATTGAAGGTTTTTAAGCAGAGGCTGGATGGCCATCTGTCAGGGATTCTTCAGCTGTGATTCCTGCACTGCAGGTGTTGAACTAGATGACCCTTGAGATCCCTTCCAACTCTACAGTTCTATGATACTATTATTCTAATTCGATTTGCCATTTCTATACAATCTCTGTGAATGTCTACAAGGGAGTTTGCTAATAGCTCCATCCAGGGATCCTTTCCCCTGCACAGTTACCAGCACATGAAAATATGTGCTCCCAGACCCTCACCACTTCTGTTCATTGATTTAGCTAACTTATACCAAGATATCTTGAAAGAGTTTACAGTAAAGAGTCATAGGACTCTAAAATAACAAAGGGTCATGGGGCTGTGTCCAATGAAGTCATCCCTGTTCATGCAAGAACTTCCACCAGCACAGCAGAAATTCTTCTCCCTTGTTCTCCCCCTGTTTCCTCCCAATCTGCTCCGGAGAGATTGATGGGATAGAGCAGATTTGATGGGTGCATGGGGAGATGAGAGCAAAGGGAAGATGAAGTTCTGAAAAGAAAACTTGGGCAGAAGGTTAAGTTCATCGGGAAGTAATTCAGAAGGACATGAAGCTGGATCTGAACACAATGCAAAAGCTCCTGCTTCCTCTCTCTCTGGTCAGGGGAAGTTCAACCATTAGGTGGCATGAGGAAGCCATCTCAGCCATCTGATGCTGGAGGCAACGACAAAGCCGTGTGTACCACGTGGCCCGCTCTATGCTCCCAAGTTAGGAGTGGTGGAAAGTGATGCCCCATCACTACTGTTGAAGTAAAATTCAGCTACTGCATCAGTCAGTTATTGTATGTGAATGAGAGTGCAATGTCGCTGTTCTGATCAAGCAGCAAAATCTCTTGGACCACCCTTGCCTCTGGTGGCCTCAGTGACAGGAGTAAGTAGATAGAGGGAGGGGTCTTCAATTTGGAGCTGTGTCCAGGTATGACAGGGCCCCCCACAGTGTTGAGATGGGATGTGCTAAATGTATGCACCCCACTACCCAATAACCCAGGTGGAAGTATTGGGTTGTAGCGCATGCTCGTCATACTTATTGAGTAGACCCACTGAACTTAATGGACATGGCTAATTTAGACCCATTAATTTTAAGGGGTCTACTCTGATGATGAGGTTTAAAGGAAACAAAAACCACACTTCTGGTGATGATTGAAATTATCTGTGGTAGGGAAGATTAGTGAGAGATGGGTGAAGATGTAGGAGATGACACTGCAAGTGTAGTAAAACACAAATATATATTTGTTTTTCCTGTGGCAACTTCCCTACTCACAATATGTATAACAGTTATGCCACCACTTTCCAACGGTCTTGTTTTTTTGGAGCCTTTTTGGTGGTGGTACCTCAGCTCTGGAATTCCCTTCCTTCGGAGATGTGACTAGTACCTACCATTTTAATCTTTCTGCACTCATTTGGTTATTTGTCCAGAATAATTGCATTGATTTTATTTTAGTATTGGCTGGTTGCAATTTATCTGCCTTGTTTTTTCGATGATTGTATCATGTATGTGGATTTGTTTTAATTGTAACCCACTCTGGAACTGCATTTGCAATGGAGAAGGGGTAAGAAGTGTTTTAAATGAAGAAAAAATATATATCTGCCATCTGGTGGTCATACAAAGACTCTCCATGCTCTAAATGAATATGGTTTTTAAAAAAACCTGGGGCATATACGATTATCTCTTTAACATTACCTTGCATCCCAACAAGTTTCCTAGAAATTTTTCAAAACATTTCACAATTTGACATTTTATTGAATGGTCTTATAATCCCCCCACCCCCTGTTTACCAGCAAATTAGTTAATGCAGGAAGGCTTCAAAGAGTACAGCCATGTTTGCCTGCGACAATGAACCATAGTTTTAGTGCTGCGTAAGATATAGGGACCATGTAGCCCTCCAAATGCCATAAGATTACAGTTCCTATCCACTCCAGAAACATCTGGAGGGCCACAGATTCCACATTGCTGTGATGCATCACAGCCTAAATGTGTATCTGAAGAAGTGTGCATGCACACGAAAGCTCACACCAAGAACTAACTTAGTTGGTCTTTAAGGTGCTACTGGAAGGAATTTTTTATTTAGCCTAAATGAGCATGAGCAAACTATTGGAGTCACATGCTCCCCCTCTTCTCACCTCCTTCCACATGGTCGGGAAGAAAACTTTGGAAGAACTTGATTTCACATTCACTGAATCCATGCTAAGTGATGCATACAAAGCAGGGATCTTGGTTCAAACCCGGTTTTTGTTTAGTTCCTTTTACACTGAAAATGCCTAGTTAAAAAATATCGCTGATCCAGGATTCACTAAAAGTGGAACAAAACTCTGCTGAAGGCCTCATTTTGGCCACACAGGAGGAGAAAGAGAGGGGAAGCAATGCTTTGCTCAGGCTCATTTAAGTCTCTGTCGGGCCAATTATTTATCCAAGGTGGTCCATGTGGTTCAGCTGCTTTCTCGAAAAGCCCATAGCCACCAAGTGGATACTACCCAAAGGCAGTTTCAAAAAGTCTCTACATGGCTGATCCCTACATCTTTAAAGAACCTCCTCTCTCCTCTGCTAACCCAAACATCATTACCATCCACAGCAAACCTCTTTTCCAGCCGGGGTGCTAACTGGACACACCTGGAATCTCCACAAGGTTCCAATATGGAGCTCAGAAGTGCAACCACAACTCTTTTCTTTAGGCAGTGAAATGCTGTGCAATATTAGAATCCCCACTCTGGGTGTGTAAGTGCATGTGCATGTGCTTGCCTGCAGATCCATGTTGAATTAGTGGTATACACATTAAAAAAAAAAGCAAACAAGTGTGCAAACTCTTACAAAAGGAGGCAGCAGAGCACGGAATTCTGTGCACATGCGGGAGTTGCCTCCATGTTTTCTGGCTGCTCAATCCGTTCATTTCACACCAAAGAAGTAAGACTGCAGGGAAGGGGAGAATGGATTTGCTGGCAACTGCAAAAAGCTTAAGGAAACTTTTCAACACATTCAAACCTAGGTATTTGCTGAGGCACGTGAATATACTCAGGCAAAATTCACCAATGCAAAGCAGTCAGCATTTGGGCTTTATTCACAGCAGGACTAGATAAGCCAGGTAACTGGTGCATTCAGCAGATAACTGCAGCCTCTTGAGGCTTTATATATGGAACAATAGCCAATAGAAGGGAAACTGTGAATGACCAATCAAAAGAATGCCTTTGCAGCTGGGGCCAGTAGGGCAAGCTCACAGACTATAAATGCCATGGGTCAGAAAGAATGCAGGGCCCAAGAAAAGAGTTGCCCCCATATATCCTTTAACTATCCTATTTAGTAATCAGCAGCACAGTCCAATTAAATAAAGAAATAATAGGGGATGTCTTTTATAGATATTTAGTAGGTGTTTGTGGGTACATCGACCATAGTAAAAGTATGGAATCGGAGAGTGACAAAACAAGGGAGCAAAACGAATGGTGTATGTGGCAACGCAGAACATTGGCACCTGTAAAATATTTCCTGTTCAGTTCTGGGCTTCTGGACTCCTTTGCAACTTTGCAGTTGAAACTCACTAAGGTCTAGAAATTCAAAATGTTCTTCAAGTTTCAGTATTTACTACTGTTGTAGTCTTGGAAAAGTCTCAAGGCACCAGTGTTTTGCACTTTGCGTTTAAAACTATGGCAGCCACAACGTAGATTTAAAAAGTAAAATGTTGACAGTCGGAAAAACAATTCAAAACATTTGTCTGCCTAATAAATACTGCTCCTAAAAGGAACATGTTTCCCATTTGAGAAACATCCCCCCAAATCATAACTTTACTCAAACAGATAGCCACCTTCACACCGTCACACCATAAAGCACTACCACTTTAAACACTCAAAGAATAATGAAAGCTGTAGTTTGTTAAGGGTGCTGAGAGTTACAGTGGTACCTCGGGTTACAGACGCTTCAGGTTACAGACTCCACTAACCCAGAAATAGTATCTCGGGTTAAGAACTTTGCTTCAGAATGAGAACAGAAATCGCGTGGCGGGAGCGGGAGGCCCCATTAGCTAAAGTAGTACCTCAGATTAAGAACAGTTTCAGGTTAAGAATGGACCTCCAGAACGAATTAAGTTCTTAACCAGAGGTACCACTGTATTAGGCAAGCTCTATTCCCCTTCCAGAGCTACAATTCCCTGAGTGGTTTGATCATCAATCCCTCTTCACAGGGAATTATGGGAAATGTAGTTCAGTGAAGGGAAGACCTAACAAACTACAGCTCCCAGAATTCTTTGGGGAAAGTCATGACTGTTTAAAGTGGTATCACAATGTTTTAAATGTATGGTGTGAATGTGGCCTTAAAGATTTTTAAAAGTATTGTATTATGAACTTTAATAGAGTCCATTTCATCAAATGCATGAAGTTACCAGTTGGTAGATATACATGGGTGTAATTAGAGGGTGTGTGTGTGTAAAGGAGTAGGGCTTTATTGCAAAGAAATACAGGGGGCGAGAATGCAAACTAAGCACAGTGACCAGGGCCACAGTATTAATTGCTGCTAAGACCATCATCTTGGCATGACTGAGAAAATTAACACCTTCAGTGCAAGAAGTTAACTATTTCTTCATAAGTGTGTTACTCTTTAAAGCACTACAAGGATCTTAATTGTTTTTGATGCATCAGGCTACCAAGCCACCCCTCTGGAAATTGCTTATTCAAAAAATAATTTTAGGATGTTGGTACGACGGGGTTAGCTTAGCACTTCCAAAATATTTCGAAGACATATCTGCGGCAACATAATTCAGCCTGCATCTGAGAGGAAAGCTGTGTACTGTATATATTTTGGCTTGTACACAATCTAGTACCAGACATTTTATCTATTAATATGCATAATCCTAACACTACTGTTTGGAAGTCAGTGTGGTTGTTTGCATACCCAAAATGGCACCAACCATCCACAATGATCAGGCACTGCATCCATACATATAAGCTGGCTCTAGGAAAAGATGGTCTGCAGGTGTACGTTTAAAAAAATGTTGAAGAAAAACACAGAGGAAGGGAGGCTGCAGCCCAGTCCAGTCAGAATGGGAAGGGCCTTAGCTCTGTGGTAGAACACCTGCTTGGCCTACACAAAGTCCCAGGTTTAAACTGTGGTTCCTAAGGCTGGGCAAAACTCCTGCCCCAAGTCCTAGAGAAGCACTGCTGGTCAGTGTAGACAACACTGGTATATAGACCAGGAATGCCCAACCAGTCAATTGGGATTGGCAGGTCGATCCCCAGATGTCATTGGTCGATTTCAGGATCTGTAGCTCCGCCCCTCGGCTCTCTTTCTGTGTATCATTGTTTTGTCAAATCGGTTTCTATTCATGTCAACGATTTCTGTTTTATGATAGTAACGCTGTATTAGGCAAGTGATCCACCTCCCCCCTAGCAACTTTGGCTCCTCCCCCCCCCAAAAGTAGACAACTTAGGCTTCGCCCCCCTCTCCCCATGGATAGATCATGGCCAGTGTTTTTATACTGGGAGTAAATCGCAGTCTCTTGGATGTGCCTGATATAGACCGATGGTCTGGCCCAGTGCAAGACAACTTTCTCTGACAGCATGCTCAGTGGGCATGGGGTGCTGACTTTCTGGTAGGACAGGATGTGAAAATCTGGATATAAGTAGGGATGAAATGGTGTATCATTGAGGAGCACATGGTTCACTGACTGAAACACTGAAGAGGAGCACCGCAGACTGCGACATTTTGTTGCAGGACCTACTTTTTCCAGTTCAAAACTGTCCAATGCTTTTACTAAATAACAGGCGCGCTAGCTGGGGGGGGCTGAGAGACTTCGCCTCCCCCTCAGAGCTCTTAAGGAGGAAGCTAGGCCCCCTAAATATTGAGCAGTAATGTCGGGTGTGATGTCAGCATGTCGTGTGATGTCAGCATGTAATGTGACGTCGGCCCCCTCAGTAGCAGGGGCAAGCCGGTGCCTTGGCCACATAATGTGTACAACTCCTTGTTTTGACAGTATTCTGTACAGTGGTATCTCGGGTTACAAACTTAATTCGTTCCGGAGGTCTGTTCTTAACCCGAAACCGTTCTTAACCTGAGGCGTGCTTTCGCTAATGGGGCCTCCCGCTGCTGGCGCACCACCGGCGCGCGAATTCCATTCTCATCCTGGGGCAAAGTTCGCAACCCAAGGTACTACTTCCGGGTTAGCAGAGTTTGTAACCTGAAGTGTTTGTAACCCGAAGAGTTTGTAACCCGTGGTACCACTGTATATTAAAAGGAATCTGGAAGAGGAAGAGGAAGAGGAAGAGGAAGAGGAAGAAGAAGAGGAAGAGGAAGAGGAAGAGGAAGAAGAAGAAGAAGAAGAAGAAGAAGAAGAAGAAGAAGAAGAAGAAGAAGAAAACTTAATTTGGTAACTTGACTAATGCAGAGATGCATATTAAGCTCACCCGAATTCTGATGTGAATGGAGCTCAGCACAGGTACCTCTGCAGTAGAAGACTGTAGAACCCACATCCCTTTCATCTCCACCAGGCAACACAATGGACCACAATCTGACACAACTGAAAGAAAGTTTTTATTTTTTTTTTACTTTTAAATGAATAGAGAAGCCTACATTTCCCCTCTGAATTCTATTTGCAGAACAGATAAATTATGTACCCAAGATATTATTAAGACTTCATTTTATATATAATAGTGATTTGATTACTGCTATACAATACATTGTGCAGAATGTTATAATCTCAATTTGCGAGCTTGCAAAAGAAAGTATATTGCGGCAACTAATGACTTTGGTAGTGAAGAGTAATAGATACAGCACATGATCCTGAACACTTAGCAAGGGGTGCAGACAATAGCAAAGTGGAATAAGTTGAAAGCACTTAACTTGTTACTGCTGTGATGGATAGGAACGAAAGCCCTTCATTTAAAATATTTTCTTGGCTCAACCTGAACTTCCTTACATAATCCTTTTCTTCAACATAGTTCTAAACATTCGGGAATAAATATACTCCTAATAAGGCAAAGAAGACTGTGTTTATGGACTAATCACATTCAAAATCCTGTGATCCTATTATAATTGAGGGGTAGGAATCCCTCTGCAAAGATTGCATTATGAGCATAAAGCATTTGCGTTCCCTGAAAAGATGCTTTTTCCAATTTGGAATAAACACACTGAATTTGAGAACAGCAGAGGGTTGTGTGTGTGTGTGCTGGATACCTTTGTCTAACTATAACTAGGCTTAGCAAAACCTTATACAATGCAAGTCACAAAGCAGTTACACCTAGCAGTGGTTTCTGTTAGGATAATTTGATTGCTGCTCTGGTACAGAAGACATTATATGATAGCAAATTTCATGTGTTTCAATTTATCTTTTACACATTCATGAAGAGCCAGTGTGATGTAGTGGTTAGGGTGTTGGACTAGGACCTGGGAGACCAAAGTTCAAATCCCCACTTGGTCATGATATTCTCTGGGTGACCTTTGGCCAGTCACTTCTTCTCAGCCTAACCTACCTCACAGGGTTGTTGTGGAGTTTAAATGAGAAGGTGAGAACCATGTATGCCTCCACAAACAGCTTGGAGAAAAAGATGAGATGCAAATGCAATAAATATACATGCAACCTGATGCCATAAAGACTTGCAACAGCTGCGCATAAGATCAAACATGCAGGTCCCAGTACCACTGCACGGAGACAGAGAAACAAGTCTTGGTACAAGCTTTAATTGATGCTGGTGTACAGTGAATTAGACCAACGATCTGTATCAGGCAGGGGAAATGGGTGCAACACTAGGTAGCTCTGATCGAAGGTAAGAACTGCATGGAGAAAGTCTCATCAGTCAAGAAAAGCTCATTGTACCAATAGGCCAAAAACAAAACAAACCGCCTATTAAACAGAACTTGCAGCTTGGGTGAATTAGATTGAAGCAATCACTTACAGTTTCTGGAGTTCAAAGGTTTTATTTACGCAGTAAATATTTCCAGGATGAGTGGAGATGAGAGAAAGAAAATAACAGACAGCTTTGGACCAACCCAAATTAAAAACAAAAACAAAAACATAAATTATTATATTGCGGAAGCAAATTATTGTATTGGGCATTCTGCAAGGAAATATATATTTATTTAATGGGTTTATGTATATCCCAGTTTTCCTCCCAGGAGCTCAAGGTGGTATACATGCCTTTCCCTGCCTCATTTTATTCTAACATCATTTGCATGAGATGGGTTAGGCTGAGAGACTGTGACTGGCCTAAGGTCACCAAACTTCATGGCGGAGTGGGAATTTGGACCATTACTCATTTATTTCAATTATTTGTATACCACTTTTCATCAGAGAAGATCACAAGTAGATTTACTAAATGTACAGGATGGTGTATTTTCTATTTAATCTATCTCTCTATCTACCTGCCTACCTACTCATCTCTGTTTGTATCATTTGATGGCTAGAGAAATTATTGATAACTGAAATGGGCTGTCACTGTTTATACTGGAAGCTGTTTTTTCCTTTGTTGTTACCGTGATAGAGATTTTAAAACATCACAGAGCTGAGAGAGGGCGATCTAGTCCAACTCGCCAATTGATGCAGGAAATTCAGAGACAGAGCATCCCCATGAATGCCTCTCTGTCAATAATGCAGAATTACAAGAATGTTAAAAGGCCTCTCCTCTGAGCCATGAGAGGGGCTTTGATTACTAACTGTGAATTTGTCTCAATAAAGGTGTGCTCTCAGACATCTGTACTGAGGCTTCAGCAGCAGACAAATTTGTTTAAATTTCATTAATCAATCAATTAGTCCACTGGGTACTGGCTTGACAGTAGGCACACCCATTCATGCGCACATGTACACAGTCAAATACCACAAGTGCAAAATCTACCACCAACTGTTCCATGCTGAAGGATATGCTTTGACTGTGCAGGGAAGCTAAGTTGCCAGCCCGCACCTCGCCTGACTCAGGCTGTAACTTGTGCGTCCTGCTATTCTAACCCTTTCTCTTGATCTGCTTTTCAGCCCATCTTAAAGTACACAGCTCTAAGCAGCAGGGGAGTTTCTTAGCAAAGGGCCACCCACTTGCATATTATTCCTTCCTTGCCTGGGACATGACACAAGAACAAAGTAGACATTAACCGCTACATTAAACCCAGAAGGAAAGTAATCAGTAACCTGTTATTCCCTTAATAAAGGGAAACACATGCAGAGTGAAATCCAGAAGACTAATCAATAGCCCCAGACAAAGCAATGTGCCAAACAAATTGCAAATCAATTAGAATCCTTGTTTTCTTTCAAATGGTTCACTATACCTAAAGCAATTACTCGTTCATTAGACCTAATTTAACAGCATGACTGCCTTAGCAACAACTGGCAGCGTCTGGCTATCAAATGGAAGAATGGCAGCTTATTTCTGTCTGTCTGTGAGTCTCTGGCCAATCCAAAAAAGAGGGAGAGAATTCCTTTATAGAAGACCACTTTTAATGAATGGCTGAAACATTTCTGTGCCAGGGGAGGATCAGGATGTCCGGTTGCTTTCTCTCCGTCGTCTTAAGAAAATTGGCATCCATTTCCGACTGAGTGTGAAATACCCAAAGATCCTTTGTGCTATAACTGGGTTCAAGAAGCTCCAGCGACAGCTCTGCGACCACTGCTCTCCACTTGGCTCATCTGAGAGTTGTACTGTTGATCCCATGTACATGCTGGTAGCACGCCTCTCACACGGCCTACTGTCATTCATGCGAAGAACGGAGAGTGGATCTCTCAGTTAATGTGCCTTCTTGAGCATCTTGTGCTCTCTGAACACCTGGCACCAGTCGCAGTGGGAGAAAGTTGAACGAGAGACATTGAAAATTGCATTGACATTTCTTTCAAAGGGTGCAACCACACCTTGAGAAGCAGAAGGCTCTCAGCCTCCTAACTCTGATGCAGTGGTGCAGAAGGGTGTTTGAGCATTCTCCCCTGCAACTCCCCATTGGCTAGTTTCATGGCCTGCCCATGAGGTGGGTTAAAGCAACTGCCTCAGGTGGCAGAAGCCCTGAAGGTAGTGTGGTGTAGTGGTTAAGGTAGTGTGGTGTAGTGGTTAAGAGCGGTGGACTCGTAATCTGGTGATCTGGGTTCCCGTCTCCGCTCCTCCACATGCAGCTGCTGGGTGACCTTGGGCCAGTCACACTTCTTTGAAGTCTCTCAGCCCCACTCACCGCACAGAGTGTTTGTTGTGGGGGATGAAGGGAAAGGAGATCATTAGCTGCTTTGAGACTCCTTCGGGTAGTGATAAAGCGGGATATCAAATCCAAACTCTTCTTCTTCTTCTTCTCCATGGATGTCTGCTCGCCGCACCACTGAAATCTCTAAGTGTGTGAGATCTCACAAAATCTCAGTGAGATCTCATGAGATTGCTACGGAACCCACCGTTGTAGTTGCTGCTTCACACTGCCATGCAACCTAGTTAAGGGATGCTTTGGAGGCAGTAGCAGAGCAGGGCAACACTTCTTGTTTTGCCCTGGACACACCACCCCTGGCTAGTTTCTACTTTCTGGACTAAGCTGGACAGCCTAGCCCAGTTCAGATGCAATTTGATGGGTTGCCTTCTCTTCGGTCTGCAATTAGCAAAGCTGAAGCTTGAGCAGCTTTTGGAAATGATAGAGGTCTTCTTATCTGGTCTGGTTTTTAGGGATAGGGGACTGAAGTTTGGTCATTAAAAAACACACCAATTCAGCTGCTTTACTTGAATTTTAGTGAGTGTTTGGTGTTAATTGGCTTTGCTTATTTCTTCTCACCACATCTTGCCAAGAGTTAAGAGGAGGGGCAATATATTGATTACATCAGGGGTAGCGAAAGTCCAGATGTTGCTGACTGAAACTTTAAGCATCCTTGACCATTGGTCATGTTGGCTGGAGATAAGGTAAAGGGACCCCTGACCATTAGGTCCAGTCGTGACCGACTCTGGGGTTGCGGCGCTCATCTCGCTTTATTGGCCAAGGGAGCCGGTGTACAGCTTCCAGGTCATGTGGCCAGCATGACAAAGCCACTTCTGGCAAACCAGAGCAGCATACGGAAACGCCATTTACCTTCCCAACGGAGCGGTACCTATTTATCTACTTGCACTTTCACGTGCTTTCGAACTGCTAGGTTGGCAGGGGCAGGGACCAAGCAATGGGAGCGCACCCCATCGCAGGGATTCAAACCGCCAACCTTCTGATCGGCAAGTCCTAGGCTCTGTGCTTTGACCCACAGCACCACCTGCGTTTAACCCACAATACAGAGAGTGGCTGGAGATAGTTGTAGTCAAAAACATCAGGACGGCACCATATTGGCCACCTCTGGATTATCTGAATGAATAGCAACATAAGGTAACTCCATTTCTTTCCTTAAAAAAAAATGAATGAGAGGAAGAAACTGTTCTTCAGATTCTCAAGGTTGGCACTTTTGAAATGCCCAGAGTATTGTACTTTCAGCACGAAATGTTGAGATTACCTATTATATTACAACTTCGTAAAAGTCACAAAAGAGTCAGGGAGAAACATTTTTCCCCTTTTCTCTTATATTTATTACTACTCAAATCCCAATGGTGTGTGGTTCAAGAAGGGCAGTGTTCATTCCTAGATCAGTGACGCACTTGTCGTCTGATATCTAGTGATCCTACGCAGCTTAAAATGAGGATCTGTGACACTGTAAAGAGATAAATCTCACCTTCTTAATGGAAGATGTGGTACTTGAATCAAGGGCCCCGGCAGATTTTTTTAAAGTGTTACATACTTAGACACAATTTTTACTGGAGGATCAGACATTAATATACCTTTTAATTCCCCAGAGGAGCTGGTAATATCCTATTCAGAGCTACAACAAAATTAGCTGACCCACTCCCAGTGGAGAGGCTCCCTGCCAAGTCAGCTCCCTCCAGCCACTCTCTGTATTGTAATGCTCCCACAGTAGGACACAGGAAGGCAAAGTGCTCTTCTGAATACAAAAGCATGATCACACAAGAAGAAGCACTGTAGGAACCTTATTATACCAGCTTCGGTTAACCAAAAGCACTTGGTTATCTGAATTCACAGTGGTTCCCCTTGGGATCCCTCACCGGCAGAATCTTCCTGAAATACGGACTCCATTGACCACACTTTTAATCATCTGTATTGGGGATGCCTCTTGACCCAGTGGATGAATGCAATTGTAATGTGCCTATCATGAATGATCATTATTATTTAAACATCCCTTTTTAAAAAAATGCTCACAGTGACAACCTAAGGTGGCAGTCTTATGCACACTGGGAGTTGATTGAGAAGTGTGTGTGTGTGTGTGTGTGTGTGAGAGAGAGAGAGAGAGAGAGAGAGAGAGAGAGAGAGAGAGAGAGAGGAGACTGCAAAGTATGCCTCCAATTTAAATCTGTGGGGAAGGAGTGATCGGAATATATATAAAAAAGGGAAACACTTCTATAACAGAGCAAAAATATTCTTAAGTGCTCTCTATTTCCCAAAGCATTCATTAAGTTCGGGGGCAGCACTAGAGCATTCTTCATTTTCTGGATGATAAAAGTATTAGGCATTTATGGCCCCTCTGTAAATATTTATTTTATTTACAAATATGGAAGCTGAGCATAGGAAGGCTTACCTTACAGCAGGTAAGGCTGCATTAGAGAGGAATTCCTGGCTTTCTTTTCTGTGTCTTCTCCACTCTGAAAAATCAAACTGCAAACTGGTTCCAAACTGTTCTCTTTCAGTGAAAGATGTTATCTTTCCCAAGCTCTGAGGGATGGCTTATTAAACAAAACAAAACAAAACAAACTAGAATGGGATTATCACCGAATACAAGAAGATCTGTTTTAAGCTCCCACTGATGAAACACGAGTTGATAATCTGGTGCTAGCGATTGGTTTAAATAAAGGACGATGGTTAACCTGTGACCTTCAGATGTTGCTCAGCTACCATTACCACCAGCCACGGACAGCATGGCCAATGGTCAGGGATGATGAGAGGTGTTGTTCATCAACATCTGGAGGGCCACAGTTTAGCCACCCTTGCAGCAGGGGCAGACTTTGGTAATCTTTGGTCCTATGGCACCCTGAGTAATGCCAAAATTTGGCACTCCCAAATAGATCTTCTCAGTTATGGGTCTTCTCAATTTTGCACCCCCTCAGCTTGGCACCTTGTGTGAGGGAACTGCCCACGCTACTTGCAGTGTAACACAATTTTTCATAACATAAACCAGAAAATCTCTAAGGTTTAGTGCAGGATTTCTTTTTTTCTTTGCTGAAATCTTTTAGTCAAAGAGGGTGCAAAATGCCTACTGAATTTATTCCAGTTGCTTATTCCAACATTCTGCTGTCTCCTCTAATTCCATTTGTACAGCATGTTCTTTCATCTCCTTAGATTGTACTGGCTATGATTCAAACTTAATGGGGTGTACACATGCAGCTAGTACTGTCAAGTAAGGAAAGCCACCTCGCAAATAAAATTAATAGCGGAAAACATTTTAAAAACCAAAGCGCCAAAAAACAAAAACAAAACAGGAAATGGGGAGGGGGAAAGGATGACACCAGTCACGACAATTTATTCTAAAGGGACTTGTAAACAGAAAGCTAATGAGCCTATTAATCCTTATGGCAGAATGGCATATCCAGCACAAGAGATTTAGAACACATGGTAGTAACACTGGATATTGCACAACAATCACAATGCTCTTCAGGTCCATTAAAGATGCTGAATTTTGATGTCAGTGTAGGTTGCGGTCCAAGTAACAACAGAAAACCTTTTGTATTCCTTAATGCACACTTTTAAAAAATCATATTTTTTTATGGAATCTTGGAATTTATTCCTTTTAGGATTCATGGCTTCCTCAAATAATCTTTGGGACTGTAATTTTATGCTGTTGCTGCTGGGAATTCAGTTAGAGACCCCCAACCTATAAAACTGTAGTTCCCAGAGTTCGGTGGGCATTAAAAAAATGACTATTCAACCAGTTTAATTCTGTTGGAGGAGATATGGCTTGGCAATTATTTAGACACTAGACTGAATGATTTTATGGGGGCCTTTGTTTAGATGACAATAATATATATTAATATTAAACATGCACATTTTGTGCACTTCAAAATATGCATGTTTAATATTTCTTTCATAACTGTTATGCCACATAAACTGAAAACATTGGTTTTCAAAAAATTATTTTATCTAATTGCATTAATTATGGACATTATTTATTTATCTAAAATATTCATATACCACATTTACTTTTAAATCACAAGATAGTGTATACATAAGAAACAGTAAATTAATTTAAAATTACAATATGAAATACAACAGCCTGCAATATGCCAGGGCAGACAAAAAATTAATAGACACAACTAGTTTGTACTAATAGTCAATATAGGCCTGAGAAAGTAAATGAATTTTTGGCAAGATCCAAAAAACTCCAGAATTTATAGGGACAGAAAGAAGATCAGTTATGCAGAATAATAAAGTACTGAAATTATTATTATTATTATTATTATTACTATTATTACTATTTTAAAAAGCAACAACACAGAGATGTAGTGAATTAGCCTTGCTGTGTTTGAAGACTCTTCAGCTCATTCTGTTATGTGGGGCTCTGGGGTTCTATCTTAAAGTCCCACCATGATAGAAAAACTGCAGATAGATGTACTCTTAGGAAAACACATTTTTATTACCTCAGAGGAAGTCTAGTGGATTGACTGTTAAAGCACTCTGAGAATTGTAGGTGTGTGAGGAGAGCCAATATGACATATTTAAAAATAAACCAGAGCCAAACCATCTCACTTTCTGTAGTAGCAGGTCTTATCGTTAAGAAATGGAATGCTTACTCGGTTTCTACATCCCCCTCAAAATCTGGTTCATCTCATACTTACATAAACTCCTGCAAATATAATAATAAACTCCCACACAAAATCAGGTTTATTCATCTTGCCCTTGAACCGAGTATTCCCCCCCCCCCATGAGTTGATCATTCTTCCATTTGAGCTTACTTTAAGGCCACTTAAGAGCTGTGGATGTGCTAGAATGTTTGGATAACCACTGCTGGCCTCATAATACCAGTTAAAGTTTTTTCTTTCCAACCCAACCTATGGGGGCACTGTTTTCTCTGCACCCCACAGCATGCTTTCTTTTATCTCTCTGAACCTTCCTCTCTAATCCTCCTCCCTTTTCTCTCTCTTCCACAACTCCCTTTTCTTCCTCTATACCCCATTTATAAGTAGAGCCCCCCTTTCCTCTTCTCCCATTCACAGGGATTTTGTGCATCTCTATCTTGCAGTCAGTGGTGTAGCATGGAGGGGGGCACAGAAGGGTTGCTGTGGGTGCAAAATTATTAGGGTCGCAAAATATCAACACCCAGTGCTGCCTCAATACAGCTGTGCACTTCAGTCATTGGGGTCCATTGAAAATGGCTTCTCTATATGAACCAGGAAGTGACCTCTCCAGACAACAGAACAACTCTTTTCTTATCTCCGCAGCTTTGATCTCCTGGGTAATGTGGGTGCTGTTAGGCAGATGAATGTGCATGTGCACTCCATCCATTTCCCTCGCTTTCCCCACCACCTCCGCCTTGTCCTGGGCACTGGCAACCCACACTATGCTACTGCTTGCAGTTCCTCCTTTACTTCCTTTGACTCCTTCCTGTTTTGGTCTTCCCATTCCTCCTCCATCTCTACTTGTCCTTGAGAATTTCAGAGGCAGCGGCAGACAACAGTTTCATTCTCCTAGAAAGTTGCCCAAAGGCAAGTCGGCTCTACAGCCTGACCAGCAGGCTGCAACAGAATGGAAAAATGTCTGCCAACTCCATCTTTGAATTGATAGTGCTGCAACAGTGCAGAACTAACAACTCCTAACCGCTGTACAGCAACCTTTTTTAGCCGTGGGCCAGTCCACCATCCCTCAGACCATGTGGTGGGCCGGACTATATTTTATTGGGGGGGGGGAATGAACGAATTCCTATGCCCCACAAATACCCCAGAGATGCATTTTAAATAAAAGTACACATTCTACTCATGTAAAAACACCATGCAGCCCCACAAATAACCCAGAGATGCATTTTAAATAAAAGGACACATTCTGCTCATGTAAAAACACCATGCAGCCCCACAAATAACCCAGAGATGCATTTTAAATAAAAGGACACATTCTACTCATGTAAAAACAAGCTGATTCCCGGACCGTCCACGGGCCGGATTGAGAAGGTGATTGGACCACATCCAGCCCCTGGGACTTAGGTTGCCTACCCCTGCTGTACACCCTTTAGATGAGCTGTATGACTTAAATGAGGTGGAAATGAGCCACAAAAAAATAGACATTTGGATTCTTCCACAATCAGGACGGAGGGCCTTGGATTGTGCAGTCTTTGGACCAAAGCAATCCCAATGGTTTTCTTGCCATCATAGTCCTAAGAATTCTGTTTTTCATCTGCTTCGTGCTATCCTTTGCCACAGGGGTTGCCAACATGGTGCCAACATAGGCCCACCCATCCCAAAATTAGAGTGGATAAAACATACTGAGGTAGCCAATAAAATAGGTTGCAGTGACTGCTTGGTTTGCAGTGTGTGCATGGTGCCCACAACAGTTTCTCTGGTTTGCAAATGTGCTCACAAGCCCCAAAAGGTTGGCAAACTCTGCTAGGGCAAATGAAATCTTTTGAGTTCTGCTCCTTATGTAGACATCCATGCACACGAGGAAGAGCAGGCTTGAAATAACCCAAAAGGTTTCAGAAGTACAAATAAGTTAAGAAAAACCCCTAAGAGGGGACCCCCCCCCAAATGAGGACAGAATCTGCTCAGTGGCCACAAAATGCTGATATTTTGTTATGGTGGTAGAGGATGAATGGAATAGAGTACTGTACCCTGAAAGAGGGCTGGCGGGCTAGAATCCTGAACATGGGCACTCCACACTGTTTTGTTGCAACAACTTCCACAGTTAGAAAATAACTACTAAACAAGTAGTCTATGTCTCTCCTCCAGATACATTAAAATATCCCATTATGTATTTTCTTTGTTATGCACATTTTATAACAACAATGGCTTTAAAAGCCTCATGAAATGCTTCATGCCACTACATCTATTTTTCACCTCTGTCAAACTCTGGTCCTCCTTCTAAGCTGCCATTGTCTTCAAGCTCTGAGCAATGAAACACCGATGATCTGTTTTGCAAACAAGCGTGCAAAAATAATCCCCTGAGCTTCTGTGCATACAGCCTGCTGCTGCATACAGCAATCTGGTTTCTGGTAATAATACCACACTGGTATTAGCGAGGTAAAGATGGGGTGTCTTGGATCCTGAAGCCACACACTGGGAACCTTTTATAACAAAGCAGGCACCCTATCTGAACTCCCCTTTTCTCAAATCACATGGAGGCGATGGGGGCAAGAAGGCTCATCAGTGTGACTGATTGAGCATGAAGGCAGGCACTGCCTTCGACGGGATCATACCCTCCCCATAAGCTTTGCTCTCCTCGGCCCTCCGCCTCCCCCTAAGTGCCCCACACTTCTCTAAGGGAGCTGCGCTGCACCTTGACACAGGAGTTGCTGAAAAGCAGAAATGAGATTTCCTTCATGTGGTACCTTTTCTTTTATTACAGCCCATGGCTTCTAGACTTGGTTATTTCAGCACAGATAAAAAAGCTATTCCCCAATGGTGGCCAAGTGAAAAGATGATGTAAAGTATGTGCGTCTCTTTTGTCTGCTGCTCTACAAAACCTGAATAAATGAGCCCTTTTGCAAACCTACAGAGAATCAACTTTTCCCCCACTCTCTTTTTCCCCCTCTCACTCCACTGCTGGGAATAAGCCATTTTAATTATGGAACTTTTTTCCTCCCCCGCCCCCCCTGTTTAATCTTCCAGTGACAATTAATAGGAATATTTTATCCAACCTTGATGAATGCTTAACTCACATGGTTTTTCATACAAATGCAAACTTCCTTTCTCTTGGCCTCTGGTGACTATGCATCTAATGCCGAAGTAGCATCATTCAGCTCTAGTTGCTATAGCATTTTCAAGAACCTCTCTCTCTGTTCTTGTCATAAATTATCTTTAAGTGACAAAAGCTGAAAGGAGGTCTGCAGCAAACTGTATCAAATAATGAATTTGTAAGCTGCGGCAGAGAACACTTATCTTACTTATACTCTTCTACAATCGATTGTCTGGTGACCCTTCTTTTGGATACAGATGAGCATAACCCCGAAAAAATGTTTGTGTTGTCTTTCTCACCCTGCCAGCCTGCTGGCTGCATGATCTAATAAATATTGGCAGGACCAAATGAAATAATATAGAAGAGCTTCTCTTCTTTAAAGTCCATAGACCAAGAGTCTCTTGTAACTTGTTAATATCTCCATCAAACGCTGAAGTGTTAACATATGTGATACGACCATGCAATCAAGTAAGGACCGATTTGTTGACTAATTAAACCAACACAACAAGCTCTTTAGCACCTACAAGTGACAAGTTTAGAGCAGGCAAGTGGAAACTCTCAATTGAGTCCTCTTTTATGAGACTATCATGCCAAATTCAATTCTGACTGAGTAGCGTTTGAATGTACTTGACTTCCACTATGTGCTGACATGCTTACAATAATTCATCATGTGTGACAATAGCCCAATATTAGAGATTTATGATATATACAAAACAGTTACAAATGAAATGTTGTCCTAACATGTGTCTGCTTTGCTTATCTACAGTCTATTGATATTATAATTAATGGTCAATTACTCAAAATGGGTGTGTGAGCACACATACATGATGGTGGGAGAAAACAGTCATTACTGGTTTGAATCATCGACTTCTCTTTCCCGCTCGCAAATTTTGGAAGTTGATAAACTCATTTTGTAACATTTGGCACTTCCTAGACATAAAGAATCATTTATCACGGCATAGATAAAAAGAGGCAATTCTGTAAATGTTGCATTGATAACATGGCACGTGAAGCTCAGCTTCTTTTCAGGAGCATAAGATACAGTTACTGCTGCTCATTTCTTTCGGGCAAACATTGTGCAAGGGACAATGCAGAACACTGGTCACTGCCCAGGACGCTTAGTCTGAAGATCTGCAAAACGGCAAGAAGGGTGAGTGAATGGAAGCAAGCTCCTTCTCTGGCTGATGGATGGGACCAAATTGCCCTCCCCCTTTCCATGATGTCATTTCTGAGAGGCGGGAGGAGGAGCCTCCGAGTGGTCCAAGGTTGCCTGGTTCAGGGCAGAGAGTTCCCTTCCCAGAGCAGGGTTCCCCACTGAACCAGGCAGAGGGCCTTCTCGGTAGTGGCACCCTCCCTGTGGAATGCCCTCCCATCAGAAGCCAAGGAAATAAACAACTGTCTGACTTTTAGAAGACATCTGAAGGCAGCCCTGTTTAGGGAAGATTTTAATGTTTGATCGTGTTTTTAATATTCTGTTGGGAGCTGCCCAGAGTGGCTGGGGAAACCCAGCCAGATGGGTGGGGTATAAATTTATTGTTGTTGTTATTATTATTATTATTATTATTATTATTATTATTAACCCTTCATGCAGTAATCTGAAGCCCCCCCCACAGTTTTTTTGTGGTGCAGGGGGGATCCAATAGGAAGGAGTAGGTGCACATCAATTTTCCTCCCCCTATCTTCCATCTGCAGGAGCCAAGAGCACCTCATTCCAGGGGCTGTGGCTCTTTGGACCCTGATATTAGTAGGCTTAACTTCTCGGCAGATGCTTTAAAATGTTACAGGAGAAATTGTGGTGGGTAATCCTGACCTGGAAGAAAGTAAAAGAGATGTTTCAAGTCAACATGCTTGAAGGAGACAACAGCTGCAGAAGGCAAATGTCCCTCTGATATGTTTCAGTGTCAGATCAAAATTAATTGATTATTAATTCCTTACTAAAGGGAAGTCAGTGGAACATTCAGGTAATTGGGCTATAAATATGCATATTCAGTAGCTTTTGAGCCCTTCAAGTATTTGATTACAATGTTGTAAGAATGCTAGCTGAGGCTGAGGCCCAAAGGCTCAAATGCCTGCATTGCTACACTTCAAAGAAAGTGGGAAAGAATCCAGTTCTCAGATTTTAAATTAATTTCACTTCGTTAAATCAAAAGGGGATACACAGTCTCATCTGATGGCAATTGGCCAGTGACACTGACTCCATGTATATTGTCTAGAATACTCGAGACCAGTGAAGAGACACAGTTAGACTGCCATTTTGAAGTACTAAATACCTTTTTGGCTAATGACAAATGAATTTGCGGAAGTAGGCTGTGGGGAGACATTTTGATACAGAAACGCATGCCTGAGTTTTCTAAACTATTTTTTTGAAATAAACCTTTGTATTTGATGAGGTCAAAACTGGGTGACCATAGGGAAGGCAGGCAAGCAGGTTGATGAATGATCAGAAGAAGGACTATATCATGGCTTGAGTGCTGTCCATCAAAAGCAAGCGCTGATCCCCTTGGGCAAATAATATTGTTCCAATGCAGGGTGGTCCAACTTCTCAGGCCAAGTGGGCTGCAGGAATTCTTCGACACAGAACAGAAATTACCATATCCTAAACTAAAGTGAGAGCTGGACCATAAAGAAGGCTGATCGCCGAAGAATTGATGCCTTTGAATTATGGTGCTGGAGAAGACTCTTGAGAGTCCCATGGACTGCAAGAAGATCAAACCTATCCATTCTTAAGGAAATCAGCCCTGAATGCTCTCTGAAAGGACAGATCATGAAGCTGAGGCTCCAATACTTTGGCCACCTCATGAGAAGAGAAGACTCCCTGGAAAAGACCCTGATGTTGGGAAAGATGGAGGGCACAAGGAGAAGGGGACGACAGAGGACGAGATGGTTGGACAGTGTTCTCAAAGCTACCAACATGAGTGACCAAGCTGTGGGAGGCAGTGGAAGACAGGAGTGTCTGGTGTGCTCTGGTCCATGGGGTCACGAAGAGTCGGACACGACTAAACGACTAAACAACAACAACAAACTAAAGTGTTTGCAACATAGTTAATATTATTTAATATACACAATTAATATATTTAATTAAATACACAACCAATAATTTTAACATATTTATTTATTAAAGGGATCAGAACCATTCTTTTTTTAAAAAAAGAAGTGACCAAAAAGATAAAGAAGAAGAAGAAGGAAGCTGCTGGGTGTGAGGGGAGTTGCTGGATGCAGGCAGGACTCTGGGCAGGAAAGAAAAACAGGAGAGGGAGAAAGCAAGGTAGTTCTTAGCAGTTCTCTGCAGTGCTGGGCAAAATGTCATGGGCCAGAAGTTAGCTGAAGGGGGACAAAGCAGAATAATTCCAGCTGCAGCTGATCAGTCTTCAAGGACAGAAGGAGAATAGACACACAAACATTTGTAAATGGGTTTGCAGTATAGAAATGAATTAATTAAATAATAACAATCTTACTATTATGTGCAAAAGGACTTCAGATTTATTGCTGAATTTTTAAATAAAAACTCATTTACATGTCCCAATGTGTAGATCTCCAAGCGCTATAGCATTTGCCTTGCTTCCATTATACAACATAGATGACCAAGGGGGGGGGGCGGAGAATACAGCCATTAGTTCTCCCCACCAACTTCACCTCCAACCCACCAGCCACTTTCACAGATTGTGTGGAAAATCAGGACCCATCATTGCATGCAGTTCACTCCTGATGCCTTCAGTTTGTGATCCACCAAGCTGAACATACTTTGCCAACCATATATAGCACTTGCCAAGCATTTGCCAGACATACACCCGTGACTATTTTTGCAAATCAGTCAGAAATGTAGAAATAAAATCAGCGTTTTTGCAGTCAGAACCCCTTGAGTCCAATTTTGTTAAGATTAATTAACACGCTCATTTCTAACGTGTTAGCCAAGACATGTTAACATATTAAGCATACCTGTTAATTGGTCTTATGATAGCTTGGTCCAACGCAAATCACCATATCCTGAAGGATCTTCAAAAGCAGATTGATGAGGATCTGGTGAATTATGGTCTCAATGACCATTGGACCATTCTGAAAATCAGCTCAACACACACAATATGGGTGGGGTTCAGCTTTTTTGGGGTGGGGTTCAGCTTATTTGGCTCTCAACGCTGATTTTATTTCTACATTTCTGTTCCACCTTTCCTTCAAGGAGACGAACATGGTTCTTGTCTCCTTATTTTATCCACACAACAATCCTATATGGCAGGTTAAGCTAAGAAGTCTGTTATTGGCCCAAGGTCACCCAGTGAGTTTCTGGAAATGGGGATTTCAACCCATGTCTCACTTCAAAATTCTGACCAATGTAAGACACAACTTCATGAACCATCCCTTTCCTTTATTGATTTAGAGACTAAACTGGCTTCAACCCAAGCTCTTGGTTATTAAAGAGAATGGCATTATCACATTATTGTCTCCAGGGTTCACTTAACTTTGTCAAATGGAATCTTGAAGACGGAAACACAACAGCTAATTATGTTGTCAACACAGCAGATATCGAAAAGTGAAATGAAGTTAAAAGCTTTTCACCTCTGAGAGCTTGAGTTGATTTCTTGTTTATATCATGAGTGAAAACAAGTAGTTATGTCTGAACCTGCACACTTTCAGGCTCCCATTACAATTCATCCATCAAATAAACAAATACTTACTTCTAACAGGAAATGCCAGTTAAGTTGTTTAAGGAACACCGTTAACATTACTATAGGGTCAAATTATGTCAAATGTTACACCTGAGTTTCTTACACTGACACTTCAGTGAACATTGAATGCATAATATACCATCAACTGTGTTCACATAGTCACTTTGTACAGCTATATTTCAAAAAGACATACTCTCAAGTTGCTAAACTCAAGTAGTTATTATAATAACTGTATAATGATATAGCGTAGTGGCTAAGGTTTATTACATGTTTATCATCTTTCTCCAAGGGGCAAAATAAGATCTACATAACTCCCTACTCCCTTAGCCTCATAACAGCCCTTTGCTGTAAATAAGGTAGAGAGGGCAGGGATTTGAACCTGTTTTTCTCCCTTTCAAATCCCTATGTTGAATATGAATCATATAATGGAGGAGACACATGAAGAAGGGCCTCAGAAGATGATCTCACGGTCAGGGTAGGTTCTTATGGGGAGAGGCAGTCCTTGAGGTATTGTGGTCCTCAGCTGTTTAAGGCTTTATAGTCAGTGGCATAGCATGGGTTGTCAGCACCCGGGGCAAGGCAAGTAATTTGCACCCCCTAGCCCGTGGATTTGCGCCCCCTAACCCGTGGATTTGCGCCCCCTAACTCTAACCCCCAGATGTTGCGCCCGGTGCGGCCGGCCCCCCCTGCACCCCCCACGCTACGCCACTGTTTATAGTTCAAAACTAGCACTTCGAATTGGACTCGGAAACTAATTAGTAGCCAGGATCGGTGTAATACGTTCAAACTGTATTGCCCCAGTAAGCAACATGGCTGCTGAATTCTGCACTAGCTGAGGTTTCCATTTTCAGAGGCAGCCCTATGTATAACGCATTGCAGTAATCTAACTGCAAGTGAGGTTACCAGAGCATAGACAACAGTAGTTATGCTATCCCTGTGCAGATAAAGGTGCAGCTGGGCCACCAGCTGAAGCTGATGAAAGGCACTCCACATCACTGTGACAGCAAAGGACCCAGGCAACCTCCCAGCCATCAGGTCTAGGGAACCACCCACTATCAGTGCCTCAGTCTTATCTGTGTTGAGTTTCAGTTTGTTGGCTCTCGTCAAATCCAAAACCAGGAGCTAGGTTTGGCTCTTTCCATGTGCATTAAGGAACACACAACCCTGGTGATGAAGAAGTTTGATTTTTTACCACATATCTGAAAATGACAATCTAGCATAGCTTCTTATATCCCATTAGGGTTTAGAGCAAGGAGGCTGCAACCTATGAACATTTTATGTTTTAAAGATAATTGAAATGTTAGCCTCTAAGGAGCTACTATCTGACTAACTCTCCCTTTCTCCATAAGAGTTGTAGCCTTGAGTCCCATTCTCACCTTCACATCAAAATAGATCGAGCACTTGGAGGGGAGACCAAGATTGTGCCAAGTGAGCTCGCTTCCTGCCAGAGGCATAGCATGGGGATGTTTCTGAGGTGATGGCTCTACCCGCATTTGGGGGGGGGAGCGCTACTCATGCCACCCTGCCAGTCCTGTGCCACTATGTGATGCTGGGATCTGAGCTGAATGATTCTTTGTGAATCATGCAGCCCAGATCCCAGCATTGCAAAGTGGCTCAGGGTTGGTGTCAGTCTGGCAATGTTGGTGGTGGGGGCTGGGCTGGAGTGGCGGGCTCCATTCACCCTCTATGACCCATGCTTGCCCTGGGTGCCAGCAAACCACGCTATGCTGCTATTTTCTGCTTCCATATTTTCAGTGGAAAAGATGAAGTGAGTTCTGAATGCACAGGTGTACATATATGAGTTCTGTTCATGCGTATAACCCTATCTTCAACCTCCAAAGAATGTGCAGAAGACATAGCTGTCAACTTTTCCCTTTTCTTGCGAGGAATCCTATTCGGAATAAGGGAATTTCCCTTTTAAAAAGGGAAACGTTGACAGCTATGACAGAAGATATGGGTGGTGTTAGCAAGCATTATCCCACCCTCCTAAGTCATGTGTTCAGCCAACATTGTTGTGAAACTGAGACTAGGGATTCTGCTGTGGAGAACTGGAGGTGAATAACAGTGACCTGATTTAGACTCAGCCGCTAAATTCAGCAAAAGATTGAGGTATCCTGTGCTTGGCAGGGCTGAGATGAAAACTGCAAAAAAAGAAGGAAAAAAAGAATCACAGGCAGTTCTGAAAAAAGCCACATAGGTTCTGATCTTCTCATTAATTTCAGATGGGACCGAATCCCTGAAAGTGTTTGGGCAGAGGGCCAGAGTCACACATAATATCATGATGGCAGGGATAGCAAATAACAGAGCAGAAAAAGTTCCTTTTATCATACTTCAACACTGAACAATACCAGGACCAAAACACGGCTGGACAAACAGCTTTAGAGTTTTGTGTCTGTGTGTTTTCTTGGATGGATTTCCAATGTCTGAATAAATTTGAGGGCAGTACAATTTACAGTGCGAAAAATGCAAAATTTCTTATTTAACTTCACGTATTAATGTCGATTCCTATGCATCATCAAGACAGATCTGTAAATGTGAGAATACATCATTGATTTTATGATGGTTTGGGAGGGCGCCTTAAAAAAAAAAAAGGTTAACTTTTCAGCTTGATATTATTTTAGTATTTACCAGTCTGTATTGTCTTAGATGTCATCTTGGCAAAGGGCTCCTAAACAACTGCCACTTTTAGCACTGCTGCCAAAAGGCCTCCTTTCACAATAAAGCATGCTGAGCTTTGGCAGGAAATCAATAAAGTGAAAATCTGTTCTCATCATCCATACATTTACCATCACAATCAACAATCAAAGGCAAGACCTGGGTTCTTTATCCACAGGCTCCAGCCTCCCAATTTTCTCCTATGAAAGGCAGCATAAATTAGAACCCTTGGTTCCTGTTAGCTGGGCTTAATGGGTATGATTTATGAACCCATTAAATGAGGTTATGTAAATTGATCCTTAAGCAGAATGCTAGTACACAGGTGACAGGTGCAGTACATATGAATGATGAGTCCACAAGGGTTCTGCACAAATCAAATTTCAGAGACATTCTCTTTTAAGAAGGAGAAATATGTTGTCAACAAGGAAGTGATTTAAATACTGCCCTGGGTTTGACAGCAATTATGCTTTTTATCTTAATTGCGGCAAACCATATAAATTCTAATAGGAAATAAATTAGTCATTTGCCCATTAATGACAAGGGGTGAAGACAAGAATGGCTGCAATCCTTTAAAAGGCATTTTACTGGTAGGATTTAGGCTTCCATCAGGAGTTCACATAGGCAAACAAATACAAACTTTAACTTGAGAGTAGTAAGACTAGATTATAGCAGTGCAGGAGAAAGCCAATTTGTGGTAAAAGAGGCATTTCTGGAAAGGATCAAATAACATTTCCTGAAGGAAATGTGGACATTTTTTGTTTACTCAACCTTCATGTTTTGATCTCAGTAGCATGTTCTAAAATGAAGGCAACATTTGGTAGAGCAGTTAAATGAAAGTTAGACCACTTTAGCAAGATTTAATTGATAATGAAAACTATCCAAATGAATTAAATTGCAGATTGTCTCCACTTCCATTTTTTTCATGGGGCAGAGTGAGAGAAATAAGAGAAGTGACACGGGTTCCTCTGCAGCAAATTCTGCTTGTGCTGAAGTTTTGCTAGCACAGATTTTGATCTATAGCTGTGAAAACAAAGAGTCACTATTAAATGGTAAATATTAATTATCGGATTCTGAACTGTTTGTTGTAATTCTAGCAGAGGAAGTCTCAATCCTGTTTGCTTATCACATTGGACCCTCTTATTAGTTTTCTGTATACGCACTACAACTATACAGCATTTGACTCCTGGGATATTAAGGTTGCAGTCCAGTGTTCTGGCAGGGCAGGAGAGCGAGTAGAATAAGAATGCAGCTCCATGACTTTTTTGTTGTTGTTCTTCAGAAACAACGATGTAATCTACAGCACTGAAGAGGTATCAGCTTTCCCTTCAGAAAGTGAGTTTGGGAATGAAGACTTCTGCTTGGGAATATTATTTGGAACTGTGAGGATAATGGTGTGGTTGCAATTTATTGCAAAACGGTACGAGACGAAGAGTTGTAAGGTGTTAGGAAGGGATGGCCTACAGGAGAATCATAGCCCATAGTTAGGGAATTGTGGGCGAGAGAAAGAGCAAGTCATTTGGAAGACCTGGTGGTTGAAAAGCAAGATACAAAACAAACATTTGGTCATGCCACCATGATGTGCTGAAAGCAATTAAGAGGAATTTGCTACACCAGAAATATATCATCTGTATAAAAAAATTCCTTCCAGTAGCACCTTAAAGACCAGCTAACTTAGTTGGTCTTTAAGGTGCTACTGGAAGGAATTTTTTTATTTTGACTATGGCAGACCAACACGGCTACCTATCTGTAACTGGAATCATCTGTATAGTTAACCACAGGCTGATAATGTGAACTCATCTCTATAATAAATGCCACCTGGAGAAGCAGGTTCTTCCTTTCCTAGATTATAAGCATCTCATCTGCTCAGAATTCTGGAAAGAACTCACAGGGCAAAGGATGGACATTGCTGTTCACCATCATCTCCCTACTGGGCTGAATAAATGTTCTCTCTCAAAAAGATTGTCCTTGGAGCTCTTGACTTAGGCTGCATATACATCATACTGTACCTTTATAGCACATTCAAAGCACATTTTCCCTGCAAAGAATTCTGGGCACTGTAGTTTACCTAGGATTGCCATATTTCAAACACCGAAAATCTGGACAGAAAAGTTGTTGAGCTTTTTGGCAAAAGAGCCATTCTTGACCCATTTTTATGGAAAATCAGCAAAAACGACACTGCCGACATGGGTTTACATACATCTGGATTTTCCCAGACATTTCGCCAATTTCCGCCCAGGAAATTCCAGACATATGGCAACCCTAAGTTTACCCCTCACAGAGTTTCAGTTCTCAGCAATCCTTAACAAACTACAGTGTCCAGAATTCTCCTTGGTAGTGGTGCCCTCCCTGTGGAACACCTTCCATTCAGATGTCAAGGAGATAAAGAAATGCACAACTTTTAGAAGACATCTGAAGGCAGCCCTGTATTGGGAGGTTTTAAACGCTTGATGTTTTATGTTTTTAGATATGCTGTAAGCTGCCCAGAGTGGCTGGGGTGTAAATAAAATTATTATTGTTATTGTTGTTGTTGTTGTTAGAGAAGAAGAATGTGCTTCAAATGTGGTTTAAAAGTATAATGTGTGCCCTGCATTATTGTCACATGGTGCAGTGCCTGTGACTAAGTTCTCTCTTCGCTTTTTCACCCATTAAAAAGGAATCCTTCCACTACTCTGGTAAGGGAGGATCTCCTAGGTACCAAGTGTACAGCTCAGAGAGAATTTTCAGCTTGCACCAAGCTGTACCAGTTTTGTTTCACATCTGGCCTATGTTAGCTTTACTTGCTATGACCTGCTATGGGGAAGCGTGTGGTGGGAGAATGAGCTTGCAGAATTATATTAGCCCTTCTGTGAGCATCTTTGGCAGTGCATGGTTTAAAGTAAGAGAACCATGTGATTCCTCTGCCACCTTATGATACTCTTCTTTTGCAGAACAAAATGGCAGATGGGTGAGAAGAAACTTGCTTCCAATAATGCATCTGCCTGCTTTGAGTATGGCACGTGATATTTAGATATTTAGACATTTCGGGGCATCTCACGATATTCTAAAAAGGAGTAAAATGGTTGATTCAGTTGCAAGAATGTTCAAAGATGAAAATAGCTAGCCTTTAAGGCAGGTGCGAGCAAACTTTGTTCCTGTCAAAGGTCACATTCTCTGATGGGCCCTCAGGCAAAAGTGGGTAGACAAGCACTCACTTTCTTTCTTTCTACTCCCTAATGGGAGTAGCCAGGGGGACAGGGGAGCACCTGCCCCCCAAATCAATAGAAATACATAACTAACTGAGGTTCTGCCCCCCCAACAAAAATCCTGGCTACGCCTCTGTACTTCCTCCCTCTGCCACCCTCTTTCCCTCATTTTCCATTCTTTGACATCCACATGAAAGAAGGCTAACTTGTTGCTGGTCTCTGACTCCCATAAGTCCCATACATTCAATGGTCAGGGATGATGGGAGTTGTAGTCCAACACATCTGGAAGGCCACAGGTTTCCCACCCTGTTTTCGAGTATTGCAATTTGATGAACACAACATCAAGTAGCCCATCAAGTTCTCCATTCCTGAATTAGGCCCAGGGCAGTTCAGCCAGGAAGTTCAGCCAGGGCCCACAGTTGCCCGCCTCCGCTTTAAGGTAACACAGCGTATATTGTATAATTATGGAAGTGGAATGGCAAAGAGTCTATGACTCAGGAGTCATGAAATCCTTCTACACAACTCAAGGACTCAAATGAGAATTTTGATAAAGTAAGCTAAACAGGCCTTAGACGTTGTTCCACATTATAAAAAATATGTATCTGTACAGGTTAAAACTTCTTATCTCCTCAACCTGTTCAGCGGCTTTTCATTTCCTGCTTGCACAAAAAAAAAAACAGTTTAACTTTGTTCAAGTATCAGGCATCAATTGCTAATTGAATTAGCCTCTGCTATTGTATTTGAGTTCAATAGCGATTCCCTTCAAGGTTCAGCTACTTGTTTGGGCATTGTTCTCACATGTAGCTCACTGCAGCATTTCCTCCTTCACAGGAGCTGTCATTTTTATTTCTGGGGAGAGGACCAACAAGAGTGGGCCTTGGAGTGCCTACTCTGGTTTGGAAGGACTGGAATGCAAAAGAGAGGCAGTGAGAGAGGGCTGGATGTGCGGTGCTGCTTGAGAGCAAATATTGCTTCTGTTCTATTCTTCAACACAATGAATAGCTTAATATGAATTTACTACAGGAAGAAAAACAGTGGCCATTTCATTTTAAATCTAGGTGCTTTGAGGAGTAGATTATTCTTGTTGATGGGAAAAACTGTAAAACTACTGAAGGAGTGAAATAATACATTGAAAACAGAAGGATCTCAACCAAACTGCATGTGATCCTAACAGTGAAATCTTGTCCGTGGCTACTCAATGACACAGAGTTCTTTCTGTCAGCTTCAGCTGGTGGCCAAGCTGTGCCCCCATCTAGATAGGGATGGCCTAACTTCTGCTATGCTAAAGCCAGCTTGGAAATTGCAGCTGGTGCCCAGTTTGGTGGCCCGATTGTTGACTGGGACAGGACGGTCTGAATATATATATTGGCATGACTGCACTGGCTCCCACTGGGGCTGAAATCACAGTACTGGTTTTGACCTACAAAGCCATATGCGACTTAGGACATCAGTACTTCAAAGACCGCCTCTCCTCACATGAACCAAACCAGAACCTGTGATCATCATCTGAGTTCCTTCTTTATGGTCTCCCTCCATGGGATGTTTGGAGGCTGGCAACACGAGAGCTGGTCTTTTTAGTGGTGGCTCCTGCTTGTGGATTGCCAGGGGGCATGTGTGACGCCATCTTTATCCATTTTCAAGCACCAGGCCAACATTTTTATCTTTACCCCGGCTTTTGGTCCTTAATTTGAAAAGTGGCATTGTGGCTTCTTTTAGTGGGGTGGGACCTGAAGTCCTGCCTTTTACTCATACAGCCGTGCTTTTAGTTGTTGTTTTTTACTGTTGTTCTTAATGGGTTTTAATGTTTGTTGCTATGGGTTACTCTGTAAGAAAAGTGACTAACAAATATTATTACATCAACCAACCGCGCTGTGAGCAGGAGGGTTCAGTCTTGCTGGGTGCTGCTTTGCAAATCAGAATCCTGCACACGCAACATTGAATCCTCCTGCTCACGAGTGGAGAATTCAATCCTGCTGTGGTCTGCTTCCCCAGCTTGTTCCCTGCAGGACGATGCAGTGTTCAGGATGAAAATCTATTTCCCCCCACAATGGGGCCTAAATTTTCAGCAAATGCCCAGTCAAGAAATGGGTGGTCTTGGTTTTGCTTCAGTGCTCTCCCCACAGCCACCAGGCAAGTTTCCACAGTGCTACAAGCCCTCCAGCAGACGTGTGGCATCTCATATGATAACAAGAATGCTCTCCAAAGATACATTATACTCTCTTCAAAACTGTGCATATGTATTTATGTCCCCCTTTTTTGTGCCACTGAGTGCATGCTTTAAACCAATTTCCAGATTCTGAAGACCTTGAAAGACCTTTGCATCAACCTCCATTATTTAAGATAGGGTTTCGCCTTGTTTTATGAAAACTGCATTGGAAGGGCAAGGAATCCACTTAAGAGACTGTGTGTGGCTGCAGGGGGAGGGGGGTACACCTGTTTGAGCCAAATGGGTTTTGCTCTGAGTGCATTCAGGGGCATGTGTATGTGTGTGTGTGTGTGTGTGTGTGTTTCTGCAGTGGGGTCTCGTCCATTGAGGCAAATAGGCAAAGCCCCACCAACATCATCCTGTCTTCAGTCAACCCCCACCTGCCTGCCTTCTTACTTACAGCCGGTCCAGGGGGAGTGGCAAAGCCTGTCAGCTTCCTATTTAATTCCAGGGTGGTCCTTGTGGAACTGAGCAGGGAAGAAGCTGAGAACAAAACTAGAATAAGTTGGTTTTACCTGTCACTTACTGCTGGTCTCTCTGCCTGCTACCCTACCAGTCTCAATGAACACCAGGCAGCTGTTCCGTTGTCTTGCTTTTGGACAGGCATCATGGGCATAGCTGGGGGGGGCAGGGAGGGGCAGCTGCCCCCCTAAATCAATAAAAAAATCAATAAAAATACATAGTTAACTGAGTTTCTGTCCTCACCCGATAGGAATCCTGGCTACGCCCATGACTGGCATTGTAGTCAATTGTAAAAAGGGAGAGAGTATATTTTTCTTAAATCATGTTTGCTTCTCCTTTCCTTGGCTTACGTTGTGGCCACATGAGCATTCTGGGTGGGTTGAGGTGCTGAAAAGAGGGCGGCTAATTTTTGGCAACTCTATTTCCCTTTCCCTGGTGACCCAAGTTCAAATCCCTGCTCAGCCATGAAGCTCACTAGGTGATCGGTCATGGGGAAGCCACCTCTTCTCTCAATTGAACCTACCTGGGTTATCAATGAGGATCCAGTAGTAAAGAACCATGTGCATTCCTTGGAGAAATGGCAGGAATAAAATGCAATGCTATTAAATTAGATGATCACTCACGGAGCAGTTTTGAATGAAAATACATGTACATTTGGTGGCTCCCTTGTTTGTTTGTTTGTTTGTTTTAGGTAGTTCCCTAAAATAAATAAAGAAATAAACAAGAACAAGGTGAAAGTGACTATAAAGACGGGTTAACAGTTTCAGCTCAGCCCTACATAAGATATGTAAGCAGATGAGCTTTCATTTTAGATTCTTATTTCAGAAAATGTAGTCCTCCTTTTCACTGAGCTGATTTAAGTACAGCTTTAAAAGCCCATAATGGATTACTTTATTATCACATAGACTCAAAGCATTAGTACATGATTTGTACTAAGGGATACAAGTCCTGTTCTCTTTGAAGCAAATGAAGGGGTGCCTTTATTTTTCAACCTCTACCTTCCCCGTTGCAATGTATCAAATGATCGGTTTTACTATCTTTAGGGTTAAGTGCACTCTTGCAATTTAAAATTAAATGATTTTTATTAAGCACTTTCACTAAATATCTACATGCTGCACAATTCCACTGATTAAGGATCATAACGCCTGGTAAAACAGCAACACCAAGAATTAGGGAAGCATTAGTGTAATGCAACTTGCCTTGCGTCTGCAGACCTGTTTTTCAAGGAAACTCAATGGTGCGTGCTAGGAAATACTCCAATGGAATAAAAATATATGAGCCCTAGCTAGATTGCATGGTACTGCAGGATAAAGTCACCTGTGCTGCATGTAACCCAGCCTGCATTTTCTGCTTGAACATTTGGGTTCTGTGCAGCTGCCACGCAAGTTCTAGTGCAGTTTTTGTGGCTCAAGAGAAAATCAACCTTGGAGAAGCTCACACCTCTGGTGCCATTGTTGTATTCTCACTGGTATTAAAAGGCAGAGCTGGACCACCCATGAGGCAGGGTGAGGCGAGTGCCTCAAACAGCAGGATCCACAGGGGCAGCAGATTCAGCTTCCACCTGCTATGGTGGAGGCCAGATCTGCTGCCTTCTAGGCACCTCCTCCTCCATGAAGTGGCTTCTGGATGAATAGAAGGTGCTGCTCCTCTCCTCCTGATTTTTCTGTTGGCATCTGTCTTTCTTGAGAGACAATGGAAGAGTGTGCCATTGGGAGTAAAGTCAAACTGTTGGAGAGTTACAACACCTGCTGCGGCTGTAGAGATGAGATATGTTTTGTAATGAGTGGGGTAGATGAAGGCATCCAGTTTCACTGCTGCGTATGCACCACAACATTTCTTCTCTCTGCATTCCTCCCAGTGGCAATTGTTCCTCTGGTCACTGCTGTGGATACAGGACCCAACTGTCTGTCTTTAAGCACTGTGGTTGTCTGCAAGGGATTCTCACACGGGTTAATGTTGCCAGACTTCATATCACGTTTTCAGACAACTTTATGTCACAGAATTGGTCCACCAACAGATGCCTAAATGATTTGGACTGGCCTTGTTCAGAGGAAATGCTGAAGGAAGGAGCCAGATGACTGTATGAGCCAAACACTAGCCTCTTAACTTCACATATTTCAGATGCCCTGAGCAATATAAGAGAGAGCAAGTAGTTCAGTTTCTTTCCCCAAATCGCGTAAGAAAATAGTCACCAGATACCAAATATAGCTGAAGAATTGATGCTTTTGAATTATGGTGCTGGAGGAGACTCTTGAGAGTCCCATGGACTGCAAGAAGATCAAACCTATCCATTCTTAAGGAAATCAGCCCTGAGTGCTCTCTGAAAGGACAGATCATGAAGCTGAGGCTCCAATACTTTGGCCACCTCATGAGAAGAGAAGACTCCCTGGAAAAGACCCTGATGTTGGGAAAGATGGAGGGCACAAGGAGAAGGGGACGACAGGATGAGATAGTTGGACAGTGTTCTCGAAGCTACTGCTCTGGTCCATGGGGTCATGAAGAGTCGGACACGACTAAACGACTAAACAACAACAACCAAATATAGCATGACAACAATATTATGGAACATGTCAATTCTATTAAAAAATTTCAGCTGGGTAAGTTTGTGTTGCTGTTGCTGTAGCTGAGCTGAGATCTCATGTCTGGCAAACTTTTACTGCTAGAAATGTTTCCTGGCCACATGGCATGCATGCTGGGGAAACAGGCTGCAAAGGACACTACAAGCTCTCTATTCCTTTACCACGGCCATATGATCTGTAATGAGTGAAGTGAAGGACGTGAGACAGGTGTTGACAATCAGGTGAGCTGTGCATAAGCAAGCTGCCAGCTAGCTCCACCAAGGCTCTTTTTATTAGCACAATATGCAAAACCAATCAGATACTGTTATGTAGTGTAGTTTCACCCTGGGCCAACAGGGGGATACTGTATATAGTTTTCACTCAGGTCTGTAGATAGTTTTCACTCAGGTCCGCGCCAGTTATTTTAGGCGGGAACTCTGGGCTGTTGTGGTTACAATGTTGACAGCCGGCTGCCTATAAATACAGGCCGGCTGAGCTGTTCGCAGTCAGTTCTACTCCAGCTTACCAAAATAAAGAGCTACTTGAAGAAATCACTGTGCCGGCTGCTATGTCAACCCACGACCTAACACTGGCGACGAAGGTGGGATAGATGGACATCAGAGCACAGCCAGATGCGGCCAGCCTCTGAACTGAGCTGAATCACTGAGCTGAATCACAGAGCGAAATCACTGAGCGAAATCACTGGGCAGAACCAATTCAGAGCTGACTGTTCTGGCTAGAGCACAGTGTTCCATCCATCGCCCTTCACGCCGGCATCGGAATCATGGCTTCACTTGTGCCTCTACCGCCGTTTGCGCCAGCCTCTGAATCATGGGACTCCTACCTCGCTCGGTTCGACTGCTACCTCCAAGCCAACGAGCTGACAGCAGTATCAAAGGATCGGAAACGGGGCCTATTCCTCAGCCTCTGTGGGCCTGAGGTGTTTGAGACGGCCCGAGCGTTGGTTGCGCCTGAAGCAGTCCAGGCAACACCATGGGACACGATCCAAGAGAAGCTCCGCAACCACTACGCACCAAAGCCGTCCAAGATTGCTGCCCGCCATGCGTTCTACCACCGGAACCAGGCAGAGGGGGAGTCAATCAACAACTACACCACCGCCCTGCGACAGGCTGCAATGCACTGTGAGTTCCGAGACTTAGACGATGCCCTGATGGATCGAATCGTCTGCGGGGTCCGGGACATCCATCTGCAACGGCGTCTCCTAGCCAAGCCAGACCTCACGCTACAGAAAGCCATTGAGGAGGCTGTGGCCTCAGAAGCTGCTGAACGCTCCGCCCAGGAGATCCGCAAGTCCAGCAGCCCGCGTCTTGCTAGGGAGCCAGTTCCAGTGCATCATGAAGAGGCCAGCAGTGAGGAGGCATCCTCCAGTGAAGACGATGACGTGCACCAGACAAAGCGGGAGCGCAGGAAGTTCCAACAGAAGTCCAAGGGCCAACCGGAATGTGCTGGCTGCGGAGGCAACCATTCCCGTGCCAAGTGTCGATTCGGAGACGCCATCTGTAGGAAGTGTTCCAGAAGGGGCCACATCGCTAAGGTCTGCCGATCGGCTCCGTCTGACACCCCCCCTTCATCGACTCGCAAGTCCAAGTCTTCACTCCAGTCTGCCAAGGAAAGTTGTTTCGCTCTCACCAACTGCCGCTGCCCGTCTGGAACCACGATTGGCCAAACCGACTCGCCTACGCGACGCAAGCTGAACGTCACGGTGCTCATTGAAGGAGCTCCATGTGACATGGAGATCGACACCGGGTCTGCCCTGTCCATCGTGTCATGGAGCACCATCAAAAGACTGGTACCCAGAGTGTCCAAAAGGCAACTCGACTCTCACCGCGTACACCTGAGAGACTACCAGGGAAACGACATTCCCGTGGTAGGCGTTGGCCGGTTCCGGATCGCCTTCAAGGATTTTTCGGGCCTGCTCCGGTTGGTGGTGGTCGAAGGTCAGTGGCCAAGCCTCCTAGGGCTAGACTGGTTTGATGCCCTCGGCCTGGAAGTCACCGGCATCAACTGCATCTCTAACGCAGAGACTGAGGGTCTGGTCAAAGACTTTGCCGAGGTTTTTGACGGCACCTTGGGCCAATATACAGGTACGCCCATCTCCTTTAGCCTTGATCCACAAGCCTTGATCAAGCTAAAGCCACGCCGGGTTCCCTTTGCTCTCAAGGCTAAGGTGGACGAACAACTGGACAAACTGATCGCCCAAGGAGTTTTGGAGCCGGTTGACCACGCAAAGTGGGAAACCCCCATCGTCACGCCTGTCAAGCCAGATGGGTCGGTGAGAATCTGCGCTGACTACAAGTGCACGATCAACAAGGCACTTCAGCAGCACGCTTATCCAGTTCCTGTTGTCCAACACCTGCTGCATTCCCTGGGTGAGGGTAAGGTCTTCGCTAAGCTGGACCTTGCCCAAGCCTATCAACAACTGCCAGTCGATGATGCCACTGCTGAAGCCCAGACGATCGTCACCCACCGGGGGGCATTCCGTTGCCGCCGGTTGCAGTTCGGGGTGAGTGTGGCTCCTGGCATCTTCCAAAGCCTTATGGAGCGTCTCCTGCAAGGGCTTCCGGGCGTGGTACCATATTTTGATGACGTCTTGGTGTCTGCAGACTCACACCAGCAGCTGTTCGAGCGCCTCCGTGCCGTGCTGACCAGGTTCCAGGAGGCCGGGCTCAAGGTAAAGAGGGAGAAGTGCCAGATCGCCGTTCCACAGGTAGAGTTCCTGGGCTATCTTATCGATGCCTCCGGTCTTCATCCAACCACATCCAAGATCCGCGCTATCCAGCAGGCCCCCACCCCAAAGAACAAAACGGAGTTGCAGGCATTCCTGGGGCTGCTGAACTTTTATAACATGTTCCTGCCCCACAAAGCCACAGTGGCTGAGCCTCTTCACCGACTCCTTAGCTCTAAGACGCCTTGGGCCTGGGGTCATCGGGAGACGGCGGCCTTCAACGCGGTCAAGGCTCTCCTTTCTTCAGACAGTGTGCTGGTACAGTACAGTGAATCCAGGCCGCTGGTCCTTGCCTGCAACGCCTCACCTTTTGGCATCGGTGCTGTCCTTAGTCACCGTTTTCCAGATGGAAGAGAAGCACCGCTCGCCTACTTTTCCAGGACACTATCTCCGACGGAACGGAATTACAGCCAGCTCGACAAGGAGGCATTGGCACTTGTGGCTGGAGTGAAGAGGTTCCATGAATACCTCTATGGCAGGACTTTTGACCTCATCACTGACCACAAGCCACTCCTGGGCCTCCTCGCCGGTGATCGTCCAACTCCACCGGTCCTCTCACCACGCATGCTGCGATGGACTGTTTTCCTGGCTGCCTACTACTACCGGCTCATCCATCGCCCGGGGAAATCGATGGGCCATGCCGACGCCCTCAGCCGTTGCCCTCTTCCAGCATTTGTGGAAGACCCGGCTCCAGCTTCATCGCTCCTTCTGATTGAGGATCTTCCGGCAGCGCCTGTATCGGCTGCCACTGTGGCCTCCGCATCTGCCCAGGATCGCACCATCAGCCGGGTGCTCAACTGGGTGTGGAGGGGGTGGCCACAAGGGCCTTTTGCATTGGAGTTCCAGCCCTTCGCAACCAGACAACATGAACTCTCAGCTCATCGCGGCTGTCTGCTGTGGGGAGACCGCGTCGTGATTCCCCAGGGACTCCGTCAGCGCGTCCTGGAGGCTCTGCACGTTGGCCACCCGGGAATTGTCAAAATGAAGGCGTTGGCTCGGTGTTACGTCTGGTGGCCTAATATGGACGATGCCATCACTGCCTGGGTGTCCGCCTGTCAAGCGTGCCAGGAGTCGAGGCCTGCACCACCGGCAGCTAAGGGACACACCTGGGAGACGCCAAAGACACCCTGGTCGAGGGTGCACATCGATCTGGCTGGCCCCTTTCACGGCCGGACCTTTATGGTAGTGGTGGACGCCTATTCCAAATGGCTGGAGGTCGCCCTGATGCCCTCCACCACTACCGAAGCTGTCATCCGGGTGCTGCGAGGCCTGTTTGCAACGCATGGGTGTCCTGATGTCCTTGTCTCTGACAATGGACCGCAGTTCACGTCAGGCACATTTGAGCGGTATCTTTTGGGACTGGGCATCCGCCATGCCCTAACGGCACCCTTTCATCCATCCAGCAACGGGCAAGCGGAAAGAATGGTGCGCTCGACAAAAGAGGCACTGGCGCGCCTGGACCGGGGAGACTGGCATGAGCGGGTCGCCGAATACTTGTTCATGCAACACATCACCCCTCATGCGGCCACAGGGAGGAGTCCTGCTGAACTGCTTATGGGCCGCCACCTCAGGTCACCGCTCGACCGGCTACACCCAGACTTTGCCGTGGCTGAACCCCCAGGCTGTGCCAACGCACCACGGCCATTTGTCCCAGGAAACCAGGTCTTTGCCCGGAACTATGTGGGGGACATACCTTGGGTGCCAGCCACAGTAGTGGGAGTCACTGGACCTCGCTCGTACCAGGTGGCACTCGAAGACGGACGCTTGTGGCGACGGCACATAGACCAGCTTAGGCGCAGGGTTGGGGACTTGGACACTACCGAGGTGCCCCCAACTGTGCTTGCGGCTCCAGAAGAGACACGTACAGATGGCGAGGCCCCACCTACACCTCCCTCGCAAACTGCCAGCGTGGAGCCGAACCAAGCCGTTTCAGAACAGACTCAGACCACTCCACTTGCGGAGGCTCCACCCACAGCAGTGGATCCAGGGGAGTTGGTTCCAACGCCACCTAGGGTCGCACCACAGCCTCAGCGAGAACTGTGTGGCCCTCCGGACTTGGCTACCAGTCCCCGGCGGTCTGGCAGAGTTTCCAAGCGCCCAACTTATTTAAAGGACTATGTTGTTGGACAGGTATCACTGTTGGTCTAAGTATGGGAAATGTAACCGATATGCTTTTGTGCCTAATTGAACCATTACGCGTAGTGCTGTATATAAGGAAACCATTACGATTGTAACTAACGCCTTATCTCGGTGGGGAGGGGTGTTATATAGTGTAGTTTCACCCTGGGCCAACAGGGGGATACTGTATATAGTTTTCACTCAGGTCTGTAGATAGTTTTCACTCAGGTCCGCGCCAGTTATTTTAGGCGGGAACTCTGGGCTGTTGTGGTACAATGTTGACAGCCGGCTGCCTATAAATACAGGCCGGCTGAGCTGTTCGCAGTCAGTTCTACTCCAGCTTACCAAAATAAAGAGCTACTTGAAGAAATCACTGTGCCGGCTGCTATGTCAACCCACGACCTAACAGATACATTTTGGACTGTGCCCTTTACACATCTTCCAATCACGCGATCGTGGGGTGGTACAAAGTTATTTTGGCACCTGATTCCACCGTGTCACTTTCCCCTTGAACAATGTATAACAAAGGAGACAAAGGTCACAGACAGGGCACGGCAGACCACTAAGAGAGCAAAAGGTTAGACAGAGGGCATGGTGTTCAGACAGCTGTGGCTTGTCTGTGGGCAGAAGTGTGCTTCACACCCAGCGGTCATTCCTTCAAATGAGGTTAGCTGAAGGATAGGCATCAGGACGCCTGGGACATCTGTGTGCCAGCGGGGTACTTGGCGTTGAGATGTAGTATTGCAACAGTAGGATAGGCCATGGGTAGGCAAACTAAGGCCCGGGGGCCAAATCCAACCCAATCGCCTTCTAAATCCGGCCCGTGGATAGTCCAGGAATCAGTGTGTTTTTACATGAGTAGAATGTGTCCTTTTATTTAAACTGCATCTCTGGGTTATTTGTGGGGCCTGCCTGGTGTTTTTACATGAGTAGAATGTGTGCTTTTATTTAAAATGCATCTCTGGGTTATTTGTGGAGCACAGGAATTCGTTCATTCCCCCCCCCCCATATAGCCCGGCCCCCTCAAGGTCTGAGGGACAGTGGACACTGCTGAAAAAGTTTGCTGACCCCTGGGATAGGCTATGCCCCTGCCTTGCAGTAACCCATGGCTATTCTCATAATGTTGTTCTTGGACCAGCTCTGTGGTTGCTTATCATACTCACAAAGGGAGTAGTAAAATTGGGTCTGCAGTTGTTGAAGTAACAGTGTGATGCTTTCTTTTTGCGGGGTCTGATTGGCTGCTTCCTTCAAGGTAGCATGCATCATTCCCTTACTTGGTGATGTATTGATTGTCCCCTACATAAAACAACGGACCTAGCTTTCTGCAGCAATTTGCAAGTGTTGTTCTTTTTTCAATCCTCCTGAAAATTCATCAGCATTTTAATGAATGAATTTGCAATTTTGCCGAATATACATATTTTTTCAAAACAATTTCTCTTAATATGCATGTTAAGAGAAAAATTCATGCAAAATTCCTTTAAAGTATGCATTTTTATGCTCGCTTCAGCCGAGCACATACATTTTTGTTCACATTACTTGGTTGGAGAACGAGATTGCAAAATTTGGCGATGCGCGAATTTTGAAAAATGGCTATGTTTCAGTTCACATATTGTTTCCTGAAGCAGAAATTTGGTGAGTTTGCCTTTAAATGTTAACTTAATCAAATCCCTCGTATCCCTAGGAGGCAGTACTGAATTAAAGCCTGTGGAAGCCCCTAGGCAGTCAAAAGCGCCCCTCGCAAATTACCTCCTAATACAATTTTGATTTTATCAACCACCAATTTTAATAAACACACAAAATTATCACACAAAACAAATATTAAAAATTATGAATGTTATTAAACAAATCAAATCAAAATTATTTTGATCCATTGTTGTGGGGCCCCTAAAAGGCATGGGGCCTATAGGTTGGTATCTACTCTGCCTATCTGGTAATCCAGCAATGCTAGGAGGGACTCCCAAATTATGGTATGGTGTCGGATACTGATTTTGCTGTGGTTTCTGCAAATAATTTTACCAGCAGATAGCTGAAAATGTATATCTGGATTACCATCAGTAGGACGTGAGACTGCATGACTCTTGAACTGAAGCTAATGCATGTTTATGCATTTATTTCATTTACATCCTTTCTTTTCTCCAAGTCGTCTCCTCTATCCTATTATCACAACAATCCTGTGAGGTAGGTAAGTTCAGGTAACTGGCCCAAGGTCACCCAGAGGGCTTCAGGGCTGAGTGGGGATTTGAGCCTGCATCTTAGTCCCACACTCCAGTCATTGATAAAGCCACTGCTTCAGATTCTCTTGTCTATAAAAGGAGATTGTGGTTCATTGCTTGCCTTCCAGAGCTGCGCGGAAAATTAATTAGATTATGAACACGAAGTGCTTGAAAATCGAAAAGTGCTAACTATTGTTATCATCAGTTGATGAGAAAGATTGGGCCATTCTTCGTTGCTCTTACAAATAAATAAAAACAAAAAAACCACCATAATAAATGTGAGGCATTTCTCTGTGGAAGGGAAAAGTGAGGAATAAAGAGCAATAACGTCTGCTGTTGTTTGCGCGTAGGGTACTGAATAATCTTTACGAAAAGAAACTAATCTTGAGAGAAGCTATCTTCGATAATAGTGCTAAGGTTATTGACAGGTCTGGCTATAAGTGCAGGTTCCATTTAGGTACATCAGGCACAGTGTATTCGCAGTGCATCTCACTGATGATTGCCCACCTGCAGAGGCAGTGATAAGGCAAACTATGATTGTAGTAAAATGTAAACAGTTTCAAAAGGATAGAAAGGCAGGCTCAGAAGGGCTTATCCAGATGATCAGTAATAAGGTGCTTTTGAGACATTTTTAGTTTTAGCAGGGTCCTTCTGCAAACTCCCAGTCCAAAGGCAACAGCTAAATATCTTGACCATGAGGAGATTACGGTTGCTGCTTTTTATAACACAAGAGATAGAGAGAGAGAGAGAGAGAGAGAGATGCGCAAAAGCATGAGACATGGATGGTGTGCATCTTTTGAGATATTGGATTATTGCAGTGCACTCTCTATGGGGCTTACTTCACCTCGCACTTCACCTGGAAGCTGCAGTTAGAGTAGAATGCTGGAGCGGGACAGTTGCTGGCAGGAGAGGGACCCACTGGCGGAGGAAGAGGAGTGCGGGGGGAGCGCATCACCCCAGTAGCGCGATCCCAGTGGGGTGCCATCAGGACATGTGCCACGCCTCTGCAGACGGTGTGCCCCGCCCCCAGGACGCGCATCAGCCCCACCCCGCCTGCTCTCCGCTCCCCTGGTGCCGGAGCATGAAGCTCTGGCATTGGCGGGACCCTGCCTGTATGTAACACTTAAGAACGACTTAAGAACGACTTGAGAACTTAAGTCGTTCTGGAGGTCTGTTCTTAACCTGAAACTGTTCTCAACCTGAGGTACCACTTTAGCTAATGGGGCCTCCCGCTGCCGCCCTGTGATTTCTGTTCTCATCCTGAAGCAAAGTTCTTAACCCAAGGTACTATTTCCAGGTTAGCGGAGTCTGTAACCTGAAGTGTCTGTAACCTGAAGCGTCTGTAACCCGAGGTACCACTGTAAAGTCCTCAACGGCTTAGGACCAGATTACTTGTGGGATCACCTTACCCCATAAATGCCCACTCAAGTGCTTTGATTTGTGGAACTGACAGTATTACAGATGTCACATCAAACTCTTTCCATCTATCCTTTAGTGTGGCGGCACCTACACTTCGGAACTCCCTGTTTATTGACACCAGGCAGGCACTTTCACAATATTCTTTTTGGCACCTGCTTAAAACACTTTTGTTTAGGCAAGCCCATCCAAAAAATGTAGAAATTATATGTGTATTATCTCTTTTTACCTACTGTTGATTTTGATAATCTTTTGAATGTTTTAAAATACCTGCTTTTAACTGATTTCTCTTGAGAATGTTATTTTGTTTTATATTTTTGTAAGCTGCTTAGACGGATATAGATTTTGTTAAATAATTTTTTTAGAAATCAATTTTTTTTTAATCAACATTTAAAATCAAATCTCCAAACAACAAAATACTAGACAGATCAACTGTGGCACCTGTGCCATCATAGGTAATATCCAAGAGCTGCCTCTGAAATTCAAACAACCAAATTTCACAACGTGTTCGCTATCACAATTGAGGGGAAAGATTTCATTTTCCAAACCACAAGTGCTTTGACCGACATACATACTAATATCCCTGTACTAGAGCTGCTGCTTTAGAAAAGGCATGCGGATTCCTTCCAGTAAATGTGTGCATTTGTTGCTCTCCTATATGTCTTCTGAAATTGCCAAGATTGTCCTACCGCATTGTAAAGGGAGAACAATTTCTTGTGTTATTATTGCCACATAAACGTAAATATTTGGAAGGTGGCTGCTACTGAGTTGGAGCTGAAGAATTTACATAGTTTAATACAGGAATTGCCAACGTGGTGCCTGCAGACGCAGAACCAATATCCCTGACACTCACAAGGCACCCTATACTGCAATCAGGCTTGAAATAGTCATTCTGGGGAAACCCAGCCAGATGGGCAGGGTATAAATAATATATTATTATTATTATTATTATTATTATTATTATTATTATTATTATTATTATATTGCAGCCAGTAGAAGAGGGTGCTTTGTGTGATTGGCTGTGGGCTGTGTGTGGTGCCCACAGAGCTGGCCCACCCATGAGGCTTGGTGAGGCAGTTGCCTCAGGCAGCACCCTTCCAAGAGGCGGCACCCCATTCCACCACACAGTTTTGCCGCTGGTATCCCTGGCCCCTAGGGGCAGAGAGGGACTGAGAGCAAAGCTCTGCAGAATGCCTTCCCTCCTGCTGAGTTGGTGAGAGGGGAGGCAGTCCACCTCCCATCTTTGCCGTTGTGCTGGGGGTGGGGAATCTCCCCTCCACCCGGTGATGTGACAAGGCTTTGCTTCAGCTTGTCCTGAAAGGAGCCAATGCAATGCCCCACTGCTGGTTGGGAGGGGGGAACCAGAGAGGATTTTCCAAACACCACCAGAGTTTTCACCCCCCCATTCGGTGGGTACCAGCAGGGTGTTTCACCTCAGGTGCTGAAATGCCATAGGCCACCCATGACAATTTATGGGGTTTGGAAATGGGCCCCTGGCCCCAAAAGATTGGTTTGGTACTTTTCATATCCACATTGGGGGAAGTGCACTTTCCTAGTCCTAGCCAAGGTTCATCATAATCCTGACACAGCAATGGGACTGCCCATAATTCACAACAATCTCCCAATTACTTATTGTTATTGATGGATCTGCTTTGGATCCATTCCAGTCCGGCTTCCGCGCTGGTCATGGGACCGAGACGGCTCTGGTCGCCCTAACAGATGATCTCCGCAGGCAGCTGGATCGAGGCGGGTCGGGGCTGCTGATTCTTCTAGATCTGTCAGCAGCCTTTGACATGGTCGATCACGAACTGCTGGACCACCGCCTTGCCGACGTGGGGATCCAGGGCACAGTCCTTCAATGGCTGCGCTCGTTTCTCTCTGGTCGGGGACAGAGGGTGGCGCTTGGGGGGGAATTGTCATCGCGCCACTCCTTGGTGTGTGGAGTGCCTCAGGGTGCGATTCTCTCCCCGATGCTTTTTAACATCTTTATGCGCCCCCTCGCCCAGCTTGTCCGGAGTTTGGGGCTGGGTTGCCATCAGTATGCTGATGACACCCAACTCTATCTGTTGATGGATGGCCATCCTGACTCGGCCCCAGACACACTGACCAGATGTCTGAAAGCTGTGGCTGGATGGTTACGTGGGAGCCGGTTGAAGTTAAATCCTTCGAAGACAGAGGTCCTCTGGCTGGGGTGGGACGATATGGGATTGAGGGGGCAACTCCCATCTCTTGCGGGGGTGCAATTAGTGCCAGCACCGTCCGTTAAGAGTGTGTAATCTTCGATACCTCCCTCTCTATGGAGGCGCAGATTACAGCTATAACAAAGGCGGCATTTTTTCATCTCCACCAAGCTAAGCAGTTGGCCCCTTATCTCTCTCGCCCTGACCTAGCCACTGTGATCCATGCGACGGTCACCTCCAGACTGGATTATTGTAACTCGCTCTACGTGGGGCTGCCCTTGAGACTGACCCAGAAACTCCAGCGGGTGCAGAATGCCGCGGCGAGACTCCTTATGGGGTCTTTGCTGCGAGATCACATTCACGCGGTGCTATACCAGCTGCACTGGCTCCCGGTGGAGTACAGGATCAGGTTTAAGGTGCTGGTTTTAACCTTTAAAGCCCTATACGGCCTAGGACCCTCGTACCTACAGGATCGCCTCTCCTGGTATGCCCCACAGAGAAACCTACGGTCTGCAAATAATAACATCCTCAAGGTCCCAGGCCTCAGAGAGGTTAGGCTGGCCTCAACTAGAGCCAGGGCCTTCTCGGCTGCGGCTCCAATCTGGTGGAATGCTCTGTCACAAGAGACTAGGGCCCTGCGGGACCTGACATCTTTCCGCAGGGCCTGCAAGACAGAGTTGTTCCGCCAGGCCTTTGGTCAGGGCGCAGCCTGACTCCCTCCTCTGGCAACCTGCACAGAATTTTGCTTAATTGGTTGCCTTCAATTTGATTTAATTAATTTTTATAATGAAATATTTTTAGATTGTGTAACTATTTTACTGTTTGATTATTTGATTGTTGTTAGCCGCCCTGAGCCCGGCTTTGGCTGGGGAGGGCAGGATATAAATAAAATTTATTATTATTATTATTAGATCAGTCATTTGGTCTTTTGGGACGCGGGTGGGGCTGTGGGTTAAACCACAGAGCCTAGGACTTGCCGATCAGAAGGTCAGAGGTTTGAATCCCCGCGATGGGGTGAGCTCTTGTTCACCAGAAGCGTCTTAGTCATGCTGGCCACATGACCTGGAAGCTGTACACCGGCTCCCTCGGCCAATAAAGCGAGATGAGCGCCGCAACCTCAGAGTCGGCCATGACAGGACCTAATGGTCAGGGTCCCTTTACCTTTACCATTTGGTCTTTGATTCAGGTGAACAAAACATTGCCACTTTTACTTTTTACTTTAGGAAGCATAATAGATCAAATTTTTTGTTTGCTCTTGTGGTGTTCAAATTTAGAGGTGAAAGACACAAAAAGCCACATTTTATTGGACAGGACAGGGCACTTGTATTAACAAAATTTATTAACAAAAATTATGGTTAGGGATATATTGACTGCACATATAGTTCAGAAAGCAGAAGCCCAGCAGAATCCGAGACCAGGGAGAAGAGTCGGTGGATGAAGATTGGAAGAAATTTAAAGATTATTTACAGAAATACTGCAAAATTAATGAATGTTAGAATGATGTTGGATTGAAGTTAAGTGGTTTTTAGCAGCAATATTATAAAGGAATATGTAAAAATGGATTGTTAACAGGTGACAACCTAAAGTTATAATATATTAAGATAAAAGATTAAGATAACATCAAAGAGGGAAAGGATTTGCTGAATTAACTAATTGAACTGGAATACAAAAAAGGGAGGTGTGAGGAGGTCAGGGAAACAAGCAAATGAAAGATAAGATATGGAAAGACTGATTTGTTTTTAACTGCTTTTTACTTTGTATTTTTATTTTTTTATTTTTTCTCCTACTTTTTTTTCTTATTTTTGTAATATGCTGAAATTTTAATAAATATATTTTTTTAAAACAACAGAAAGCAGAAGCCAATGGAAAGGACCATAGGCAGGGGCAAAGGAAGGAGAACCAGCACCCGTGGGGGGGGGGCAGGGCAAACTGCCCGGTGGCACATGTGTGCATGCCATATGTACAGCAGCGGGATCCTCTGCTCGTGGCTGCGGCAGCAGCAGAGGGCTCCCGCCGCCATACGTACGGTGCTCAAGCGGCGCCGGACATGCGCCACCGGGCAGTTTGCCGATGGCGCCGCTTCTGCACCGTATGGATGGCGGCGGAGGGTGCAGCCATGAGCGGAGGATCCTCCACACGTGGCTGCGACGGTGCAATGGCGGTGGTTCGCGCCACCGCGCCCAAGGGTACGAGTCCCCCGCAGGGTGCCTTCTTGTCACACCCCTCAGAGATGGCACCCGGGTCGGATCACCCCTCCGCCACTGACCATAGGTTAGATCCAGACTAAAGCTGCAATCGTAACCCCACTCACCTCAGAGTAAACACCTTGACTTCTCATCAGACATGGCTATGATTGCAAAAGTCTCACTGAACTCCACTTAATCTAGATCCATAAAAGTTTGTTAAATCATTTATTTTCTCTGAAATTATTGGAAAACCCAAAATGAATGGAAGAAGCACATTTTAATTTTTAATTAATAGGTTTTTTTATTCTGCAATGGTTTTGTAGCACAGACACATACGATTCTCACTAGTATGGGTAATTTGTGATTAGTTTATCACATCAGAGCAGAGACAAAACGTATTTGCCATACAATAACCTGCCTAATTGGAGATCTCTAAGATGACCATGCTCATTTGATATCTACAAAGATTTCCCACTGTGCATCACATTTGCTCTTAATAATGCCTGATAGCAGCAGATTATAAGCAAAAGAAATTCCAACAAGATAATTAACTTACAGTGGTTCAACAATCACTACAAGGGAGTCAATAATGTTCATTTATGAGCAGGATGAGTCACCTAATTAGTTAATTGAAATTGGGCCTTATTGCCAGTCTCTTGTTCTTGGTTTGAGACCATGCTCGACAATGAATAAATATATATGAATACCAATTAACTCACATGGAAAGGCAGAAAGTCCAGATTTAACAACAGAGTGTAGTCTATATAGGGTTGGCAACTGGCCACAAAAACCCCAGCCAGGCAAGTTTTTATGTTTGGGGGCAAATTGCCTGAAAAGCAGAGGCAATGTTCTCTCTCTCTGTGTTTTCCCTTCAGTCATCTCCCGCCCTCATATAATTTAAGTGAATAGATAGCTTTTGTGCTAGGCTCAGTCACTGGACCTACCAGAAACTAGTGTGCTCTGACCTTCAAGCCACCAAATACTGATGGCCTTCATACCTCAGCTTCGCTCCAGGATAGAGAGAAAGTAAGCCCTGAAGGAATGGACAGGAAAAAAATATCCACGCCTGAACTAGGAAGAAACTCTGAAGAAGTGTGCATACACATGAAAGCTCACACCAATAACAAACTTAGTTGGTCTCTAAGGTGCTACTGGAAGGAATTTTTAAATTTTCTTTCGACTACAGCAGACCAACACGGCTACCTACCTGCAACTAGGAAGATACAGGTTTGTGATATAAGGTAAATCAAGTATGTGTACCATACAGGTACAGGAAGTGTATATTTCATGAGGTATGTAAACCCATTTGTGCACTGTATCACTCATTCAGTTCCCACCTATGTGTATAGGCAACAATGCAGAATGTCTGGCTGTGTGGAGCTGGGCATGCAGAAGGTATGGAGGACTGTTGCCACAATCACCAATCCCTCTTCCCCGTTTACATGCATAGGGCTAACAGTGTAATGTGTAAGTGGAGCTAGATCTGACAGAGCAAAATACTGAAGTGCAATGAGTATGCTGTGATGGCTGTTCCTAATTAGTATTTCAAGTCCCCCAGTGGTGGAGCTATTAACTAGAAAGTTGGGGGTTTGAGTCCACCCAGGGACGGTTGCAGGGGGTTGGACTAGATCAGGCATGTCCAACGGGTCGAACACAATATTTTTTAAAAAAGAAAGAAGCTCAACAACTTTGGTTTTGACCTTCTAAAAAACTCAACAACTTTGGTCCATCCTCCAATGACAATGGGTAGATCACTTTTTATATATACTGTGAGGAGATCGCAATGCCTTGGGAATTGGACTTGCCTGGACTAGATGACTCTCAGGGTCCCTTCCAACTCTACAGTTCTATGTGTCCAGCACTCCCTTGTGTTCACTTGCTGTCTGCAGAGATTCCTAGCAGGAACTTTTCTTGGCACATGGACACACATTAAAAAATCATTGATTCCCCTTCATGTTAAAATGAATGAAGGTTCTGCAAGGCATAAGCCAGTTTATGAGAAGGCTCTGTATGCACCCAAGGAATAAAATTTCTGTTTGCACCACCATTTCTGTGTGTCCTAGTGTGGGTATCTCCAACAGGACCCACTTTTAACCCAAACATGCACTTGGGGACCAATTTCTCCATCTTTTGCCGTATATTTTCATGGTGGTAGTGCTTCTGTTGCGACCCGTGATGGATTAGGCCACAACCCACTAGCAGGTCCCAACCCACCAGCTGACGAACTAGTGTTCCTGAGAACTGCTTTACATTTCATTGCTCCACACTATTTTATGTGCACATATTCATTACCTACAGCACTAGTCAGAGTTTGAAGAGCAGCATTTTGAAAACACACGAGATCCAATAAAGGAAATACAATTCTTTTTTTAAACAACAACCTGTGAATACTTTTCAATACATTTTGCAGTATACTTTGAAGAAGCTGCTTTTTATATGGAGCGATATCAACGCTGACAACTTTGAATATATCAGCCATAAGGAGCACATCTCCTGCTAATTTCTGGAAGGTACTTTTTACAGAAACCATTCATTTAAAAATTATGTATCTTGCATTATATAACACAGCAGAGTTGAGAACAGCATTCCACAGAACACATCTTGCCAAGCAGCCCACATCTAGGATTGTAGAAGACAGTAGGGGAGAGTTTATCCAAGATTCAGCCGAGGTTTTACAAAGTCACTGCATTCAGGAGTGACCTGATGGCTGGAAAGTGGCCAACCAAATGTCATTATTTAAGATAGGATCTGGGAACACTTCAGGAAATTACAGACCATTTAGTTTTGATTCCTTTGTAGCAGGGGGGAGAGGTCTTAAAAAGCATTTTAGGAGATTAAATGGAGACATTTAGAAAAGCACAGCTTGATTAAGGATGGCCAGCGCAGTCTCGGGAACGAAGGGTCATGCTTCACTAACTTCTGGATTTCTCTAAGGATAAGAATAACAAGGGGAATGAAGTAGATGGCACAGACGTTCAAAAACAAAGCTTCAGAGAGCATTAAGGAGGTCTGGGATAATTGTGCATCTAAAAGCTACGTATGTTGGACAGAGATGTGTTAAGGATTTTATTTTTTAAAATAATAATCAGATATTCTGGAGCAACAGCAAGAGAATATATTTTAAAATGGCAATAAGATAATACCAATAATATCAGCAATGATTTTATTTTAAGAGTAATGACTGGACTGCATTATTAATTAGTCATGTGAGTTAAAGGTGCAGCACATTTTATATTAAATCCTTAGCTTTAGCATGATCTTGGGGTTTGGATATATACTTGTTGTTTATTCAAAGTGTGGTACCCAGTGGACAAGCCCTTCCCAAACAACTTCAAGTAAGAGAACATTTCATAGGAGTTCATGCTGCAATACGTATTCAGCTCAAAGGTTATTTACTCCTATAAACTAATGTTGCTGTTAGACTAAATTTGGTTAAGGGATTCATACTTACATTAAGCCACTTTTATTATACAGATGAGCTAGTAGTGAAGTACAAATCACTGTATTTCTGGTTATAATTTTGTTTCTAAGGTTTCAATCTTAACCCCATCTCCCTGGGAATAAGCCCCATTGAATTTAATATGACATATTCCTGAGAGGATATAGTGAAGTTTGCACTGTAACTAACTATAGATATTGATGCTAAGCTCTGAATGTGAAACTCCAATTCAGCACACACGAGATTTTTATTTTTTAAGTCTTCTCACGTGGGTTGTGCACTTCAGAATTCTATAAAATATAAACAGGTCGTTCCAATGGATTATATTTTAGAATCATAAGCAGCAGCCAGTGTATATATACCCTTAGACAAAAATAACCATTTGCCAGGCGTCAAAAGGATTTTGCACATTCCTCTCCTTCCAGACAGAAGCTTTTTGTCCTCCTTTGGCATTGTTACTTCTTGCTTGAAGATTCCTGCCAAATTAAACAGCTCTGAATACTAGGGGAGCTGAACACGATGTTCACACCTTGGGACCTGATTTAACATGTTGCTTTACATTTCCACTATGCTTCCAAAGAAACAGGAATATAGGAAGCTGCCTCACACTACCTCAGGCTGTTGGTTCAGGATTTCAGATAGGATGCTCTCCCAGTCCTATCTGAAAGCACCAAGCCTGAGGCCTTTTACATGCACCACCACTGAGCTCTTATTCTTCTTAAATAGGCTTCTTTGCATAGCCAGGGCTGGCCCACCCATGAGGTGGACAGAAGCAACCACCTTGGGTGGTGGAATCCCAAGGGACAGCGCTGATGTCAAAGGGTTGATGTCACTGTGTTGCATATGTATGTGAGGCCAGGGAGCATGTTACAGTGGTAAAAGTGCTGAGCCCATCACCTAGAGAAGTGAAATCAGGGAAATTCATTTATTCACTTGTTTTACTTATTAATCACCTCCCATGAAACATTCTGTGGTAACTAACAATAAAAACATACATAAAACAATTTCAAATCCAACACAGAATGGGATACAAAAATATCCACTTAAAAAGCTTGAGGGAAAAGGAAGGTCTTTGATAGGCACAGTAAAGGCCATCGCGATAATACTGGTCTGATATGTCATGGAGGAGAGTTCCACACTAATGGCCCAATTTTACATAGTATGGGTTGGAAGCAACCTCCTGATGAAACGGTATATATGTAGGGATGTGAATAGAGGCTAGGAGAGTATGTATTTATTAGATATTATCCTTCCTTCCTCATGTTTGTGAGTTCAGCAGAGTGCCATCGCTTTGCAGCTTAAAAGGAAGCTTAGCTAGGCTTGGCAAACTCGATTCTCCTGGTATTTCCCCCCCTTTCTCCCTCTTAAAACAATTCTCACACTAACAGTCTTGCAAATGGTATACCATACATAACATTTGCTCACTCAGAGTTTTCTGTTGCAGAGTAACAGATAACGGTAGCTTTGTTCAGGCAGGCTTAAAATGGTAATTCAGATGGAGCCTGAGCTGTAGCTCAGACCTAGCAGTTGTCCTCACATTTCTGGCTTGGTGATGAGATGAAGAGGGGTGAAGAGAGGCAAAAGAAAGAGAGAGTGTCCATGCTGGTAAGGAGAAAATATATGGCTATGCCTGTAAAGGCACACTGGGAGTGTCTCTCAGAGTTCTCTCTAGCAAACTTACAGGAAAACTGTGTGCGCTTCAGTGCCTATTGTGTGCCTGCCTAGAAAACAACGAATCATTGGTTTGACTCTCTTTTGAATAGCCCACAATATATCTGTACCAGCACCTTGAACTTAGCCTGGTAGCTAATTGGTAGCCTGTGCAATTATTTCAGCAGCAGTGTAACATGGCAGTGAAATCAGGCGAACAGTGGAGCTACTGCATTCTGCACTAACTGCCATTACCAGAACACCTGGAAAAAGCTCTAAAGTCAGCTCTAAAGTCAGCAGGTCTCCTGGACTTGCTGATGGCCAATGATTAAACTCAACACCTTGAGGCCACCAGGATGAACCCCTCAAAACCAAAACCTAAGACCTGACATTCTTGCCAGACAGGGCAGGTAGATCTTTTGACAGTTGCTACCTTGTGCATCTGAAATTATCAATTGGGAGAGAGTGAAAACACTCCTTCTGCCTGACCCACACCGTGAGAGGCTTGGGAGCAAACATTTATTCATTTAACAAGATTTATATGCTGCTTAAACAACAAAAATATCTAAACAGGTTGCATAAGTTAATATAAATGGTGCAGGTCAGAGTAGAACCCTTTGAATTTAAGGAACATGACTAACCTGGCTCCGTTAATTTCAGTCGGCCTAGCCTGAGAGAGAACTTAGCTGGCTACAACCAAAAATATTTACTACAATATTTTCTAAGGATACTGATGAAACAAACATTTAGAATAAGTTGACATGAAATTTATCAAAATAAAAATGTACACAGTAATCTTTAATCACAACAATGACAATCTATTATTAATTTAATAATAATATATTAATAATAATTTATTAACATTAGATGCCTGGGTAGGCTTCTCTAAACAAATAAACAAGCACCAAAATCAGTACAGGTGGCTGTGTAAAACTAGGCAATGGTCTTGCTTGCACCTTTAAACTTTATTTTTTATCAAATGGTCACTGAAGAAGAAATATTATCTCCCCCATCCCTCACCTGAGGAGACAAAGCATCCATGGCAGAGGGATCTCCTCTCCCCCACAGAGCAAGGTTTTTAACCGAAGGTACCTTGGGCCAAGCTTTAAATGAGAATCAACAAAATACAGGGTTTCGCTTGAAATGCCACTGTAAACTCTTTACTGTACATATGATAGCTTTTAAAACAAAGTGTATGATTGTATATTATTGTGCTCTTGGTCAAAGCAGGGCTAAGCCTGTGCATTTTACACGGTTCACTTAATGAAAATTACTGTGTATTAGGTAGGCAGATATAATTTGTTCAGCAATGAATTCTGATTCTTAAATGCCCTTTAACATAACCTGTAGTAGGTAGGCACTTGGAATGTGGCTTGAACGAGGGGGAAAATAGATGTGCTTCTGTGTTATCACAAAAATAACCTTGAAATTATGGCTCAAATCAGAAAAATATAGCCAATATTTGTTCTTATAAATATGTTCCCCAATGTATTATAACGACTGATTTTAAGATCACAGTAGAACATTCTTTCTAACACATTGATTCTTGTTCTTTCCAAGAGATTTAAGGTGCCATAATAAAAGGCAGAAAAATATTACTGCTACATACTGATAATAGAATGTAGCCAAAAGATGTAGTTTTTTGAAGTTCCCATGTTGATACGATATTTGAGGCAGAAATGCACATCACCTCTGCACCAGGCTGGGATGTTGGTGGCTTGATTAGGTGACGATATTCCTTTGCCTAGCCCTGCCACCATCACTCCACCAGTGTGGCGCTCCCTATTCCACCTGCCGATGGGCAGAAGGAACACTGGTGGGATCCATATTGGTGGTAGCCCACAGAAAGTTCCTACACATGGTGTTCTTGAGGAAGGAATTGAACTAGCCCTGGATGTGCTGGATTCCAGGCAAAGGCGGAGCTAGCTGCTCCAGCACCCAGAGCGGTGCACATGCTGTGCACCCAGGGGCAGGGCTAGGCGCCTGTGGGGGCAGAACTAGGTGCCTGTGGGGGCAGGACTAGCTTCCCAGCAGGGTGCTGCCTGCGGCGAGCGTCCCAGGGGACGCTGCCCACAGCAAGCAGCGATCATCCCAGGGGGTGCGGCAATGTGGGATCACTAGGAAAAGGTAAATAGAAATTTGAATTGCTTAATTGTTGCTCTGCTTCCTTAATGTAGTCAAATAGGGGCATTATTGGATTAACGCAGAAGCCGAGATGGCTTTCATAATTCTGGGACTGTACCTGGAAAATAAGGACACTTGGATGGTATGCAACAGCTGTATCAAGGCACCTTCTACGCAGTGAAAGCTGTTCATTGGATCCAGTACAATAATTTTGCCACAGTTCCCCACATGCTAGCTGAAGGAATTGCTCATTCATAACATGGTACTGGGCGACAGCAGGGCTGGAATCTGAAAAGTGTAAAGATCATGAAATTGCTCACTTTCATCAGGAAGCCACACATTCAGCAAACACATTTTCTTTCAGCTTTGAAAACCTACTGGCGACTGTGCCAGCTCTAATACCAGAAAAGTAGCAAATATGAAACAGAAAGCGGTAATACTCAAGGTAGCTTCAGTAGCACTTCTGTCATTTGGTAGGCAATCGATTGAACTGGGTGCAAAACCTTAAAACATCAACACTCCAGGTAATTGAGGAACCTAACACAGTGATTGCAAAACACAAAACTGCCCCATCACCCACTTGCTCGACAGCAGCAGAGCATGAGCCTGCTAGTTTTGTCCACACATAATTGTGGCAAACAAACACAGTGTGAGAGAATGTGGCTCCCTTTCCCCCCTTCCTTAGTACAGGGGTAGCCAACATGATGCTTACTGAATTTTGCTGGACTACAACTCCCATTAATCCCAATCAGTATGGCCAGTAGTCAGAGATGATGGGAGTTGGAGTTCAGCAGCATCTGGAGACCACCACACTGCTTATACCTGTATAAGTAGTTTTGCTCTGCACATGTGAGCTGGATGGAAGCTAAGGAAATGAGCCGGTTGTTATTTCTTAGCCTAACCTACACCACAGGGATGTTATGAAGATAAAACGGGAGGCAGGGAAGAACATGTCAAGAACTTATTGGAAGAAAGGTGGTGGAATATAAATGCAAGATTCTTCCAAATAATTTCATGCAAGACCCAAACACTACCACAGCACTAGACACATGACCCTCTGAAGATGTGTTTTCAAGCATATAGTGTTGTATGGAGGACAGATGGGGAAAGATCTGGTCCACGCACTTACCTTCGACTTGTGCAACATTCGATGCAATTCATAACATCTAGAAAGAGAGATGCCTTGTAAGCCTTGCTTCTTAACTTCCCAATATGTGGCGACAGGCTGCATTTGCACAGTGGCTAAAGAGCAGCATACCACAAATGAGAAAGGGGCACTGCCAAAGACAGACAGGGTGATGTGGTTAAAGCACAAGAGGCAGGGCTAGAACACCAACAGTTCCCACAAGAGATTTTCCCTACTTCTGATGCTGTTCATTTACGTCTTTGCCTGTCCCAAACCCATGCATAATAAAATACATGGAAGTACAAGAAACTACCATTTTTCGTTTTAGCCAACCTATCTGCCAATAAGTTGTTTGGAGAGGCTACCACTAGACAGGTGCAGCTTTGAGGCCAATCAGCTGCTGTCCTGACTGTTACCAAACTACATCTACTATCAGTAGTGGCAAATTCAGACGAGCAGGCTCCCTTCTAAAATTATGCAATAAACTTTTAATTGGATGATAATAATAATAATAATAATAATAATAATAATAATGGTTGCATTGCAACAATTGGTGTAGATCTCCATGTGTTCCCTTTCAGCTAGATATGTGTAAAGCACATATGTACATAGCTGTCAACCTTCCCTTTTTTTGTGGGAAATTCCCTTATTCCAGCACCGTTTCCCGCTGCTATCCCGGATTGTTAGATATCCCATAGACTGTCCCGGGACAGGTGAGGCTGCTGATCCCTTATTTTCAAATCTAAAAGTTGACAGCTATGCATATGTACATGATCTGGAGTTCTCCATTATCTTCTTTCAGAGTTCCTTAAGCTGTGTTTTCGATGAAGCCCCATTGTACAGAACAGAACTTGCACCCCATTCTCTTGAAACTGGAGCACCTTGTGTTTTCAGTGCTCCTAAATGCTCAGCTTTAGTGCATACAGTGGCTGCATGGCGCCCCTTTCATGCTGACTGGGCAGCTCTAGGATGCTGGAGAAGGGACTCTGCTTCAGAAAAAGTCTCCAACCCCCTGTGACCCTGGCCACGCCACACCGCTGACTACTATACAACTTTAATGAGTGATTGTGAGTTTGGTAACAGGTGCTTGCCAAGCCTCTCAGCCATCTTCAGGATCTGCCTCTGCGCTGTGGCAGATCTAGGAATGGTTTTCTGCACAGAAAGGTAGATCTGAAGGAAATGCAGAGATCTTCCACTACCATCTCTTCAGATGTCGTCAAGTGAGCTGGAATGTTGCTCAGGCTCCTTCTCCAAACCTGCCCATCATCTAAAATTATTTACATAAGACTCTCCACATTATATTCTAACCTCTGCAATGCTAGTATTAACTACTGACATCTGCGAAGTCTGACTAGCAAGTGCTTTACAGTGTCAATTCATCCGAAAGCAAAATGCATTTCTGAGTGCTGCGGGGTCCTCGTTATTGCCAAGGAGAAGTATCAACGCTCATATGACACCTAGCAGAAATTAGTACTCACATTCAGAGAAAAGCTTTTGTCATTTTTTCTCCCCTGAGTATTATGTGGACTTTATTGAGATGACTGCATCTGACACCTGCTGTAATATAAATGCAGCTATAATTAGCCAACTGATGCTCACTGCAGTTTAGGTCGAATCCCTTCTGTGGGAATTATGCTTTAAAATATTCAGAACTCCAAGTGGCTCTCATTACATTTAATTTTTACTTAGAATTAGGTGGTCCAGGGGAAAAAAATTTAGGATTGTAATAGCCCCCTGCTGAATGCCACACAGCAAAGTGAAAACCCATAGATTTTTTCCCTCTCCTACAAACGAAAAAAATAGGAACAGCAGACTACACTACAGCCTTCAATTGAAGTCTGGCTTTGCTTAATTGTACTTTTTGCACTCATCAGTCTCTCCTCTTCAGAGCAAGCTACAAAAATTGCCTGAATAGCCAAAGAAAAGTTTCCCACAGTCACTGGCCACAGAAAAACACCATTGTCCTTCCTCACAGTTTGATGGACAACATTTCTATAAATGGGTAGTCAGTCCGTCAATGGCACCCTTGCTGAAAAGGCAAGAGAAGAGAAGAGATTCTGCCAATATCTGACAAAGCATGTTAACACATAATCAGGCATTCACTAACCAGGCAGCTGCCCCTGGGACCTTCATAACACAGGTGCCTTTAAGCCATTTCCTATTCACAGATAAAGGAAACAAGCAGGCGATACCTGGGAAAGGAGCAGTCTATTATGGCCTGTCAGATGTCCATCTTTTGGGCTGCATGCAGAAAAATAGAAAGGACATAAAGGAAACTTCAAATTGAATGGTTAAACTAGAAATGCAGTATGGTATTTCCAAACCCGGTCATAATGTCAACTTTAATAATAATAATAGTAGTAGTAGTAGTAGTAATAATGCAGTACTAGACTCTCATACGAAGGCTAATTCATACAATACTTTTTTAAAATGTTGAACTTACACCCCATCTGCTTGAACTGCAGATAGTTCAAAGTGTCCAGATTGTACCCTATTCTCTCCTGATTAAACCCACTAAAAGCAGCAGAAAAGATTCAGATGGAACATTACAAAGATCTAGACACATTCTGAAACTTTCACAAGATCAGTTTGATGCATATAAGTCAAATAAAAATGTCAACTTGAAATGACTGGCTTGTGTAAAAAGAGAGAGACCATTTTCACTGTGCAGGTGCTTGATATCCTTCTGCATTCCTTCTAAATTGAATTGGGATCATAAAAGTTTGTATTCCCTCATTGGAAAGTTTGGAAATGTTGCAGGAGCACAGTAGAACCATCCTATAACAAATCATGGCTATGGAAAGTTTCAAAAGCAGTTTGCAATATGGCACATTCACTGGTGGGACCACATTATAGGAGCCTAAGTAGCTTTTTGGATCCCAACCAATAGCTACAACCTGGGCAGACCTCAGCAAGTCAAGGACCTGAACATAAGCAGAGGGATTTTGTTCCTCCTCTCCCACCAGAGCAGTCTCCTACACTACATACTACTGTATATTGCTTTTGAAACTCTCCTGGGTTTCAAGGGTGACTTACATTCTAGGATGGGGTTGCTGAATCAAGTACCGGTAACTAACGCTCTGAATTATCAGCAATGTAACATACAAACTGCAACAAGCAAGTCCAAAACATGTTTAATTTGTCTCCAGCTTGCTTAGGCTGATGTTCTGTACACACATACCTGGGAGTTAGTTCCATTAAATGCAGCAGAGGTAACTTCTTAATACAGATGCATAGACTTTCACTGCTAGTTCCTAGTAAATTGCTCTGGAACTGCACAGTAGAAGAGTCAGAGAAGCACACTCTGGCCTCTATCCCTGCAGTCAGCAGACAAAATTAAGGTTACCAGACGTCCCCGTTTCCTGAGGACGATCCCCGGATCTACAAATCAGTCCCCATACAAAATCCATTGAAGTTGAAAAGTGTCCCCGGGTTCATTGAAAAAAATCTGGCAACCTTAGACAAAATGCCACTGGGGGGGTTGTACCAAGAACATCACAACCAGGGGAAGACCAGCATAGAAGGTCTATCAAAGCAGTTGCCAGAAGCTTGCTCCCACCCCATCACCTGCCAGAAAAGACACTTGGTTTTCACTACCACTTGTCTTCAGACTTCAGAACAGAGGGGAATGACACACTTATCTCTGCCAGTATCCAGAGGAACAAGGGCAGTTGGGTCACTTGCAGTAGCTCTGTTTGAGCAAGACCACCAGCAAGGGAGGATCAGCCTGACCCCAACAGGATATAAATGCGTTTTACAGCTCAACACATTGTTCTCCATCCTTGTCCCCACTGACCTCCCTCTTCTTCTCCCTTCCATTCCTCATGCTGTGGTTTTGTCCTTTTAAAAGTTTATATGCCTCTCTCTTTGTTGCTGGGCAAGTCACTTTGAGAGACAACATTTGTCTGAAAAGTGGGATTAAATGTGGAATATGAGAAATAAGTCAGGGAGCATAGGCATGGCAACTCCTAAGGTTTTTTTAAATTTATATTTTGATGATCTGTCTTGTGAGTGGGATTTTATTCCCTCCCCTCATTTGCATCTGTTTATTTTAGGAGGGTAAAAAGCAGAGTCATCCATTTATGCCTGAAATTGCAGCAGACAGACAATAACCAGGGCCAACAAAAAACATCTAGTTCTGTCATTCTAAGAAAGAACATCTTCTGAATGTCAGCTATCCACATCTCAATGCAACATTGCTACCACTGAACAGTTAGATCTTCTCAAGAGCTTAATGTAAAAAGCCCTCTAGCCAGATCATAAACACCACTTCACAGCAGAGCATAGGATCCAGTAATCGATTCCCAGTATCAGTGGGAGAGAAGCCTCAGCCCTTTGACCCAAGGCTGAGACCTCACCATTTCCGCTGCACTGAAACTGAGGGCCATTTCTGCCTATTTCCAGGGAAGCTCTAGCATCATGAAGGTGTGTCACAACAAAGAACAGCAGGAGACTAGGAAGGTGCACAAAAGCAGGCCAAGTAATTGACAACCCTGCATTCCTCATTCCAAGGGTTCCTGGTCTAGTTCCTGGTCTAGCACAGCTCCCAAATATTTTCCTAAGTGTACAGTGTGTTTGTGGATGGACAATAAATTACTTTTGGGACCTTTGGACTGCAATAAAGAATTGATTGATTGGTAATAAATTCAGGGGGAATTGAAACGGGGCATAAGGTAGGTTACTAATCTGGGTTAATAGGTGATTGAGGAAGATTAATATGCTGTTATCTAGAGATGCTTTGGGAGTAAACTGAATTGATGTAGAGAACAAGACCTGTTGCAGTAAATGAGCTGGAGGGGAACTGATTTTGGATGTTCTATGCAGGAGTGCAAACTACCGTATTTTTCGCTCTATAACACGCACCCGACCATAACACGCACATAGTTTTTAGAGGAGGAAAATCCGTAGGCATGCCACCTGTAGGCATTCCCTCCATAACACGCACAGACATTTCCCCTTACTTTCTAGGAGGAAAAAAGTGAGTGTTATGGTGCAAAAAATACGGTAACTGAAGAATTTATCTGGGGAGATTTGGATGGGAAATGAGTTGGTTTTCATTCTGTGTCATTTAAATTCAAAACATATGCAAATTTGTGTCTATGGGTCCACACTTTCAGTTCCTTTTAAGTACAAGACAACACCTCTGACCAGCCTTCTCATGCCAGGGTTCCATGATGGAAGAATGGTGTAATATATATATATAAAGTAATAATCTAGAGAGACAGATACACTTTTTTGAGAAGAAGCATGTGGGTAGCAGTGTAAAATTTGCAATTGTGGTGTTCCGGGAGTAGAATCTCTTGACCGTGACAAGGGCAAAAACCTTTGTGTTGAGAAGTAAGTCTAAGGACTTATTTTTCATTTTTACATGATGCAGGATAAAAATGCCCATTATTTATATAACCTTTTCTGAAAGTTCAAAACACTTCATGGATGTAGTGCTTAATGGCATGTTTTTTTATATAATGTAAATGGCACTGGAGTTGAAGCTTGAAGTGAGAGGAGGAGTTTAATGTGTTCACTTCCTGCTAGGATCCCAATTTTAATCACTTCTCCAAAGCTACTACCATACATGCATTTCTAAAGAAGTTCCCACTGGCACCAGGAGAGGCTTCCCTTGAAAAAACAGCTGCAAACTGTGGGTGGGAAGAGTTAAACATCCTCTCCTCACCCTACCCTCCAGTCCCAAGGCTGTTATTTACATTTTTAAAAATGTTATACAACATATAACCTTTATTTAAAACCAACTGTGTGCTAGGCACTATATAAATCCAGGTGTCTCTGTCCACACATTTCAAAGGGCTGCTTTGTGTGGTGTTTGGGGTTTAATTCTCCCTCTGCATGGCAAGAAGCCTGCCAGAGAGAGACATGCGTGAAGGGGAAGTCCATGCATGTACAGCTTGGGCTCAAGCTAAAGACTGTACCTCCCTGCATCAGCCTTCTTCTGGGAAGGCCTTTCTCATGGTCCTGACACCTTCACAGGCATGCTTGGTGAGCACACAAGGGCTTTCTTGGTGGCTGCTCCCAGAGTGTCAAACTCAACTCCTTTCTGCTTTCCTTTTGCCAGCAGGCAAAGACCTCTTTGTTGCGACAAACTGGCAGCAACTTCTGAGGGTGGGTGTTGTGCTAACTTTGCATGTGTTTTTAAATGTTTATACAGTAATAGGGTTATTGATGTTTTTTAATATTTGTACTTATTCTCTCTCTCTCCCTCTGTGTGTGTGTTAAAGTAAAGGTAAAGGGACCCCTGACTATTAGGTCCAGTCGTGACCGACTCTGGGGTTGCGGCGCTCATCTTGCTTTATTGGCTGAGGGAGCCGACGTACAGCTTCTGGGTCATGTGACTAAGCTGCACACGGAAACGCCATTTACCTTCCCGCCAGTGGTACCTATTTATCTACTTGCACTTTGACATACTTTTGAACTGCTAGGTTGGCAGGAGCAGGGACCGAACAATGGGAGCTCACCCCATTGCGGGGATTCGAACCGCTGACCTTCTGATTGGCAAGTCCTAGGCTCTGTGGTTTAACCCACAGCGCCACCCACGTCCCTTCGTGTGCGTATTAGTTCTGTTTTAATTTCTGCTGTGAGCTACCTTGGGTCCTGCACTGGGAGAAAGGCAGGATATAAATACTTTTCATAATGTTAATGCCCCAAGTCAATGAAGAGCACTGTGGAAGGGCTTCTTGCATATTTTGCATGCAGAATGTCCCAGGTTAAGTCCCTGACATTGCCAAGCAGGGCTGGGAAAGATTCCCTGTTGGGAAACCAGGGGAGTTACTGCTGGGTCAGTGTAGGCAATACTGAGCTAGATGGTCAACTGGTCCAACTCAGTATAAAGGGTATCCTAGGATCCTGAGCACCTAAACCCTTGCACGCACTTCTCTCTTCATGGCAGTAGCCGTGCACCAGCAGGGCCTTTCTTCTGTTGTTAAGGAGTGAAACAGTGGTGTTAAGATATGGCATGCTGCTCTAGGTGGATGCGAGTTCTCTCCCCCGCTCTCCATGTGAAGCTTTATTTTTGGAAGAACCAGGAAAGCTCAGCATCAGATCCTGTAAGGTGGGGAAGCGGGTGGGACGGAATCTGAATGCTACTTGCCTTTAAAATTTAAAAGGAACAGCAAATTATATTTGCATAGTGTTCAACTTGAGTTCTTTATGAAAGGCTTACATTTAGTCATCTGCTTAAGGCATGAACCTTAGCACTCAGCCCTTACTCTGACTTTGCTCAAGCAGACTGTCGTGTAACAGGCACTGAACACACGTGCTCTTCTTTTCACTCAGCTGCTGTGCCCAGGCGAATCCCTGGATTGTAAGCTGCTCAGGGCAGGGTCTTGTCCTACACACACACACACATACACACACACGCTTCACCGGATCGCTCAGTCGGTAGCGCACGAGAATCTAAATCCCAGGGCGAGCCTGGGTGAAAGACTCCTGCGTTGCATGAGGTTGGACTAGATAACCCAAACATCTCCTTTTCCAGATGCTTCTCAACGCAGCCACATTGGGCAACGATCAAAGCGGCTGCTCCGCCCCTCAAACAGCAGCTGGTGGGGAGCAAAGGCGCTCCCCTTGAGAAGGACCGCGTTTACACGGAGACCGGCAGGAGCCGCACCCGCAAAGGCAGCGCGTCTCAGAAGCCCCGCAGCTGCGTCCCTCCCTCTCTACCCATCGGTCACGTGAGTGGGCGGGGCCCTGAAGCAGCTCCGGAGGCGAGCCTTCCTCCGTCATCCCCGTGCGACGAGGTGCGAGGGGCGGAGGGAGGGAGAGGCATGGCCCCCGCCGCCGCCGCGCCCGGGGCTGTTTGTTGTGGGCGGCTGTTATGGCCTCCGTCGCGGGAGAGGCCGGCTCCATCCCGCCCGAGGTCTCCGCCCCGCTAGGGGACTCCTCCGAGGAGGCAGCCGGAGAGGTCTTGAGAGGCGCCCTGCGCTCGCTGCCGGCGCTGGTGGGGCAGGTTAGTTTTGCGGGGAGGGAGCCCCCGCAGCAGCCGCGCTTGGCTGCAGAGTCGGAGGCAGGAGGGATGAGGTGCAGTTGCCGCCGCCGTTGCCGCCGTGGAAACGTCCTCGAAAAGGGGGGGGGGCTTATCTAAAAGGGGGAAAATAAAAGGTCGGCCCCGACACCCAGCTCCGATCTCGCTGCACAAGTTTCCTGAAAGACGTGTATCTGCACGAGACAATCGTGTTAAAATAGTTTTTAAGGAGTCTCTCCAAGGAAAAGAGGCTTATGATTAAGCCTAGCATAGTGCTTCAGGGCTCCCTTCCCACGTTTTCTCCGTCACGCTTCGCGTATCTGAGCATCGAACCGAGCTTACCAAACCTAAGCTTGCTACTGCTTGGAAGCAACAGCTATTGATTTCCGCAGGAACCTCTTGCCACCCTCGGTGATTGTTGTTGCTGACATGCATGCCCCACAGAAATCAATAGGATTACAAGGGACGTTTTAATCCTCACGTTTTTCCTAGTGGGGTGTTGCGTTCATATATTTCATTTAGCTTTTCCAGGCTCGTTTTTCTTTGATGCATTTGGTACACTGCGCTTCCCAACCCCAACCCCCCACCACTCACGAGTGTGTAATGTAAATCTGCAAATTTGGGAACCTATTTTGTATATGGCTCTTCCTCTTCTTCCGCTCTTTTTTTTTTTATAATAACCTTCATTATTTTGACTTGTGTGACACTGGCACATGGGTGGCCGACACACAATTGTTCTGCAGTGATCAAATGTAAGTAGCTGAAGAACTGAGTTCAAATTGTGGTTTACATATTGTAAGGAAGGGGAGCAAAAATCCCATGTGAAACTCAGCATTCTGTAATTGCTTTTTTGCCACCTTTCTAAATGCCTACATACACACATTTTACAGTCTGCCTTTCTAAAGGATAGAAATCTCTTTAAGGCTTGTGTTACAATGACTCTTAAAAAACCTCTGCTATTAACCTAGGTAAAATGTAACAAATACAGGCCTGTCAAAATCTTCTCTTGCATCCTTGAGCATTTACATGCATTTCAATTAAACAGAAGCACATATTGATTGAGGAGTAGATAAATGGTTTATTTCTATCTGCATTGATGGTAAGATGGCTGCTGGAGTGTAGTATCACTTCTAGTGTCCAAACTTTTTTTAAAAAAAGTGAGTTGAAAGTGGGAGAGGATGAAGAGAGGAGCCATAAGAATTCTTTACAATGAGGAAAGGATCTGTTACAGAGACAGATAATTAAAAGATTCAATAGCTATAGTTTCAAGAAGTGGTTTGATCAAAGAACTTTAAGGAGGAAATAGAAATTGATCAGAGTCAATAAACAGTGTCATGTTATGTCTTTTGTTAAACTACATGAAGTGGGTGGAAATTAGTTAGATGGAAACTAGTTGTCTGGCTTTTTGAAAGTGGCATTTTCTCCAATGGATAAAAAGGGTTAGATTTAGATCTGGGAAATATGGGCTCAAGTCTTCATTGCTGTTTTGGATTTATTTTGTAGCCTTGGCCATATATCATCATCAGTTCCCCTTCTCTTAAGATGGTATTACAAAAATATTTTTTCATTTGCAATGAAGATTGTAAACAATTTTCAACATCAGTAGTTTAATCCTAAACATATCTGCTCAGAAGTAAGTCTCATTGACATTGGTAGGTTTTAACTCAGCTTACAGCAATCTTAAGTGTAGGGAAAGGCAATGTGGTGGATCCGTTGTTGCATCCCAAGCCCTGCTGCTTTGGCAGACAACTGGGGGACTGGTTTCTGTAATTTTTATTTATGCACAGTGAAGTCTGGGCTGGCACCGCTGAAGGGCCTGAGAATTAGTCCCTCAGGGAATATAAAGAGCTTTGGATCCATCCCATCAAAAACTGCCCAGTAATACTGTGTTAGGGGCTTTCCTCTTTCTACTGCTGGTAGCAGCCAGTAGAGGGACATGTATGTGCCATCCTAACACATTGCCCATCCAGTCATCATAGGAACACTGGAAGATACCCTATACTAAGTCTGATCATTGGTCTTTCTAGCTCAATATTGCCTACATTGACTGACAGCAGCTCCCCAGGGTTTCGGACCTATCTGGAGCTTCCACAGGAATTGAACCAGGGTCCTTCTGGGTGCAAAGCAGATGCTCTGCCACTGAATTATGGCCCTTCTCCATGCTTTTCAACATGGGGCGGAGGAGGGATAGGTGTTCACTTAAAGTGTCTATAGAATTTCAACCTAAAAGTGCTAAATAAAGTAATATCTGCGGGAGGAAACCAGTGTAAATAATTTGGTAAAAATCTTCCTCCCACTTTTTGTAGCCTCTGTTGAAATTAAAAATTTAAATGAAATATTTTCACATAGGGTACACACACAAACACACACAGAGAATACTGAAGTGTATCATTATTTTAAAATAGAAAATAGCCACCATTAGTACTGAGCTTATCCCCATATTTTGAGAACATCTTCTGAACTCCCAAGGGCATCCATGGGAGAAGCAGAACATATGAGAAAAGTTGCACAAGGCATGGGTGCAGGGAAAGTGAAAATGGGAGCATCAACTACCTCCACATCTTTTATTTTAAAAGCTAGTAATATTCAAATATATATAGGCCAAGGGCCTTCTGGCGGTTCCCTCACTGAGAGAAGTGAGGTTACAGGGAACCAGATAGAGGGCCTTCTCGGGAGTGGCGCCCGCCCTGTGGAATGCCCTCCCATCAGACATCTGAAGGCAGCCCTGTTTAGGGAAGTTTTTAATGTTTGAAGTTTTTTTCTGTTTTTTAGTATTCTGTTGGGAGCCGCCCAGAGTGGCTGGGGAAACCCAGCCAGATGGGCAGGGTATAAATAATAAAATTATTATTATAATAATAATTATTATTCAGCCCAAAAATTATGACTACTTAAAATATGAGACTGAAACCATCAACACATGCAAGATTATATCCAAGAATTTTGCACATCATACTTAAAATGACATTAGTAATTCCTGCTACCTATTGAGTGCACAATTACGCCATAGCGGGAAATTTCAATATATATATATATGCTTCAGTCCTCTAAAGAACATATCTCTTTTATATGTAGAAAAAAGTGGCATGTTTCTCCCTGGGCTTGGAAATAATCTGTTAAATGGCTCCTGGTTTCCTACGCTGCTTTTGCCTGCCCTACTGTTGCTCTTAATATTGGAGAACTCTTCACCCCAAAGTGCTCAGAGTGTACTAAATATTTCAGTTGAGGGAAAACACTGGTGGAAACCACCAATAATGTGTCCCAAATTGTTAAACTTCTGGCCCAATTCCACCTCTGTATTTACATACAGCTTAAATGGGGCATGTCTGAAATAAGAATATTGAAAAATCCTCAAAAGCAATGATGTTCAGGAACAGGGGGTTAAGTTTCTAGACTCAAAATGGCAGTAATTTTTAGCAGAAAAAATAAAACTGCAGTAACTAATTGAAATCTATGCAGTTAACTGTCACATGTGCTCCCATTAGAATGTCACCTCAGAACATGATTGTTTTAAAACTTGAGTTGATTAACCTGCAGATTCCTCTGTCATTAGAAGTGAGAACGACAACTAACTTAGATAGTAATAGATTTATTCTCTATAAATTTTCCTGAGGACTAGAAACATAGTTCAGAAGCGGTATCCCACAGAGTAGCAGTTTCCAGGAAGCAGCAGCAGGAGATGACTTGTATTGAAGGCCTGCTTGTTTGCTTTCCATAAGCATCTTCTTGGTCAGTGTGGGAAGCAGGCTGCCAGACTTGGGAGTAGACCATTGGCCTGAGTCAGTCTGTTCTTGATGCTTTTGACTGATGTGAAATTCCCGTTTAACTCTTAGGCTGTTTGTGGTTGGAAGGGCTGTTGTGTTGAGGCCCTCTTGTGACATGATTTGTTTCACTTTTGAAGCTTAATATTGGAGAAGATGTGGTGAAAATTAACATCGACTGGAGCAAGCTTCAAAGTACATCACCCGCGTTGCTCTTTACTGCTCTGCAGCAGCATATATCAGGTTTACAGGTAATTTTTTTTTTATTGGAACTTTAAAAACTCAGCTCTCTCAGAGTAATCCTTAAATGCAGAACCTCGGCTCAGCAGTTAGGGCTGCTGTGTCAGGAAATGGTGCATCTTGCTGTATTGTACACCTGAGGTTCCACTGTGCTTTCTAAAAGATTTAAACCTGTTACCTTAAAACAATTATCAGAAGGATTGTGGGAATAGCATTGCAAGCTACTGTGGATAAGTAGATTGCGCAAATGCAGTCCTGTTGATTTCTACACTTCCATTGTAAATGCAGTACATTTCCATCTGTGGTGGGTTATAATTAAGCAATAACACGGCAGGTGTGTCTCATGCTATGATAATGATTCCATGCGTTGGGTGAGTTCTGCGGTTCGTAGAGTGCTTTCAGTGGATCAAGAAGTAGCATTATCCCAGCATGATGCATCCTGGTGTGTGTGTCTGCAATTAACCATATTTCCAGCACAGATTTTTTTTCTTCAAAGTAACTTCTTAGATATTTAATCTTTCATCTTGTCAAGTAACCAGTTGCTCTGTGTTATCCTATTCATTTGACATTTTAAAACCGTTATTAATGTGAAGTTGCACTATTTGCCTTGTTCCTTGTTTTTGGATGTCATTTTGGATTGCATGCTAGCACAGTTCATGTGGTGTCTGTGTGATGCCACAATGAGAATATATTCAACTGAGGTGTGGCCTGTCACAACATCTCCTTTGCAAGTTCTCTTGGGAATAAAAGAGAATGATGTTGGTTCATTTCCTGTCTGTCTTTGTGGGGGGCTTGTATAGCAGAAATGTCCAGATGATTGTGCCATCATTCTAAATAATGTATATATCAAAAGCTTTTAAAAAAGAAAAGAACTTGCAGGGCAGTGAGCACAACAAGTGCTCTCATGCAATTGTTTCTTAGTATAAGAACTAATAACCTTGTAAGTGGATGTTATTATTTTGTTACTGTTTTTTCAGACAATTTGATAGTGCCAACCAAAGTATTTCTATTAATAGCATTGGTGTAAAATCCTAATTTTGTAGCTCCAAATAAGGAATAAACAGTAAGTGGAAGTGGGGGAATTGCTGATGTTGTAAATCACTTCATAGTTTTTGATTGTTTGCATGATTTGCAAGTACTTTTTTTTTTGAATGATGAGAAAAATAAGGTGCATTTATTTTGCTTCTCTGGTTATTGGCCGTGTTGGGAGATGCATGAGCCTTGAGTACAATGTTTGTATTCTCCCATGCATTTTGGGTGGCTGCGTTTCAAGTGGAGATGCTGCCAGTGATGTAGTGTTAAAGCAAGAGCTTTAACAGAATGAAAGTCTTGGCTCTCATGTTAAGGAGGAAAAATACTTAAGCCTTAATGTTCTGGGTAAGCATTTGAATGGCATGTAAATTAAGTGGCATTGGTGCCGAAGGGGGCTGCTTTGATTTGGTACAAAACAGATGAGTAACAGGCAGATTTTCTCAGATAGTCTGGACCCTCCAGAGGTTGTTTTTTTCCCCAAATACGCAGATTAGTAAAAGGCACTGATCGAAAGGGCAGTGACACTTAGAGATGTTGTATTTTAATTCTAGTTTGATTGGATTATGTACACAAAGGTGATGGCATATGGCCTCTACAATTATTTTAAGAAGCTTGTTTTAGAGATTCCAGTTAAGAAGAAGTGTTCTGTCAGTTTGAATCCCATCTCTCTCTCTCCCTCCCTCTCTCTCTCCTTTCTTTTGCTTAGCCATTTATAGAAAAACTCCAGTCTTTGATTAAAGAAGAAAGCACTGTACCCGTTGATGATTCCAGTAAGACAGAAGGTGGAAAGTGTGAGACTAATTCAAATGTAATAGAAAAAGACTTGCAGATGGAAGTGACACATGCAGCTTTTGGTTCTGCAAGCCTGAAAGAGGCTCATGTTGATTTTGACCCAGAAGTAGTCCAAATAAAAGCTGGGAAAGCTGAAGTGAGTGAGTCTTGGGCCACTTTTTTTCCTTTTCTAAACTAGACCATTCTCCCCCTATTTTGAATGGAAATAATGAAATCTAAATATACGTTGTCCCTGTCACCTGCAGATTGAAAGACGAATATCAGCCTTCATTGAAAGGAAGCAAGCTGAGATCAATGAAAACAATGTCAGAGAATTTTGCAATGTTATCGATTGTAATCAAGGTAGCTGTCCACTTGCGGTTTAATTTTCTTACCCTTTTAAGTGTGATCTCTTGCCCTATTATTTGAACAGCTCTTAAAAAAAATTATTGAAAAAAGGGCAATGTTACATAGTTAACCATGTAAAAGGCATTGGTTAGACAAAACGTAAAGGGAGTCTTAGTTTAAAACACCCTGATTTGTACTCATTTATAATTCGGTCCCAGTGACTTCAATAAACTTATTTCCAGTGTAATCTAATTCTTATTTTAGGGTATTCTCAATAACTGTAGTGGCATACAAAAGGGTACATGATTTCTAGACTGCACCCTTAACTAAGAATATGGCTTTTCTAAAAATATTTTGGGGAAAGCTATATGGGGTATGAATAGAGTGCCCTTCCTTACTATAAATCAATCTGAGCAAGTCTGTGTTTACTGGGGGTTTTTTAACCTGTTCTCTTCTTACTAATTGCATTTTAGTGAGAGTAACTGTGCACAGAAATGTATCACAGAAGTGTTTTAATAATGTGCACTAATAATCTTAAAACGTGAGGAGAAAAGTATGCTCTTAATGAAGTATAACTTCTGGTTGTTAAGCTCCTTTAGCTTGTCATTGAGATTTCCATTTTATACATGGCCATCACTTGTCCAACACACCACATCCCTCAGAAACTACATTTCTCTCTTTCTGTACCAGTGACCAAGATCATACCACTGCCCAAGTCATCTTTCATCATCAGTGGCATTGCTTTCTGGGTATTAAAAGGACCAACTCTGAAGGTGAACATTTTTCCACCTGTGCTTTTAATTATTATTAAACTAGATGAGAAAAATGGAATACAGCAATCACACGAATTATGTCACGAATAAAATCAAAATCGAACAATAATACATATGTGCGATATGCCTGCAACACAAATTCCATAGTTTTATAAACAGAGCAAGATTTCTCAGTATCTTAAGAAGGGCAAATAACCATTTCAGTATTTTGATCATATTGTCCTTTCCAAAAGGTGACACCTTCAATTGGTAAAGATGTTCTTTACACTTCTTAAACCTTATGAAATGTGTAAGCTTCACCACCAATAAGTGCTTGCCTTCCAATGCAACCATATCTATGTATACTCAAAAGTCTCCTTTAAGTTCAATGGGCTTGCTTCCAGGAAAGTGTTTATACGATTGTAGCCTTAATCATTCTTCAGTAGATTTTTACTGTTCTCTGCTTGGAAACAATTTCAGTTTTTTCAGTAATTAACACGTTAGTTACCACTTTTCTCTATTCATATCTTATATAAAAAGTCTGACCCCAAATAAAACATTTTGGCAAAAACAAACCACCAATTATCAAAGTCATCAACAGAACTGACAGCATCTCCAGTGCCTATCGTCTTGTATTAAATGCATCTGTCTCAATTTACCTTGTGCTGTATACCACCTGCACATGATTTTAAAGTGATTTTCCCTTAAATTAGTTGATATAGAATACTTGATTTCTTGTGTAAATACATACTCACATGAATATTCTATAATATCACTCCTTAAATATTTCCCCAGTCTAGTCTAAATTTATGTTCAGTGGGAACTTATGTTTTGAGGAAATGATAATGTTCAGAAAATAAACCTTTGGTTTTTACCAGATTTTTTATATCTATATCTATAGTGTGTGTGTGTGTGTGTGTGTGTGTGTGTGTAATTTCAAAACTTGTTTAATTTTAACCAAGTGTTTACTAATCCATTCTATTACAAAAGCATTTAACAGAAAACATTATATAATTCCTCACACAGATGACTTTAGAAAGTATCCATCTTTAAAATAAGAATAAAAATAAATTATTTAAATGAGTGCCTTGCCCAAACAATTAAAGTAGCCATAAATTCACTCCATTTAAGAGTATCATTATAAAAACAAGTCTAATTGGAAAGCAAATCATCTTATCCTTATCCTAAATATTTGACACAGGAGCATTGCCAATATTTCTTTCTCTGTCTCTAAGCTGCACACTTGGAACATATAAGATTGTACCTTTCCTGTACGGAATTCTGACATATGTTCTGGATCTTTTAACATTGAAAGCTGGGCGCTTCTGGAAATTGGCACTTGTTTAGTGTTAATGGGGTTTTTACTTTTTAAAATATTAATAGAGCAGTATAGTTAATAACTGCTAAACATGAAGACCCTAAAATGTGGATATTATTATTGTCCCTAGAAAAAGTAATCTCAGTAATCTGTATATCTGTAATCTGGCCTACAGTAAGTAAAACCAAGTTTAAACATCAGCACTGAGTGTTCTGTGCTTTTAGGTTGAAATCCAATTTTAGTCATATTTGGGGCAGCTAGATTGAAATCAGTAACTTAAGTAAAGTCTATTGATTTCAGTGGGTCTACTCAGAATATGACGTAATTGGATACTGCATCTTATTTAGGTATGCTAGCTGGCTCTGTTAAGCCTCTGGAGCGAAGTGTGGGCTTTTTAAATGACTGCACTAATGATCACTTATTAAAAACACCCTTAGAAAACAGTTGTGCAAGGACTGATGCAGTGTTCACACCTTACCCAGGATTCAAAAGTCATGTTAAGGGTAAGTACTATTTATCATTATCTGTCAGTGTATTTAATGAGGGATTTTGTCCTCTAAAGTAACCCTTTAAAAAAAGAAGAACCAATACAATTAGTATAGGCAAAAGGGAACTTGGTCAGTTTCTCTAAGCTCTTGAACTAGACATTCACTTGATAATGGAAGATCTCTCTCTTTCTAAGATGAGACATCAATTGAGGCGATATACCTAGTCCAATGCACGTTTATTCAGGAAAAAAAAGTTTCCAACTGAGTTGTGGGATTACAGCATCTGTTCATTTTCTAAGCCAATGAGAGACACTTTGTTCAGGTGCATTAGAAATGTTTGTCATTTTATATTAAATTTAGCTTTTCAGAAACAAGTGCTAGAAACTTGGGTTGGGGAGATGATTTTTTTATTACTGTTATTTAAAAAAATTATCCAGCTGTGATTTTAAGCACACCTATTAGGAAACAAATCCCATTGAACTCAGCAGGGCTTGTTTTGAAGTAAGTATGCTTGTGATCAGACTGTCAGCATTCTACAAAAGACTGTGGCTACTGTGGTAGAAAATGGCTTTTGGATGAAAGTTGCCTTGCATTATTATATCACTGATTCTCTAATTGCCTTTGTAGAATCGTCAAAAGCTTTATTCTTTAGGAAAGCTTTTGGACCATAAATGGTTGTTTCGCTTTTGAAGTGGTTTTAATTGCTGTGATTAAATTATTTTTCATAGTTTTATTCTCCGTCCTTCACCCCCTCCTGTTTTAGTGAGTTATTGCTCCTTTATTGCCATTTATTGTCCTTTTTTTAAAAAAAAGCCTAGGTTATTTAACTTGGTGGTGCTAAACACATTGGGCTTGTTGAGGAAAAGTGGGATATAAATGTAAATAAAGAAACAAATCAATGGCTAGCTTTTTTTAAAAAAATAAGATGGCAGTGTGAAAAGTTCAAGGAGTAGTTCTCTAGAATAGTTGTCTGGAGCAAAGGTGGGGAACTTGTTTGACTCCAATCTCCCATCACCCTCTGCCCCAGCCAGCATGGTCAATGATCAGGAATGACCATTGCTGTTAATCCAGCAATGTCCAGAGAATCAAATGATATTGCTCCCTCTTTCTCTCTTTTGTGGAGCGTTTATTGTGGGAGTCTGGAACTCCTGCTAATTGTATTCTTGTTTTTTTGGGGGGGAGGGGCGTTGAAGAGCAGGTGAGTCATTTCTATTAAGCTGAGCACCACATAATCTTTAGTACTTAATAGTTGCTAATTTACCACATTGAAAGTAAGTTCTGCCATGCAATTTCTAATTGGAAGTGCTTTAGGTTAGTGTAGAATCACAGTACAGTAGTGCACATGACAAGAACAATGCAAAGCACATGGGATAGTCATATTTATTTTTCCCAGCATGAGGCATACAGACAGGAGGAGTATTTGAGTCAGTAAGGAAGAGTAATTGAAGAATTCAAAAGTTAGGTGTCTTGTGCAGTTTAGTCACCACCAGAGTAAACATTACAGTTTAAGTTAGGGACAAATGCAAATTGAGATTGGCTAGCATTATATTCTCTAAGGAAGCAGCCCTGGGAGTACTCCTATTAAACACAGCGGGGCTTACTTTTCTAGTGAAATTAATAAAAATGCACTGTCAAAAGTATTCTCCTTGCAGATAATCCTTGCTTGTTCCTTCCATGTGTGTAAAATATTCATCTTGTACTTCTTAAACCTAGTTTCTCGAGTTGTAAACACCTACGGCCCCCAGACTAGAAGTGACAGTGCTCATGGGTCCACTCATAAGGCGAACTCCCTTTCTCGTGATTGTGGGAATCAGGCTGTAGAAGAGAGACTGCAGAACATTGAAGCACATTTAAGGTTGCAAACAGGTTTGTAGAAAGCTTGTTATCTGTGCATGCAAATCATTTGTATTCGTGCCCTCAGTTGTGAGTCATTCAGTGGAGCAGAAACCATCAGAAGCATAAATTCAGAGTGTAACTATAGAGAAGGCTACACTTTTATCCCTGGTGTCCTATTTCCTACTTTTGAACTTCAAAATATGGGAGTGTCCTGGCTGAAGAATGATGGGACAAGGATTAGAATTGTTCATGTAAAAGCACTATGCATTGCATTTCCTTCTCTCTTTTTGTCCCTCCCTCAAAAAAAATCTGTAGGAATTAATTGTGCAGGTGTTCAGTCTAGTTGGATACACTACTCAGTGGCTGGTGGTCTTTGACATGTTTACATGTTGACCGCTGTCAGGTACCTTGCTGGGCAGCCTAGCATGTTCATTACTAGCCTCTTCCATATAAGGAATGGAAAGAAAAACTCACTAACTTCTTGTAAAGATCCAAGAGAGGAATTATACTCTGGGAGAGAGATATATATAGTCTGCAAATCTAAATGTGTGCATTTTATTTTTCATGCCAGTCATGTTTCACTTCCAGTACAGTACTTCCACAAAATTTTAAAGTAGAAGTGTAAGGACTCTGGCATATGGTTCTTCAGATGGAAAAATGTCACAACTCACAACAGTAAGTGTAGTCAAGGTCCCTTTGCAGAAATCCTGATCAGTGGTTTCATTAACTCTGCTTTGATGGAGCACGATGGACAGAGTTATATTTTCAAAGAACAAGAAGTAAAATACAAGATGAGATTTATTTTTTAAAACAAAGCAAAATATTAAACCTATGTCTTTTTTGCAATTGCATTCAGAGCTCTGGATCACCACATGTATATAAGCAACGCACTTCCCAAACCCAATCTTGGAATCCTGCCTTGCTAGGATTCAGCAGGTCTTGGCACCAGAGTATTGCTATTTAATGTTGTATGTTTTCCCTCCTATGCACCCTTTGTTATGTTCACATCTTGATTGAGAGATTAATCTTAAAGACTATACTGAAGTTTTCTTTTCTTTTCTTTTGAATGCTTCTAGTCATGCTAGCTTTTCATATCTATCTATCATCCATCTATCTACCTATCTCCCATAATATAGGTGGACCAGTGCCAAAAGACATCTATCAAAGAATAAAAAAGCTGGAAGATAAGATTCTTGAATTGGAAGGAATGTCTCCCGAATATTTTCAATCTGTGGTAAGTCTAACTCTGTTGCGCTTAATAAGGTGCACAAAGCAAAGTATGTGGGGGTTCTGTATAGTAAAAAGGGAGGAGTTACTTCAGTCTAGCCATTTTGTTCCAGGCACAGAGTTTTCTGCTGTACTTTCCCAGCTCCACAGTCTGTCTTGTTCATTTCTCTGGAAGGGACAACTCTTCATGATGCTCTCTATTGAGGACAGCTAGGCTACCAGCAGATACGATATGTTCTATGTACACACTGGAGAATTCATGAGGTGCTGTTTTGGGAAGATGGACTATTTTTTTAAAACTGTACAGAGTATTTTCCTCTTACAAAGGTGAAAATGTTTTCTCAAGAGCTAATTTACTCATTCAGATTTAAACACACACACACACACACACACACGTATTCCAGGATTTAGGATACAGAAAATTAGGGATGAAGCCTGACTACAGTCAGTTTGCTTGCTTTTTGCCAGCAGGTTTTCCAGTCTAAAAAAGCACACACACAGCTGCTAGGGTTGGTTAAAAACTCACTGGGCAACTGTTTGGGGAAGTAATGAATCCAGCACCCACTCGTACACAGCTGGTCAGCAGGATTTAATATCCGTGTGTGAAACCTCAGCAGTTGGATGAAAAAGGTGAGCCACATGTTGATAGTCCATCAATGCAGGTGGTTCCCCATCTTTTTGCACATAACGTGCTCCTAGCAGTATTGGAGTAAGCAAATTCTATATAGGAGAGGATTCAGGTGCTCACATTTCTCTTCAATAGAATCATAGAATAGAATCATAGAATCATAGAGTTGGAAGAGACCACAAGGGCCATCGAGTCCAACCCCCTGCCAAGCAGGAAACACCATCAGAGCACTCCTGACATATGGTTGTCAAGCCTCTGCTTAAAGACCTCCAAAGAAGGAGACTCCACCTCACTCCTTGGCAGCAAATTCCACTGTCGAAAATGGAAGCCCTTTGTGAAGGATGGGCTCTAGGCCGCTGCCTCTTTCATTATGATGAGGAAAAGAATTCTTGTCCTTTCTTGTTTTTGTAATACAAAAGAAACATAGAAGAGAATCTGCTTTACTTATATTTGGACTTTTGGGTTGGTCTTTTTTTTCAGAATTTGTCTGGCAAGAGAAGGAAAACCCAACAAAACCAAGTGAGTGCTGCTAACCTGTGTGTTTCTTGCAATTAAAAATTCAGAGATTTATAACCTTTGGTATTCCTCTACTCTCAGCTTGCTTAAGCTAGAATAGACGCAGCAGAAACCCCTCCGCAACACGTGCATTTTCTTTGTCTCTGTTAACTTAGCATATATTTTAGCACTGTTAAATATTTCATTGTTTCATAAGCTTAAAGATAGGATGGACTCATATGGCACAGTGGCCCCAGCCAAAAAAACCTTCTCCTATGATCATAGCTCCAGGCACCTTGGGGAGTGCTTAAATCTGCTTCTCAGTTCAGTCTGCTGGATTGCATGGGAAACAGTAACATCTCACATCTCTGGGGACCAACATCTCGCATAGTCCAGTCAATCCTCATGGAAATCAGAATCCAGTGTTCCCATAGGAGTATGGAGCTCCAAACATGGCATTCCACAAACATTTGAATCTGTCCTAATCCAGGATTTTATTTATTTATTTATTTTTAAATCAAAGCATCAGCCCTTCTAAGTTCTCTAGCAGCACAATCCTGTGCGTGTTCACTCAGTTCCCTTGTACACTGTGAAATTTACACCTAACTCCGAAGTAAATGTGCATAGGGTTACACTGGATCTCAATTCTCAATATGAGAAATCATCTTGGTAGTTTATAGATAGCAAATTAAATTCACCGCGACTTTTTCCTCTCTCTCTCAGATTATTCTTATCCTAGCTAAAAAACATTAGGAGTTTTCATCATAATTACCACCATAGTCATAGGGGAAATTCAGATGTATAGTAAATCATGATTTATTAAGTCAGTGATAAGCATCCTACACACAGAGACTTCCCTTACATGCCAACTTTGGTGCTTGTTTTATGGTTTCTTTAACTGCAGTTTCTTATTACATCAGAAATGGAAAACTCTGGTCTAACTTTGGATTCCAGACTTCAATTTGAAAGCAGTCTTCATACTGTGATCTGTGGTCCAGCATTAAACCACAGTTTAAGATTTTTTTAGCATCCTCAGAAGCCATACCATATCTGATGTAAAGTGAAACAGGTTTATGTAACCTCAATGAAAGCGGTGAAATTGGCAAATACAATGAGAAGAGTGGGTTGAACATGAATAAGATGCTGATTTTCTGGATTCTATCATGAAAAGCAGCACGGGGTGATCCTGAAAAAGGCACTCAATCTCTTTTCATACACAACCGCCACAACCAGAGTGGTATATGCGAAAAAATGGAAAGAAAAGGAGATACCCACAAAATAAAAATGGCAAAATTAATTGAGAGAATACACAGAATTAGTAACTATGAATGCGAAATGAGTGGAAGTGTTTTGAAGAATATCTCAGAGGATATAATAGTCAGTTTAACCTACAAGTAGGAATGAACATAGGAACAGCAGATCACATTAAATAAAGGAAGATTTGAGACGAAGATGGGTGAAAAAATAGAATATGCAGCCGAGAAAAGACTGCCTAGAATGCCATGGGGAGATGGACTGGGAAGGATAAGAGATAATGGGGATAAGAGGGATAAGATTCATCATTATCTATTATCTGAGGATAAGAGATAATGATGAATCTTGTATGGTGTATATATATGTTGTAAAAGTGAGGATAAGAGATAATGATGAATCTTGTATGGTGTATATATATGTTGTAAAAGTGCATAAACAAAAAGAAAAGCAGCACAGAGACTTTTTTTTATAAAAATGTGGTGGGGACGAGGACTAGAATGTTTCAAATGTTTGTGCAACAAATCCAAGATGTTAACCTCTTTTTTCCTGAATGACAGAACTATTCTTTGGCTGAACTTGATGAGAAGATCAATGCACTTAAGCAAACACTGCTGAGAAAAACAAATGAAGGGAGGCCCAAGGTTGTTGATCAGCTTCTTTGAGTACAGTGATGTGACTTCATCGTGCTTTCATGTGTACTTAACTCCAGACTGCCCAAGTACTGTTTATCTAGGCACTCTGTGGAAATGAAACATTACATATGAACCAGTCAAATTCTTATTGGAAACCTAGGTCAAGTGAACTTTTTTTCTTCAAAATGAAGAATGCTTTTAAACGTCGCATTGTAAATGTCTCTTCCCTTCTGATGGAAAGGAGGGTCTGTAGAAACGATAAAAAGAAAACCATACTTCTTGTATGTGATGCCTGTGAATCAGAATGCCTCTTTAAATATAGTTTTATCCAAAGACTATAGTGCGAAATGTGATTGTTCATATAATTCATATAGCTTTGTGAAATAAAGAGTTATATGTAGAAAATTTAAGCCAGCTTGCTGTGGTCTGGGTATCATTGGGAATTTCATGGTGCATTTAATGGGATGAGGGATTTCTTGATGTAGGAAGGTTAACTGACATACATCACTAGGTGCTACTGTTATGAGTGATACTGTTCATTCATGAGTTAATACTGAATGCTTATAGAAGTGAAATCCTTAGGGCTATTTCAAAAGAAGAAGAAAAGCAACTGTATTACACTGAACTAACTCTTTCCACACGAGTTACCTTCACATAGGCTTTTTGAATTCTGTGTGATGCCTGTCTTGTCTTGACATCATAGACTCATAAGAGGTACTAGTGACCTAAAAGATCATCTCATCCAACCCTCTTTTAGTATGGGAAAGCCACTACTGCAGCATCCCTGATTGGTTGCCATCCAGCCTCTGCTTTAAGACCTCTAAAGAGAAGAATGGAAACATTTTTCAAAAGTGTCATGATCAATACTACTGCTGTGGTAATGAGCACTAACAGCAAGTGTGTTGTAGTAGGGAAAGTGTTGGTTGTTGTGGACTAGGCAAATCTTGGTTAAAGGCCTGTCTTAGCCACAAAGCTCAGTGTGGTGCTCTTGAATAGGGTTGTCATACGTCCAGAATTACCCAGACATATCTGGAATACTGCAGTCAGAAATAGTGTCTGGGTGGAAATCACATAAAATGTCTGGGGAAATCTGGATGTATGGCAACCCATGTTGACAGTGCCATTTTTGGCAATTTCCCCTCATAATAGCTCAAAAGCTTCATATATTTTTTGTGAATTTGCCAGAAAATCTGAACAGCTTTTTCTGTCTGGATTTTCACTGTTTGACAAGCCTACTCTAGTCTCTCATCTAATTGAGGTGATGGGTTTATTGGAAGAATACAACTACTTCATCATTACAAACTTTTATTATCTGCCTTTTAAGGTTAAATGTTACATGGCCAATAGAACTTCCAAGAAAATGGGATAGTAATTCATCACGGAATCACTCTTCACTGCAGAATTTACACAGAAGTAGACCTACAGTCTAATTTGTCACCTGCACATTGGTAAACAACATCCCCACATTTATACCACATACCTACTTGCAGATGCCTTTTTATTTAGTTATCATTCTGTAACAAAAATATCTTAAGAAACCCAACTGAATTCTACAAATAGGGTGCTTTTTAACCCCAGGCAATGTTAATATTGGGGGTAGGGCATTTTTTAAAAGCAAAAATCAAGCAAGGGAGGGAGATACCTTCTGATAGAATACATATGGTTTTGTTTTAGAATATTTTAACACCCCAGACACAGGCAAGTTGGTTTGGGGTAGAAAAATACTACACCTGTATATGTCAGTTTCATACTACCCCATGTCAATTTCACTACATTAGAAGTTGGAGGGCGTAGGAAAATACTCAATAAAACTGGCTGTGTCGAATTGAAAGAGGCTAAGTTTAGGCATAGGGACTAAGTACTCTACAACTTTACCTGGCATTTTCTAAAGGTAACAAAGTAACCAAACATTTACAGACAATACAAAGACATTTGGAAACAATCATAATTTATTTGTATGCCACCTTTCCATAGTTAAAGTTACAAACTGCAAAGGTAGTCCTAAACAATAAATTGAACACATCAAAAAGTACACAACCATAATTGAACTATTTCCACATAAGGCATTATAAGAACTTCAAACATTACATAGCTAAACTGTGAAATTTGTTTCCACAAGATCTAGTGATGGCCATCAGCTTAGGCATGAGACAGAGCGTCTTCTCAGTGCTTCTCCCAGACTCCAGAGCCTGGGGAAGCTAGTCTGGCTCCTTCCTTGCTTTCCTTCCTACAGGATTTTGTAAACTTAGTGCTTCAAATGAGCAGCCTGGTAGTGTTCTGTTTTTATTGTAATTATTATGTTTTATACATATTTTATATGTATACATAGTTTTCATTCTATCAGTATTTCATCCCCCCCCCCCCCATGATTGTTTCTATGTTTTTAGCAATTCTGGTTTTTTTCTGTAATAATGAATTGAGGGGAGGGAATCAATGGAAGGTAAGGCTATCGTATTCAGCAGTGGCAGAATCTGGGGCAGCAGCATGCTATAGAACAGCAACAGGAAAGGGCTACTACTATAACATCCTCTTTCTGTAAAAAGAGACCTTGTTGCCACTATTCAGCAGGCCCTTGTAACCTCTCAGTTTGACTGCTGTAATAATACACAGGGCTGCCTGTGAAACTTCAGTAGATGAAAGGTGCTGAAGTCAGAATGAAAGATGGATGTCAACTTCCAAGAGCCAATACTGATTAGCAGTTTGTTTCCAGGCTAATTTAAAGACCCTGCTTTTCATCCTTAAACTCTGATCTGAATCTGGTGCACTTGTGAATGGTATGGGCATGTGAATGTGTGTGTGTGCGCGCGCGCACACACTTCACTTTGGGATTGGGCCCTAGCCATTGCTGGTATGTAGACCCATCATGCATCTCACAGGGCAGGTTGGGGTGTTGTCAACTCTGCTTTGAAGCCCACATCAAGAATACCCAAGAGAGTACCTTTCCCCACATGTACCACACCAACCACGGAGATTCTGTCGCTCCTCTCTGCTGCAAAGTGCTACCTTTGGAGGCTAGATTGCATTCAGCAATTTTTATTCTTGTCTATTTATAAAAATATTCACATACCACTATATTGTAAAAAGTTGTTTACAATAACACATGAAGCATACGCTGTTGCTATGCAATGTTTATGGAACCATTACAGCTTGAGATTTGCCTCATTCAAGAGCTTAGCCCACTTAGTGCTATTAGGACTAAGGGGGCTTTTAACTTCCAAGTTTGACAGAGATTAGTTTAGTTTGTATTATTTTTCCTATTGTCAAGGTGATGCTGTTGGTTGCAGCCTTTCTCAACCGTGAGTCCCCAGATGTTTTTAGCCTACAACTCCCATCATCCCTGACCACTGGTCCTATGAGCTAGGGATCATGGGAGTTGTAGGCAAAAAACATCGGGGGACCCAAGATTGAGAAAGGCTAGTGCATCTTTTCTTGGATTTTAAAAATACAGTTTAATGTTGCTTGCTGCTTTGGGAATTTGAGTCGCAAAGCAGATTTATAAGCTCTTAAATAAATACAGAACAGAGAAATAAAAAGGCATAAAAACAATGATGATCAGAAATTGATAGAAAATAACTGTACTGCAAGCAAGGCCAGGTCTTTGTAATAATTCAGACAGTGTATAAGATGATACAGCAAAATCACTGATAACTTAATGGGAAGCTGATTAGATTAACCTGTTTTATAAATTAACTTATTCATGAGTGTATAAATTCAAACAACATATATCACACCTGACAACCATTACTATAGTAAAGCCACAAAGTGTTTTGCACCTAGAATGGTATAATCTAATCAGACCTACAGACTTCTTCCACTCCCATTTTCAGACTATTCAACACTACAGACTCTGATACTTTTTCTGATAGTACCTATAAACAGGCCTCTTCCTAGAAGCATCTCTCTGAACTAGAGTGAATTAAAAAGTTATTCACTCTGGACACAAGAGCATCCTCTGTTTGAATCTACACAAGTGAGTCAGTGCTTGTAGGGGGAAAAAGCGGGGGGGGGGGAGGAAGGGAGAGAAAAGGATAATTACTTATTCCCTCTTCAAGTGGGAATAACGCTTTGATGCCTGAAAAAGGAAGGGGTAGTTCTGATCTCTGAAAGAGAATAGCAAGAACGCAGTAGAATTTCACATCTTGAACTACAAGACTACAGAACATTTCACAGACAAGTCAGGTGTTTCTGATGTACGGTAGTTACCTGGTACGGACAGTTTAAAAGACCATTCATTCCCTGTTCCTGTTCGGTCATGATGCCACTATTTACAATAGCTCTGCTTCAAGTTAACATAACTCTATAATATTGCACAACCACCTAAAATTAACAGATACTTTGTAAAAGCCATTCCATGAGAACCACCCTTTTCCTGCCTGAAAAAGTAAACTTGACTTGATGCTATACCCAGATACAGCCATGTAACACATTAGTTGGTCTTCTATTATTGTCTGATTCTGGAATGTCTGCTTTTGCTGCAAGTTCTTCTGCGAAAGGAGCGATTCATCTCTAGGAGGCTAATTTCTTATAGCCAAGTGCAGGATTTTAATAAACAAACCAAAAAGTGAAGTGCCTTTTTGAACAGCCCTCACATCAGCAGGAAATATGAGTGGTTCGGGAAGCTTGAACTGTTCACTATTCTCTCCAACATTGTTTAGAACAGTAATAGATTTTTTTTGTTTTACCCTTAATAAATCATAAGTGATCTCTTTGTTTGGTTTTAATTATGGAATTGCGCTACCACTGAGGAGTTTTCACTCTTAAACACTAAGCAAATAATCTGGCATAAAAACTAAAGAGGAAAGCAGGTTGGCAATAATTTTGAAAGAGTTTTTTAAGAAGCACTTGCAAATTATCAACTTGCGCCTGATGGTCAGGCAGACCGACAGCTGTGCAGGCAGACCACATCCTAGAACATGAAAAGTGTTGGACATCACTAAACCAGAACTCTGGCAAAGGGGCTAAGATGCCATCATTTGCTGCCATGGTAGCTTGCTGGGGGAGATCTGATCTTTGCTGCGCTATTGCTGGCCAGAAGATGGTGATGTTACCAACTCCAAAGGAATCGGTCAATAAAAAAGAACCAATAGGGTTGTACTATTTAACCAGCTGACTCTGGTTTCGTGCCCCAACCTGCTCAACTTTCGGCTGGGTTGCTAGATGGTAACTTCAGGCGTGGAATTTTCATGAACAAGATTCCATACCAGCTCAAGTATCCACACAGCCTTTGCACCAGGAATAAACTCCCTGTCTTTTATGAAGACTCTTCTTCAGTGGTTATGATAAGAAGACATGTAGTGGACACCATTAAACTTACTGTGTAGCCAGAGTCGGCCTACCCATGAGGCAGGGTGAAGTGTGTGTGGCTTTACAGCTCATCTTCTCCAGCCCTGCCCACAGAAGCTAAGTAGTTTTCCTTTATCCAGTCAGTGGATCAAAGTAGTTGGTTTTGAAAGTGTCATTGTGAGCGCTGCTTGAATAGAGTGGATGTCAACATGACAAGATGACTTGATGTGACATTTTACCTGCTTTTAGATGATGCATGTAAAGAAGGTAATATAATGGTCTGATTCAGAATAAGGCAGCTGATAAGGTCTTCTTGGTATTGGTGCCCGCCCTGTGGAACACCCTCCCATCAGATGTCAAGGAAATAAACAACTATCTGACCTTCAGAAGACATCAGAAGGCAGCCCAGTGTGGTGTAGTGGTTAAGAGCAGTAGACTTTTAATCTGGTGAACCGGGTTCGCGTCTCCACTCCTTCACATGCAGCTACTGGGTGACCTTGGGCTAGTCACACTTCTCTGAAGTCTCTCAGCCCCACTCACCTCACAGAGTGTTTGTTGTGGGGGAGGAAGGGAAAGGAGAATGTTAGCCGCTTTGAGACTCCTTGATAAAGGAGGATATCAAATCCAAACTCTTCTTCTTCTCTTCTTAATGTTTGATGTTTTACTGTGCTTTTAATATTCGGTTGGGAGCTGCCCATAGTGACTAGGGGAAACACAGCAAGATGGGCGGGGTATAAATTATTATTATTATTATTATTACAATATCTGATTGGCCAACATAAGAACTGGGTGCTGGACCAGTTGGGCTGATTCAATGGTGCTCATGTTCTTATGTCATTTTGTTATTTGAGGAGCCAATGAACACTACACTGTTGAACCTGATCCCTTGCATTGCAGGTCATTTCCAGAAACAGTATTGCAACTGGGAAATAAAATTCACCTTCATGCTCCATAAAGGCAAAATTACCCTTTTCTAGCGAGAGCTGGCCCAAGAGTCGTTAGCAAAACTACTTGTTTGCAGAAAGAAAAGAAAAGAAGAAGTCTTTTATCTCTCTCCAGTGCAACAACTAATCAGAATATTTGAATGTCACTTCTCAATACTGTTTTCAGCGCTGCCCGAGTTTTACTCCCCAGATAGATAGATGTGGGTTTGGCATAAAATAATTAGCAAGGGGAAAAGAGCCAGAGTTAGGTAATCACCTTTGTAAATCTTCAAATGAAACAGCGCTTTGTCATGAACAAAACACTTAGAGCTACAATGAAGAGAACAGGCTTTGTTTAAAACCTATTATTTAGAAATCATCTAATTTTTAAAGGTTAATTAGTGTAATTTACCCATCTCGGATTATTGAAAAGGTCTGTATGTGAACAACAAACATCAGCATTCAGTCCGTTTCGCATCCCCCTCCCCCGCTGATTCATCCACATCTGTTTTGCTTTTTATGATCACCTAATTGAGGCACGGATTTCTGTCCAATACAGATGGTCTACTGTTGATAACTATTTGCATGCCGTTTATACTATTATTGTACTGATTTTTATTCATTGCCAAACCGCGGGGAACATAACAATGGGACGAACAATTCATTTGGCTGGGAGATTAAAATAGATTTGTGCAGAAAATTCACAATGAAGACAAGCAAATTATTTATCAATATATTTGCCTACCAATTGTTCTTCTTCTTTACAGTCTATTTACCCCGTTCCACAATGTGCCCCTGTTATTTGGGAATCTTCAACTAGCAGCCAGGCTAAATCAGCTGCTACAAACTCATTTCTGTTGAAAATGAGAATTATACCCTTCTCTGCGCATGTAGGCAACAATGGGCGAGATCTGGGCTCTGCTGAGGTCAAGTGCTTTGTCATTCATTTCAGGATTTCGCCGTGACTCCAGAGCTCAGATGACTTGGAATCAGGCCTTCCTGTCGCCTACAACTGTTTGTGATGCCCCTGTTATCCCAGAAAACTACAGAGGAGGCTGTGATTTCACCACACACACCCTGGTCTCCATTCAGGGCTTTTTGATCCCCCCTCTCTGAGTCTGAATCTCTGCACCATGCTCCTCTTTGACAATCTGCCTGGCTGAGGGAGGCAGTCTGGTCTCCAGATCTGCATTGCTTTGTTTTCTCAGGCTGTCTATTCCTGATCTGTCTGTGTTCAGTGCTTGAAGGAAGGAAGGAGAGGCATGGAGCAGAGAAGGCTCATCACCTTATCTTTTGTCAATGCGCCCAACCTGTAATTATTATTATTTTTTTGATAAGCTGCTGTGGGAAATGATTTAAGATTGGGAGGAATTCTGAGTGGGTCTTGTGGGTTTCATTCAGGCCTTTTCCCAGCATGGTTCAAGCACCGTTTGAACCCAGCGTTAAGAATGATCATAAGGATCAGCTGCACAGCCAATGGGCATGATCCAGTGTATTTACTTCTGTAAATGGAAGTGTTTCTTCCCTTTACTGGGATGCTGGATGGGAGGTAAAAAAGGTAAAGGGTCCCCTGACCATTAGGTCCAGTCGTGACCGACTCTGGGGTTGTGGCGTTCATCTCGCTTTATTGGCCAAGGGAGCCGGCGTACAGCTTCCAGGTCATGTGGCCAGTATGACTAAACTGCTTCTGGTGAACCAGAGCAGCGCACAGAAACGCCATTTACCTTCCCGCCAGAGCGGTACCTATTTATCTACTTGCACTTTGGTGTGCTTTCGAACTGCTAGGTTGGCAGGAGCAGGGACTGAGCAACGGGAGCTCACCCCGTTGCGGGGATTCGAACCGCCAACCTTCTGATAGGCAAGTCCTAGGCTCTGTGGTTTAACCCACAGCGCCACCCGCGTCCCTTGGATGGGAGGTAATACTTACCAAATTCCCTTCCATCTGCAACACCTCTCACACTCTTCCAGAGGGCCTCCCAACCTTACACAGTACCTTTTCAGGGGGTGCTAGGAGCTCCAGGGAGAAGGAGAAGTCAGCGAAAATTGCACCCCACTTTCCTTTACTGGCAGTAATCCATCAGCAGAATTCCATTCATGGTTCCAGCCCCTTGTGTCTGGTCCATTTGGAGGCAGGAGTGAACCAGGCTCCCCAACTACATCAACATGCTCCTCCAAGCCTCTCTGAACTGCCTGGATATGCAGATAGGAATGTAGCTGCCTAATTGTGCATGACTAGAATTGTACTGGGATTTCTCTCTTGATGATCCAAATCCTTACCACCACTCCCCAATCCATCTACTGACATGGAGTAGTATGGACACACTGATGTCTAAGCAGATGTCTGAGCAAGCATTGCACTGTCACCACCAACATCTCCATACAGCTATTTAGCTGAAACATGCACAGACATTATATGTAAAGGCCTCTGTTCTTTTTTTTTTTAATTATTATTAAAATAATTCAACATTAATACATACATGTTATGAATATACAAACATACAAGCATACATTTCATACAATCCTTAAAAATATTCATACATACCCACACTCAATCCCACAAATACTTCCTTTTCCCACCCCCACCCCTCACCCCACCCTTGTGTTAGACTTCCAATCTACTCAACTGCAATTTCTTTCCACTTCTATTACTTTCTTTCACACACGTTTAAACCAATTTTCTACTTCTTTTTCTGTTACACATTGTTATCCATCTTATTTAGTATTTCGGTATTTATAACACAACTTGTTTATTCTACTTGTTTATTCTACTCCTACTTCTAATAGGAGTTCTGATTTTTCAATATAATTTTGCAGGTATCCTTTAAACACCAGTCCTTGTCTATCTTCTCTTTTGAGATCCTTCCAATTTCTCCCATTGTTTTGGATATATTGTAATACTCCAATAATTTGGCAAGCCACTCTGTTTTTGTTGGTATAATACCACTTTTCCAATTTTTCGCAATCAATAGCCTTGCGGCTACTGTTGCGTATAAATATAATGTCTTGTCTTCTTCATTTAGACTTCCTGGTACTATTCCCAATAGGAAACCTTCTGATGTTTTCCTAAATGAATATCTGAACATTTTTTTCATTTCATTGTATATTGTTTCCCAAAATTGTGTGATGTTTAAACAAGGTCTCTGTTCAAGCCTCATCCCTTTCCCATATCTAAAGGATTTCTCCCCTTCATATAGAGGAAGTTGAAGCAATTCTTCCATAGTACAGCAGAACCTGATTTATAAAGTTATGGTCAGAGCAAAGCAGCAGTCTGGGTTCCCTTCTCTACTCAATCATTTCTTAGTAGCTTTTAAAGGTAAAGGTAAAGGGACCATTAGCTCCAGTCGTGACCGACTCTGGGGTTGCGGCACTCATCTTGTTTATTGGCCGAGGGAGCAGGCGTACAGCTTCCAGGTCATGTGGCCAGCATGACTAAGCCGCTTCTGGCGAACCAGAGCAGCACACAGAAATGCCGTTTACCTTCCCGCCAGAGCGGTACCTATTTATCTACTTGCACTTTGACATGCTTTCAAACTGCTAGGTTGGCAGGAGCTGGGACCGAACAATGGGAGCTCACCCCATTGTGGGGATTCGAACCGCCAACCTTCTGATCGGCAAGCCCTAGGCTCTGTGGTTTAACCCACAGCGCCACCCACATCCCTTAGTAGCTTTTACTAGCATGCAAATTTCAAAACAGTGCCGAGGCTTCAGACCAGAACTAGCCAGTCTCTCAAACACATTATTCTTCACAGCTGAACATTATCAGTTGTAGAGTATAGGTGTTGCCAACTTTCAAAAATTGCTTCATTCATGTAGTAAGCTAAATATTACTGCATTTGTATAGTGCCTCTGCCTGACTCATGAAGCAGAGTCTGATTTTTTTTTTTTTGTCAAAATGGGCAACAGATTTGCCCAGCTCATGAAACAGACTGTATGAATTGAACAAATTCTCTGTCTAATTCATGAAATCAACAATGTCTTTGCATAATTCATGAAATAAGCAAAGCCTCTCATGAACCTGGCAGAAGCTTTTCATCATTTCATGACTTTGGCAAAAGCAAAGGCTTATTGCCACCCCCTCCCCTTTATAGTTTATGCAGTAGCTTAAAATTAGGTGAAGCTGTAGCTTAATTCATTGTTCAGGGGAAATTGTTCATAAATGAGCCATTATTTCAATGATTCAAAGACCAGAACATTTCCACAATTTAAACATTAATGTATAGTACTTAAATATAATAATATGATAAATAAATAAGCATACGTATTTATTTTACAGCATTTATATCAGGCCATCCCAGAACATAGTTCTGTTGTCAGCCCACAAATATAGAAAAATACAATACAATTTAAAATATTATTAAAAAGACAGTTTCCAACAGGAAAAGATCCAAACCTAAATTGACATATAACTAAAAATAAACAATATACAAGCAGTGGGATAAAAGTTCATCTTTTAAAAGCTAGTGAGAACTGAAAACCCCGCAACTTCAGTGCTGAAAAGATCTATGAAAAAGGTGCCAAATGGGGTGCCACCACCAAGAAGGCTCTTTTTCCAGCAGCCACTTGCTTGCTGGGGGCACTCACAGCAAGGCGTCTGTTGAAGATTCTAAAGCTCAGGCAAGCATGTGATCTTTCACGGCAGGAGAAGGATTAGAAGGAGCCAGCCACTGGAGACATGCTGCACTCGGCTCCAGAGGCGTAGCCTGGGGGGCGCCGTGGGTGCCGTGGCCCCAGGCCCAATTTTGAGAGGGGACGAAAACAGGCGCCCCCACAGCAGGCTTCTTCATCAAAGCCTGGCTCCAGGCCAGGAGGAGCTGTGCCTTGGTTGTGGAGCTCGTGCCTGGTGCAACTCCTTGCCCCTGGGTCAGGCCTGACCCAGGGGAGGAGAATAGGCAAGTTCTCCTTGGCTGTGTGGCGCATTGCACCTGGCCCGGCCTGGTGGCAGAGAGCACCCCAACTTGGCCGCAGTGAGGTGTGCCCAGCCGCAGCAGCTCCACCTCCGCTGCGGGGTCAGGCCTGACCCTGCAGTGGAGAGCAGGAGGAGAGTGGGGAGCAGCTTCCCTGCCCCTCTCACACCTTGAACTGTGCTGTGTGGGAGGGCAGACTCTGTGCCCCACTCTGGGCAGCGTGGGCGTACACTCCGCCGCTGCTTGGCTCCACTCTTCAGCTCCATGCTTTTGGGCATAGTGGGGTCCTGGCTCCTACCCCCAAAATATAGGGGGAATCAAATGGGCTCGGCCCCTAGGAGCCGACGCCCTTGTTCTGGACTGTTTCAACAGTTCAAAGTCTAAAGGGGTATTATTATTATTATTATTATTATTATTATTATTATTATTATTATTATATGAATTTACAGTGGTACCTCGCAAGACGAAAAGAATCCGTTCCGCGAGTCTCTTTGTCTTGCGGTTTTTTCGTCTTGCGAAGCAAGCCCATTAGCGGCTTAGCAGGCTTAGCGGATCAGCTGATAAGCGGCTTAGCGGCTTAGCGGATCAGCTGATAAGCGGCTTAGCGGATCAGCTGATAAGCGGCTTAGCGGATCAGCTGTTAAGCGGCTTAGCGGCTTAGGATCAGCTGATAAACGGCTTAGCGGCTTGGGAAAAAGGGGGGGGGAAAGGAAAAAAAACCAGCAGGAACTCGCAAGACATTGTCATCTTGCGAAGCAAGCCCATAGGAAATTCATTTTGCGAAGCACCTCCAAAACGGGAAACCCTTTCGTCTAGCGGGTTTTCCGTCTTGCGAGGCATTCATCTTGCGGGGCACCACTGTATACGCCACCCTGCACCTACAGGTATATATATTCACAGGAAGACAAAATCATGATTATAAACTTACGAGCTCATCTTTCTGAGAGGCGTCTTTTGTGACCAGGGAGACACCTCAAATGTTGCTGGAAGACTGGCTCCTCCTCTTATTTCTTTTCTCCGAGAGCAAAATCTGTGAGTCATGGTTGAGTTACTGCCATGTCCTTAGACACCACAGCTGAGGTGCAAAGAGCTACTTAGGCCTAGCCAAGGGTCTTGTGCTTTTTGTTCCTTAACTCCTTTTTGCACTGAAGAGCTGAATCACCCTTCCTCGATGCCATATCGCAATCTGTTTTAATTTCAAGAGCCTTGCGAAATGGGGCTGGCGAAGGGTCTACTGCTTAGAAGGGCAAGCTGAAACTCCCTCGCAGAACTAGTGGCGAGCTTCTCCAGATCCCAGCACACAGGCATTGTATCTATGTCTGTCTGTTTGTCTACAGTAGCCTCAGAGGAAGGTATGGAGCCAGGGTTGGCATCAACAGCTGGAATCCCCAGGTAGAGCCAGAGGGTCCGCTGCTAGGACAACTGAGAATAGAATCTATAGATTGATGCAAATGCACACACACACACACACACACACACTCCTAAGGCAAGCCAGGGATGCCAGGGGAGGAAACCTCCTCTTTCTTTCGAGAAAAGTTCACACAGTAACTAAAGGCTAAAGGCCTTGATTTCCATTCGAATAGTATTTTCTTTGGCAGTTGCATAGCTCCATATCTCATGTTTCTATTCACACTAACAAATTTTTGAGGCAGCATGGCTATGTGCCCTGAAGGTTTATAGCGCTACAAGAGCATATGCTCTGCCCAGGTCCTAATTGCTTGGGCTGGCACCATTGCTGAGAAAATAGTATATAGCGTTGTTCATTTGCTTATTTCAGTAGCATCGTCACTGCTATGTCACTGAAATGTATTGTTACTGAATTGCTTTGTGATATTTTCCTTTTGAATGTCGTATGGTTAGGGGTTTTTTTATTATTTATTTCTGTTTTGAATGAACTTGTTTTGATGTCGTTGCTGTGAGCACAAACTTTCTTGTGGAAAGGTGGCATGCAAATCTTCAATCAATTAATCGATCAATCAATCAATCAAATAAATAGGTCATATTTATCCCACAAGCAGAAAATCCACACACAAAACACTATTTATGTAGGTAAATTAAATTCTGATTCATGGTCACTTATTGTCACTTTTTTATGAGACTGAGGCTACTGAAATCCTTCATATACTTACCTGCAACAAAGGCCCCCTAAACTCGTGGGATTTACTTCTGACGTTAACTTGCATAGGATAGGGCTGCACGATCCCTGTAACAAGGTACTTTCTCTACTTTTAAAAATCTAACAAACAAGTATCAGATTCCAGCCTCCCACTCCTTGCCCCACGAAGTTCATAATTACTGTTTAAATAATGGGCCCTCCCAAAGGAGGCTGCATGAATGGCTCAAGTCACAATGCCCAAGTATATTTTCAGAGCTTCAAGAGCTGTCAGTGTGACACCAAATCGTCTTTGCAACTTCATTACGCCAGAATTAAATACTTACTTTTGGGGAAAAATATCGGAAAAGAAACTCCATCCTTTGTCAAATATTCTTTTGTTATCCTAGACTTCGCTACATTTGCAACATGTCAAAACGGGTACTTTCCTCGGCCATTTAAGAACCAAGAGTGGCTACTCATTGTTAAATGGCTCGTTTCCGCTAGCCTGTGACAAAACAGCTAGCTGGCTAGTCAGCCTCAGTCAGTGTCTATTTATGGCAAAATGTCAAAAAAGAATGTCCTGCATTTGTGGCTCAACAATAATGAACATGGTTAAATCTGAAAATTCACAAAAGGAAGTGAACAGCTTTTTACATTCTGAAGAACATTAGATTCTGGTGTCCTTTTTGTTCCAATTGTTGTGGCTTAACACTATGAAAAGACCACCTGTTGGGCTGCCATTTTGTGATTGTATTAAATGCAGTGATTGCATAAAAGAACACTTTCCAAAATAACCTAGTATTATTATTCACTTATTTCACAGTAAATGTGCATTCAAGACCTGCCATAAAGTCCCCCTCCTTCATTGAAGTTTCAAGATGGGTGTGCTCACTAAATGCACACTTACTGCAGATGTATGATGTTATAGTCCCAGACATGATACTTAGAAATGAGCTCATATAAACCTGATGAGACAATTAAGCCTCCTGTAACATAAAGCTAAACTTCTGTAAACAGTGAGCAAGAACCAGTGATGAAATGTTTCCAGACTCATTGATGGATTCTAATTTGGGTAATAAAGGTACAATTACATGACAATATATAGGTTTTGTGTCTTGGTAAAAAACAACAACCAACCACCAGGGATATTAATGCTGTTCTTATTAGCAGGACAGCATCAACTGCCCTGAAAAATAGCTGTCTAAATACATGCAATATGCACCTATCAAAATCAATAGGAGTTTTACATGGGCTCTGTAAATCCTCAAACTTTCAAAATTACAAAAATCCAATTGAAATCTATACAATCTACTCAAACTATCACAAATAAAACAGATCCTGACCATGCAAAACACTTCAACCAAAAGTTTGCTTTTTAATCTGTTTTTCCCTTTACCTTTGCTTATACAGACTGCTGTTAGGGAAGTGAACTTCAAAGCTGAAGACCACAACAAAAATTACTTTGCTCTGAGCCTCTGCAGGTTTAACTTTGCAACCAGATGCAAGGGCTGACTATCTGATCCTGAAGAACATGGGGATTCATTCTTTATCAGCCATATCACCGATTCCACAGCTGGTGTAAATAACCACACTACTTTTGATTCACTGCAGAGGATGTTTTGATCCATAGCAAACAGAGTTCTGGCCTCAAAACATTTGTTGATATTACATGTGTTTCAGTGTGAAGTAAATTTTACAAATGTCTGGCAGATCATATTGTTGTACACCAGCAATCTGTTGTATCAATATGGCCTGAACTCAGCAGTAGGGCACATGCTATACATGCAGAAGTTTCCAGGCTCAGTCCTGTTGTGGTCTTCAGCAGTCACACCCTCCAACACTTTGAAGCCAAAGTCCGGGACGCCATCTTCCCAAATGCCATTTTCCCGTTTTTTATTGTGAGAGCTTGGCGGCCAATTCAGCAGCGGTGATCTCATGCGATTTCGTGCTGTGGTTCCTCTGCAAAAGTTCTTTTTTTAAAATATAATTTTTTATTAGGTTATTTTTAACATATCATTTTCAACAGTAATTAAACATACTTTTACATCTTATTCAAATTTTTGACTGCCATCAATCCTGTCTGAACATTTTCCAATCTAATCTCTCAGTATGCATTTCTTATCTTCCCTATTACATTTCAAACTCATAACCAATATCTCTATCTTTTTCTACTTTGTAACACTTTGTATATTTCTCCTTACAAAACTTCTTGTAGTCCTACTAAAGTACAGTGGTGCCCCGCAAGACGAAATTAATTCGTTCCGCAATTTTTGCCATCTAGCGAATTTTTCTTCTTGCGAAGCACGGTTTAAACGGTTTAACAAAGTCGCAAGATGTTTTCGTCTTGCGAAGCAAGCCCATAGGGGAATTCGTCTTGCGAGGCAAATCGCGAATGAAAAAACCTTTCGTCTAGCGAGTTTTTTGTCTTGCGAGGCATTCGTCTTGCGGGGCACCACTGTAATTTGTTGATTACAGTTGCTCTTCAAATAATTCATATACTTCTTCCAATCTTCTGTAAATCTCTGGTCCCGCAGGTTTTGAACCCTTCCTGTCATTTTGTCCGATTCTGCATAGTCCATTAATTTCGTTTGCCATTCTTCTTTTGTCGGAATTTCTTCTTGTTTCCATTTCTGGGCTAACAATACTCTTGCCGTCCCAAAAAGTTCTTTTTTCAGGCATGGCACCCCAAAACATGCATTTTGGGGCTCTGCACAAGATCGTTATCCCCAAAAAGCATTTTTTTCCAAGGAAAAAATGACTCTGTGAAGTTGTGCAAGATCATAGCAACTCAAACGACTGCCATGCTCCTGCAAAAAAAAAAAAAAAGGACTGATTTCCTGTTTTTTTCTGGGACATTTGCGGCGGTATGCAGAAAGTAGGGTAGCAGAAGCCAATAATTTGATTCGTTGGCTTCCCTGCTTAGAAACAGACTCCAGGCACTTCTGGTATACTCATATGCAACAGCTTTAGGTAAGCACAGTGGTACCTTGGTTCTCGAACTTAATCTGTTCCGGAAGTCCGTTCGACTCCCAAAACTGTTCGAAAACCAAGGCACGGCTTCTGATTGGCTGCCGGAGCTTCCTGCACTCAAGCGGAAGCCGCGTAGGATGTTTGGCTTCCGAAAAACGTTTGAAAACCAGAACACTTACTTCCAGGTTTTCAGCGTGTGGGAGCTGATTTGTTCGGCAACTAAGCCATTCGAGAACAAGGTACCACTGTATAGTAGACACACAGCTCACTCTCACTCCTCAGCCTCCAGGCCCATGCTGGCTTCCTCCTCCCACTCACATCTACAGGAAGTTCCCTCTTCAAGTACTTTCCCTTGACCCAGGAACAAACTATATTAACACGAGGGATCCATTGCCAGTCAGCATAGACAATATTAAGCTAAATGGCCCAATTGTTAGCCTCAGTATTCGGCAGCATCTGCATTCCTGATACATTGTATCAGCATCTATGAAAATACATTTCTTTTACTGTTGAACAATCAAAACCAGGAAGTGAGTGTTCCGGTTTCCGAACATTTTTTTTTGGAAGCCCAATGTCTGCTGGGGCTTCCGTGGCTTCCAATTGGCTGTAGGAGCTTCCTGCAGCCAATCAGAAGCCGCGCTTTGTTTTCCAAACATTTTGGAAGTCAAATGGACCTCCGGAACGGATTCCGTTCGACTTCCAATGTACAACTGTACATGTTTCAAAGCAGGGGTGGCTAATTTGTGACCCCCAGATGTGGCTGGTCTTCATCTCCAATCATTGCAGACCACTGGGCATGCTGACTGGGGCTGATGGGATTTTGGAGTCCATCAGGACCATAGGTTTTTGTGGCGATCACACAGGGTCCCTGGACATTTGACGGTCTATTGATCCCTGTGCCACCACTGTGATTGCTTTCCCATTGCCACCAACCTGTTTCCAACACAGAGTCCAGACAGTTGTTAGCATTAAATCAAATAAGCAAGTTTATTTTATAAGCCTTAACAAGTTTATGGTTTCAGATAATTTTTCTTGTCAGTTTCTTAATCTTAATTTCTATACTGGCTTATACCTTTCCTAATAACTGCTAACTGATTATCCCAACTGTCTATCTGACTCCTTCTATCAGTTTCTCTCACTCTCTCACAACACAACTCAACCAACCCACAGACATCCTCCCTCTTCCTTCTCCAACTCCCAACTGACTTCCACACAACTCCAACTCTAACTCATCCCCTTGGGTTCCCACTGGCCAATCACTTCACACTCATTTAACCCTTTCCCTATGACCCACCTAGGAGGGCAAACGCCACAGTTATCTACCTCCCTTTTCAAGGAAATAGCAGCATCAGAAGTTGTGAATTTATATAAACAGAAACAAACAGAACGGAGGAGGAGATAGGGCTCAGTGGCCAGCATGGTGCCAGTTAGATGGTATTAAACTTCAGTTTCCATCAGCCCCCCGGCAGGGTGACCAATAGTCAGCGATAATGGAGAATGTAGAGCAACAGCATATAGAAGGCACCACACTGGCTCTAGTGGGTCCCAAAAGTATTTCTTAAGATCCCAAAAGTATTTCTAGAAGCTAAGTTTAATTAAGGGCAGAGTAATCTTCATAATGAACAATTGTTATTTGATATACTCAGCCCAGAGGCACTGAGGTAGCATTTCAATTACAGAGCTGTTGCATTTTCCACCAATGAGAAAAAACTATTCTTCCTCCAGGTGGCATATCCATTGCAATTGGAATTACTGTATGGGGCGTGTTTGAAGCTAAGAGAACCAAGAGAACTATAGAGAACCTGGTCTGACATGGCGTGGGGGGTACTGACATCATGCTTTAACTTGGGAGGGAGGAAAAGGCTCTACAATCACCCCAATTCCCCTTGTTATTCAGCCCCCACACAGAGTGATGCATGCTTCTAGAACACATGCTCTCCAGAGCAAGGTTATTCTTATAATCCATTATGTGTAGACTGAAAATTGTGTTTTTTTCTTCCCATACATAGTTCACCAGTAATCTGAAAAAGAGCCTTTAAATTCTACTATGTATACCTGAAGGAGCATCTTCGCCCCCATTATTCAGTCTGGACAGTGGCATAGCGTGGGGGGGTGCAGGGGGGCCGGCCACACCGGCCGCAACATCTGGGGGTTAGGGTTAGGGGGCGCAAATCCACGGGTTAGGGGGCGCAAATCCATGGGTTAGGGGGCGCAAATTACTTGCCTTGCCCCGGGTGCTGACAACCCACGCTACGCCACTGGGTCTGGACAATGAGGTCCACCTCTTAGGGCCTTCTGGCGGTTCCCTCATTGCGAGAAGTGAGGTTACAGGGAAACAGGCAGAGGGCCTTCTCAGTAGTTGTGCCTGCCCTGTGGAATGCCCTCCCGTCAGATGTCAAAGAGATAACCAATCATATGACCTTCTGTAGACATCTGAGGGTAGCCCTGTACAGGGAGGTTTTTAATGTTTGAGTCTTTTGTGTTTCAACATTTTGTTGCAAGCCATCCAGAGTGGCTGGGACAACCCAGTCAGGTGGGTGGCATATAAATAAATCTTCATCATCAGTCACACACACATTTCCTTACCACCAATGTGTGAGTCTTTTAGGAGTTGACTGAACAAAACAACAACATACACAATGAAATGGGACTTAGCAGAAACCTTTTTAGTCCTATGGATTTTAATGGGATTAATCAAAAGAGTCCCCCCCCCCAATAAAACATAGCACAGCTAATTCTATCTCCCTTGGAGATTTGTGCTTGTCAAAGAGCAGTCCACGCTGTCTTGTGGCAGAGCACTTTTGAACCAAGGGACTTTCAAAGGCAGATTGTGTCAGGGCATGGACCTTCACAAAAACATCTGAGGGGGAGGGCCACAGTGATCCATGCGACAGTCACCTCCAGGCTTGACTACTGCAATTCGCTCTACGTGGGGCTGCCCTTGAAGCTGTCCCAGAAACTCCAGTGGGTGCAGAATGCTGCAGCGAGGCTCCTCACGGGGTCTCTGCCATGAGAGCATATTCACCCAGTGCTTTTCCAGCTGCACTGGCTCCCGGTGGAGTACAGGGTCAGATTTAAGGTGCTGGTTTTGACCCTTAAAGCCCTTCACGGCCTAGGACCCTCATACCTACGGGACCGCCTCTCCTGGTATTGCCCCATGGAGAGCCTCAAGGTCCATAAATAACAACACCCTAGTGGTCCCAGGTCCTAAGGAAGTTAGATTGGCTTCAACCAGAGCCAGGGCCTTTTCAACTCTGGCTCCGGTCTGGTGGAACGCTCTGCCTCATGAGACCAGGGCCCTGCAGGATCTGATTTCTTTCTGCAGGGCCTGTAAGACAGAGTTGTTCCGCCTGGCCTTTGGCTTGGAGCCAATTTGATTCCCTCCCCCTCTTCCTTTTTTTCTTTTCTTTTTCCTTTCTCCTCCTCTGATGAGGCTGCATTTTAATATTTTAATGTTTCAGTATTTTAATTGTTGTATTTTAATCTTGTTTTTTTAAGTTGTATTCATTCAACTTGTTTTTATTATTGCTTGTTAGCCCCCCTGAGCCCAGCCTTGGCTGGGGAGGGCGGGGTGTAAATAAAAATTATTATTATAATATTATTATTATTACCATTTCTAGTAGATCTGTTGACTAAGCAGCAGTGAAGCCTGAGTACACCTGGCCTCTGAGAAAGAGATAATCTATATTCCTCTACTCTTTCCAAGCGGGTGCGCCTCCTGTTCATCTAGGGACAGTGCTTGCATCCATGTAGCGATGGGGCAGAAATTAGATGCAGTTAGCGTTTTAAAGCCAAATCTAACAAATTTGCAGTTTCTGAAACAATATAGAACACAGCCGTCCTTCAAAATTTGCACTTATCCGAATTTTGTAATGCCGTTCTCCAACCAGTTTTTACAAAAATACATATATGAGATATAACAGTGTGTAAAAATGGATATATTAGTGAAAATAACATGCAAAAATACATTATATTAGGGGAAATGGCTTGCAAAAAAAATGTACATTTGTCAAAACTGCACACAAAAATATGTTCATTTGGAGAAATTTGAAGTAAAATGCTGAGGAATTTTCAGGATGATGAAAAAACACACCCACAGATTTCTGAAGACCTGAATTTAAGATTGGAAAAATGAGACATGTGAGAGGACCAAAGCTGACAGATCCTTCCATCCTTACTTCCACCCACAGCCAAAATTCATTAATCAATTAAAGGGTTTAGGGAGATTAACAGTGAAATATGATACGCCCTGTTGCCTCTGATTTTAGCCTAAGATCTAGAACTGAGCTTGAAGGGACAGCAAAGTCATTCCCCACTTAAAAATCTGGCAAAAGTTTCCCTAATCTGGCACCTGTAAGCATCAAGGAACTATTCTTTCATTCATTCATTTAATAAAATTTATACTCTGCTTGATTGTAACAAAAAAGACCACAAAGCAAATTTACAAAAAGGCAAAACAATGAAATCAAGAGAAAATCACAACCACACTTTAAAGAATACCAATGTTAAAATGCTAAAACAGATTACCTCAACTTTCTAAACATCTGAGTAGGCTCGTCTAAACAGGAATGTCTTTAGCAGGTGACGAAAAGCATACAGTGAAGAATTTCAGTCATAATAAATTTAAATCTACATTATATCATGTGGGTGAGAAATGCATTGATACACACAAACACACAGCAAAATTTCTTGGCTTAATTTGAAAATGAAAGCATGATGGTGTTTGTAACCTTCAGCTATATCATTCTGCAAGATAACATGCTGAAAACAATGGGTTTTGTAAGCTAACCCAAATTTATTGGTGAGCATATTTCTACAGAGGGACTCACAACGTATTTTACGTTAGAAGAAGAAAAGGTTTTCTTTACACTGTCTAACCTAGAGGGGGGAAAAGTGGTATACAATTGAGAAGTATACAATGCACCAGTATAAATTATGGGCTTATTGTTCATTGCAATGTAAAGGGTATGTGCGGTGCACTTAACTATTGTATTAGAGAATTACAGAAACCGAATCCACCAAGCAGAAATGGCTTATGTCTGAATAAAAAAATATGTATCTTTAAGAGAGATACAATGTGTTTGGAACCCCGAGGGTTAATGAGAGGTAAGCTGGTGAAGGGGGAGATGAGATGAAGGGAATAAAAGAAGCTGAATAGATGAAAGAACTGATTCAATGGGAGGTATTGTTGGTCACAGCTAGGTGTCCGAAACAAACAGAAAAATGGGAACTGCTTTAACATTGGAGGGAAATAATAAAAAAAAGAACTTATACCACATATTAAAAAGGGCGGGGAGGAGGAAATAAGTAATAAAAGGCTTTCAGGCTATTTCAGTAGAGCTCTCTCCCCTGCCATATATATATATATATATATATATATATATATATATATATATATGAAAGAAAGCAGATAAATTGAATTCCTCTCTAACAGCATCTCATACAGAAAGGTTCATTGTCCCCCTTTTCACATCAAGAATTTAATTTTGCATTCCCTTTCTCCATCTGGAGATATGTTCCCAGTTTCCTTACTCTAACTTCTATTACGCTTCCCCCACGGTGCCCTCTGTTTCAGAGAGTCTGTATTGATGAATGTTCAGTTCAAATTTAGTGAGGATAGCAGAGAAACATTATGCAGTCTGCTGCCTCTAATTTTCAGCTAAAGTCTTGAGCTGAGCTTGAAGAGACAGTAAAGGGGTTTTTTTGTGTGTGTGTTTGTTACTGGCAAAACTTTGGCTGATTTACTTCCCCTTCCCTGGAACCTGTAAGCATCAGGCAACACTTTAACTCATATTCACATCTAAACATAGGTTGTATCATGTGAGATGGAAATGTGTTGATGGTAAACTATTGTTATTGTTATTTATTATGTTTCTATACCGCCCTTCATCTGACGATCACAGGACGGTAAACTATTCCTTGGTAGACTATCACCAACTAACCCCTAAATCACTTATTTCCCACAACATGTTCCTGGCAACCATATTTACTTGGAAGTCCAAGTTTTATGTATGGTTAGAGAGGTTGTGTGCCACTCCCAATCTCTGCTGAGCAGTAGCAAGATTCCAGGGGTGTTCCACGCACTCAGAGTTGTGTTTCATATGGTTAAGAGCGGTAGATTCGTAATCTGGGGAAATGGGTTTGCGTCTCCGCTCCTCCACATTCAGCTGCTGGGTGACCTTGGGCTAGTCACACTTCTCTGAAGTCTCACAGCCCCGCTCACCTCACAGAGTGTTTGTTGTGGGGGAGGAAGGGAAAGGAGAATGTTAGCCGCTTTGAGATTCCTTCGGGTAGTGATAAAGCGGGATATCAAATCCAAACTCTTCTTCTTCTTCTTCTTCATTCATATATATATATATAGAGAGAGAGAGAGAGAGTTTTTCAGATTAAAATTTTACAGTCACATGTCTGTAAACAAGATTCCAAGGAATCTCTTCGACTTCCCTCCTCCGCTGTGTGGGTCCTATTGTTAATCATTTCCTCCTGCATCTTTTATAATAATCCAGATCTTTTATCTCTCCATTGTCTCCCTAATTCACCATTAAGCTACAAGCGATATTCCAATCCTACTAATGATTTTAACTGTTTACAATGGTCTTTAAGATAAGTTATAAATCCCCCCTCCAATCCTTATTAAAATTTTGGTCTCCCTGATTTCTGATTCTTCCAGTCACTTTAGCCATTTCGGCACAATCCATCCGCTTGATCTGCCATTTTTCTCTGATGGGGACTTTATCTTCTTTCTATCTCTGGGCCAATAACATCCGCACAGCCATGGTCACATACATAAATAGTCTTTTCTGCTCCCCTTCATTCAGGGTTGTGTTTCCATTGGGAAACAAAGCACAGTGGAGACTTGTGTTTTTAAGAAATATGGCTTACTTGCCTTCCAAGTGTCCTGATTTCCCAGGGACAGTCCTGGAATTACGAAAGGCCACCCTGGCTTCTGATTTGATCCCAGAACGTCCCTATTTCACCTACCAGTGCTGCCGTAGCTGAGCTCAGGGAGGAGAAGCCAGCAATTGTCTTGAATTACGGCAGCTGCAACAGCTGTAGCTGCCAGGGAACATCCTGTTGTCTCTCCATAGCCTCTCCATTGCCACCGCTGGCCTCCTCCCTTGGTCAGCTTATAGCAGATGCTGGAGAGCAGGAGAGGAGGAAGAAAGGTTGCCGCCACTGAGACCCAACTCCACATGATGCACCAGTTCTGAGGGGCAGGCCAAGGGCAGGGCAGGAGGGGAAGAAAATGGGAGTGGAGCAGAGCGCAAGCAGTCTTGATTTTTTTTAATTAAAAAAATGCTTTGTGTGTCTGTGTCTAATCTTGCCCCTTTCTAAAATTTATTTATTGGTGTATGTTTTTTTATTTTTGTATATCTATCAAAGAATAAAATAAAATATGGACTGGGGGGCTTTCTCAGGGCAGTGATGGGCTTGTGTGCTGTGTCTTGTTGGGGTAGTGATGGCAGCACTCATTCTTCTTCTGATAGGAAATGGTCTGTGGGGGAGGGGAATGGGGGGTCGAGGAGGGTCAGTTGGGTGGGGCAGTGAGGAATGTCCCTATCTTCATCTGAGGAATGCTAGAGGGAATGGCTTTATTTACACATATTTACACCTGGGCCTACTTTGGAGAGCATTCAGAGCATTACATCCCAAGAGAGGCTTGTTCCCCACAGCAATGTAGCATTTGAGTCCAGGGCATCCTGCACCTGCCAAAATATCCTCTTCTTGGTCAATACAGTCATACCTCATGTTACAGCCACTTCAGGTTACGTGTTTTCAGGTTGCGGACCACGGGAAACCCGGAAGTACCGGAACGTGTTACTTCCAGGTTTCGCCGCATGTGCAGAAGAGCTAAATTGCGCTTTGCACATGTGCAGAAATGCCAAATTGTGCCTGTGCAGACATGGCACTTCAGGGTGCAAATGCTGCGGGTTGTGGATGTGCCTCCATCATGGATTACGTCCGCAACCCGAGGTTCCACTGTATTTCAATCTTATTTTTTAAAAAATTATAGGGGTGCCATTTCTACTATACAGTGGTACCTCAGGCTAAGTACTTAATTCGTTCCGGAGGTCCGTTCTTAACCTGAAACTGTTCTTAACCTGAAGCACCACTTTAGCTAATGGGGCCTCCTGCTGCCGCCGCACTGCCATAGCCTGATTTCTGTTCTCATCCTGAAGCAAAGTTCTTAACCTGAAGCACTATTTCTGGGTTAGCGGAGTCTGTAACCTGAATCGTATGTAACCTGAAGTGTGTGTAACCCGAGGTACCATTGTACATGGATTCAGTCACTCCTCTGCCCCATGTTGCAGGCCCCATTAGATTACTTCTCAAAAACATTTTTATTTCTGGCTTCCCATGGACCAGATTCAACTAAACTGATGCACTAGCAGGAGCCAGTGCTACGAGTCCTGCTAGCGCAACTGGCGCTCCTGCCTTTCCTTCATCAGGGGCTGGGTCGGGATGACCCTGACAACAGCATGTGAGGGAAGGAGAGGGAGATCACAGAAATGCTTGTGCTGATGGAACAAATGTAATAGTGCAACATTCTTGTTGCAATGTTGAATTCTGCCATCTGTGTTTCTTGACACTGACAATGGAATGGGTATTTGTGCTAGGTATCTATGCCAATGGCTAGAACTGCTTTGTTTTTAAAACAGGGATGGAGCACCTGTTGTCCTCCAGGTGTTTTTGGACAACACCTCTCAACAGCCCCAGCCAGCATAGCCAATGTCCAGGGATTTATTCCCTCCCCCCTCAGCAATTTGTATACGGCTTAATCACAGGCCTCTCTCAGCCCTCTCTGGTGATGAGAGTTGTGGTCCATGAGGGCCACAGGTTTCCTGCCCCTGTTCTAAAAAAAAGAGGAGGGTGATTCTTTGACCACAAATGACATTGTTCTTTTTTCTGAGGAATGAAAGGGGAAAAACATTCACATAAAGTAATGCATTGCTGGGTTTCTTGGTACAATTACACCTCAATGTATCTAGAGGCAGGTCTTAGAACTATGCACTCACACCTGTCCTCACACACTGAAATCTCTGTTCATTGTACTGTATCTGGCTGTACTGTACTGTACTGTACTTTCCTAGGTACAGTACGGCAATTGTGTTGCCGCTTATCTGTACTTTCCTAGGTACAGAAGACCTTTCCTCCTTAAATCTGGTCAGACTGGTTAACTTGTGTATTGCGTTTACAGGAAGCTGGCCTATACTGAATCAGGGGGTGCAGAAGGCCACGACGAGACTCCTTACGGGGTCCTCGCTGTGGGGTCACATTCACCCAGTGCTATACCAGCTGCACTGGCTCCTGGTGGAGTACAGGAACAGGTTTAAGGAGCTGGTTTTAACCTTTAAAGCCCTATACGGCCTAGAACCCTTGTACCTATGGGACCGCCTCTCCTGGTATGTCCCACAGAGGAACTTACGGTCTTCAAACAAAAACATCTTGGAGATCCCAGGCCACAGGGAGGTTAGGCTGGCCTCAACCAGAGCCAGGGCTTTTTCGGCCGTGGCTTCGATCTCGTGGAACGCTCTGTCACAAGAGACTAGGGCCCTGCGGTACTTGACATCTTTCCACAGGGCCTGCAAGACAGAGCTGTTCCACCAGGCCTTTGACTACTTTAACATTGGAGGGAAATAATAATAAAAAAGAACTTATACCACATATTAAAAAGGGCGGGGAGGAGAAAATAAGTAAGGTAATCCTCACAGAACTTTAGCCCAATGGTTGCCATTAATTTGATTTGAACTGATTTTATAATGAATTGATTTTAGAATGCTGTATTAATTTACTGTTGTTAGCCGCTCTGAGCGCGGCTTCTGCTGGAGAGGGCGGGATATAAATAAAAATTATTATTATTATCATCATCATCATCAGACAAATGATATTGTTCTACACTGACTGGTAGCCAGTGGCGTAGGAAGAGGGGGTGCGGTAGACTTGTAATCTGGTGAACCAGGTTCGCATCTCCACTCCTCCACATGCAGCTGCTGGGTGACCTTGGGCTAGTCACACTTCTATGAAGTCTCTCAGCCCCACTCACCTCACAGAGTGTTTGTTGTGGGGGAGGAAGGGAAAGGAGAATGTTAGCCACTTTGAGACTCCTTCAGGTAGTGATAAAGCGGGATATCAAATCCAAACTCCTCCTCCTCCTCTTCTTCTTCTCCTCCTCTTCTTCCTCCAGCTCTCCCCACCCCCACCCCACGCATCTGCAGTCTGCTGTGGAGGTTCCCCCAACCCACTGAAGCAGATTTGGGTGTGGCAGAAGGGCTACAGAGAGGCAGAGATGAAGGATAAGCCCCACTGTGTGTCTTAGAATTTCACCAACAGATTTAGGCCCCTGGGAGTCACAGATACCTGGCCAAGCTATTCTTATGGTTGCAGAGTGGGTTGTCATTCAGCTGTACCTACCCATCCTCCCGCTGCTTAAAATTGAGTATGCAATGAGAAGGCCAATTCTTTTTTTAAAAAAAACAAAGAGTGAAGAGATGTTTTGGAATAGGCATTGCTATCAAACTCAAGGATAGCAGTGCTTTGCACACTTGCCCGAGAGTAAGCCCCACTGAACACAATAGGAAGGGTTTCTCACAAACATGCATAGGATTATGCTGTTAGTTCTGAACAAATGTGCACAGAATTGGTGTGTTTATCTATTATGGGTAACTGGCAGTTTCTTCATTGCTGACTCTGTGTCAACAGCTTTGGCTGATATAATTGTGTTGCCGCTTATCTGTACCAAAGATCTCCTCGGCTATTGAAATTTCATGTGGAATCATCGAAATGAGTGGCAAAGCTCAAGTGGCACAGGGTCAGTATTTGACAAGCTATATATTTACACATTTTATAAACAGAGGGCCAGTGTTCAATAAACACTTGCCATAGCTTTTTCCTTTAAACATCATGATATGTGTAATACATACATAATATATATTTGTAATACTTTCAATATTTGTAATACATAGGTGATTCATGCTAAATGACTTGGCTTGCACCGTTGTTGTTGTTGTTTTAATATTTTAGCAATATGGTTCAAATCGGCCTCTCTCCCTTGGTATATTTTTTCCACAATCATGGCTATTGCTGCTTACAACACTCAGTTGGTAGTTGCACCATGAACTGGAGCCAAGCCCAATCACATCAATATAAGCAATATTTGCAATAGGATGGATTCATTGTAGCACCACAGCAATTGTTTGTCAGTGAAAGCACTCCTTACATGTGCTTTTCTGGAGCTTTTCCTCACCTCCCAAAAACAATTTTGGGAAGTAGAGGGTTGGGGGAGGATAGCAGAGAAAGCCGTCTTGTGCTAATGGAAATCCTTGCACAGGCTTCAGCCAGATTCTTAGAAAATTGAGGCAATTTTAATCTGCTTCAGTATTTTAACTTTTGTATGTTTTAAAGTAGGGTTGTAATTTTTCTTTGATTTTCTTGTTTTATGTTTTGTAAACTGCTTTGTGATTCTCCATTAGTTTGACTTCAACCCCAGAGGCACATTCCATTGTCTCTCAAGACAGACGGATGTCAGCAATGACAAACCTCTGAGGATTTTTTCCACAATCAAGCAGTATATACATTTTATGAAACAATCAATCAATCAATCAATCAATCAATCAGGACTCCTTAATTGAATCCCACCAACTATTTGAAATGTTCACATCATATAATTTAATTACCATTGTAATTTGCTGAAAGCATAACCAACAAAATTGACTCCATAGTTTATTATTTTCCACCAACCAGTGGGATCTTTATCCACTGGTCTTTCATTCCTTCACTTCCGGAACTTTCTCCGTACACAGCCATTCCACCTAGCGGCAAAACCCTCTTCCTAGAAACCCACGGGTTACATCTATTGAACTCAATGGAACTTACTTCTGAGTCGACATGTATAGGATTGCACATAAAATACTTTTGTGTCGTGATTTCTGCAATTGTGCAAAAAGGCACTTGATCACAGCTCTATTTACACAATTGTATTTAATAGTACTGTGTGATGCTGAATGAAGTCTTTCTCTCACACCCACACTCCACATTTATTAAGGCCAAGCATTATGTTGCTCATGCCTTTTGCTCTTGTGTGGCTGATGCAGTAATGGGTGCTTTCCTCCATGGTCCCAATCCAACTCAGGGGACTTATGTGCCAGTTATTTATAGGGTAGTAGGGGGAATCAGTCATACAAGGGCTAAAGAGATGAATAACATGTCTAATTTGACCCTCAAATAACTTTCGCCTCATATGTTTTCCTTTCCTGTCTGTACACATGACTAGGGGGGCTAATTATATGCCCAACAACCATTTTTCAAATGTTAAACTGTCTTCTGTGGATTTGGACATATGGCTATCATAGAAGCCATTGAATTTGTTTGATTTCCTTGTATAAAACCACCTACATTTTGGATTAGTGAATTCCATAGTTTAGCTCTGCACTATGGGAAGCCCTTCCTTAAATTTGTCCTGAAGTTCCCCTGGTTCAGCTTCATTGGATAATCCCATGTTCTATTATTATGAGAGAGATAGAACTTCTCAATAACCACTTTCTCCAAACCATGCAGAATGTTATACACCTCTATATGATGCCTCTTACATGCCTGTTTTCCAATCTAAAAATATATAGTGAGTTTTGCCAGCCCCATGATCATTTTGCTTGCCCTTTACAGTGGTACCTCAGGTTAAGTACTTAATTCGTTCCGGAGGTCTGTACTTAACCTGAAACTGTTCTTAACCTGAAGCACCACTTTAGCTAATGGGGCCTCCTGCTGCTGCCGCGCCGCCAGAGCACGATTTCTGTTCTCATCCTGAAGCAAAGTTCTTAACCTGAAGCACTATTTCTGGGTTAACAAGTCTGTAACCTGAAGCATATGTACGTACCACTGTACTGAGCTTTTCCAGTTTTGCAATATCCTTCTTGAGACGTGGTGACCAGAACTGTACCCAATATTTCACTTGTGGATGCACCACAGATTTGTAAAAAGACATTGCATGATATTGGCAGATTTGTTTTCAATTCCCTTTGATAATGTACGCTAATCAGAATTCACCTTTTCACAGCTGCCAACACTGAAGAATTTCTTACAGACTTTGCAAGAAAACCAGTTTTCCTCCCCAGGAGATTTCCTCCTCATTCAAGGCATGTTTGATCCAATAAATTAAAAAGGGAAAAGTAATTTCCTATACTTTTGAAAGAACTAAGTTACACTAACAGCCCGATCATGTTTACTTACCCACGATGAGTTCTGTGCAACTTACTTCCATGTAGACTGGAGCTAGAGCCACACTTACATGGGAGTAACCTCCACTGAATATACTGGGAAACAATTTGGACTAAGTATGCATTAAAAACTTGGTAGGTGCTGATATGCATTTATAATTATAGCATTGCATGCAGATACAATTGCATAAGAGAGTTGCTGATCAGTTAAAATATAAGTAAATACAACAGATCAACCTTTGCCAACCGGCTGCCCTCTGGATGTTTTAGACTACAACTCCCAACAGCCCCAGCTAGCCGAGCTTAGTTGGCTGAGGCTGATGGGAGTTGTAGTCCAAAACTTCCAGAGGGCCGCAAGATGGCAAAGGTTGCAATGAATTTTAAATTAATGGACTTAAGGACCTCCCTTTATTTTATAAAGACACCTTGCCTCTTACAAAGGTACCTTGATGTTGTTTTCCGTCATTTTAAATACATATAGCCACAAGAATGCATTAATCTGATGCACAAGTTATATATATGTATGTGGCATGTGTTCTATAGAGATGCATCTGAAAATGCAGGTAGACAAGATCTATCTATCTATCCATCCATCCATCCCTCCATCCGTCTAGAGAGCTTGAACTGCAAAACAGCCGTGTCAGAACTCAGATGGTTAACATTCGCTTCTTGCTGTTTTATTGCATATTACTGTGCGCTCCTGAGCAGCAGGAGCAGATTCGAGCAATTACAATCAAGTCAGGGCACACGCCGTGGCTGAGCAACACGATCATGATGAGGATACTGATGAGGCACTTATCGAAAACCCCACATCATCCACACTCATCAGCCACAACATGTCACCCCAAATGAGGCATCAGCTGCCTTCAGAAGGCTCATTGCACACTGTTTACAGCTTTCTCTAGGCCCACTTTTGATTTTGCAGTCAGGGCTTAGTTCAAACAGCAGCTGACTGGTTCCAGGGCTCAGTGCAGCATCCCTCTCAGGCTGCAGGCAGGCTCCAGCACAACAGCCGGACGAGTTGCAGCAGGGAAAGCCGCTTTCCCTTTCCACGCAAAGGATAGCCATGGGCTCTTTGCTGTAATTGCTCCATTATTTAAGTGAGAAATTAATATTAGCCGCCGGGAAATAAAAGGAGAGGAAGAGAATGCACACCTTCTGTCACCTGTTCTTTTTCTTCACATTTTAGCTTCTGCAAGTAGTACTTGAATTAACACAAAAAGAAAGAAAAAGTTGGATGTAAGTGCATTTGAGACCAACGCATTAGGCTGCAATCCGATACACACTTACTTGGGAGTAAGTTCCAGGGACTTATTTCTGAATAAATGCATGGAGGATTCTGCTGTTAGCGACTTTAATCTCACTATTAAATACTTAGTGCCCAGTGTGATATACATGCTTGGGATAGAAAACCTGATTATTTTGCATCCATATCACTTTCACATATTTTTACCCATCATTTAGTTCTCTTCCTTTTGCCCATTAATCTGTTCTGCCCTCAAAATAGACACTTTAATAATAAAGTGTGCATTTTCTCTCAAAATCCATATTTTGTTGTGTGTTTTGAGTTGCTTAAACTGTGAAGAGCCATGATGCAACATTTGAAGAAGGGCAGATTCTGTTGACTGGCTAAGTTCTGATCTGCACATTAGTCACAGAGATCAAGTCCATGAGCAAATTATTTTGTATAGGAATTTGCAAAGATCTAATTGCCCAGGCATGCCTAATATTTTCAAAGAAGTGTTAGGTCAACTGTTGAGATCCTTGGTCTTCACTAATACAACCCTACCCATTTCAGTGGGAATTGTGGAAGCTCAGCCCAGCAATCAAGGAACTGGGCAGTTTTATTATCCTTACTAGAACACATTTCCTAAGTTTGAAAATCTGGAAATTCCATCACTGCAGATAAATAATCTGGGAAGCATTGTGTCATCTTCATTCTCAAGACAAGGACTCAGATTGGCAAAATGTTTAGAAAGCCAATGGGTAAATAATACATTAATTATTACTGATAGTAATAACTGGGTTATTACTAAATAATAAATTTATTATCAATTAAGATGAGGAGGACGTACAGATTGCAGCACTAAGGCTGCAATCCTATACTTATATACTTGGGTGTAAGTCCCATTGAATTCAATGGGGCTTACTTCTGAGTAGACAAGTATAGGCTAGCACTGCATGTCTTATTGAAGGATGGGGACAAAGGGGACCAAAGGGATAAAGTGCAAACCCTAAATTACATTAATGATGGACAGTGCTCATCAGGGCTATTTTCAAACATTTGTAAGAACTCGATCACTAAGTTTGGGAGTATCTGTACTTTGGAACTCAAGCAGGTGCCTTCACTGTATTCTTTTTGCTGCCTGCTAATTTAGATGCTTAGAAATGCTGGTGTGAGTTTTAATCTGGCTTAGTATTTTAACTTCTTGTTTGTTTTAATGCACTGTAATCCCCCCTCCCTGATTTTATGATTTTGTCTTCTTGTAAACTGCTCTGAGGTTTTTCCAATCAAGCGGAGTATCAGTTTCATGAAATAATATATAAAGACATAAACAGTCCAAACATTACTGAACATCAAGAATTACAGCTTGATCCTAACCCTTGCTAACATATGAAAGAAATGGGGATCTGTACCAAGTTCTTCATCATTGTGGCACTACTAAACAGGGAGACAAACTGGCATTGCAAGGATGTGACAATAGTACCACAAGTCGATCTATGTGTGTAAAAATTAAGGAGCAGCATGCCAACCCCTTTTCTAAATGCATTCGGGCTGCAATTCCAAGCACACCAACTTAGATGTGGATCCAAATTAAATCATTGGGATTTATTTCAATGCAATGTGGTTGGATCAAGGAACTATTTGAAGTCCAGTCATCACAGTATTCTTTCCTGCTTACGATCCAGCAGAGGCATATTTAGTTTCCTGGCTTATTTGACCTAACAAACCAGATCTCTCGTACTTAAATTACACTGAAGTGCAAGTACTGTACGTCGATCTAATTGTTTCAAGGATTACAGCCAAAGTTCCTGATCAAGAGCCCCATACATTTCCCTGTGTTCATAAAGAGACTGTGCAGGCGCAGACTGCCATTAACTTCAATGGAGAGAGGAGCTCCATTTGTACACAAAGTAGATCCGGCCCAAGGCATTTAGCCACTTGAGACAAACCACAAAATGGGGCTCCTTCTCTCTGCCAGGGAAGAAGGGGTGAGTGAAGAAATAAGATTCCAATAGATTCAAGTTAGAAGAAAAGAAATTCTGACTCAATATTAGGAAGAACTTTCTGACAGTAAGAGCTGTTCAGCAGTGGAATGGACTGCCTTGGAAGGTGATGGACTCTCCTTCGTTGGAGGTTTTGAAACAGGGCGGGTGCCCATTTGTCTTTTTTTTTTTAAGCTGTGATTCCTGCATTGCCGGGGGTTGGACTAGATGACCCTTCCATCTCTACCATTGAACAGAATTGAGTTCCTATAAGCTGGAATGGCATTCTTAAGATGAGTGCTTCTAAATAACATGCAAGCTGAAAAGGCCGTGGAGGAGAACTTAGCTATGTTATAAGTGGGATAGTGTGCATAGCTATACATTTAAAAGTACTCAGCTTTGATCGTATAACAATATATACTGCTAGCTATTCTTACAAATGCACACACCTATATGAAATTGAATTATATGCCTGGAGTGTGTGTGTCTGAGATCTGTTTTTGGGTCATCATCTAACTCTTTGTGATGCACATTCTAAATTAGGCAAGAGGGATGCGCCTTTCAAATGCAGATCATGTTTGCCTTTAGAAGAGCAATGAGAACACTTGCCACTTTCAGAACATTTATGTGCTAGAAGTACTGTTAGCAGAAGAGCAGTTTAGATAAATTCAAGACTTTTTTTTTTTGCTGATCACAAACATTAAGCTTCACACCTGAAGCCCTCAACCCCCTGCTGTGCTCTAATCCTAGCATCATTCACTGCTAGAGACTCAAAGCGCTGTGCCACTGCTCTCAAACATTTGATTGCCCTTCGTTTGAATGCCACCACCTGCAAAAATGCGTTTTTTTATTCCCTTTTGAGCCTCTCGAGGAGGAAGTAAAAAATGATAATTCATGGCAAACATTAATTAATTGTTTACAAGATGATCTTTTCTTTTTCTAACTTATGTTCGGGAGACATATTGAGCGGCGAGATCCTACTCTTCATGTCAGGGTTTGTCAAGAGGCCTCCGTTGTTGTTTATCGCTCAAGCATAGGATAGACTGGAGGTCATTGTTTCTTCAGCTCAAGTAGCCCTGTCTGGCTCTTGTTTGGAGAATGGAAGCGACATGCATGATTTCCCCTTTGCAAAAAGAACTACCGGGTCTAGGAAGGAACAGGGGATTTAACAGTGTAAATAAACATTTCCCTCCACCTTCTGCTCTGTGTGATTTTTTAAAAAGGTCAAGAGGCACCGTTGCTGTATTTTAAAAGCCTCAAATTATGTTTTAAGAAACATATCACTAAACTCACAGAAACCTGATCAGAACTGTTAAGGAGCTGCTGTGATTGTATTCGCCCTTGAGTTCAGCAACCATGAGAAGACCCACCAGAAGATGCTAAGGCAATTAAATATGTTTGGAGTTTTCTAGAAATCACTGGGGTTTGCTGCCTGGCAACTGTCAGTAAGCTCAAGAGTCCAGATTTGTAAGCTTGGTCACACCAACCTTGGTCACACACAACCATGTTTCCCACAGATCAGGTAACTTCCAGCAACTGAAATGTTAATTTGCCAGGTTCAACAAATTAATTTCAGTAATCAGTATAGCTTGGGGCAAATGTTTGGAATTAGGATCTTACAAATGAGACCTGCAATGATATGTCACAGTGTTAGGTGTTCAACTGTGCCTTCTTTGGCAACAGCCTATTCCATCTCCACCACACAATTTTCCTACTCTCCCACAAACCCAGTTCTCATCAGAATGTGGGCTTTGGAGTTAATTTTTTTGTACCACATAGTATTTTTCCCTTTTAAAAAATTGCCCTCCTTTGTAAAACTTAAGTTCGCCAAAGCTTGTTATACCTGTCTTATGTGTCTCTCCTTTGGCTTCATAGCCATCGCCTGAGTTCAGTATTAGTGGCACTGTGGTCTAAACCACTCAGCCTCTTGGGATTGCTGATCGGAAGGTTGGTGGTTAGAATCCCTGCGACGGAGTGAGCTCCCATTGCTTTGTCCCAGCTTTTGCAAACCTAACAGTGCAAGTATGCCAGTGCAAGTAGATAAATAGGCACCACTGCAGCAGGAAGGTAAATGGTGTTTCCGTGTGCTCTGGCACTTGTCACAGTCCTCCATGCACCGGTAGTGGTTTAGTCATGCTGGCCACATGACCCAGAAAGCTATCTGTGGAAATGCCGGCTCCCTTGGCCTGAAAGCAAGATGAGCACCGTACCCCATAGTCATCTTTGACTGGACTTAGCCCTCAAGGGGTCCTTTTATTAGTATATACAAGTGGGGGCCCTGCAATAAAATGTTACTGTCTCCTAGCCACTCCCTTCCGCCCTCTCCCCCAGTTCTGCTTGCCCCTTCTTGCAAGAACCAGTCAGAATTCTGTGCTCACTAAACACACAGTCCTGTCTTCATTGGACTTTGTTATCTCCTCCATTTTATTTTATGTTTTCCTTTGGAGGTGATGGTGATGGGATAGGCTTGTGCCCAAATCTAGCTACATTAAAATATTTCATTGTATGGGGCAGCTCTCCCTTCTGTCACTAGCCTTTCTGTAACTACTTCTTCTTGCCCATGGCCAAACCAAGACATTTTGGCACCTGAGACGAACCGCAGCTCCCTCCACCAACGAAGAAAGGGTGAATGAAGATCTACACCAGCAGACCCCTCAAGTGTCCCGATTTATTCGGGACATCACGGTTTGGCAATCTCAAATGCTCCAATTTTGATCCCTCGCACTGGTCGCACCAGAGCAACGAAACAGGACCAAAAAACGGAAGGAAAACTTACCTTGACCTCCTCTTCCAGTGGCTTATCTACAGTGCCAGAGGAGGAGGAGGCAGTTCTGGTCATCAGAAGATGCAGTGTAGGCTAGCAGGCCTTTTGGCAGACTACACCAGGCCACTCGCATCTCTGGAGAAGCAGGCTGTCTGGTGCGGCCTGCTGAATGAGGAGAAGCAACGCAGTCTGCTGAAAGGCTGCACTGGCCTCTGCTATGTCTCCCGACGCTCCCGAGGAGTAGGAAGACTGCTCAAGGGGAGGGGGCAAGCAGGCAGGTGAGGGGCGGTGTGTGTGTGCCCCGAATTGCCCTCCCAAAATGTTGGCAGGTATGAACCAGGAACAAGGGTAACAAAGATCTACATCGGGTGGGAGTAGACCAGCGCCACCTCCTATTCGCCAAGAGGTTGCTGCACAGTTGGTCGAACTGCAATTCCTTGGAGCCCCGATCTGCTACCCCTATGGATCCTGCCACTTGAGGGGGTCACCTCACCTTGCTTTTGGGTGGGCCGGCCCTGTTCCTGCCTATCACAGCCTCTGTCTAGCAAGCCCTGCAGACTGCTTCCCAAAGCCTGTTCTTCTGTGCAGTGATTCATGTCTTGTCTCCTCCCTCCTTTTTCTCTTTCCTTGTTTCCTTTTGTTCGGCCCTTTCTTTTCTTAGCTCTGTTCAGCAGGCCCAGTTCAAGACACTTTCTTGCTTGAGTGAAGGACAAAATGGTGCCCCCCCCCAAGGCCCATACAGAATGCAATCAGATTGGCAATTGAATCTTACTCCAATACTGGTGAAAGGATAGGATCTTAAAATGCACTTGAGGGCAGCAGGCTAGCATAGGAGGTACAGGTCAGACCACATGGCACTCACGGCTCTGTCCACTCCCTGCACCTCAGCATCGTAAACCACTGTGATTTTATAATACAGTAGTATACAATGCAAGTAGCTTAATAGGTACTGCTCCGGAGGGAAGGTATCATATCTCCTCAGTCTCCTCTTTATCAGGCTAAACATAGCCAACTCCCTCAACTGTTCCTCATAAGGTTTGGGTTCCAGACCCTCAGTCACCTTAGTCACCCTCCTCTGCACACATTCCAGCTTGTCAATATTCTTAATTTGTGGTGCCCAGACACCGGACACAGTATTCCAGGTGTGGCCTGACTAATGCAGAATAAAGTGGGGCTCTTACTTCCCTTCACCTGGACACTATACTTCTGTGTCTGCAGCCTAGAATAGCGATAGCATTTTAAAATTTTGTTTTATTTTTTGCTGCTGCATCACACTCTTGACTCATGTTAAGCTTGTGGTCCACCAAGATCCCTAGATCTTTTTCATATGTACTACTGGTATGTCAGGTGTCTCCCATCTTATACTGGTGCAGCTGGTTCTTCCTGCCCATCATGTCCATTAATTTCAGTGGTTCTGCTCTAAGTCTTCTTCTTTGGCAATCACTCATAGCCGAGTAAGAGTCTTCCATAAACATGGTTTTAACAATGAGTCCGTAAGTGACTGTGGAGGCCAATTCTGGAACCACACGTCCTACCACAGTGAGGACATTGCTTTCCGTGCGGGAGTTGATCACGGTGTGGATTTGCCAAGCGTGCCTTCCTCTCAGCATGTTTCTCCCTTGCGTCCTGAGTTCAAGTGTCTTCAAAGCCCATGACACCTTTGGTAAAGGCTGCTCTCCAATTGGAGCGCTCGCAGGCCAGTGTTTCCCCGTTGTCGCTGTTTACACTACATTTTTAAAGATTTGTCTTGAGACAGTCTTTAAACCTCTTTTGTTGACCACCAGCATTACGCTTAGTTGGACACAACCCAATGTTTTAACTGTTCCAGTTTGCTCCTAGGGAAACCTCTGGCACTAAGCCATCAGGTGTGGCTTTATACAAGGTCTGGGATTGGTGCTGTATTTTAGCAGCTGATGGGCTCATGTTCGGCCACTTATATGAAACCACAAAAGAGGACAAAAGAGGACATCAAACTGCATATAATCTACATGTGCAAATTTCTGTGTACTGTTGCAAAATTAAAAAATAATTGCCGTAACTTAAATAGGCACATCCAATATACCTTATTTGGCCAGAAGAACTGTATTCTGTTGCCCAGGTACTAATCACACATGAGGAACTTCGAAGCCCTTGCTATCTCTCCTTATGGATATTTCTCTTTAAAGTGGACTTGGACCAGAATGCCCTTCAAATAGAAGACTCCTTCAAACAGAGGATCTTTCTTCAAAAGTGTGTGTCCTGCTAGAAAATCAGGTGCTAACTTCAAGATTGGCTGTTGTAGAAATGTGCCATATTCTGCAATCTGCAGAGGGTATTCTCAGACTCAAGCAGTTTTGTTCTGGAAATGCTGTGCTGTATAAACAGTGTACAACAAACTGGAAGTTAGTAAGATCTAACTTCTAGGAAGCGTGTAGCCCTGCGGCTCCCAGAACAACTAAAGGTTTTCAGATTCCAAATTAGAAACCCTTCGATCAGGGCTCTAAGGCTAAAAATCAATTTCATATTTTCTGAGTTAATACTACGGCTTGCTCTTAACAGACATAGAGACTAATAAGGTATGCAGAAGGAGTAAAAAGCAGCACACAAAAAACTGAGGCCTTAGCCTTGGCGATGATCCAGCACAATGATGTTTCAACCAGATTTGAAAAAAAAATCAATAACATCTGTGGTATAATGGTTAATTAAAGAAGCTCTTCAGCAGAGCTCAAGATGAGAGGCCCGGCCTGCAATTCAGGCAGCTGAAGCTTGATTATCAGGAAAGAATGCTTTTTAGCTATGAGTGGATAGGCCAAAAGCTGCAATGTGTAGAAATGGGGAGAGAAACTGCTTTTATTTTAACTTTCTTTAAGTAATCAATACATGGTTTTCACCTGCATTAGGAGCCAAACCCCACTCCCAAACTTCATCAAGAATGAAAGAGTGTCCTCCAGACAGTGGACAAAAAGCATCTGGGAAATGTGCTATTTGGGCCCGTTTTCTTTTAAAATCACGAAAGCCATGTCTATCCTGCCACTTTCCATCTGTAGATGAACTCTATGGTTGCCACCTCTCGCACAACTGTTTGTGAGTGTGTGCACCTCATGCAGTGAGACCACTAATGTGCCCACTTCATTTTACCAGGGCAACATTTGAAGCACCACTTTATTTTGGAGAATACTTTTGTTGAGGAGAGTTATGCTTTTTCATGTGGTATACAGTGGTACCTCGGGTTAAGAACTTAATTCGTTCTGGAGGTCCGTTCTTAACCTGAAACTGTTCTTAACCTGAGGTACCACTTTAGCTAATGGGGCCTCCGACTGCCGCTGTGCCACCACGGTGCAATTTCTGTTCTCATCCTGAAGCAAAGTTCTTAACCTGAGGTAATATTTCTGTGTTAGCAAATTCTGTAACCTGAAGCGTCTGTAACCCGAGGTACCACTGTATAATTTGCTGGTGTTGGCTGTCTTCCTCTTTCTTGCTCCTTATTGTTGCATATGGTGGGGCAAGGGGTTGTTTGCTATTATTCATTTCTCAGGAAGGGGGAAATGTGAGATCAAGATTCCTATGAGAGACGGACTTGAAGGACCAACCAGAAACACAGGTAAAGGGGTGTGACCAACAGCAGAGAGAGAACAACAGACAATAAATTTAAGTCACATTCAAAACTCACTCAAAGGATTCTAAGCACTGCAGACCTTCCAAGTGTCCTTATTTTCCAGAGGCAGTCCCAGATTTACAGAAGCTGTCTTGGTTTCTGATTTGGTCCTGGAATTATGGGACATTAGTATCCAAAATGCAAAAATAGTTTATTGCAAGGGCTGTAGAACTCTATGACATAATACACTCTGTTGCAAGTATGGCAGCTGAACAGTCTTAATAGTTTGAGTAGCAGGTATGTTGTGTTGTGCTGCTGTCCACCTCAGAGTTGTTTAGCCTGTAACAGTTTAATCTATGTCAGATGTTTAAGCAATTTAAGTATCACTCACCTGCATTCTACATTTAATCTTCAACTGCAAGTACACTAAGTAAAAGTTATTTGTTCTTTAAACTTTAAAAGAGAGTGTCTTTTGTAATTTTTATAGGAGGGAAAAGAGAACTAATTAAAGAATCAAATGACTTGGGTTGACTTCAGCTTACTTTGTAAATTGGGACTGATGTCTAATTCCTACAGGACAGGAGTGTCCCCCTTTTCCTTAGGACGTCCCTATTTTCATTGGAGAAATGTTGGAGGGTATGGAGTTATGCGACTCCCAAACCAAGGAGAGAAGATATCTGAAGGCAGCCCTGTATCAGGGGGGAAAAAATTATGTTTAACTTTGTTATGTTTTTATATATGTTGGAAGCCACCCAGAGTGGCTGGGGCAACCCAGTCAGATGGGTGGAGTATTATTATTATTATTATTATTATTATTATTATTATTATTATTATTGGAATAGGACATCCCTATTTTCATCAGATAAATGTTGCAGGGTATGGCATCCTAGTTTACCCTCACAGAGGTACAAATCCCAACACCCCTTAACAAACTACATTGCCCAGAATTCTTTGAGGGTGGAAATGTGTTTTGAATGTGCTTTAAAAAGGTAGCCTTAGATGGAGTACTCTTATCTTAAAGTGCAATGAAGTGTTTTTGTTAACATACAACTGTTTCCAGAATTGCTTCCTAATACAAGGGAAATTACTGAGCTCCTCCAGATGACCTGTTTATTCAGCATTTATCCTGATTTGCTTGCATAAAGCTTGCATGGCAGTTAGGCTATGCCTGGACTTTACTGAGCATTCCCTCTGATTTGTTTATGGGGTAGTTATATGACAATGAGCATTTGCCCTGCATTCATTCTGATTTGCTTGCAGGGCGTTTACTTGCTTTTTCATCAATCATTCATCCACCCCACACTTGCCAATGCATTTATAAACTATAACAACTGTGTGTGTGTGTGTGTGTGTGTGTGTGGATTTGTTGTGCTAGGGCTTTAATTGTACAAACCTAAAGTTCCAGTATGCATTTGAATCCCTCCTGCAAGCTACTGGAGGTGCTCACAGAGACAATGGGCTCTTCTGTATAAAGCTGTTATTCTCCACCCACCAAGCACAATCTGTATAATAAATCAATCCATATAATCAGTGCTTTTTTTCACCTGGAGCATGCCGGAGCACAGTTCTGGTTCCCCTCAAGTGGGCACCATTGTGGGCTGGCAGTCCCCTCGCCTGCTTCTTCCCTTTATGTTTTTATGGCATTCACACATTGTCTTCCTCATCCAAGTGTTAACACTAAATTCAGATTCTCCTCGTCATCACATAATATGAAAAGGGAAGAAAACACAACGCCATGTTGCAGTGCTCCGTGTGTGTTTATATGTAAATAAAGTAGATTAGCCAAAATGCTGAGTTGCTGAGGTCTGTCACGGAAGGTGCACAAACTCTGTGGATCCCTAAGTGTGCCGGTGTTGGTTGGCATTGGTCACTGTGATGTTCGGGCTGAAGAAAGCTTATGAAGCTCCCGAATGATCGACCAGGAGGGAGGGAATATGCCAGTTGAGCATGTGTCTCTGCCAGGGTCCTACTCGAGTGTAGGCTGAACTCCTGACAAATAGGAGGCACTGCTGGTCTCCTCCCACCCTTGCTTTCTATGCAGATTTTCTGTCACCCCTTCTTCCCCGGCCAGGAGGAGACACCATTTTGTGGCTTGCCTCAGGTGCCAGAATGCCCTGGCTGTATCAAAAATAAAAATAGGAAACATGCCCTCGAAGGTACAAGAGGCAAGAAAAGAAAGAGGGAAGGAAGGAAGCAGCAGCATTTCATACCAAATCCCCCCCCCATTATAATCCTCATGACAACCCTGTGAGGTAGGTTAAGTTGAGAGAGAGTGACTGACCCAAGGTCACCCAGTGAACATTGTGGTTGAATGGGGACTGGAACTCGGGTCTCTCCAGTCCTAATGTGACTCTTTAAACCATAACACAACACAGGCTCGCTGTATAAGAATCAGGCAGGCAGAAACAGAAGTGCAAGCAGGAGATGAAAAACAGGGGCTATTGGTCTTCTATTAAAAAGCCAAGACATTCAAGAAGAACCAGCATGATGTTTAGTCAGGGCAGCAATGCAGTCATGTGGCAGAGGAGAGGTGATGATGTCCCCCACCTCATTCATCTTGCAGACAATCTCCTATGTGAGCTGGACTCTCCACGGGAACAGCCAGTGGTGTGGGTGATAGACAGTTCTGCTTTCACGCTCATCATCATCATCGAGAAGGGGAAGGAATAATGTGAACTTGGCCTCCATGCTGCCAGCTGTTCAACATGAAGGCCGCAGCTGTTGTGAGGATCTCAGCAGGGCAAAGGGAAGCTCCTCGCACCACTCTTTCACCAAGCTGTTTCTCCGCTCCTGGTGAATGTATGAAGCGCGGCTTAGTGTTTTCATTGTCGAACTGCACTGGCTATAAAGAAATAGGCCATTTTAGCTGATTACTCTGAGTCTTTGTTTATTTTTCTTTGCTGCTCTGAGAGCTGTACAAGAAGTTGGGTATCACATCCCTGCTTTAAAAGAGCAGCGCACTTGTTCGCTGCACTGACAAGTCTCCTGCTGAGCTCTCATCTCTGGCAAAGTGCAACGATGTTGTACAAATGAACTACTTGTACAGTAGAGTCTGGGAATCTTTGAACAGTGACAGCAACAGGGCTCTCTAAGTGTCTCTGCTGAAAGGGAAGGCATTCCTAAAATTCACTTCCTGAAAAGGCTTTGCTGTTTGTCTGGGAAAAAAGCAAGCCACATATACCTCTCACAAGTTCACAGGGAGTTCACAAGTTCACAACCCTTATTCTTAAAGCACATGGGTCAATGTCTGTGACAAACAGAAGGAACTGTGCACTCCTTTCTTTCAAGCTATCCATGCAAACCATGCCACACAACTGCCAGACCATCAAAGCCATGTTGGGATGTGGTTGGTCTAACCCAGGTTTTCTCTCCTGTGCCCCATTGCCTGTGTGAAGACTCATTTTTGCATCTTCTAGTTCTCCCGCTTTGCCTGGTTCTTGCTGAGTTTGCATGCGAATCTTTCACACCTAGGCAACAGTTTTGAAAAGGAAACAATTTCATACCAGTATTTGTGTGAACTCTTCCTTCACAAAGAGTTGTGCATATAATCATGCATGTTCGGTATGAGAAGGTTTCATGGGCAAAAGCAAAATGAATGCTAACCTAGCACTGAAGATGCCCGTGCCAAAAGCCATTTTCGTACATTATGGTGTGGTATGGACATGTTTGTTTTTAACATCACACCTGTGCCACAGCTTTTCAGCAATCACTGGTGCTGTTGTGGACACTTTTCTCTACACTTACCTCAGCCTGTAGCAGGCCTATAAGAGTTAAGAGCCGGGACCTTTTTCAGTAGATGAGAAAAGCCTCCACAGTTGTTATTCCTTCATATCCTGAAAATGTGTTTTCTTATGATGTTCCACACGTGTCTGTTGGGAAGCCTCTGGGGGGGGGTGACATTTTGGGCTGTGCTTAACAAAATTCACAAGCCCCATCTCCAACCCCATATTTTATTCAAATCATAGACCCCTCTAGCCTTCTAAAGACAGGAGGCTGGAATAAAATTAAGAGGCAGATCTTTCCTGTGTATGAGCCCTGCTAATGACCTTGACATGCTAATGACCCCCTCATCTTCCCACATTGTCTCTGGGCTGATGCTCTCAATGACTTTGCCTAGGTAGCAAGCCTCATACCTCCAGAGCCCAAATTAATTTGTTCTTGAAGATCTTACATTCCTGCTTAAATCAGGTTATTCAGATAGCAGCACAGTCAAGCAAAACTCCAGCCTGAATTCTGTGCCACAAATGGAAACTCTGAAACACTGCCTGAGTGCTGTGCGTAAAACGTAAGAAGATCCCTTCTGGACCAGATCAGAGACCTAACTAGTTCAGCATCCTCTTTGCCACAATGACCAAGCAGATGTCCATGGGAAGTCCACAAGCAGGACATGAGGTAAAATAATGGGATGGAAATAATGTGCTACATGAACAACTCAAGGCCCAATGCCACGGATTTGTTAGCATGATTTATAAAGCTCTCCAACAGGAAAATTGGGTTGCATCTAATATGCTGAAGGCTTTTCATTTTAATTATGCTGTATATTAGCAGTGGACATATTCTCTGAGTGTGGCTCATTTGGAAGCCCAAATGGCCAACATCCACAGACAAGAGGGAGGTATCAGCAGGTTTAAGGAAATCCCAGATTACTCTTTTTAACTAAACATCCCCACATACTACTGATAGAGATAGTAAAATGGTAAAACGATGGTGGTGGAATAGGAAATTGGGACAGAGTATTCTGGGAAAGGGCATGGCTGGTTGGCTGGCTGGCTGGGATCCTGCACAGGAGAACTCCACATGGCAATATTTTGTTGCAACAGGTCCTACATGCCCCCACCCAATTATCAACATCTTACTTTTTGACAAAATAAGACAACCGTTTCTATTTTCAAACAAGCATCAGATCTAAATTTGGTTTTGCAATCCTAATTTCAGAATTGTGCAAACCGTATTTTGACTAGTTGGGCACTGAGAGTCTTTCAGAATTGTGCAAATCACAATTTATCTTGCTGGGCACTGAGAGTTTGCCTCAGGATATGTTGGCAAAGAATTGCCACACATGAGAACAGGAAGGAGAATGTCAAACCAAAGCTCCTCTAGGTTTGTTCATGTAGCACCAAACCATGGTTTAGTGTGCTGCTGTTCTTTGCATGTCTGCTTTCCTTGGGTGTTTAGAATTTCTGTATTTTATCACAACCTTCTTAATATAACTGATGCATTTTTAATCTGCTTTGTACAAATGTTTGTGTGTTTTTCTGTTTCATGCATATTTTCATACATGGAGTTAATGGCATATTTTCAGTTTTAATTAGCAGTCCACTGGAGGTTTAAGGTAAGTAGCCATTAGGAACTAGGAAAATGTAATTGCTCCACCATCTGGTCAGCTGTAATATTTTATTACAATCATTTGATAAACAACATTATTGGTAAAATATTGAAGATGTTTCTCCTGAGACCTATTTTAATGGAAAGCTTGTTTGTTTCGACAGCCTTTGTCACATACATTCAGCACTCAAAGATTTGTAAATACTTTATTATTTTTACCCTGGAAAAAATGGCAATATTGATGTTATAATTATATTCATACAGTGGTGCCCCGCAAGACGAATGCCTTGCAAGACGGAAAACTCGCTAGACGAAAGAGTTTTCCATTTTGGAGGTGCTTCGCTAGACGAATTTCCTATGGGCTTGCTTCGCAAGACGACAATGTCTTGCGAGTTCCTGCGGTTTTTTCCCTCCCCCCCCTTTTCCTAAGCCGCTAAGCCGCTTATCAACTGATCCGATCAGCAGATAAGCCGCTAAAAGCCACTAATAGCGCTAATCCGCTAATCTGTCAATGGGCTTGCTTCGCAAGACGAAAAAACCGCTAGACGAAGAGAATCACAGAACGGATTCTTTTCATCTTGCGATGCACCACTGTATAGCGACCTATCACAAACAATTAATTTAAAGATTACAACAATCACACACACACGGCTCAACTTGAATAAAATATTTGGGCCCCAGGTAAACCCCGTCCTGCGTAATTGATCACAAGACACAGGGTACACAGACCATTTGAATGGCAATGCCCATGTGCTTTGGGGGGCTCAAACCCCCTCAACTATTTTATTGGGGGAGCTGAAGGGCCCCAGCTCCTCGGAGTTATTGCATATAAAGCAATAAAATACTGATAAAAGAGAATCACAGGGTGGGAGGAATCCTACATGAATACTAATGAGCAATGTTCACTGAGTTCAAGGAACTTTACTCACAGGCAATGGTGTATAGCAGAGAATTCCAAACTCTGTGTCGTGACACATTAGTGTGTCAGCTGCAGTGTGTAGGTATGTCTAACAAATGCTTCCCACACACCTCCCGGGGCTGGAAAGGGATCAGTTTAACCTCCGATTTGCTAGTAAAACAGAACTACTGCGTTGCGAAATAATGCAAGTCTGAAAAGTGTGCCACCAACATAAAAAGCCTGGAAAAGTCTGGTTTTTGCTACTCAAATAAAAATCAAGCGATGAAGCTTGCATAAATATCACTTGAAGAAGAAGAAGAAGAAGAAGAAGAAGAAGAAGAAGAAGAAGAAGAAGAAGAGGAAGAAGAGGAAGAATAGTAGTTTGGATTTGATATCCCGCCTTTCACTCCCTTTAAGGAGTCTCAAAGCGGCTAACATTCTCCTTTCCCTTCCTCCCCCACAACAAACACTCTGTGAGGTGAGTGGGGCTGAGAGACTTCAAAGAAGTGTGACTGGCCCAAGGTCAACCAGCAGCTGCATGTGGAGGAGCGGAGACGCGAACCCGGTTCCCCAGATTATGAGACTACCGCTGTTAACCACTACACCACACTGGCTCTTATATGGACTTCCTATAACAAGCACTCTGGGGTTAAAGTCCTATTCAATCACCTTTTTTAGAAGAGGAAGAGGAGGAAGAAGAAGGGGAGGAGGAGGAGGTGGTGGTGGTGGTGGAGGAGGAGGAGACGACAATGATGACATGAGGGAGCCACAATTCGTTGGGCTGAGGCTGGCTTCTGGGAGGGACTGTCACTATAAATGCTCTACCTCAGCCATCTCACAATGTATCTAACCATTCTCCTGGAAGGAGACCCAGAAGAGAGCTGATATTCAGAGCCATTCTGCCTCTGATTCTGGAGGTAGCATGTAGACATCATTACTAGTAGCCATTCATAACCTAAAGCCATCCAAGTTGGTGATCATCGCCAGTGTTCACATCCTTAGCAAATGTCCTTTTTGCTACTTCAGGCTACATCTCCCTTTTGTTTCTTCAAATCATTGAGAGTAATTAGTAATTATTAAGGCGTTGATTAGGACATTTCCCCCTTCTTTGGTCACCTGGGTTTCTGCAAATCCTTTTATCTCATCCAGATCACTAATCCCTTTCAATCAAGGTAGACACACCATTAAATTCTGCTGATGTAGGTACCGTGGCACGAACCTGTATTGTAAGTCTGTCCAGTAGAGGGCAAACTCATTCACTCTCACTCTCTGTGAGAGAAAAGGGAGAGGGGGGAAGAGAGAGATCATTATAATAAGGTTCTTACAGTTTTGCAGAGCAGTCTCATGCAGATTTCCACAATTACCTGCAGGATTTTGATGACTGTAAATCACTCACCACAGGCTAGCAAATGGTGAGGGTTTTTTTAAAAAGCTATCCTCATTGTATAAAATAGCTTTGCATTTGGAAAATTACTTGAACATTCCATTTTTATTCCACATATGAAGCCAAAGTCACCTTAAATAATCCTATTTCCCCCCATTTGTCTCCATTTGGAGATTATTTCTTTGCCCATCTTATTTCGTACAATGTACAAATGCGTCACGACTGATTATGTGTTTTAAGCTATTGGGAAACGATTCAGAATTCCAAATTGCTGTTTCATTGTATCAAACTTTACCTAAGATTTCTGTGTATATTCTGAAAGAAATATCCATATTTTTACACCATGCTAGCAATAAAATGCTGTTCTTTTAATGGCCTAAATCTAGGCCATCTTGTTCAATGGCATTCCCGTCTTTGACAATAAATGGATGCAGTGCTCATCCTCAAAACTCCTATACTTCTTGGAAGAATACTCACTAATTGTTACAATTCATCTAAAGGAATAAATTCTAGACTATTATTTTGAGACTGCCATTATTTAGATTAATTTGAGCATAGTAAAGTCTGGCATTCAGTTCTTGAGTGAATGTATCAGAGTTTTTGAAAAAGTCCTTGCACCAACAGGTGTAACAGCCAAAATTCAAGATGGTTTTTCACTGACCATTAATACTATACTACTTTTGTTGATACCAGTGGAGCTATACCACTATACCAATGATGACTGCTTAGCCATTTTGTTTAAAGGATCTGCTACTGTCTTAAACATGAAGGATTATTTTCATTGCTTTTTGCCTCAGTATCACGAGGGCTGAAAGGGTGAGGAGATCCAACTGATTTACTTGTTTGGGAAAACAATTTCCCTTGAAAAACAATTTTACTTGAAATGTGATGGGAATCGAAGATGTTGGCTAGGATTTTGAGATCATGTTTGGGGAAGGAGGCAATATTACTCCTACTGATTTCCTGCTTGGGAAGATTAGGGACTCAGCTACATTAGTAAAGAAAAAGCCTTTTAAATGTGTTATAATACTGTGACACCAGATGGCGCAGTGGAGTTCCATTTTTCGCCAATGTGATTTTCCATTATGATGTTTACAACGCGTTTTGCTGAAACACGTTTTTGATGTGTCTAGATCCAGCCTAGGAGACACTCCAGAATAATGTTCTGGTGGTGTGGGAGACTGCAGGGAAAAGGAGAATCAATGAAAAAAACACGATTCCTCTCTTCTGCCAATGAGAGCCTCCACTAGATCAAAGGCCTCTGCACCCCTAGTTCTAATACTATTATTATTATTATTATTATTATTATTATTAAAAAGATGGCGCCGACAGTAAGCCTTCAAAGATGGCGCCGGCAGTAAGCCTTCTGTGATAATTTTGTGTGGTATGTTTTATAATTTTGTATGTTGAAAATTAATAAAAAATATATTTTTAAAAAAACACAAGATCATCATCACAACCATCATTTTATTTGTATACTGCCTTTCCACAGTTAAAACAATGTTCAAGGCGGCTTGCAATATGGAAAGATTTACATAGTTACAAACATAGCCAAGTAGTCATAAAAATAAACAAAACACATCAAAAACTACATATCCAAACTGAACAATTGCCACATAAAAATAAAGACACAAAAAATTAATATCAATATCCGCAAAAACTCCTGACAAAACTTCCCCCAAAATACCCCAGTCTTTGCTGGGCAGCAGCAGCAGCAGCAGCAGTTCTTATGAAGTCTGTCAGGCCCTGCCCTGAGTCAGGTGGACAGAGGCAGGAACGGGGCCCTCAGGCTCCCAGCAGGTCAGACGTCAACGCATCATCCACAACTCCTTAGAAGTGATTCCTTCATGAATTCAGATTTGACATTACTTCTATAAATGTTAGAAGCTGCTTTCCCCATCAGACTAGAGTAGGAGACACAGACGCATGCAGACACACGGGCACCAAAGCAAAACTGAAAGCAATTGTCAATGGAAACTTTAAAGCTCTCTTTGTATAGATCACGGCTTTGTTTTTGGAATCTCCCTAGTGGCACTGGCGAAGGAAGGGGGTGCAGTGGTGGTGGCGCACCCCAGGTGTCATCACTGAAGGGGGGTGACATTGCTGCACTGCCCCCGAGACGCTCGCCGCTCACTGCGGGTGGCACCCCCCACACCCTAGGACACTCGCTCCGCCCTTGCGAGCGGCTCGCCCTGCCCCCAGGTGCACAGCATGTGCGCCGTTCCAAGTGCCAGAGCAGCTAACTCCACCTTTGCCTAGTGGATCTATCCTTTTCCTGATAGGATTCCCTGCCCAAGGACATTAGGCAGGTGTCTTCACTATACAGTGGTACCTCTGGATGCGAACGGGATCCGTTCCAGAGCCCCGTTCGCATCCAGAAGCGAACGCAACCTGCGTCCGCGCATCTGCAGGTCACGATTCGCTGCTTCTGTGCATGCACATGATGTCATTTTGACTGCGCATGCGCGAGCGGCGAAACCCAGAAGTAACGTGCTCTATTACTTCTGGGTCGCCGCAGCGAGCAACCTGAAAATACTTATCCTGAAGCTACTTCAACCCAAGGTATGGCTGTAGTTTTTAATATGCCTGCTGAAAACATGTTTGCTTTAGCAAGCTTATCCAGACATATAGTTTAATTCCCCTGTGTCTCTTTTAAAAGATTTATTGGTTTCATCTTTGTTCTTAACAATGATGGTTCTCTGTATATTTTATTTATGGTTGTTTTTATTGATGATAGTTTTACATAGTGCTATTTTTCTAGAAGAAGAAAAAATAGCACTACGTAAAACCATGGCTTTCCCACTACTGGTTTTCCCAGTCGTGATGTATGGAAGTGAAAGCTGGACCATAAAGAAGGCTGATCACCAAAGAATTGATGCTTTTGAATTATGGTGCTGGAGGAGACTCTTGAGAGTCCCATGGACTGCAAGAAGATCAAACGCATCCATTCTTAAGGAAATCAGCCCTGAGTGCTCACTGGAAGGACAGATCCTGAAGCTGAGGCTCCAATACTTTGGCCACTCCCCGGAAAAGACCCTGATGTTGGGAAAGATTGAGGGCACAAGGAGAAGGGGACGACAGAGGACGAGATGGTTGGATAGTGTTCTCGAAGCTACCAGCATGTGTTTGACCAAACTGCGGGAGGCAGTGGAAGACAGAAGTGCCTGGCGTGCTCTGGTCCATGGGGTCACGAAGAGTCGGACACGACTAAATGACTAAACAACAACAACAACAACAATTTTCTAGAGAAAGAGGTACTGGAACTCACCATGAACGCCTCATTTCTCCTACACGGTGGAACCTCAGTTGTCAAACGTAATCCGTTCTGGAAGACTGTTCGACTTCCAAAACGTTCGACAACAGAAGCATTCACTTCCGGGTTGTCAGCATTCAAAAGCCAAAATGTTCAACTTCCGAAGCGTTCGACAACCAAGGTCCCACTGTAATGGCAATGGTGCCCACCCAAGAGCCCTGGTTTTACGTATCGTTGCTTTTAATTGGGCTGTGGATTTTAGCTGTGGTTGATCGAGGGAATGCTTTATTCAGAGAGTTTTTTGATCAAGTAATTTATAAATATTATAAATAAATAAATCTAATAGATAATATAAAAATTCATATTCCAACCAAAGTAGACATTCCCCTTAGTCTTAAAGAACTACTCTGTTTTCACCTGTCGTCCATATCATATCTAATTCTCTCCCCCCCCACACACACTGTTCCCCCCCCTCCAATTATATTTTACTCCATTGTAGGATCCAAAGCCAATTAAAGACCATGTCCAGTTATCCCTGCCTTGATCACCCCCCAATCCTACCCTGTTCCCAAAAGAAATCTGATGGCTCCATCCCATCTTATTATTTACACTGGGTGACACCTGACACATCTGTCCGTGTGCCCAGGAAATCTAGTTGCACCCTGTGACTTCTAGTTCATCTCCTTTACCCCTCCGGCCGCTGCATGCCCCTCCCCCAAATCTGCTCTGGAAGATACCACAACCCCTGAAAGCAGATTTGGGGGTTATGCAGAGGGCAGGAGAAGAAAGTTGTCCATTTCATGAACAATGTTCATGCTATGTTGCATCTCACCCATACTTGCAAAACTCAGACAAAGGGCACAGAAGCTGATGGATTTGCTAAGTTACGTGAGAAGTCAGACGAACTGTCAATCTTGTCAGTAATTGATGCTCAACAATTTCGACCCTCAAATCTAGTGTTCAATAAATGAGTGATTAAAGAGGCTGGTTTTAGAGACCTTTGCTCCTTGGACTGCCTTGGGTCCCAGCACAGAGTTATGGCTCAAACGCTGTATTTATGCCCAGGGAGTGTTACATTTCCACTTCCTCTGCTTTCTGGGTGCTTAAATTGCCCTATCTTTGCATCTTAACTCTGTAGTTATAAGACACTGAATATAAACAGCATGCAGGAAAGCTACCTTTGGAAAGAGCCACCTTTATACAACTAGCCATGTGTGCAGGCCTTGAGAACAGGTCATTTGCCTCCTGTCCTCACCTGGCCACGTTTGCATATTTCACATATTTATAAGGCTAAATAAAGTTACCTCATGACACCCACATTGTGTCTATTTCATATTTCACTTCAAAACCTCACCTCCCTCCTAAACCCTCTTTAGCACACTTGGAGTAGCAAAGCAAAATGAAAGGAATTTTCTATTTAAGTAGAGCACTGACATTCTGTTACACAATTCGATTTTCTCTGTATACCTGCTCTCAAAAACAGAAGACACAAAACAAAACAAAAAATGCTGAATGCATTGAGTCAGCAATGGCATAGGTGTCTGAATGCATCCTCACTGCCTCTATCACTCATCAGTGTAATTGTTGTCATGTTATTCCATTTTTTGATTAGTCTGGTCCGCCAATCTCCAAGCTTTTTTCTGGCCAAACGTTCTTCTGCTAGTTGCCATGGTGACTGGATTGTTAGAGAGGAGAAAAGCTCTGTTGTCTATCATTGTTCTGTTGTGTTTTAGGTAATGCAGGAGGCATCACGAGTGAAGTGGATGGACCTTTTTTGCTCGACATCGTTTCAGAGTATTGAAAATCTCACATAAAAAAAAGGAGCAAATAGGCCACAACCAAAGAAATAACTAAGTTCACTTTAAAAAGAAAGTGCATGTTATTGTAAAAGGGGTAACGTGGAAGTAAGAACACAGAGGCAGAATATTATATTTATCATGAGAACAATTGCTACAGTTTTGAGTGTGGGTATACAATACCAGCCATTTTGCAATTTAGATTTAATCTACCATTTCTTTGCAAAAATGAAGGGAGAGGGACTATGGAGCTTTATCGCCAGTTGTTTGTTTTTGCCTTCGCTTTGTGTGAGGAATAAGAATCACACACAAAAGTAGACAATGATACGTATTTCCAGCTGAACTGTCACTCATCCAGAGGCACTGAGTTGCCCCCAAGATGGTGTGTGTGTGTGTGTGTGTGTTTGGAACACATTGTGCACACATTGAGCACTTGTGTTGTGTGTGTGTAACGTCACACGAAAAGGTGAAGGCCGCATGCTCTGAAGGAGCTGACCACTTGCCCTGCATCATGGATCACACATTTCGCGTGTGCAATGCACACAGGACCACCTGAAGATTGAGGGGGCCTGGACCCCTTAAAACAGATATTGAGCGGGCTGAGGTGCCTTCGGCCCCCAGGGTTGGTTTCCATGGATAGGGGTCGTTTCTGGGCAGTTCCTTTTGCTGTCCGATTTTGGAAATTAATAAAAAGGTTGTCTTTTGTTACAGATTATTGCTCACATTTAAAGTACAGATCTAGAAACTTTCTGTCTTGGGTTTTTCTTCTTCAGGCTATTCCAGTTGCAGATCAGCAACAATATGAAACTAAATGGGATGGCTGGGAAGAAATGAAGATGTGCATTGTTGTTGTTTTTTTAACGCCTTTGAAAAGAATAGCAAAACAAAACAAAACGCTAAAAGGTTTTTTAAAAGGGTTGCCCGAATTTTTAGAAAAAAACTATTCACTGGTATAAAAAGCTTGTAGTAATAATATGGAACACACACACACTGTCTCCTTTTTAAAATACATTGGGTTGTGCCCCTCTGCTCATGGAACATTCTTTGCTCCAGTGAGGCTTCCATGAGTAGGAAAAGATATTTGTGAAAATTCACCCTTCCATCTGCAGTTTGCCAAAGTCTTGTCCAAAGTCTATTCCATTGACATAGGTCCAATTCATAGCTAAAATCCTATTCCAATTGATGTTTTATATGGTCAAGTGAGCACACCAATGCACTGAGTAGAATTTTATAGATTGTGGATGCTATACCTGGGTCTTGTTCTGTGGATATTACAAGTCTTTCAAATGGGGCTAGTGGTCTTGTGGGTGCCTTACTGATTAGCCAAACAAATGTGGATTTGGTGAAGTAGCAGCCAAAGGGGCTGTAAGTTTCCAATCTGGTTCACATTTCTTTGTCTGATAGTGGTGTATTTCAGTTCTAAAAGTCACATAACTGGTATAGACCTTTTGCCCTCCATCCAGCCACAGCAAATAGTCACAAATTGTTGTGAAATAGTGGGTGGAAGGCAGTGGGGACAGTGCTGGAGTTAGAATTCCTTCCTTCTCTTTCCATGCATTAAGCATGGCTTGCGTGAATCTGTTTTGAACTCTTAGGCTGGTTCTAAATTTTTGCTTTAAGAAAGGGTATTCTAGGTTGGAATTCCCTCAGTTAGTTCTGTTTCCAATTGGACCCATTGTTTTGAGGTATCACCTAAAATAATAGGGATGTCTTACTTGGTTAGCAATAAAATGTAGTTCCACATTTAATAGGCCCCAGCCTCTTTCCACAGTGGGGAGATACAGAAGTTTGGCATTTATTCTGGGTCTTTTGCTGGGTCTTTAATTTTTTCCCCTGCCACTTTTGTATCTGGCTGAGTGGGATCCAAATTAGAAGTGATTGGTGATTGGGATAAAAACAGCAGTTTTGGTAGGACCATCAATTGCTAATCTGTCTGGGAGAGTAAAATGGGTTTTCACTCCCCCACCAATTTTGAAGAATTGTCTGACATACAGGGGGATAGTTTTGTGAAATTGTAACCACTGTTATAATGCTTTTAACTGAAACTGTTTTTAGAATGTTTTAACTGTTTTAAAATGCAGAGTATTTTTGTTTTTGTTTTTTTAATTAAAAAATATGTGTGTGTTTGTTGCCGGGACTCTTTTGGTAAGAAGACAGGATATAAATTTAACAAGTAAATAAATCTATTGGCAGAACTTTGGAGCTCTATTCCTGGTGTTGGGCTTATTTACAAAGCAAACGGAGGGCGGGGATACAATGTAGGCACTGAAATATATGCTGCTCACTCTTTTATAGTCTGCTTCACCCATAATTTAGAACTCTAAAATAGATCATGGTATGCAGCCAGAATGAACCCAGTGGACCTTCCTGCCAAATAAATATGCATAAGATTGCACAGCCATTCACTCTAAATCCATAGCCTATTTCTCTTTTAAAGTTTCCCATACATAGCAAAAATTTGCTATGTATAAACAAAACAGGCACACTTTCACAAGACTGAAAGCTAGAGCACTTCTTTCCTTGGATTCAAAATGCCAACTATACTAAATATTCATTTTTGTCTCCTTGCCTACAACAGCCAAGGAATGAATCTCAGCCTCAAAATGATGTGCCATAGAGTAAGGTCCACATTTCACTAAAAGCCAGAAGCTAAATTTCCTAGCCTGGATTGTAACCATCATCTTGCGTACATCCATTGAAAAATGGGGCCGAGTGTGTAACTCTTTAATGTGAGGCTGGTGCTGCCAAATCTAATGCTAGAGTTAGTTCTAACTAATTAGAACACTAATTAGTTCATTTCTGTTCACAGACATGCTCTTTTTCAAAGCCAATTAGTCCACCCCCTCCTTACTTCCTCTTCAAAAGCTCTGGATCCTGGGAAGCTATCCCATACATCAGGAGAAAGCAAAGGCCAATGGCAGACAAAGGAAAGAGACAAAAGGGATGTTCTAGCTATACATTTCTGTCCTGGCTGATTGAAGTAATTGGTCCCCATGAAGAAACGTTTGAACTGGCTTCCTAGTACCGGAGCACTCTTGAAGGCGGTCTTGTTAGAATGATTTTCGTACCCATTTAGAACTAGACAGTTTCAAATTCTGTTGACCTGGGAGCGTTTTCCAGTCAAAAGATAACATTAAAAGGAGAATATGAGTTCAGTGGGCAAGTGCTTCATTTCAATATGATTATTAGGTAGGGGTTAATTAGAGATGACACCCCAAATGTTGGGATTGATTTCCCATTACCTATCCACAGAGTGGCTTTGGGTAGTAATCATATGTGTGTATGCAAGGAAGTACAAGGGAGCATGCTTCATGTATCTGAACATGTCATTAGGGTTTGAAACTTCTCCCCTATGTGCACTCATAATGCAGAAATGGCTCATCCATCTCCTCTCAGGGATGAAGCACAAGTCACTTATAGGAGATCTTACTCCCTTGAGCTTTCAACACTTATTTATTCATTTATTTTCATTTTTTATAAACTGCCCCTCATCCCTTGGAATCCCAGGGTGGTTCACAAAATTGTCATGGAAAAAATACAAAATATTGAAATGAACCCTAAAAATCTTCTCAAACACAGCAAAATTCCAAACACCACAGTGCCTTGCAACAGCAAACACCACACTAACTCCAGGACTTGAATGAGCCCTCCCAAAGATCTTAAGGAAAAGATTGGCATAAAAAAGCTATCAATGAGGCAGACAACCAGAACTCCAATAGAGGGAGTTCCATAACTGGGGTGCCATCAGAGAAAAGGCCTTGCTCGTGCTACCGCACTAAAACAGAATGAATCTGCACAATTGTCAGCGTTAATGCATATTCTTCTTTCAGTTCATGTTAAGCTGCACAGTTCAGCATGGAGTGCTATTTATGTCAATGAGCCTCACGTGAACCTAACTATGCACTGGATTGCGCCCAACATCTGGAAAACTTTTCATTTAAAAAGTAGCATCTATACAAGCCTACCTGAAAGTAAGTCACATTACTCTGCATGGAACCTAACATCAGAATAGACCTTTATAAGGTTGAACTGTGAAAGACTCAGGATTTAATATGTGTGATAATAGTCCTTGTGGGCATAGGCGCCGACTCCATGGGGCTTGAGGGGGCCCGAGCCCCCTCAAAAATTCGTTTGGGGGGGCTCAGCCCCCCCAATAATCTCCGCCGCCCCTCCAGCAGAGTGCCATCGCCGCCGCTCCCCCAGCCCAAAATGCACAGGGTCAGGCTGCATGCCTCCTGCCCTCCCTCCCGAGCAAAAGCTCCACCCTTCGGAGCTGATTAATAGGCGCAGCACGCTCTCCCCTATTCGCTCACGAGGAGGAGGCGCCACTTTATTTGCATATTCATGAGCTTATTTATTATTCATGAGCTTTCGCGGGCCCCCCCCCCAATATTTTTTATAAGTCCGCATCCCTGTTTGTGGGAGGGGGGGCTCAAAACGCCCTGAGAAATCTGAGACTAGCTGGTATCATACGAGAATGAACAAAGACAAAATATTAGCAATAATATAATAGTACTGTTTTAATGCTGCAATACCTTTCCAATAAATGAAGAACTTTTCTAAAAATAGAAATAAATGCAAGACAACCTTTCTGTGGTCTATTGAAAGAAATGCAGCAATTTCAAATAAAAAGAATATTATTTTTTTTGTTTGGGTCCCCATGCCATGATTTTTGTTTGTTTTCACTGGGCACATTTTAGGGGCTCATCACCCTTGTAAAAGGTCCTACTGCTGTTTGTCTTGATCTTCCTTGCAGCTGCTGAAGGGAAGGCAAACAAACCAGAATTAAGGTCATTCCTTAAATCCTTCAGAAAGGAAGGCGAGGACTAAATTATTGCTGAGAATTACATATAGGAAAACCCCAGGGTAAGATAACTTATTGTTCCTTATTTGCTAAGGCTCACAGCAGCACTGCATTTACATATTTGTAAAGGGATTACATTAGATCTTTTAGAGACAGCTTGGTATAACTGCTGGCTTTAATGTTTTCAAAGGTTGCTTTTGTGCAACCTGAATTCTTTAGTACTGGACAAAAAAGTTACTTGATTATGTCTGTGAAGTACTTTCTGAAGCACCATCTTAAGACAGCACCATATTACAGCTAAAGATGGCTAAGTCCGTCCAATTTGGGTTTATCTCACTTTTGCATTTTGACATTTCTGCAAAAGTTTGCAGATTTTTTATTTATTTAAAAAACTGTACAAAACTCCCATACACATTTTTATCCACATTTTGCTTAATATGCTCATGTTGATGCAAATGTTGCCTAATATGTGGATTTTGCATGAAATTTCCCCCCAATAAAATAAATTTGTATGACTTTCATGAGTAAATACACCTTTGTGTATGCTTTCCCCTAATGTATTTTTTTTTAAAAAAGCGTTTTTGCTTGATGAATGACATTGCATAATACAGAAAAGTGCAAATCTTGAAGCAGCATTTTGGTTTGGAAATTTCAAATTGGGTAGATTTGCTTTACAATATGAAATGAACACATTTCTTTCTTGTCCCTACCATTGAGACTTTGTCCATTCCTGTACCAGCATAGGCGCCGACTCCATGGGGCTTGAGGGGGCCCGAGCCCCCTCAAAAATTCGTTTGGGGGGGCTCAGCCCCCCCAATAATCTCGGGCGGCGGTGGGCGCGTCCGCGGCTTTTATAGGGCGCCCGGCGCGCACCAGCTCGATAACGGGCACCGGCGCGGCGGGGGGCGCCGGGCCGGGGGACGGGGGCGGCCGGCCTGTCTCCTTGGCAACCCCATTGAGCAGCGCCGGCTCCCCCGGGAGGGCCATCCCCCCGCGCCGCCGATCGCCAACACCGCCGACGCTGTGGCTGCCCGAGCCCGAGCCTGAGCCTGAGCCCGACCCGGAGCCCGAGCCCGAGCCTGAGCCCGACCCGGAGCCCGAGCCCGAGCCCAAGCCCAAGCCCGTCAGTCAGTCAGGAAGGAAGGAGAAATGGGGAGGGAGACGAGGGAGGAAAATTGCGCGCAGGGTGAAGAAAGGAGAAGGGCGAACAAGACGAGCTTCCAACCCAAAAAAGGGCTGGAAGACTGGGAGGATGAAGGATCGGGAAAGAAAGCGACGTCTTCCCCGCCCGCGACGTCGCCCGCTTGTCATTGGCAGCGCAGCGGGCGCCCAGAGGGGCTGGGCACCGGCGCAGGGCCACTCCACAGCCGCGGAGGACAGCTGCGCGGCTAGCAAGGTGCGCCGCGTAGAGCGCGGCCCTTGTGTGGCCCGGTGGCCAGGCAAGCTCGGGCGGGGACCCCCATGCGAATCTAAGACGGGAGAAGAGGGCAGAGCAAAGGGGGTCCCTTCCCCAACCTCCGGCTCTGAGACTTCCCTGCGCCCCAGAAAAGCGAAAGGATTTTCTCTTCTTTTTTTTTAATAAATATTTTATTAAGTTTTCAAATACAAAGTTAGAAACATACACTGAAGAAAAAAGTAAAAGAACAAGAAAAAGAAAAAAAGAAAAAGAAGAAAAGAAAACCAACCATTCAACACATTTTTTATATAACTAACTGGACTTCCTCGCATCTCCCTTACCCTGCATTCTTTATAATAAAGATATCAGCAAATTATTACCTTGTTTCGTACCTTATTTTGTACTTTTCAAATACTATACCTCTAAATTTAACATACTTTTCATCAGTTACTTATATCTTAAATTAAACATAGTATTACCTTAGATTTTGACCTTTTCTTACTTAAAATATAATTTCCTGTTTCCCAAATCTAATTGCTGAAGCTATAGTTTCCGAATTGTGTAAATTTTTAACATTCATACAACTTATATTGTTTTTGTAAATAGTCCTTAAATTTTTTCCAGTCCTCTTCCGTTGTTTCTTCTCCCAAATCTCGGATTCTGCCAGTCATTTCAGCCAGTTCCATGTAGTCCATCAATTGCGTCTGCCACTCTTCCAGTGTGGGCAAATCTTGTGTCTTCCAATATTTTGCGATAAGTATTCTTGCTGCTGTAGTTGCATACATAAAGAAAGTTCTATCCTTCTTTAACACTTTCTGGCCAACAATGCCCAAGAGGAAGGCCTCTGGTTTCTTGGGAAAGGTATACTTAAATACCTTTTTTAACTCATTATAGATCATTTCCCAGAAGGCCTTCACTTTTGGACAAGTCCACCAGAGGTGAAAGAATGTCCCTTCAGCCTCCTTACATTTCCAACATTTATTATCAGACAGGTGATATATTTTTGCAAGCTTGACTGGGGTCATGTACCACCTATAAATCATTTTCATAATATTTTCCTTCAAGGCATTACATGCCGTGAATTTCATTCCGGTGGTCCATAACCTTTCCCAGTCCTCAAACATGATGTTATACCCAATATCCTGAGCCCATTTTATCATGGCTGATTTGACTGTCTCATCCTGAGTGATTTTCTCTTCAACCTGCCCTCCATCCTCTTGCAGAAAACTCTTTGCCTGCCCTGCCCGTATCTCGTTTTTGCTTTTTAATTCCACACACGCACCCTTCGGACTTCGTGGCAATCGGGCGCACGGGTGCGTTTCCTAAGAGAGTGAGGACCCCCGCCTCCTCCCCACCTGCTCCCTCGCCAGCCAGCCAGCCGCGCGCCCTAGCCGGAGAGCCCCGGCCGTCCCCGTCGCGCAATCGGCTGGATCTCCCTTCAGCAGGCCGTGCTCACAACTCGGCCCAGGGACCCCCAGCAGCGGATCTCCGGCTCAGCTGAAGAATCCGGCAACAAGCCCCCTCCTCCCCAATCGCTCCGCCGAAATACTCTCCAAAACCCCCCAGATAGGCCGCCGGCCGCCAAGTCTAGTGGCGCCCTGAGCGAGGGTCTCTCCCCAACACCGCCACCTCGAACTGCGTTCTCCCGGCTACCCGAGCGAACCAGCGGCAGGACCCCGGTATGGGCCCCCCCAATATTTTTTATAAGTCGGCGCCCCTGTGTACCAGCAACATATTTCCCCTCCACTCTCCCTCTCCTTACCCTATTTTTAAATTATGATAAAATATTAGCAAGAGATCTGTATACCTAGACATCTGGTATCTATATCTATATTTGTATCCCCCCCCTAAAGGTTTTATGGCACTGTTTCTATCAGCATCTTGGGCTGTAGTTCTATTCACACTCACCCAGAAGTTGGCCCCTTTAAACTTAATGGTATTTACTTCTTAACTGACAGGAACTGTAAGAAGATAAATGTATAAATCATGTGGCTTAAAAGTAGGTGCCTCCATTTTAAAAGTCCTAAAGCAGACTCATTCACAAGAACAGCTTGAAGGCAAAATCTAGATTGCAGCAAGAAATTAATGAAGAAATGAAACTTTTGAGAAATGCTATGCAGACCAAGTGGAATTTCTGGCTAAATCTGGTAAATGTTCACCATAAGGAAGACATTGCGCACTGGAGATCAGAGCATCAGTGTTTCGCACAGTATTCAAAACCAGGGCCGTCTTAAGAATATCTGGCACTGTGGTGCAAAGATCCCTCCCATTTCCCAGAGTTGCTGACCTTTTTATGGCGCTGCCGGCAGCTCTTCAGGGTTGGAGGAGGCAGGCAGCAGCTGGAGGGCGGCTCCTCCAGTGAGGAAGAGGCAGAGGCTCCGGGCGTGGCGCTGCTTCAGCTAGGCGGGCAAGGGCGGCACCCAGCCTTCCCTGGCGCCCTCCAGAACTTGGCGCCCCGTGCCACTTGCCTCTATGGGCAAGACGCCCCTGTTCAAAACTCCCATTGTTCTAGGTGCATTTTGCGACAGGGAATTTCATTAATGCGGGCAGTTTTTGAGCTCTAGTACTGCGCCTAAGATTTCAGATTAAAACTGGAAGGAAAGGAGGACCTTTTTCTTCCTCCCCACTTCCGGCTACTCTCTGAAGACTGGAGAAGAGATATTAGGGGGGTGAGCAGGGGAAGGACTAGACCATGTGAAAATGAACATCATATTTTACCTGCAGTTCATTCATTTTCAGCTTTGTATTCTTGTTATTAAAAAGCACGCCTAGACATTCCGTTGCTGCTCCCATAACCTAGGTTTAAGGTGCCCTTTAGCTCCTACCTTTCCTATCTCGGTTTCTAACACTGGTTCTGCTGTATTGTGCAGTGTGATTACAATGCATCTCAAGCACGTTAAAGGACAGTGTAGGCTGTCCAGTTGACGCAGTGCGTATTTACTGTATTTTTCGCCCCATAAGACGCACCGGCCCATAAGACGCACCTAGATTTTAGGGGGGGAAGTAAAGGGGAAAAAAATTATTTCCCCCCCAGGTGCGCTGCGCTACACCAGGAGCTTGGGGCGTGCGGAGCTCAGCGCGCCCCAAGCTTCTGCGTGCCGGCAAGGTCTCCGCTAGCGTGGGAGAGCCGGGCGCCTCTCCCAGGGCTAGCGGACCCCTGCGCTAATCCAGAAGCTTGGGGCAAGCTGAGGTCAGCGCGCCCCAAGCTTCTGCGTGCCGGCAAGCAGTCCACTGCCACCCCAAGCCTCCCGCACCCGGCAGGAGGTCCCGCCGGGTGCGCGAGGCTTGGGGCGGCAGCGGACTGCTTGCGCGCACCTAGAAGCTTGGGGCATGCTGAGCTCAGCGCGCCCCAAGCTTCTAGGTGCGCGCAAGCAGTCTGCTGCCGCCCCAAGCCTCGTGCACCCGGTGGGACCTCCTGCCGGGCGCGCGAGGCTTGCAGGCATTCGCCCCATAAGACGCACCCTGATTTCCCCTTCATTTTTGGAGGGGAAAAAGTGCGTCTTATGGGGCGAAAAATACGGTAATTTCTTTGGATGTGTTTGAAGCTACAGTATAGTTCTGACAAAGAATATACAACTACTAACCTACTGTCTCCTCAATGTTTTATTATTATTATTATTATTATTATTATTATTATTATTATTATTTAAAAAAACCAACAACCCACAAGGTTTCCCCTTCGACCTGGGAAATATTCTCTGGCAGCTGTTCTATAAATAAAACATGGTAGCTTTTAGTGTAATTCTTAGTGTGAGAACATGCTCCTTTTAGAGCCAACAGTAATGCCACTTCACGAAGGGGATGCTTTCTGAAGAGAGGATCTTGCCGCTCCTTTCCACTTTAAAATCAAGTACATTGGTGCCACAGTATCCTCAGTCCCCAGGAGCCTGATGACTGCAAAGTGTGAGTGAGTCAGCTACAGAGCTCAGAGCTGGCAGTGCTCGCGGCCACCATCAAAACACCCGATGCTTGCAGGAATACCTCTTGTATTTCACAGGCTGGGTGAAAGGAACCAAAAGCCTCATCTGGAATCAAAATCTGGAACTGGACTCAGTTAATACATGAAAAGGGGAGGGTTTGGGTGGTTTTCTTAGGAGTAATCCCCAGAACTCTTCAATATCCAGAAAGACACTAAAAGGACTTTTTCAGTACTGTAGTCTATACCATTTACTGCAGGTTGGTTCCAATCCGTATCACTTCCTAATGGGTGCTGAATCCTGGAGAAATTAGGACCCAGTTGAGCCCAGGAGCCAGCTGACTGCCAGTTGTCTTTGGCTGGATCTAGACATATCAAAGAAGCGTTTCAGTTAAACACATTGTAAAGTTAAACAGGGAAATCCAGTAGGGAAAAATGGGACTCCCCATCGCCATCTGGTGGCACAGTGTTATATTGCATATACAACGCATATAAATTGCTTTTTCCTTACCAATCTAGCTGAGTTCCAGAAGAGGAACTCAGCATGGATAGAATCTTCCTGCTTCACTCACAGGACGTAAGAGCACCATTTCTTCCTGTTGCGTCACCAGGTCTGAAGTTCAGAAGACCACACCTGATGTTTCAGCAGCCTAAACTGCCCGTTACTAATACCCCTAATTGCTATTGTTCTTCTAGAGCATCTAATTTCAGCATGATTACTCTGCCCTCATTATCAGTAATCACATCAGACTCCCCATTCTTCACTTTGGGAGTACATTCTCAAGGTTACATACTATTTAAAGCATATCCAATGCACATTAAAGCATTTGACTCCCCCCAAAGGAACTTGAGAATGGTGGTTTCCCCTTCGCATAGCTACAATTCCCATCGTCTTTAACAAATTACAGTTCCCAGGATTCTTAGGGCATTAAATGTGTGTTGTGTTTTTACTTGGGGTGGACATTTTCTCATTTCCCCTGATATCTGAAGTACAAAATCCTGTATCTCAATCCATCTGTTTTTATTATGGATGAATTATGACTAGACCACATTCACAGTCACTAATGCAGAGTACTTGTGGAGGGGCTCTAACTCAAGAGGAAAAGGTATACCTGATGGTGATGATGAGGATGCAGAAGGTCTCTGATTCAATCAGGTGATGGGCCTTGAGACCCTGGTGAGTCGCTTCCAGTCAGAATAGGTAACATGAAGTTAGATAAACAAGAAGTCTGGTCTGAATTTGGATTGTTTTATCCAGTCTTTTGGAGGGCATTATACTTCTGTTGATGCAACCTAAAATTGCATTAACATTTTTTCCTGCTCATCACAGTGTTGATTCATGTTAAGCTGGTGCTCGAATAAGGCCCCTAGATCCTTTTTGCCTGTACTGCTGTCAAGACAGGCGTATTATTATTATTATTATTTATTAAATTTCTATACTGCTCTTCATCAAAGTATCACAGGGCAGTTTTCAATATAGAAACACAAAAATACATACCAAAGTAACAATAACTCTGCTGCGTGCAGTTTAAAATGCCATAGATTGCTTAATTAGCCAAAGGCCTGGGAGAAGAGAAATGTTATTGCCTGGTGCCTAAAGATTTGCAACAAAGGTGCCAGGCAAGCCTCCCTGGGAAGAACATCCCACAAGCGGGGAGCCACCACAGAAAAGGCCTCTTCTTGTTGTATTGCCGCCCTCTGGACCTCTTGGGGAGGAGGCACATGAAGAAAGGCCCTCAGCTGATAATCACATGGTCTGGCTTGGTGCATATGGTACCCTATCCTAGATTTGTGCACCTGGTTATTCCTGCTTAAGTGTAGAACCTTACATTCGTCCATATTGAAATTCATTTTGTTAGTTTTGGTCCATTTCTCCAATCCATTAAAGGCAGAGATCAGCAAACTTTTTCAGCAGGGGGCTGGTTCACTGTCCCTCAGACCTTGTGGGTGGCCGGACTATAATGGGGGGTGGGAGAACGAATTCCCATGCCCCACAAATAACCCAGAGGTGCATTTTAAATAAAAGCACACATTCTACTCATGTAAAACTACCCTGATTCCTGGACCATCTGCGGGCTAGATTTGGAAGGCGATTTGGCCATATTATACATGTTTGTTTCTGTGTTTGTATGTTTGTATTGTGTATTGTCTGTGTTTATATAAATTGTGAAAAACCAATAAAAATTTTATTAAAAAAAAAAGATTTGGAAAGCGATTTGGCCATATCCGGCCCCCGGGCCTTAGTTTGCCTACCCATGCATTAAGGTCATCTTGAAACCTGATTCTATCTTTGAGGTATTAGCTCCCAGTTTGGTGTCATCTTCAAATCTGAGGAGCATCCCCTCTATTCCTTCATTCAAGTAATTTATAAAGATGTTGAGCAACACCTTGCCTTTATGGGGGATGGAAAGGAGTATGTGAATGGGTATGGAAACTAGCTTACTGTTGATGTAAAACACTCAGAATTTTGGTTCGGGGCCCCAAAGGGTTCCTCTAGAGTCAGAGAAGATGGGTGATGTCCAACCAAGGAGAGAAAGATGCAAGCAGCTTTTTAAAAGCAAAAAAATCCTTTATTCGGTTGCAACCAAGTTCCCTACACAAAGGTGACACAAGGTATGAGGATCCCCGCCCAAAGGTAAGTTCAGAATGTTATACAGTCACAATTGTGGGTGGTCTTATTTGTCACAGGTTCATCAATTTACAAGGTAAGGGGGAGGTACACGGGTGCAGGGTGCAAAAGGGAGGCTGAGTGCAAGATACAAGGGCGCAGATCCTATCTACATGAGTACTGTGATACCTAGAAATCCAGGAAGAGATAGCAAATGATATGGTAATCCGGTTTTTCTAGAATAACAATAGGGATGAGAGTTTTATCTAACAGCTGAATTCCTCTCCCCGAATGGATCTGGTCGTCTGGCACTTTATGGAAGAAGGAAGGGGAGCTGAGTGGAAGTGATTAGGGTGAGGCTAAAAATAACATTTATACTTTTATGGTTGCAATAAAGTGATGCCATCCGAATACATGGGTTCCAATTCTTATTTTCCTGGAAGTAGTTACAATAATGGAGAAACTGAACAAAGGCAAAAGGATACAAAGGGGTCAATTCCATTGCAATGATGCCAAATGTAACAATTGCATAAAGGTGACGGTAAGGATTCACATTTACAAGTAGTAAAGACACAATTACAAGGGGGGAGAGACTAGATACAATTTAAAACTACCTGGATACAATTATAAAAATACTTGGATACAATTACATAAGAATACTTAGATACAATTATAAAAATAAAGATAGGGTAAATTCAGGAAATAAGGTAATGGGCAGTGCAGGGAAGAACGAAAAATGCTTTATTTGATAGAAAGGAAAGAAGGGATTCAAAGGAGGCAAATAACAGAAGAAGCGAATTAAAAGGAGAGCAGAGTAAATGGCAAAATTGAGGAAAAGGTTTATATATCTCTTGGGCTGTCTTCATTTTGTTTATTTGGTCTTGTTTTTCTGCTTCTTTAGCTATTTTTCTGCATTACTGTACAAAGGTTACAATTTACATTTATTGCTCTGCCCATTTTCCCCTCTGACTCCACCCTCCCCTGAAATGGAAGCAAAATTTATATTCCACGTTGCAGGGGCACAGAACCAATAACCTCCTGGGGATTGTTTTGCATGTGACTTCACACAACACTGGAACTGAACCAGAGAAACACTTAGAACCAGGCCTTTTCTTCAGGTAGAACTTGCTGGAACCCAGTTGTGGCACCTCTCAGGTGGGTGCCATTCGCCATTCTAAGAGAACGAGGGAGGTGTTCGTGGTACCTCTTTTTCTAGAAAAATAGCACTGCATGGAACAAGTGTAATATTCATAGAGAAAAAGCTTAGATAACTGAGGAAATGAAAACACGTTCAGCGGTGGTGGGTGGGGGCAAACCTTATTAGTCTCTTGAAGGGGATGTTTCTTACTGGCTAAATTCAGCAATGGCTATAACATAAAGAAGGTATTATTCTCATGTCATGTCAATATTGACCAACTTTGCAAACAAGTGGCTTTGTACGGCCTTCTTTTTCCAACCAGCGTCTGCCTCAGATAGCTTTGTGTACTCTCCAGTCTCTTGTAGTGAGCCAGTGACTGATAGGGCAGCAGATCAAAGCTCTGATAGAGAGAGGCCGGGCAATTTGTGCATGAAAATTTGTCTTTAAAAAGTGATAAGAATACAAAAGGTGGCTTAACATACTTTCTCTGCAGTTTGAACTGCAAACAGTTGATTACTTTGGCAGCAGATACTGAAGTAGCTTCTGATGCCTCCAGTCTGTGGCAAGACAGAACGGAAGTCCAGAGATAAATGTAGAAAATGTCAAAATGGTCGGTTTAACCAGAACACATTTGGTCATGGTACATTTGTTTAATGAAGATGAACAAAACCTAATTTTGATATGCAAAGGTTGATAAGCAAACTCAGGACAGATATCTGTATTGTGAGGGGAGTGGCTTCTATGGGATAAAAACAGGGAAAATAATGATTTGGCCGTGTGATTAACCATATGACAACTAGCCTACTTGTGATACAGATCCGATTATTGGCAACACACATCTTAGCTACATCAAGATTGGATTACTGCAATATGCTCTACTTCCATGGTTCCCAAAAGGTGTGGTGTGGCAGGAGAGGATGGAAAGCGTGGTGGGTGGGAAGATTCAAGGACAAAGACACATTTAAATATTTCAGTTTAGTATAAAATTATTTTTGGTTGGAGTTGTTGTTGTTTTTTTGCAGAATATGGATAAATATCTTTTCAAAATGAGAGCAAGAGCATCAAGTGATACTGAGGACTGTATCCAGAATTGTTGTGATCCAGAATCGCTGTTTTGTGCTAGAGAAAACTCATTTATAATTAAATTTTGGGAATGATTCATGATCTTAAGTAGCTGCGTTGTTTTATACTGTCTGGATGCCCCATGATGATATTATAAAGTAGCCGTGTCCTATGCTATAAATCAAGCACTGCTAGGAGTTGGTTCTTTTGTTTTCCAATGTATTTCTTATCAATAAAACTTAACCTGTGTGGTGTAAACAAATTTTTATTCTGAAGGTGTTGCCCAGAAGAAAAAGTGTGAGAACCACTACTCAGCATTGGGCTGCCTTTGAGAATTCTACACAATCCTATCTTGTAATGCCTGCCAATTCATAGCATTAGTGATTACCCAGAAGCCCTAAATAGCTTGGAGCCAGGATACCTGGGAAATGGCCTCTTTGTGCATCTTTTTGGCTGCCCCATGGTTTCAGAGGAAAGGCACTTCTCTGTGTCCCACATAGGGTGGAAGCACTGCTGATGACAAGTCAGTGGCTGTGCCAATATTGTGAAACAACTTGCCCCATGAAGCACTGGTAATTCTGTTCTGGCTATCTTTCTCCTGCTGGCAAAAACATTTTTGTTCTGGCATGGTTGAGGGAAGCTGTGGATTGGTGTTAGCAGCCAATCACCCTGAAAGTGACTGCCACAGAGCTGTGTATGTGTGTGAATATCCAGACTGGGAGGAATGGCATTCTTAGTTTCTTCTCAGAGCCCCATAACTGGCAGACTACATAATTTCATTTCTTTGGAACTGCAACTCTCCTTTAAAAATTTTTTTTAAAAAAATTGCGACAAGATCAATTTAATCAAAGGTCATTAGAAAATCAAAGATCATTAGAAAATATTAAACAATGACTTCAGTCTTCTAATCACTGGATCGAAGCACATAAATGTGCAAATGCAACTAAGTGACATGTACATTTGGTACATATAGCTGATTTTAAAATTATTTCCCCCCTCATATTTACATGTCCAATCCAACCCTAGGTAACCAGTAAAACACAAATTCAGATTGCAATCCAGCTACAATGCATACCAAGCACAAAAGCTTTCTAATGATCTTTGATTAGTTCTTTATTAAATTCATCAACGGAGCAAAGAAAATTTAATAATCTTCACCATTTGTCATCTTTCTGATTAGAGTTTTGATTAGAACTTTAGGCTTTTATTTGCCTCCTTTCTATCCATTGCCATTATAACGCTGTTCCTTTCTTCCAATTTAATAGGTAGGATGGCAGAGCAGAAGAACATGTGCCTGATTGGTATTCATCTGGAAATGCACAAGTTAGACTAAAGCTAACGGCAGTTTATTCAGCATACAGATAGCATTGGGGGTTGGGGTGGGGTGGACCTGAATATTGTTCCACTGTAGGTCCAGAGATTGCCTCCGGTGACCTGCATGCTTGTTGCCCTCAGAACCAAGTGTGGCAACTTATTAAATTGACAAATGAGATCACAGTAATCACATTTCATGCTAAAATAGAGGTCCCCAACCTTTTTGGGCCATTGCACATATTTGGAATTTTGAGAAAGTGCTGTTGGGGCATAGCATTTCACAAAACAGTAGCCATGTGGTCGTGGCAAAATGCTCGCCACAATTAAAAGAGTAGAAAAGGAGGAAGGGCCACAAAATGGTGTGGGCATGGCCACACATCAAAAGGGAGAAAGGCATCTAGATCAGCCAATTGGTGTCTCTCTGCTGATAGGGGCAAAAAGGGGACCTTCTTGTGGGAATGTTAAGGATAGTAGGAAAGGATATATTGAATATATATTTTCCTTCCTTCACTCATGCTAGTGAGTGATGTAGCAGAGCTGTGGGCTGGAAAGAACACATTATGGCAATTCCAGAATATCTTAACTGGTTACCAATTTACATCCAAGGGTCCAAAGTGCTATTTTTATAATCTTCAAACCCATATATGTCAGGGATTTTGAATATTTCAGAGAACACTCCTCCCCACCCCATAAGCCTCTTACAGGATTTTACAATCCACAGAGAGGGTCTCCACTTCAAATGTATCTTTCCTGGAGATGAGATCACCTTCTATTAGGAGCAGAGTCTTTTCAGTTGTAGCCCCAGACCTGTGAAATACATTATCTCTCTTAAGGCATTTGGTCTAATTTCAGAGACAATGGTACCAGGCACTTGGGGTTAAATGAAGTGGTGCCATATTTATAGTTGTTTTGCTTTTGAATGGTTTTCTTTAAACATTTCATAATTTTGAATATGTTAAAGGGTTTACATTGTTATTGCATGAAAACTGTCTTGAGAACATTGATGCTAAAGGCAGTAAAGAGATGTGGCAAGTAAATAAATAAATTCTCTTGTTTTCAGGTGGTACTTATATAAGATCAGAATCTGCCTTTCCACTTGGATAAGTACCTTGTTCCATAAGGCCTTGACACAGTATAATACAATGTTTTATTCATTAAGTGGCAGGCATTAATAATGAGAGTACAGGAGTCTGGGATATTTCGTTATTTCTCCGATTCACTGTGTTATTTTTCAAAAGCAAAAGAATTTTTTTCTTGCATCTTGAAGTGATTGTGTTTAAATGCATGTAAATTGCAAGCTTTGAGGCAGGTTCTGTCTTCCAGTCAAAGGTCTTCAGCGCCTGAGAAATATATCAAGGAAACTCTTTTGTTTTTGAACTAGTATGAAAAATATCTAGAAATGTTTTTTTTTGGGGGGACAGCTACCAGGCTCCACTATGCTGGGCACAGTGTCATTTGTGGAAGGATCCACATGGCGAATAGCAGAGCGCTGTTTCCCCTCAGTCCTTGCAAACGTGCAGGCACTGAACACACCAGGTCACTACAGGGAATGGGCGCTTTATGTCACCTCCGTAATCTGGATCCGACCAATTGCTCATCTAGTCCAGCATCCTCTTCTCACAGTGGCTGACTAGATGCCTGTGGGCAACCCACAACCAGGACATAAACACAAGAGCACCCTCTCCTTCTGTAGTTCCCCACAACTGGAATTAGAAATATTACTGCCTCTGTATTCATACTTTCCACTTCACATGGCCAAAGAATGTGGCATCCGATTTACAGTCATACCTCGTGTTGCGTTAGGTTCACGTTGCGTCTTTTCGGCTTGCGAACGCGGCAAACCCGGAAGTGTACATTTCCAGGTTTTGCTGCACGTGCGTGTTCAGAAGCGTTCTGTGAGCTTTGCACATGCGCAGAAGCACTCTATTGTGCTCTACGCTTGCACAGAAGCGCCGCTCTAGTTGCGGACTTTTCGCGGTGCGAACGGCATCCCAGAACGGATCATGTCCACAACTAGAGGTACCACTGTTTTTTTTAAAATGAAGACCATAACAAGAGCTGTGCTTGATCAGACCAGAGTTCCTCTCTTATCTCCTGACAAACTCTCGCCAGTGGGAGTAAGAAAGAACATAAGCATTTAGAGACATCCCTGCTGGATTATTTATGACCACTGAAATTTTATATTTTTGTAACTTTTTTGGTGTTGCAAGCCACCTTGAGCATGGTTTAACTACAAGGAGGCGGGATGCAAATAGATGAAGATGGATCTGACCGATACAGTATTCTTAGACCTTGCACAATTGTATCTCTTTTAATTCAAAGATGTAGAACTCCATTTCTGCCTAGCGCCACATTTCCTTAGAGGTAATATGTCAGAGGCTGCAATGTGGGGGTGGGCGGGGCAATAGCTCCCAATGGGCAGGGCACATCTCTTCCCCACCCCCCTGCTTTCTCTTCCTCTCCTCCACCTGGTGGAGATCCAGAATGGATCACTCTTAGCAAAAATCTGAACTAATTGCTGGAAAGGACATGTTTTCACTTCCTCTTCCCGTTCCATCCGTTCCATCTTTCACACCATTTCCCTACCAGCCCTGCTCCTCCTGGGCTTCCTCCACCTGCATGGAATTATTATTATTAGACCAAGGGCCACATGAAATGAGTGTTACATTACTGTTTTAATCGGATGTTTTACATGACTTTTCACAAGTAGCCACACCATCCAGGACAGGCTGAGGTGGAAACAAAAAAAAAGGAGAAATGATAACAGAATAAACAAACAAAGCTGGCTGATGGCTGAAAAGCCAGGGTGTAAAAATGTTGATAAGATCACATTAACAAATCAGAGTTTTACCCTTGCAAGCTGCACTTTATTTAAAAGTCCTTAATTAAATGGGGAAATAGGCTTGTGAGAGTGTAATGGGATTAATCATCTTGTTAGGCGGGGGGGGGGAGTGGAGTATTGAAATAACTTCATGGTTGACATGGCCAGTTTTCAGATTTGCTCTGCTTTTCACAGACACTTATTGGAATAGGCGGGGGGGGGTGTTAACCCCTCAGACATTGAGCTAATCGGTCCTCAAATGTCGGTTCATCTAGAAAAGTGGAATACGTATATGCTTGCCTTGACTGTCCACCTCTAGCATTTAGAGTGAGGGTAATGGCATTTAAAATGGTCATTTCTATACAAAAAAAAAAATGCCATTTTAATGCATTGTTGATGGCTTTCATTCTCCCCACCCCACCCTGCCTTAATTCATACTTAATTATTCCCCTTTTGGAGAGAAGTTTAATGCCTGTTTCAAAATAAGACTGAGCACACCTGGATGTTGCTCTGTAGATCTCATCAGCTGGAGCTCTCACACACTATTCTGTCGCAGACAAAAGCTAAGGACCTGATTAATGATGCAGCACTTTGTTTTCATGGAACAAGCAACCTCATAAGCTAGACTCGCTGCTCGTACCTTTCTCCATACTATGGCACTGTAAATTCAGCACCTTATGAGCCAGAGAACAATCCTAACGCTGAGATCATCGCAACTTCATATAAATTACAGTGCTGTTTAAATAAAGTAGCTTTGCCTGATCCAGCTGCCATTTTCACATGTTGCTAGAGCAAGCATAGCTTTCTCCCATCTACTGTGCAGATGTCCTTATGTATGATTCAGGCACAACACATTGGCACCAGAGTGCATGGGCTCCTCATTCACCACTTGGATTGTGTGTTGGTGTGATGAATCCACTTTGTTCAGGAGGTCATCTCATGGTGGATGGGAGGCTGCATGTTGGCTCATCACCATATGGGCACCCATGTGGGTTCTGGCAATCTTTCTTTGGCGATCCCTCATAGCCGAGTAAGATTGTCTTCCATAAACACGGTTTTAACAATGAGTCCATAAGTGACTGTGGAGGCCAGTTCTGGATCCACACGTCCTCCCACAGTGGGGACATTGGTTTCCGGGCAGGAGTTGATCACGGTGTGGATTTGCCAAGCGTGCCTTCCTCTTAGCACGTTTCTCTCTTGCGTCCTGAGTTTGAGTGTCTTCAAAGCCCATGACACCTTTGGTAAAGGCTGTTCTCCAACTGGAGCGCTCGCAGGCCAGTGTTTCCCAGTTGTCAGTGTTTATACTACATTTTTAAAGATTTTCCTTGAGACAGTTTTTAAACCTCTTTTGTTGACCACCAGCACTACGCTTTCCATTTTTAAGTTTGGAATAGAGTAGTTGCTTTGGAAGACGATCATCAGGCATACGCACAACATGACCAGTCCAACGAAGCTGATGTTGAAGACTTCTGTCTTTCCTCCAACAGTCTAACAGGGCTTTAGCTTCATTGCAGAAAGCTTTCCTTGCATACACAATGTCACAGGTCACTTGCTGGCACTACAAGTTTTTTTCTGCCGCTACCTGTAAGGGACACGGGTGGCGCTGTGGGTTAAACCACAGAGCCTAGGACTTGCCGATCAGAAGGGTGGCGGTTCGAATCCCTGTGATGGGGTGAGCTCCCATTGTTCGGTCCCTGCTCCTGCCAACCTAGCAGTTCGAAAGCACGTCAAAGTGCCAGTAGATAAATAGGTACCGCTCCGGCGGGAAGGTAAACGGTGTTTCCGTGCGCTGCTGTGGTTTGCCAGAAGCGGCTTTTCATGCTGGCCACATGACCTGGAAGCTGTAGGCTGGCTCCCTCGGCCGATAAAGCGAGACGAGCGCCGCAACCCCAGAGTCGGTCATGACTGGACCTAATGTTCAGGGGTCCCTTTACCTACCTGTCTTTATTGTGTATTTATTTTGAAGAGTTTGTTTTGATGTTTTATTGCTATATGAATTCAGTTATGTATATTCCTTTGTTGTTCCCTAGTATCAACATTGATGAAAGGTGGATTATACATATTTTTTAAAAAAAACATAAATAAAAACAAAGCACAATGGTCTTTTAACTAATGGTTTGGATACAGTGAAAGATTACATCATACCTGGTTGCAGAAATGAGTCTTTATTAAGAGAATATGCTGATGTCAGTTCAGCACAGGAGTTTTGCTCCATTCCTGGGGCATCTTCTTAAACAAGGACTTTTACTCATTTTAACCATCTACCTTTTTTATTAATGAGAATAGGTAGGTTTCTAGAGTAAATTGTCTCTCCCTTTCCTGAGCATTTGGTTGCTCAATTAACTATGTCTTAAATTAATCAGTGCACCAAAAAAAAAAAAAAGAAGAAGAAGAAGAATAGTATTAGGACTAAACAATACTGAAAATTTGATTGTGTGTTATATATGGAATAGAGCTATTCAGTGAAATCTTCCAATTGTGATAACTCCTCTCTCCTGATTACAATTACTTCAAAGCTGTAGTGAAGGTATTGTAATATGCCTCTGAAACTGGCTGTTATTGTGCTTTAATTTTTTGTTCTATATGTCCTTATATAAATTTGCATTATGGTAATACCTAATCCGGAACAGTGAGACGCAACAACTATAACGTGTGTGTGTTTGTGTGTGTATTCATATATATATATATATATATATATATATATATATATATATGAATTTATATATAATATATATATATATATTTGCTTTCGTAGATTTTCACGGGTACAGGAATGCAGGTTTTGGTGTCTTCGGGTGTCTTCCCGTGTAAGAGTTGGGGTGTCTAGGCGACGTTTCGACGAGGTCTCACTCGTCATCTTCAGGCTGGTGCTTTCGGCTTCTTGTTACTGGAACAGAGCAGGATCTCAGTGTTTGAGTTCATATAAATACTGTTGAGGGGGTGTGGTGTATAGCCTGGAAGACACCCGAAGACACCAAAACCTATATATATATATATATATATATATAAGAATATATATATATATATATATATTTGCTTTCGTAGATTTTCACGGGTACAGGAATGCAGGTTTTGGTGTCTTCGGGTGTCTTCCCGTGTAAGAGTTGGGGTGTCTAGGCGACGTTTCGACGAGGTCTCACTCGTCATCTTCAGGCTGGTGCTTTCGGCTTCTTGTTAACAACAAGAAGCCGAAAGCACCAGCCTGAAGATGACGAGTGAGACCTCGTCGAAACGTCGCCTAGACACCCCAACTCTTACACGGGAAGACACCCGAAGACACCAAAACCTGCATATATATATATATATATATATATATATATATATGAATTTATATACCACTCTTCATCAAATTGTCTCAGAGTATATCCACTTATGTAGCAGTAAGCCGCAAAGAACTCAGTGGGACTTACTTCTGAATACACATGCATATGATTATGCTGTAATCATAATAATGTCAGACTACAAATTGGTGTGTGTATCTGTCTGTCTCTAACCCACTATTTACAGTCACATACACATCAGCAGGACAGTCCTGTGTGCATTTGCAGACTGCAGCCTAACACAGACACAAAGATAGAGAGATAGGAGATAGAGATTGACATATTTAGAATTTAATAATAATAATAATAATAATAATAATAATAATAATAATAATAATAATTTTATTTATATCCCGCCCTCCCCAGCCGAAGCCAGGCTCAGGGCGGCTAACAATAATAAAATAGTACAAGATTCTAAAAACATTTCAGTATAAAAATTAATTAAAATCAAATTGTTGGCAACCATCAAGCTAAAGTTCTGTGGAGATTGCCAAAGGAGGGAGTCAGGCTAAGGGAATGCAATATGCTTGAATGTGTTTCTTTCATTATTGTTACGATCCTATACACGCTTGCAGTGGAATCCCACTGATTCCAATGTTGGACTTATTTCTGAGTAAACATGCATCATGCATCAGTGAAGCTACACTGATCAGGCATCAGTGAAGCTACAGTATTCAAATTATTTAACGCAATCGTAAAAATGCACCTACTCCAAAGGTGAGTTAAGGATTGTTGCTCAACTGTACTATTTCACTAAAAGACATATGGAAATACTTGCAGAGACCAATATCTACCTGCCACTGATGATACTGATCCTGCGAGCCAATTCCTAACTTTTTAATATAAATGCTCAAAACTAAAAAAATTGAGCAACCTGTTTACAATTTGAGCTGAGGTGTCTCAGCCGTCTCTTGCTTTGTAGTGTAGGGATGATCGCTGGGTCCGGAGCACACTCCCCACCCGCAGGCAGCCTCAGCTTGCCTGCACGTGTGACCTTGGGGTGCGGGGCACACTCCCCCTCACAGATAAAGCCACAGCTGTCTGAAGATCATGCCCTCTGTCTAACCTTTTGCAATCTCAGTAGTCTGCAGTGTCCTGTCTGTGACCTTTGTCTCTGAGACCTTTGTCTCCTTCGTCATACACTGTGCAAGGGGAAAGTGACGCAGTGGACAGGTGCCAAAATAACTTTGTACCACCCCACAATCTCGGGACTGGAAGATGTGTAAAGGTCACAGCCCAGAATGTATCTGCCTGGGTTTGCATATTGTGTCAATAAAAGGAGCCTCCACGGAGCTGGCCGGCAGCTTGCTTGCAGCTCACCTGTGCGCAGCTCACCTGCATTATCAACTCCTGCCTCATGTCCTTCACTTCATTGTAGAGTACATTTTTATTCTTTTCTCCTTCCAAAGGGCTCACAGCAGCAAGATTCTCTTCCCACCCACCCATTTTTCCTCACAACAACCTTGCAAGGTAGGTTAGAAAGATGGAGTGACTGGCCCAGGATCACTCAGTGAGCTTCTCCACTGGGCTTCAAGAGGACTTGATCCCGGTCTCTCATTTCCAAGCCCATTACACCACTCTTGAGCTTCATGATAATGCTCTGCATTATACTGCAAAGCAGTTTTGCAAATATATCCTTCTTATAACACTTTTCTGGGCATAAGTTAAATCAAAATCAGATCAGTGAGCAAAAGAGAAAAAAGATGGTAGTCTTATTTAGGAGAGAGAAATTTGAATTAAGAAACTGAAAAGCTGTATAATGACATCACACATCTACTCCTTCCTTCAAAGTTAAACCCTTTCCAATTATAAAAGCCCATTTTACTTGTTTCAGGCTTTTGTATCGAAATATTTAAAAACTGCACTTAACTTATTCTTCATTTCTCAGATGGCTGATGCTGCCATTAACTTCGGCAGTCATATTATTAGAGAAATGGATTGTATTTCTTTGTAATCTTCTGCATGCATCTACAAATTGTGTTACTTTAAAGGTCAAGATAAGTCTTTTGTACCATAATGAGAGTAATGATGAATAATGGTACTTGTGTTCATAAATTAGGCCTTGTCCATAAACATCCTTTTACACAGATGCTCAGTGGAAATCTATTAAATATTAGCAGTCATCTGGGGAACTGGGTACAAAACAACCTTAAGGAGGCAGATTAATTGTAGGACTGTTTAGGTATCACAGTGAGGTTAATGCATCATGCTTTGCTAAAGCTGAATTGGGAGGGAATTTATTAGCTCAAAATGTTACACGAGAAAAGGTAAGTGGAGTTGTTGACATTAAATGTGAAGCCTAATCACCTAATAGTAAATATGGAATCATTCTATTTGTGATTACTTTATTGAAAGAGAATATTCCCATCTAGCTTTTTGCAAACCCGCTTAGAGACAAAACAAACATAATGCAGTCAACCTGTACTTGGGTCTCCCAGTGTTGCTGTTCTTTAAATATAAGCCGCTGGGAAAGGGGGTGCTTAACATAGCTGTCAATTTTTCCCTTTTCTTGCAAGGAATCCTATTCAGAATAAGGGAATTTCCCTTTAAAAAAGGGGAACGTTGACATCTATGGTTAAGGCCCCCCCCCCTTTGAGCAATTTCTCCAATTTGTGCCCCATCGTGGCTGTTATTAGCCCTATAGGGGGGGTACAGAGGTAATTGTATCATTCCTCATTTTCTCTCCCCCCCCCCCCCCCCAGTTTGGCAGAGGAGTCGATTTAAGTTTTGGAAAAGTCATGTGGGAAAGAGTTAAAAATAATTTGATTATTTTATGTCGCTCAAGGCTGGCCCAACACATTCTGAACTCAATTTCCAAGGACAAGAAGATCCTCCCTGCCCCTTACCCACATTTCATGAAAAATAGCCAACCAGACAGGTTGTTTAATCTTACTTCTACCCTGGCAACAGTGTCGTACACCACAAGTGTCTCAGAAAAAAGGGGCGTCCCATTTTCTTGCATGAGAGCACAGTGGCCATTTTGGGTGCCATGATCTTGTGCCAAAAACAGCAGCACCCCCAAATACAAGTTTTTGGATGCTGTGCAAGCACAGCCCCGAAAAAGTGCATATTTTGAGTTCTGTGCTCTTGTGCAGGTCACATGATTTACGGGGGACCATGGGTGGTAAGATGTGCATCCCGGTTTTAGGACTCAAGATGTGAGAGGATATGCATTGTCCAGCACTACCACCATACCTGCGGGAAACAGATTAGCTTAGGAGGTGCATGATAGGCTATAGAGCATATGTAGCTTTGTCTTCCTGAAGGTCATCACCACTGACCTCCTCCCAGCATCTGCCATCTGAATGGACACCCTCTTCCGACTATTATCATTATTATTAATTACCCATCCTTCAGCCTAAGGTCCCAAGGCGGCTTACAACACTAAAGCATAATACTGAAAACGGTTTCAAATAACTTACAACCACAAAAATAAGGTGGATCCTAAAAACATAGCCAGGGTAAACAAGTGTGTCTTCAGTATTTGCTGAAAGCTGCACAATGAAGGCACCAGAAACAACTCTGTGGGGAGGCAGTTCAGCAGCTTAGGGGCCACCACAGAGAAGGCTTTCACCACAGCCCCAAGCATCTGAGGGTAGAAAAACTACCAAGAGGGCTGCCTCTGCACATATTTAACACTCAAGAGGGTCTGTAGGGAAGATGGTGGTCTTTCAGATATTTGGGGCCTAAGTCGTTTAGGGCATTAAACATTAATGCGAGCACCTTGAATTGGGCCCAGAAATGAACTGGCAACCAGCATGGCTGTTTTAAAAACAAGGGTTATTTGGGATCTAAACCCCAGCCAGAAATCTGACTGCTGCATTTTGGACCAATTGAAGCCTAATGGTAGGCCGAGACGTGCCTAACATGGCTGCTATAAGGCTTAAACAAGAAACCTGTCAGAAGATCTATACATGCATCCCTTGCTTCATATCTGTTTGAGCCTTGGATGCTGGAACCCACACATGTCTTAAGTTTATTGCAAGGCGCCCTGTGTCCTTTTCTAGCCCCATGGAGAAATCCATGGGGCCAGGTGGCAAAACGTGTCTCCACATGGAGCCCACGTGACCCACACATCTCAGGGTCCCAGACACAGCCACCTCAGGTGGAATGGGGGGAAACAATGGGCTTGATTGCCTATTTCCTTGTAAGGCAGGCATCCCCAGCCTTTGGCCCTCCAGATGTTTTGGACTACAATTCCCATCATCCCCGACCACTGGTCCTGTAAGCATGGGAGTTGTAGGCCAAAACATCTGGAGGGCCAAAGGCTGGGGATGCCTGTTATGGAAGTGACATAAGTGAACCTGGCAGGACAGCTTAGTGTTAACCCCTTCATGCATTAGTTAAGCATGCTGGTTATATGAGGTTGCTTATCCCCCTGCATAATGACACATCAACTCTTTGAGGACATGTCAGCTATTTGTTGATCTGCTCTTCAAGGGCTTGTGTACACCTTCTGACTGCTCAACAGCAAAGGTTTCTCCTATTTTAAAACTGGTTGCTCAGAAAGTTCAGCTCTCTCTGCAGATCGCCATTGCCTCTCTGATTATGTAGTTCTTGAAGAAAGGAGCTGAAGAAAGGAGCAGGTACCTTAACTCTGCTTGTCTTGCTACTTTTATCATCTGTGGGGCAAAGTATGTCTGTGTTTAGGCTCTGTTTAAAGTGTTTGAGGTTTTTTTTTAAGGTAACTGCCATGTGATTCTGACTTTCTAAAAAAAAGTACAGTGGTACCTCACGTTAAGTACTTAATTCGTTCCGGAGGTCCATACTTAACCTGAAACTGTTCTTAACCTGAAGCACCACTTTAGCTAATGGGGCCTCCTGCTGCCGCCGCGCTGCCAGAGCACGATTTCTGTTCTTATCCTGAAGCAAAGTTCTTAACCTGAAGCACTATTTCTGGGTTAGCGGAGTCTGTAACCTGAAGCGTATGTAACCTGAAGCGTATGTAACCTGAGGTACCACTGTATTTCTTTTTACTAAAGGCAAAACAATCAAACAAACACCGAACCAAACCGAAACAATAGAAACAGAAACAGAAACCCACCTTTGGATTGCTACTATAAGTCCATCTGTGCTTTTAAATGCTCTACTTGCTATATGTTACTGGTGAACATATATTTTTGGATCTGTATATGAAATTTCAAATGCATAAAGGGCAGCTTGAAAGGTATTTAATGATGACTTATTAAGTGGTCATTTAGAGAAGTGAAAGATTAGTACCATTAAAACACACACCCTGTAGAGAACCAGTGGCTGGAACAAGTATGGGAATGTTTGACATCAGAATCCATCAGCAGTCCAGGTCTCTCACTAACCTGCTACCCGATCCTGTACCTGGGGGCTGGACCTGGGACTTACTGCAAGAGACCCCTGGCCTCTGACTTTGAGTGATGGGTCCTTCCACTCCACCTTCACTTCTTCCTTTCTGCCCATCAACACCTGGCACAATTCTGTAAGTGATTTGTTTTAATCAAGAGCATTTATCTTTTAATGTTTTAATAGAATTGCATTATTGTGCATTTTAATTGGGGTGTAGTTTTAATCATTCTGCATTTTGACAATGGTTTGCAATTGCTTTTCACATTTTGTAAACTGCTTAGAAGTCACCTGGACATTAAGAGGTATACAGATTAATAAATCAATAATTATCATAATATTTGAAGGCTCTACCCTTAAGCTATGGCTGGATCTGTGTGGTTTTTTTGTTTTTTTTTAAATACTTCCCAGCTTAAAGCTATTTTTGCATTGAATTAAAGTCATTTTTGTAAATGGCTTAGGGGTTTTCTTACAATCAAGTGGTGTGTAAATTTCATTAAATAGATAAATAAAAGTGCAACTGCAGTAATCGTTTTGGAAAGACAATTTTCGACATCAGTTCTCAAAAATGGAAAAAATATCCTTTCATCAGCGAAATGACTCACTCCAAGTAGCATTTAAGCAGAAACATCTACACTGACCTCATAATGATGCCAATTTGCAGTGAGCAGATTTGCATATTATTTTTCTTCCTCTCTGTGACCGAAGCTGCTAAACCAAACCCAGGAATGATTGTGTATATGCACAGACTAGTACAGTATGCACATAAACCAAACAGATATGTATGGGGAAGAACTAGAAACATAGCAGTCAGGCTTGAAAGAGAGAACAGTGACTGCACTAAGTCTGTATATTCTAAGATGCTGTTCCGCTACTTCCCCTCAGTAGAGTCAACATTGTTCATATAGTAATGTCACCTTGGCATTAGCTTGTTCCAAATCAAAAAGTAATTTCCTCCCATTTTAGTGGCGCATAAAGGCCCTTTGTTGTAGCATTTATGCAGAAGCTACTGAAACTAGCCTTTACCATTTAGGCTTACTCATAATGCAGCTGCTTTTGAGTTAGCAAATGGCTCATTTAATACCCCTTCTTTTTCTCTAATAACTCTGCCATTCTTAAGAATTTCACAAACACTCTGTGTAAGTAATCTTCAGTCCTGTGGGTCACCTATGAACTTTTCATTTTGAATATTTGAGCTCGGGGGTGGGTGTGTGAGACTACCAGGGTCACTTGAGAATTGAGATTGCAGTCCTCAAGCCTTATTCCTTTCTAGTCTCATACCCATATAACACCCTCCTCCAGCAGGTGAACACCTTTTGCTTGCTGCTGTTGGATTATTATTATTATTACTACTATTATTATTATTATTCAAAGTAGTAGTAGTAAAAGTAGTATTTCTTACTTGCCGTCCACCAGGAATTTCCAGAAAAGGTCCCAGAAAGTTTCAGGTTACAGCATATAAAATCGCAATTAAAACAGTAGAAAGCAACCCTACTCTAGCATATTACGGGGAGGACACCAAAATAAATTCTTCAGTTTTCAAATGTTAGGATTGAAGAGGTATATCTTCGGCAACAAATGAAAGCCGTAAAGAGATGGTACCTGAAGCATCTCTTTGGGGGAGAAGACATCACCAAGAAGGTTCACCCTGAACCTGGGAGTGGCAGGGCCACCATAAGGTCCACCTCCACCATTTTGGGTGTGTGTGTTGGTCTATAAGGTCTATAAGGAAGGGGGTGTTCCTTCAGATATTGGGGTGGGTGGGTAAAATTGTTTAGGGCTTTAAACAGGGAACCAGACAGAGGGCCTTCTCGGTAGTGGAACGCCCTCCCATCAGATGTCAAAGAGATAAATAATTATCTGACATTCAGAAGACATCTTAAGGCAGCCCTGTTCAGGGAAGTTTTTAATATATAACGCTGTACTGTTTTTAACACTGATTGGGAGCCGCCCAGAGTGGCTGGGGAAACTCAGCCAGATGGGCGGGGTATAAATAATAAATTATTATTATTATTATTATTATTATTATTATTATTATTATTATTATTATAAACACTAACACGAGCAGAGCCTAAGCTACTGAAGGTAATGGTGCCCTTTCTATGTCCAGCTGTCCTTTGTCAACAACAGATTGTCGCTGTTTTTTGAATATATGCTATATGGTAATTTATGGACCTAATAGCTATCTAAAGCCATTTGCACACGTTGCCATGCAACCAGTTCATGCAGAATGTAGGCAACCTATATATAGAAATGAGCAAACCAGTGATATTTTAGGGAGCAGGCTAGCAGGTGGGGGGCCATTACTTACCTCATAGGAGCCAACACAACACAATACACTGTTGTTGTATGTTGGTTTTATATAATTTGTTTTTTATCTTATATTTTGGAAATGTACATCCAATTTTTTTCCTTTAATTTTTTTTGGGGGCCCCAAGAGAGTGGGGCCCTAAGCTATAGCTTATACGTAGATCAGGCACTAGGTGTGGGTGTGGCTGGGGAGCAGTTGCATGGGGAGCATCCTGAGGGTCAGAAAGAAGGCTTGGAGGACCACATTCAGCCCTCAGGCCTGAGGTTTCTCACCCCAGCTATGAGGGCAAGTGTCTGTAAAGATGCCCCTCTTTCTGAGTGGCCTGTCAGTAGCTGCAGCTTCCTGCTGCCAAGTACATACCCCACCAGACCCTGCAGGTTAGGAATGGGCCTGGATGGCATCTTCAGTGGTTGGCACTAGAGCCCATGTAGCTGGCTAGTGCCAGTTCTTGTGAGTTTGTTTTCTGTCTTTCTCAGCACATTGATCTATATATACCCCGTATTTTTCGCTCTATAAGACGCACCAGACCATAAGACGCACTTAGTTTTTGGAGGAGGAAAACAAGAAAAAAAATATTCTGAATCTCAGAAGCCAGAACAGCAAGAGGGATCGCTGCGCAGTGAAAGCAGCAATCCCTCTTGCTGTTCTGGCTTCTGTGATAGCTGTGCAGCCTGCATTCGCTCCATAAGATGCACACACATTTCCCCTTACTTTTTAGGAGGGGAAAAGTGAGTCTTATAGAGCAAAAAATACAGTATATATAGATATATATCTTGTCCAGCGAGAGCTGGATGGGTAACTTTAAAGTGAATTTTTTTAAAAAAAGATCACACAAATGTGAAGAATCTCAAAAGCATAAAGGGGAGGATTTGCAAAGCCTCTAGAACTGCACCATACTAGTAATCTGTAAGGGTTTGTTTTAGTAGCATAAAAATAATTATGGGATCAAGTAGAATACAATTCCCAAGTGGAGGGCAAGATAGCACCTCACAAATCACAGCCATGCAGCAAAGAGTAGTACATTTGCATGTGAAAAGACGGGGGAACAGCATTTATGAAGAATTGTGAAATTACGCCTGTATTTATTATTATAATTTTGTGTCATCCCCATCTCATTTCAGCCTGACCTGTAAGAATAGATTAAATTAGTGCCATTTTCTTCTCTTGTTAACATCTTTATCACAAGAGCAAGCTGTCAGGATTTTAGTGTCAAAAAATAGTCTGGGAATTACCGGAGGCAATTGTTGGACTATTTCCATGGGGCTCGCGCTGATTGGCTGCCACAATCTCGTTTCCGCTTCCCTACAGATGTGCAGGTGCTATATAGCCTGACAACACAAAAACTTTCAACAGAGTTTTCTCCCTAATAGAAAATGCGAGGAACTTTATTGTTTTAATAAGAAAGGAAAGCATGAAAAAGAAAGAAGCCTGAAAAAGGAATGTCAGAGATGGTACAGATAGCTCCGTATCTATTCTACATGTGCATAATATAAATAAAGCTCCGCCCATGCTGTCATGCAGCTGTTTCTGACTGCTGCCATGGTCAGCTGCTGTTCTTGGAGACCCTCCATAGAGATGATCTGTGCACAGATTAGAACCTGGATATCCCAGTGTTCGAAACCTTGCTTCAGAAAGAGCCACTATTGCTATTCTAGGCTGCATCAACAGAAGTCTAGTGTCCAGATCAAGGGAAGTAATGGTACCACTCTATTTTGTGGTCAGATCAGACCACACCTGGAATTCTGTGTCCAGTTCTGGGCACCACAATCTAAGGAGGATTTTGGCAAGCTGGAACATGTGCAGAGGAGGACGACCAAGATGTTAAAGGGTGTGGAAACCAAGCCTTATGTGAGGAATGGTTGAGGAAATTGGGTATGTTTATGTGCTGGGCCCAGGGGTTAACCCGAGCAATGCGGTCCAGGTCCGGTCCCGAATCCAAGGATTCCACAAGGAGTCAGTCCAACAGGGCCAAGGCAGGAAACCAGGCTAGGTCAGGCACAGGGTAACAGGCAGGTTCCAGCAAGCGGCAATGTTGCTCCTGCAACCTGGGGTGGGGTCCGGCAGCCTTTTATCTCTGACGGGGTAACAGCCGGTCCTGATCCCCCGGCGACTCACCTCCCTGTCTCACTCGAAGGCAAGCACTCCACCTGTGAGTACTCAGGTCTCTCCTTCTCTCAGACCTGAGTCTCTGCAGCTCAGGAGATGTTGGTGGGTTACTAGACCCAGAGGCCGCCTCAGCCTCTCCTGACACAATTGGTAGTGGAGCAGCTGCATGTGATTGCCCAGCAGAGGGCAACAAGGTAATTCCTGTATCTGGAGCCAGGGCAGACTCAGGCCCCTGACTTGGCTCAGCTGGTGCTTGTTGCAGGGGAACCTGTGCAGACTGGGGCTCTTCAGAATCAGGCCCCAGACTCGGTTCAGATGCTGCCTGAGGCAGAGGATCCAGTGTGGACCGAGACTCCTCCAGTTCCGAGTCCGAGCCCGAGTCCCAGGCCATCACAGTTTAGTCTGGAAAAGAGAAGTCTGAGAGGAGATATGATAGCCATCTTCAAATATCTAAAGGGCTGCCACATGGAAGATGGATCAAGTTTGTTTTCTTCTGCTCCAGAGGGTAGGACTCAAACCAATGGCTATAAATTACAAGAAAGGAGATTCTGACTGAACATCAGGAATAACTATCTGACAGTTAGAGCTGTTCAACAGTAGAACAGACTACCTTGGAATGTGGTGGGATCCCCGTCATTGAATGTTTAAACATAGGCTGGATGGCCACGTATGATCTGGTTGAGATTCTTGCATTGCAGGGGGTTGGACTAGTTGACCCTTGGGGCCCCTTCCAGCTCTATAATTCTATGATTCCATGATTCTATAGCATCCCATTATATTCCCAAATTCATTTTGTTAAACAGGAGCAATTATACTGTCCTGTAGCTTGTGACAAAGCAGTGCATTGTTGCAAATGATCCAATAAGATGAGCTCAGTCGCATAGCGCGGGGGGTGCAGGGGGGCCCGGCCGCACCGGGCGCAACATCTGGGGGGGGCGCTCGCACTCGCAGCTCTCTGCCCCTACCTGGCTCACTCACTCTCTCAGCGCTGTCACAGATTTCGCAAAAAATTCGCTATTGTCACATGGATCCTCCTCTTAGTCAATCAGGAAGTGGGATTAGGGGGCGCAAATTAGGGGGCGCAAATCAGGAAGTGGGTTAAAGGGCGCAAATTACTTGCCTTGCCCCGGGTGCTGACAACCCACGCTACGCCACTGGATGAGCTGCCTTATTCTGAATCATTGCATTGATCCATCTGACTCAGAGTAACCCCACTGGCTAGAAGTTGCTGCTCCAAGGTTTCAGATAGGACCTATCTAGAGATGCTGTGCACATCTCTTCTACATTCAAGGCAGATGTATCTGTATCTGAACTACAGTCCTGTTACAAAAGAATACTCAACTGATTGGCCCTTCTTCCATTACAAAATAACACTCAGAATATGGGATAGAATCAGTTCCTCCAAGCGTTCGATTTCTTTCTCAGGATAGCAGAAAGCCTTGTTTTGTTTTTTGTTGAATTCCTATTTTTTTGTTTTCTTTATCTTCCTCTTCCTTCCCCCTCTCATTTCTTTGGAGTACTTTCTTTGTGCTATTGACAGCTGTCACACAATGTCTTTTGAGGGAAGGAGGAAGGAACAATTATTGTACTTGGTAAAGCAGTGATGCATATAGTACTTAAAATATTTTCAATTTTTTACAGCACTTTTTCATGCTACTATTGCCTGATGTGTTTTTTAATCACAGAATTCTAGGTAGGATGGAACCAAGCTCATTATTATGAGAGTCTTCTTTCCGAGCCTATTTGATGTGCAAAATCAGCCTTACAGACCTACAAGGATTTCCTGTATATTGTTGTCTCCACAAAGCCTTCCAGGAGCTATTTTGACCTACTTCTTCCACTTCATGGCAGAAATGGTAGGAGCAGAGAGGAGTAGGAAAGACAAAGGGAAACATAACCACTTTGAGTCTTAGCTTGGGTCCAAATTAGATTTAAGGAAGAGATGCGCTTCTTATTACAGGGGAGAGACCAGGAGCTCACCAAGACAGTAGCTAAGTTCCTCTATTTGATTTTCTTTGTCGCCGAAGTACACTACAGGATCCTGCCCTTGCTGGAGACCCACAGAGATGAAACAGATTGTTCGCCTCTTCTTCCCTTTGGCAAATGAGGAATGTATTTGGAATGCTCCTATGTGATGTCAATAAAGGTTACTTGATTTGATTTACAGCACAAATCTGAAGCTCATAAGAAGAGCCTGCTGGATCAAGCCAATGGGCCATCTGGTTCAGCATTCTGGTATCATAGTGGCAAACCCACTATGGCCCATGGGAAGCCCGTAAGCAAGACCTGAGAGCAACAGCTCTCTCTCCTGCTGTGGTTTCCAGCAGCTGGTAGTCAGAAGCAGACTGCCTCCAACAGTGAAGGCAGGCAATAGCTGTCGCCTCTCCTTTCAATCCATCCAAGTTGGTGACCCTCACTGCCTCCTGCGGAAGCGAAATCCATGGTTCAAGGTGACTGTTCCATACCCTCCAACATTTATCTGATGAAAATAGGAAGATCAAACCTATCCATTCTTAAGGAAATCAGCCCTGAGTGCTCACTGGAAGGACAGATCCTGAAGCTGAGGCTCCAATACTTTGGCCACCTCATGAGAAGAGAAGACTCCCTGGAAAAGACCCTGATGTTGGGAAAGGTTGAGGGCACAAGGAGAAGGGGACGACAGAGGACGAGATGGTTGGACAGTGTTCTCGAAGCTACCAGCATGAGTTTGACTAAACTGCAGGGGCAGTGGAAAACAGGAGTGCCGGGCGTCCACGGGGTCACGAAGAGTCGGACACGACTAAACAACAACAACAACTTTCTCCATGCCATGCACAATTTATATGTATCTTTTTTCTTTTGAAATAATTTTTATTTGATTTTACAAGTGCCAAGTTGTAACAATACAAAATACATATCCATATTTTGAAATTTCTCTGAATCTCGAGACTTCCCTCCATCCCATCCATGGATTCTATTGTCAACCTTTTCAGCTGCATATTATTTTATAAACCATATTTTATATATCTCCATATTATCCATGTTTTCATCTGCTTACAGTGGTCTCCTAAATAAATTATAATTCCCCCCCCCCATTCAAGAGTTTTTGTTTTCTTGGTTCCTGAGCTTCCTGGTCAGTTTTGCCATTTCAGCCTGTTACAACAGCTTGGCCATTCCTCTCTGGTAGTAGGGATTTTGTCTTCTTTCCATCTCTAGGCTAGTAACCTCTGTGCAGCAGTTGTCACATACATAAAAAGTCTTTTCTTACTGTATATGTTTCTATCATGTTGCCTCTAACTTGCCCAATGCTCAAGTTATCTTAAATATGGCTTTCCACCAGTTTTCTGGGAATAGATGTTAAATCAACCAGCCTTTAATCCCCCCCATCCCAATCCCCTTTTTAAAAAATTGGTGCTACTCTTGGATGGATGCCCTCTGGACCCCATGATGTGACCATTATAATTTTGCCAAAATATTTCATCCCTTCCTTCAGTTTCTTTGCTGCAAACTGTCCATGCTTGAGGATGCACTGAAAGCTAGGAACACCTGTCAGGCTAGTTACAGGCAACTGAGTTTTCAGATTTAGTCTGGCCCCCTTGCTTTTAACACTTGCAGGTGATAGGTGCAAGCCACCACAGTCTTAAAGCATTGTTTTGAAAGTGTGGGGCATGATCCAGCCAAAGTTGAGCACTTTTAAATTGATTTAAATGGGAAATTTTTTAAGCAGCTGCTTCACTCTCTCCCCTGAAACTACGACCTAGAGTACTTACCTTAGAGTGGATTGGGCTCTTAACTTTCTCCGTTTTGAAGTTTGGAAGAACGCAAACAGCAGAGTTCGGTGAAAGAAGAACGCGCAAGCATTAATCTCTGTGTGTGTCTTGAACTCTCACAGTGTGACCTCTGCCTTTGGAGTTTTACAGTTATGTTTGTTAATTTAGATACTGACATTCATCATCTAGGCTGAAGAGCACTTTTACGTGAAATCACAGTTTCTCAATTTAAAGCAAAAATAAAGGCAAAGACAACACTGTTTCCACCTGAAAGGTCTTTAAGGTAAATAGGTGCTGAACTCCAGTTCAGAATATCTTTCCAGATCATCGGGAACGTATCAGGAAATAGCAAATCACATTTTGTCACAGGGTGTCTTCTGGGACACATTATTTAAAGGAGAAAAAAATGTTATCAGATAAAGCAGGTTGTTATATTAAGCTCCTTGTATGGTTTTCCCTTCAGTATATCATTTATATAACAATTAATTCTGTTTTCTGTTTTATGTAAATTATGATTACCTCTTCAGCTAGAAGAATTCAGCAGAACAGAATATTGTCATAGCATAATAGGCTCCTGCTGTTAGCTAAGTGGGAAGACATTAGTCGGAAAAGGTGGTCACTCACTACATGAGCAAGTAGGCCCTACATTATTCAGAGAGATGACCCAGAAATCTTAAATGGGATGCAGTTGCATTCTAATTTTTCACATATATATCACATTTTATCCAAGCTGGGAAGAGAAAAACAAAATTCTCCCAATCTCAAACATGGCTAGCATTTAGAACAGCTTTTCCAAAACTGGGTCCCCAAATATTGTTGGACCACAACCCCTATCATCCCTTAACATTAGCCCTGCTGGCTGAGGATGAAGGAGCTTCTAGTCTAATAACATCTGGCAACCCATGGTTAATTCAGATTTAGAACAACAGAAGGACTATCTATTTGCATGCACCGCGAGAAGCATGTCCCAAGGGGTTAACTGCATGCAACACAGAGATAGTTTCGGGTGCAGAATTCAGCATCCTGATAATACCAGCTGTCTTCTTCTCTTTTTTAAAAGTAGAGGCTTGAAGGTCTTTAGGCAGTGCCTGATGAAATCGCAGAAGCCAAAGTATGAGCTACATAATGCTATGCCAGCGCAAACCTTATGACTAGCAGAAGCAGGATAAATTATCCAAGATAGGCAGATGTGTGCAAATTTGCCCAATTTGCATTAGAATCATGGGGCCATAAAGCTGCAAGGGGTCTGGTAGACCACCTAGCCCAACCCCACTGACCTACCCCTCTTAATGCTGGCAGTCCAAAGCTATATATCCATAACAGATTGCAGATTGCAGGTTTTCAGCAAAAGCCTTTGCTGAAAAATCCACTTTTTTTTTTTAGCACACAAGGAATTATTTACTAGTATTCAGCTTAGCAAGAGTAGCACCTCCCCTTGCTATTTTCTCCTGCTATTTACCAGTGGCATCTATTTAATTTGTTTATTGCAGCTTCTTCCCATTATGGGATATGGTGTGAACAGAAGGCTATCATGTCAACCGTACATCACAGAAGCAAAGTTTTCTAGTGGGAACAATTGACATTCAGATAACCATGTTAATATCTCATACATTGTGTTACTTCCTCATTATATCTAAAGACACGTTTACAGAACAGCAGGCAGTATTATTTAAAAATAAGTCCATAATGCTACTTTTCATGAGGCCAGATATAGGGTGAAAAATCAGGATATTAAAGCTACCCCCTCCCCCCGCTAAATCAAAAGCTATATATTATTTTCTTGGACGGCAGCAGAAAATGCACACAAAGAGACAAAAGGGGTTGACCATTGATGCTGAAGATGCAATTTCTATTTTTGGAGCTGCTAAAGTCTCTTCTTTGATCTATCTTTCCATTCTCCTCTGCATCGCCCATTCTCTGGATCTCTTTTTCTGTTTTGTTTTTTGTCAATGACCTTTCTTCAGTCCAACTCAGCATCTAATGGCCTGAAGAGGGCTTCTTCACATGACAGAAAGCTTTAGATTTAAGATTTTACCCCCTTCTTCATTAGAGGGGAAAGTGAACAGCCTCTATGCACTGGGTGTTAATGAATGTGAAGGGAGATTTTTTTTATTCTTTTTTTGGTATGTGTTTTACACATTATGTTCTTGACTCCTCAAGGTGCTACAATAAATTGCTGCGCTTCATTTACAAGGAGTGATAACAGCAGCAAAATGAGGATCTGGCAGCAAATTACTTTTCAGTTCACCCTGGGTCAGGCTGCTGGGGCTAATGAGAAGAGGTGCTCTAATTTTAAATTCCTCCTCGACCAAGCTATTCTCACATTAATGTTCACTGCTGTAAATTGTAAAGTCAAATGAAGGAGCACTGTTGAAAATTAACCAGTATTTTTGTCCTTTAAGTACCCAATAGAACATATTTTGGCTCCTGAGACTGGTAGTTATTAAAGGCAACTCTGACTGCTGCAACAGAGGGTGCCAAGCATAGGTACCCTCACTCAAAACGGTAAAGTACAACCTCTTTTTAATAAATAAATAAATAAATAAATAAATAAATTAAAAAAAAAAAATTGGCCAACAAAAGTGATGCAGGCCCTCAACAAGATTATAATATAGCCCAGAAGAGGAGGGTGTTCGATAACCAGCCCTATTATGTATCCATTTAACAAGACACTGTACACCGGCATTAAAAGTCATGTGGAATTAGGCTCCCCGTTTACGGCTGCTGCATGTTTAATGAACGGCAATTGTGTATCTGGAGGGACTTTGTCTGTCGAAGCCCAAAGCAGGATTTGAGTAACTAATGAGAAACGAATGCAGCACCTGCTTCTCCTATCAAATATCTTGCTAATCCCACATTTGCCATTTAGCCAAATCAAACACGCTACGCATGGGGCATGGGGAGAGGAGTGGACAGCACATGCTCTTCACAGTGACTTCAGCTTCCTCCTCCATCCAGTCTTTGGACAATGAACATAATAATAATAATAAGTCCATGTCATTGACACAGAATTCACTTGGCTAAGGATGTGCCTGGCCCTCTCTGGTGGAGTCTCCCATGGTACTGCGATGTAAAATACAAATTAACCACACTATCCTAGTCTAGTCATTGTAATCAGTTATGTTTTCATGTGTACATTACTGATATATAAGGTTGTTGTAGTTCTTGTGTGTGGCTTAATTGCTTGTTTTTGCATATCTTGTGTGATTGATGATGTTCTAGAAAATCTTTTCCCCTAAAGGAGACTTTCTAAATTACTTTGTTTAGATGCTAATGATTGTATTTCATTAGTGGCCCTCTCATCCAGAATCATCTTTAAATGAATGAATATGCCATAATTAAAAATCTGAATTATGAATTACTTTGAATGGAGACAACATTGTCCCGATTTCCCACTGCGACTCAGTGTTATTTCAATTATGTAAATATGTTTAATCATTCCCCTTTTGTTTTTCTAATTATTTAATATTAATGTTGCTTTACCCCTTTATTGCTACCAGAAGAGATATGGCATCTTAAATGAGAGTACTTAGACAAGTGATGCACAGATGACAAGATTAAAGCAGACATTTATCAGAATGCATAACCCATTTCAAAAACAAACATGCTATTAACGTTCATACTAATATGGCAACACTAGCAGTAATTGCACTTCATGCATGTTTTGTCTGTGTAAACCTAATATATTCACAATGAACAATTGCAAATCATTATCCTTTTTCTTATCAACAGCAAAATCCATTTGAGAAAGTTGACAATTGCTGAAGATACCAGTCCTCCACACAAAAAAGGATTTCCCCCCTCCCCCCGCATCACGACTAATCAGCACAGAGTGTATTACTAAGGAAAATTAGCAGCTGGACATAAATTAGTGCTTTTTCATGCCCAAATTCAATTCCCCTAGCAGGTTATTCAAATCTATTTCTCCACCTGAGAAAGAAGGCTTGCTCCTCTTCAGCCTGAACAGTTCTTGAATCAACACACTATGGGATATTGGTTACAAAAGATTGTCATGCTTTGACACACAATGTTTCGTAAGTCCCTGTAAATAAAAGTGACGCATAAAGTTTACTAGGTTATGTATGCAGGGCCATGAAATCCGGGGGAACATTTAATAAGGCACAGGAAGGCACCATACTAAATAAATACTGAAAAGTATCTGCATAAAGGTATACCGTATTTTTTGCACCATAACACTCACTTTTTTCCTCCTAAAAAGTAAGGGGAAATGTCTGTGCGTGTTATGGAGGGAATGCCTACGGGTGGCATGCCTACAGATTTTCCTGCTCTAAAAACTACGTGTGTGTTATGGTCGGGTGCATGTTATAGAGCGAAAAATACGGTAGTTATTAACATTTAGAAATAGTTTGGGTTTCTAACCGATGCAGTTTCATTGATACAGTCCTAATTAGAAAGTGTAAAACAGACACTGTAAATAAGACTGAAGAACTGGGGCAAAAAACCCCCCAAAAAACATGCTTGGATACAGTGCTATAAAGTTCGGAATTGCCCCTAGAAACACAACACAAAAGGAAGTCTGGATGAGCCCTAAATTGTGAAACGTGCTTTGGAATCCTTCAGAAAACAAAACACCCAGAAGTATATAAAATCATTCTGCCATCTTTACCGATAAATAAACTGCACTACAGTACTTGTGTAAAATAAGCTGTAAATGGTTGGGAAAGTTGTTCAAAAACTCAGAAGCAACAATTCTTGGGTTCAGCAGTCAGAAAATTGTATGCCAATGGCCGGATAAAACAGAAAAGAGGATTAACGCAAATATGATTTGCACAGCACCCCGTCCGAGAGTGATATTTGCTTCGATTAAACAGCTAATGTCTAAATTACAATCTACCACATGTCAGCGGAGGAAATGTTGCTGTTGCTTCACAGCAGCTAAGACAATGATTATTACATTTCTATTTACTTTCATTTGCCAAAAGAAATTGGGTGGTATGCTCCTAATCTGCCCCACCAGCAGAAGGATTATGGTTAGCACAACGCGATTTCCCCTTCTCCATCTCCAGCACACGCCCCACAGCTCAGATATGCTCTGGGGGGTTGGGGGAACCCTTAGAAAAGATTTAAGAGGCACATTTTTGAGAGGGTGGGGTGGAAGTTCAATGGTGTAATCAGAAATGCTTGCCCGGAAGTAACTGCTTACTTAGTGCTATGTTGAATACAACCCTCTTTTTTTACCAATTTCCCTATACCGAGCTGCCTTCAGCTGTCTTCTAAAGGTTGTATAGTTACTTATCTCCTTGGCTCTGGGATTGCATAACTCTTTACCCTTAAACATTTCTCTTATGAACATAGTGTCACCCTATGGAAAAGCAGGACATCCTGGAATCAAATCAGAAACTGAGACAGCTTCTGTAAATCCTGGACTGTCCCTGGAAAATAGGGATACCTGGAGGGTCTGCATAAACACTTACCTGGAGTAAACTTAATTCAACTCAGTGTGCCCTAATTACAAGAAAACATGCAAAATATTTCACCTTGAACTTGCCACCCCAAAGTCTCATGGTGGAAAATCTTGTACAGTCATACCTTGGGTTGAAGTAGCTTCGGGATAAGTATTTTTGGGTTGTGCGCTGCAGCGACCCGGAAGTAATGGAGGGCGTTACTTCCGGGTTTTGCCACTCGCACATGCGCAGACAGTCAAAATGATGTCACGTGCATGCGCAGAAGTGGCGAATCGTGACCCGCACACGCACAGACACGGGTTGCGTTCGCTTCTGGATGCGAAAGGGGCTCCGGAATGGATCCCGTTTGCATCCAGAGGTACCACTGTATTTGGGAAGAAGGCACTTTCTGATTCCTCTCACTCCTCCAGTTTAGACAGAAGATAACTTGGAGTTTAGCCAAGATATCGGTTAAGATGATTGATATATAATTTGAAGGCAAAATTCTGTTCCCTTTTTTTGTGGATTGGGATTTACAGTAGTTGAGCCTCAGCCTTGTGGTGTAATCCCAGAGGGGTTTATTCAATCAAACAGTTTTGCTGTTGCACAAGTACCAGTCAAATTATGTTTGAACACTTCACAGGGGGCAGATGCTGTCTTCCCAGGTGCCTCTTTACTAGACAGTAGAGTAATTAGCTCCCCCACTTCTCAAAAAGTAACTGTAGGCCGTGGTCTGAGAAGAGAGAGATCACTAACTAACCATTGAGGTTTAATTCCATGGTCAAATGATATCTTGTACTGGTATAAATGTTGCTGCTCCCTCTCAGACTTCGGCAAATTAGTAGACAAAGGGTTGCGGTTTCATCAGCAGCCTGCATTTACTAGCTTTCAAAAACTTGTACATTCTTTTAATTGGAGAGCAGATTCAGACCAAATATGCTTTTGGGTGGACAAACATTTCTTTTTAAAACCCCTGAAAATAGTTTGTAATAGTTTAGAATTTGAGCTCAGGGGTATACCTTTTATATACAGTTAGAAATTTCTTGTTTTTTTCCAACTTAGGCTGGTTTTTCCAAAGAAGATTAAAGGGAAAAAATACGCTTGTTTTGTGTGGGGGTGGGGTGGGGGATGTGTAAGTTTGGGGGAAATTGTAGGAATTGCACCCCACTTTGAATCTGGGTCCCAATTAAAAGATATCTCTTGTTCTTCTAGCAGAGGGAAAAGGTATAAAGTAAAGTAGCTCTAAGCTCTTAGGGTTCTAAGATATGCAAATAGTTTTCCCACTTCAGATCTCTGCATAGACTCGGCCGGTGCAAATTACTAAAGCATTCTGTGTGCCTCAGAGAGAGACAATGAGACCGCTACAACAGATGAAAAAGAGTTTCCAGCATGTTTGAAGGTATGCATCAGAAACTTTACTTTATTTTATATAAAATTATATGGTGTTCCCTCTGCATGAATTGTATTGAAAGTGTGTTTGGACTTTAAAAATTGATTTTAAATTGATCTTTAAAGCTTTGAATGTCCTGCTGCCATAAAGAATATAGAGAATTAGCCATTTTTCATGAATTATGGATTACCTGAAGAATTGCTGCCACTCCAAGAAATGCACGCTTTTGGATTTGAATTTAAGTTTGTATATTTATCTAAAGAATTTTATAAAGATATAGTCTTCAGCCATATTTTTTTAACCTAAAACAAAAAGAAAAAAATGTGTGCAGTTCCTTACAGTAAAGTTCTATCTTGAGTTAACTGAGCAAGTATTCTTACTAGCAAAACCTTAAGGCAGTTAACAAAAATCCAAGTAAATTAAAAATACTTTTGATATTTGTATTTGTCCGGTTAATAAAGTATTTGTCCAAAGCTCATTTTTTTCCAGAGCTCTTCTTTCTTACTCATTACTGAAATTTTGCAATATACTTATTTAACTATTGCTACAAAAAGAAAAGAAGTCTTAATTAAACCTTTATATTATTCAAATCCATTTAAAGTCTTTTAGTTAAGCCAGTTTGGGGGGTAGGTGAGGAATCATAATCTTACATCAACTTCTTCAAAAAGTTGGTTTACATCAGCAACAAGCAGTAAGACTGAAGTAGCAACTATCCATCTTAAACTCTCTTGTCTTTTAAGTTTGTTCTTCACTGTTCAACTGCAATGACCACTCCAGCTAATTTTTTTGTATTTCTTTGAGTATATAAGTAAAGAAGGTATCCTTAAACATTTGATTTAAAATGCACACATCTCAAGGCTTCTTTCCATTGCTACATTTTACTCACACAGTGGCCAGTTCAAAATAAACACTGGGTTGGTACGTACGACAATCAGCCTAATGAGAGCAGCCTTAAGACTTTCTGAGATGATTGGCCAAAACATATTTCAGCTTTTGCTGGATTTCATCCTTGTATGGAATATTATCCTTTTGTGGGACAGTCCTACATATTCTAATTCAAAGGCAATAAGATGATTTCTGGTCTACATACACATATACTGCTACCAGCATGAGTCTGACCAAACTGCGGGAGGCAGTGGAAGACAGGAGTGCCTGGCGTGCTCTGGTCCATGGGGTCACGAAGAGTCGGACACGTCTAAACAACAACAACACATATACCAACTAAGATGGCAGCCTTGATGGGCAGGGCATTAAATGTGTTACTTAAAAAACAAACAAACACAGGAGAGATGCATTTCAGTGCTGGAAAAGAAAACGGGTAGTGGTGGCAATTATTTTGATTCAGAACTCTACTATATATTTTAGTAGAACTGATTCTTACAGTGTAGAAATGCACATTATTCTATTTAAAAATAAATCACCAACGTACACTCAGCAGTTGACTGATAATGAGACTAGGCCTCAATGTTTCCTTGCACAGTGATGTGTTCTAAGTTTAGCACTGTTGTTTTCTGTGTATAGATATGTGTGTGTTCGTTCCATCTATCTATCCAATATAATGCTGAAGTCCATTAAAGCTTCACAACACACCTCCTGGAACTATGTACGGTGTGTGTGTGTGTGTGTGTGTGTGTGTGTGTGTGTGTGTGTGTGTGTATATATATATATATATATATATATATATATATATATATATGGTTTCTTATTTTATTGGCCAGACCAACTTAACTTTTGCTGTACAAATTGTTGTTGTTGCTGCTGTTTTAAAAAAACTACATTGCACAGCATCTAAAGGGAATATAAGCTTTATAAATTAATAAGTTTATGGATACATGTTTGTTGTTATGAGTCATTCCTTTCGTGTGGCAGCACCTATACATTGGAATTCCCGGCCTATTGAGATTGAGCTGAAATCATTTCTGTTTCAGCAGGCCTTTCCAGACACCTGATTTGGTTATATTTCAACTTTATTTTATTTTTAAGATGTTTATTGTGTTTTATTGGTTTTAGATGTTTTAAACAATTTTTAAATATGTTTTATCTATTTATTTATTTTGCTTTGCTTTTTAATAATAGATGTGTTTACTACCCTGTGCTCCTTTGGCGGGAAGAATGGAATACACATTTAGTAAATGAATGAATGAAAGAAACATTGATAGATTTGCACTCAAAATAAATCATGATTGATATGCCAACAAAGTAACCCTGTTGCTTAAATCTATTTTCATCCATAAACTAATTTTTAATTAGAAATTGTATCTTTGCCCTATTGATATAATAACCTATAAAACCTTTTTTGTTAACTAAGAAATTACACCGCTACAACTTCTGTAACTTCCTCAACTTTTTCTAATTTGTAATCCGCCCTCAAGACAGAATATTTGAACTTGAATATATGTTAGCCTCAGCCTTCAACTTTGCAGTTACTCTTACACACACACACACACACATACAGAGAGAGAGAGAGAGAGAGAGAGAGAGAGAGGTCAACGGGCTTGCCCATGTTGCTTCTTTACAAATCCCATTTCATCAGAGGTGACAGAGAGCTGTGACACACTTAAGAGAAATTTAAGTGTATGGTAAATGTGTGTGTATAGCAATCAGTTGACTGCTTAACTGCACATACAGAGCAGCAGGGTGGGACCACTTAACTCATGTGTGTCTATGAATAAAAAGTTATCTGAATTGGTCTTCAGGAAAAATCTACTGTCAGCAATGGAAAGCACTTCCATATTCATCTGAGAAAACTGAACTATCTAGGAGGACCTGTTGTAAAGGAAAAAGAAAGGAAACAGTGTGGTCTCTTTCTCTACCAAATTGGCAATGAACGTAACACAAATTGCCAGGTAGGACAACCTTGCACATTCTGACTGGAATTTGTTTTCTCCACTGTAGTACCATTAAAACCTGATAGGTTGCTCTGGAGTAAGCAGGGCTGGCTGATGCTCTTGGGAAGCTGGCAGGGAGCACTGCTGATGCCTGCTTTGAACCCAACGTACGGTAGTTACTTTTGTGGTCTGGCCCTGTAAGCAGGACCACGTGGTTGCTTCTAGCCAGCCTTTGGACCATGTGGCTGCACATGGATTGTAAGGAATTAAAAGATTGGTTTAGAGCCACTTGGAGTGCTACCAGCAAGGGCGACTGATAGACGACAGGGCTTACCAGAGGTCGATTTGCCCAAGGCCCCCTGAACATAAGAAGGTGGCAGCTCTGAAACGGGAGAAGAAATTTCACTGTACAAGAACAGGGTGAGCAGAGGAGGTTATTTTATTTATTTAACAAGATTAATATGCCACTTAATCAGAAAAACCGCTAAGTTGCATAAAACAATATAAAAGAAAATAGTGATAATTTTTTAAAAAAAAAAAAAACCAACCCACTAGCCCCGCCTCCCAGTATGTAAGACTTTGGAATTCATAACACTTCCATTTTATAATTTGCTCCTTGTCAATCCCCTTTCCCTTTGATATGTACTTACCTGCAAGGCATGTTATCATTTTTTCTTTCGTATCCTTGCAAATATGAAAAATAGTAGGTGATTTCATGCTCGTGGAACTGATGCACTCTTTCCATAAGTGTTCCTAATGAAATACCTAAAATATTTGGTTCTTTGTTATTTGGTTGGTTGCATTCTACTTTCATGTGTATTGTCTACATTAAAATAAATAAAAATGGAAGGGAGGGGATAAAATAAAGATTCTGTTAAACCTTAAAAAAAAAAAAACCCAACACCAAGTAGCCATAATGAAATTCTTCAAAATATAGATAAAAATGAACAGTTTTGCAGCAAATATATGCAATAAAATTACATATTTAGGCAGGTTTGCTGAAACAAAAAAAAAAGGGTTTGGCGGGTGTCAAAAACAGTACAGTGAAGGCACCTGCTTAATATTAATAGGCAAGGAGATCTAGAGAGTTAGGGAAAAATTCCCTGCAGAAGTGCACTTGGAGGGTCGGCAGCCCAGTACCTCAGTGCTAGAAAGCCCCGACTGCTGTTGAAAGGTACCAGGAACTCACAGGAACAAGGAAAGCAAGCTACCTTATGCCACTGGTCCATCTAGGACAATATTGTTTAAGCTGACTGGCAGTGGCTCAGGTAGCGGTCTCTCCCGGTTCTTCTTGGAGATGCCAAGAATTGAACCTGTTGATCCTGGACCTGGCCACACAGGGGCAGAGGAAGAGGAGCAGGCGGCATGCCACGCCCCCAGGACACGCATAAGCTCCGCCCCCTGCCTGCTCTCTGCCCACCGATGCCGGAGCGTGAAGCTCCGCCACTGTGGCTACATAGAAGCATCAACTATCGCAATTTTAAAAGGGCATTGTTAGCAATAGAGGGAAGTGTAGTGGTATCAAATTTCCAAATGCAATGCTCTGCATTGCCCATGAGTAGGAAAGGTGATAGAACCTAAGGATAGAATTTATCACAAATGATCCTGTGTTGCCTCCCAAAAGTGTAAGCAGAACTGAGACAGTGAGTGTGTTGCAGTATTAATTCTCTCTGTGCTAAGGGGCTAACTAGAATGCAGCCTTCCATGTAGGGCCAGATTTCGGTTTGTTGAGGCCCTCAGCTACTGAAGGTAATGGGGCCCTTTCTATGTCCAGTTGTCCTTTGTCAACAACAAACTGTCGCTGTTTATGGACCTAATAGGTATCTAAAACCATTTGCATGTTTCCATGCAACCAGTCCATGCAGATTGTAGGCACCCTATACAGTGGTACCTCTGGTTATGTACTTACGGTAATTCGTTCCGGAGGTCCATTCTTAACCTGAAACTGTTCTTAACCTGAAGCACCACTTTAGCTAATGGGGCTTCCTGCTGCTGCCACACCGCTGGAGCACAATTTCTGTTCTCATCCTCAAGCAAAGTTTTTAACCCGAGGTAATATTTCTGGGTTAGCGGAGTCTGTTACCTGAAGTATATGTAACCTGAAGCGTCAGTAACCTGAGGTACCACTGTATATAGAAATGATCAAACCAGTGATATTTTAGGGAGCAGGCTAGCAGATGGGGCCCAATACTTACATCATAAGAGCCTACACAACACAAAACACTCTTGCTGTATGTAGGTTTGATTTTATTTGTTTTTTATCTTATATTTTGGAAATGTACATCCAGTTTCTTTTTTCCTTTACATTTTTTGGGGGCCCGCAAGAGAGTGGAGCCCCAAGCTATAGCTTGTTAAGCTTGTATGTAAATCTGGTGCTGCTTCCATGTGTGAGAATGCAGATCTGGCACACCGTGGGAAAAGTGGAAAGGCAAAGTAAGGAAGAGAAGCAGTGGGCAAGAATACTGGGTACTGAAAAGGTTTTGTTCTTGATGCATTGGCCACTATAACCACTACCACCCCCATTGCCTTTATCCCAAGTGAGCTTCCTTCCAGTTTCTGAGCCACAGTCGCTGCAGGGAGCATGGTAGCTGCAGAAGGGGTTTCAGGGTCGGAAGCAGGAAGTAGGATTCACCACTCCTCTCCGATTCACTGCGCCTCCTATTTGAACTGATAGTTGCACAGCAGAACTGCATTCTAGCACACCACTGCTGTCATGGGGTTTTGAAGGGGAGAGGTTAGCTCTCGCAGAAGGCACAAATCTCAAATCCCTGACTCTGCCCTCCATGTGCTCCAAGATCAGGTTTACCACCCCTTCCTCTGTTTTTCTTTCTTTCGGTGTGAGCACATCGCTGCAGCCACTTTCTTTTGTCTTTTGGGTGATTAGAGATTCTTTTACTCTTTAGGACTAAGGCTTGTGTATGTACTGATTATTTGCAGCCCTGTTTAAAGTAGCAACCACACACTCGGTCTCTTTCATTTTTGTGTATTAAACCAATCTTTTTCTGCTTCCTGGTGCAACAAGTTCTTTCTTAGGCATGCATACTTTAAACAGACACATGTCCTGACTCCACATGAAAGCTTCCATTCCTCTCAAGAGCACACACTGGGTCTATATCAGTGGGTGGATAAAAATCAATGATTTTTAAAAAAATAATCAGATTTTTTAAAATTTAAATTGGGTTTTTTTATTTAAATTGGATTTTTTTAAAAAAAAATGGGATTTTTAAAAATAAAATGCTTTCGGAGCAAAAATATTTATATTTAAGTTACATTATAGTCCAAAGGTTATTCATCAGAAAACAAGGATTTGTTTTTAACTGTGTAGCATAAGGCTTTATATGCAATGTTTTTGGTAAATAAATTCCATTAATCCATTCACTATGTCATGGTCTTCCAGAGGTTTCTGTAAGATTTTGGGGGGCATTTTTTTTCTAACGATAAGATACAGATGCTTTTTTTTTGCAGTTCTCAAAAGGGTGAATTTGTGTCTGCAGAGGTAACATGCCTTTTCTTCACAGGAAAAATGTTATAAAATACACATACAGAGTTAAGGGGAAAATCTTAATCCCATTGTTTCTTTGCAATTTTTATATACACAGAATCAACCCCTAACCTCTGAAAAGCAGAGGTTCGATGAATAGATTGTCTGGAGTAGAATAGATCTGCACAAGTAGCTAAGTGTGAAGCAATAAAAATGAAAGTGCAACCTTGTGAGCAGAATACAGTTGTACCTTGGTTGCCGAACGCCTTGGTACTCGTACGTTTCGACTCGCAAATGAGCGAAACCCGGAAGTGACTGTTCCGCTTTTCGAATGATTTTTGGAAGCCGAACGTTCAACATGGCTTCCATGGCTTCCAACTGAGTGCAGGAAGCTCCTGCAGCCAATCGGAAGCTGCACCTTGGTTTTTGAACAGTTCTGTGAGTTGAACAGACTCCCAGAACAGATTAAGTGTGACAACCAAGGTACGACTGTACTCCACAGTCTTCGGATCTTTGTGTAATAATTGTGCAAGTCAGCTGCATGTCTAGGCAACTCAGACTTGAGTCAAGTGCTGAAGGCACTTCATGACTGGCAACCTCTTCCCAATCTCACTGGGTTCCAAAAACTGCACTATCACAACTGAACAGGCACCTGAATGTAGAAGCAAATCTAAAGAGGTGGGTGATGGTGGTTGTGGAAATACAGAAGTTTTTTCATGTGTGTTAAAACTCAGTCTAAGTGTTTGTCTGTTTTTTAAAATTTAACCACATCAGTTAACGAACATGGCTACATATGCTATAATGTTTCAGTTAAATAAATTGCTTAAGTTGTTATTAAGGAAATGATTATTTTTCTCCTTCCAATAAAGCATAGCAGAAAGGTTGTCCAAAAATAAACAGTTAACTTATTAAACCTCACACTAATTTCATAATTATCTGTCTATGTATTCCTAATAGTATAACCAAATCAGTAATTTTGGATATAACTGTAAAAACTACTCTGACAATTTATTATTCCAAAAATGAAACCTTCATCTGGTTGTAAATATTAAGATTATACCAGCAAGAATGAGTCTTTCTGTAAAAAAAGTAATTTAAATCGAGTCTTACTGACTAGTGATTTAAATCTTGATTTAAATTGTGATTTAAATTGATTTGATTTAAATCAAATCCACCCTGGTCTATATATGGGGTGGACATGTATGTGGGTTCAGTAATGTTACTAAACTAGGGGAGATTAGCAGCCAAACCTAACAAATGCATATTCCTTCAAGTTAGCCTGAGAAGGGGCTAAGTCCACAGAGCTGTATTGCTGATAGACGGATACTCAGACCATAGAACTACAATTGGTAGAGAGGACTCAGTGTGATGTCATTTCCCCTCCTCTCCTGGAAAGGAAGAAGCATATAGCACTTCCAGTTCCTTTGACATGCCTGAAGCTGGTTATACTGTGAATATCAGCATTTTGCTTTTAACTTTGCTGCCAAGGATGGGATTTGAAACTCTGTTCGACCGACACACGTGGGCACCTGGAGGGATAAATTGCAATTAATTGCAATTAATATATCCTCTTCTACCCATTAAAACCCATCCCATATAAACTGGCTTGGACAGCCAGCTACAGTCTTTAAAAAGACACATGGAGGCTGTTCTTCCCAACATTTCTCCTGAAGAGTTTCAATTATAAATCTAGACATAAAATTTGGCACTCACCCTTTCATCCTTGACCGTGTGTGTTAGCAACAAAAATAAGATTCAGTGGACAATTTATGCTCCCACTTTTGTCTCTTACCTTCTCCAATATCTTTTCCATACCATAAAATAAAATTGGGAATCATTTGAGCCATTTCATTTTTATTTCTGGATCCTCCCCCTTACCACAAAGCAATAACAAACATCAACAAAGCAAATCAGTTTGTATTCCAGTTATGACTTTAGCCTGAGATCTTGTATGTTTTTATCGACATTGAACTCCTTTTTACAGCACCATCTGTTGAATATAACTAGAATTTCAGTGTAACATTGTACCCAAACATTGTTCCAAAATTAGATTAAAAAGAAAAGCACACTGGCTACATTATGCCAGAAACAAATAAATCCATTCATTTGAGCGTCTGTGCAACCTCATCTTTGGGAGCCAATCACTTTGAGATGTATGAAGAGCTTTTATAATGATGGTGATTATGATGAGGGGGAGACTAGGTAAGGAACAATACACAATGGCCTTCAAGCAAAAAGAAAGGAAAAAAGAGTGTCATAGCAGAGAGCCTTTTAATGTAGGTGGGAAGTACCGCAGGGTGTATATTAACTGTAAGCGATAGCATTACATCTCTGCTTTAGACAGAGGCAGGCATTTCTCAGAACCCAAACAAACAGATTGTTCCAGCGCTACACTGCTTTTTATAAGAAACACTGAGAAGTTCCACAGAGCACAGCACATTTCCCAGCGCAGACTTGAAACGCGGTAAAAAACTGATATATAAGATGGCGACTATCCCTTGATTTTTAAAAACCATTATTTGCACCTGATTACAGCCAATATTTCCAAAGCAAAATAACATGCTTTCTCGATAGCATATATCCAATATGGGGACTTCCGGCTGGTTTGCTTCCAAGAAAATCTACACCCTTGCTTTGCCTGTTGGTGGTAGAGGCTGGTAGTCATTTTTGCTTGCCTAGCTAACAGCGGGTGGCGCTGTGGTCTAAACCACTGAGCCTCTTGGGCTTGCCGATCAGAAGGTCGGCAGTTCAAATCCCTGTGACAGGGTGAGCTCCCATTGCTCGGTCCCTGCTCCTGCCAACCTAGCAGTTCGAAAGCATTCCAGTTCAAGTAGATAATTAGGTACCGCTCCAGCAGGAAGGTAAATGGTGTTTCCGTGTGCTGCTCTGGTTTCGGTGTTCCGTTGCACTTAGTCATGCTGGCCACATGACGCAGAAAAACTGTCTGCAGACAAACGCTGGCTCCCTTGGCCTGTAAAGCAAGGTGAGAGCCACAACCCCAGAGTCATCTGCGACTGGACTTAACTGTCAGGGGTCCTTTACCTTTACCTTTTAACTAACAGCTCTAATTGCTGAATTGTTCAAAAACTAGCAGAACTGACAGGATATGACAGAACTCAGAGCCTTCATTTAACTTTCCCCCTGTCATGATACCCAAGCTGGAGGCAGTAGGGAAGGTGGTGGTGGGGAGAACAGGAAGAGTGGATGTGGCTGAAAACCATTTAGAAAGGAAGAGAGGAAAGGGGAACACCCCTTATACAACAATGTTTGGTTTTCCATCTGAGGGATTCTCTTCCCACTAAGCATTTTTTGTACTTCTGCAAACCTAGGCTTCCCTTGGGCCTTTTGATGTGCATGGGTCATGCCATTTGGGCTACTTAAGGATCAGTGCTCACTGCTGAACATCACAAACAGAGGGAATTATACAGAATTCTATGAGGTTCCCCCCACCACCACCGTAGCTACCATGCCATCAAGATTATTGTCTGAGATAACTGCTAATCAAAGCAAGAATACTGCACACAAGAGAATGAGTCATTTGCTTCAGTTCTGAGAATCATGAGCACAGATGCACACACAGTTACATTAGTGGTCATGCAGGATTCAGATCGGATAACACACAAGATTTCGTATGCAGTCCACTATCATGAGATGCGACCTGTTGCACTCCGATTATAGCCGATATGTGTGGGTGGAGAATATTCTTTTTTCATCCACGAATTCCCTGCTGGATTGGAGTGGTTGACTTCATTTTTGTTTCTGAAAGTGCAATGCAAATGGCAAATGATAAAACAAAGCTGAACAGATGTTCCATTTTGAATGGGAAAAGGCTTGCTTTGCTTATTGGAGAGCTCCCAGGGAAATCTTCCAGAAGATCCTAACAATAATCGGAAGCTACAGACGACGTTGCACTGTTCCTGGCGCTAGTCAGGGACAGAGAGGAAAAAAGGAGCCTGTGAACCTCATGTGAATTTGAGGGGGACACCATAAAGACAAAGGGCACCGCCCAGCCACTTCCAAGTCCCAGTGATTTTGAGGAGACAGAGGAAACACCTGCTTACCTCTCCTGCTGAAATTAAATGGGACTTAGAAAGGCTTTGAGCCAGTGTGGTGTAGTGGTTAAGAGCGGTAGACTCGTAATCTGGTGAACCGGGTTCAATTCCCCGCTCCTCCACGTGCACCTTGGGCCAGTCACACTTCTCTGAAGTCTCTCAGCCCCACTCACCTCACAGAGTGATTGTTGTGGGGGAGGAAGGGAAAAGGAGAATGTTAGCCGCTTTGAGACTCCTTAGGGTAGTGATAAAGCGGGATATCAAATCCAAACTCTACTCTTCTTTGGGTCCTGCTCAGAGATGGTGCTTCATTGGAGCTGTTAATCTTGTCACATGGCAAGTTCACTTCAAACCTTTCCTTTGAAATGCATTATGAAATCCCCAGTTATTACAAATAGGTCAATGGTACCGGGTTGGTCCAACTCATATTATCTGAACGCCACCGATAACTCCAACTGCCCAGCAATTCCTCTTATTGCTGCCATTTCCTAGGTAACCAAACAGCCAGCCGTAGAAATGGAATGTGCAAAGGGAAGAAGGAACCCAATCTGGAAGTATTTCTATTTGTGTCTTGTTTAAACGTATTCCTAATTCTCAAGAGTTATCTACGATTGACGTCAGAAAACACACAACACAAGAGGCGGAGGAGAGGTTAGGTCAGCATGGAAGAATGCAGAACTTTCAAGATGTTGTGCATTTGAAAGTTTTGACTTTAGAGTTTAACTATTTCACTGCACAAAACCCACGCATTCAGGATAGTTTTATGATCCAAGACATTGAACTTTGGAGAGAAGACCGCATCACTGAAATTCTGTGCCATCCGCAAATCTACTCTAGGTTTTTTTAAAAGCAGTTTTTCCAAATGCACAAATCCCACCCCACACTAAAATACAAAGGCCAAATGCACACAAAGATTGCTTTGCTCTTTGCTGGCACTCTGTATCAGTTGCAGTTTCATCATCATCATCCTTCACCCGAAGTTCTCCGGGTGGTACACAAGATAAAAATACAGGGTAAAAGCACAAAATAAATTGTTAAAGTGCAGACTTTTCAGTACTGACTGCTCTTAGCTCACAGAGGAAATAAGACAACTCTTGACATGATATGGTATTATTGTTTGGGTATCTGTGGGCTCAGGGAGTGTGGGGCATACATATGGGGGGAAAGAAAAGAAAAACCTCTCGCACCCCCATGCTAGGCTCAAAACATCCCTGTACAGTGTCAGACCTTGGCTTGTTCTTGTCTTAGCCAGCAAGAACTCCAAAAACCGCCCCCTGCAGCTAGAGTTCTTCTCTTCCCTCTAGTTTCTTCTCACTTGACCCTTCCGCTAAGTTCTTACAGTACTGATTTACTTACTGTACTTTTCTGTTTTATAAGACCATGATTTTTTATTTTTTATTTTAAAATCATGCTAAAATGTGATGGTCGTTTTATACATGGGTATAAGGTGGACATTTGATTGGTTGCTGGCGTGGCTGTCAGCGGCTATTGTGCATGTTATTGGTTGCTGCATCAATGGGTGGTGTTAATTTTGTGATGCTCTGGCAGGTGGGCGGGCGATTGGCAGCTTCCGCTGCTGATGTTTCCCCAAAATAGGGGTAGTCTTATACACGGGGGCTTCTTATAGATGGAAAAGTATGGTATTTAGTTCTTTCTCAGTTTAACAGATGTCATAGGGCAGGCCCCAACTCTTTCTCAGAGAGACTCCCAGACTGACAGCTGCTAGACCTAGCGGACTCACTGAGCTAGGTAGGCCAATGCAGAAAATAATACCTCCAGACAAACTGAAGGACAGTGCAATGTATGTTTGTGCCTTGAATGTATTCTGAGAGTGCCAAGTCTGTTAGAACCTCAACAGATCTCGCAAAATGCATGCTGGTCTATGGATTATCTTAAAAATACATTCAAATGAGACAAATCGACTGATATTTGTCTTTATGTGTGTGGTGCATGCTCTGGTTATCTCCTGCTTGGAATACTGCAATGTGCTCTACGTGGGGCTACCTTTGAAGGTGACCCGGAAACTACAACTAATCCAGAATGCAGCAGCTAGACTTCTGACTGGGGGCAGCCGCCAAGACCACATAACCCTGGTCCTGAAAGACCTACATTGGCTACCAGTACGTTTCCAAGCACAATTCAAAGTGTTGGTGTTGACCTTTAAAGCCCTAAACGGCCTCAGCCCAGTATACCTGAAGGAGTGTCTCCACCCCCATCATTCAGCCCAGACACTGAGGTCCAGCGCTGAGGGCTTTCTGCCGGTTCCCTCACTGCAAGAAGCAAAGCTACAGGGAACCAGGCAGAGGGCCTTCTTGGTAGTGGCGCCCGCCCTGTGGAATGCCCTCTCATCAGATGTCAAAGAGATAAACAACTACCTGACATTTAGAAGACATCTGAAGGCAGCCCTGTTCAGGGAAGTTTTTAATGTGTGACATTTTAATGTATTTTTAATCTTTGTTGGAAGCCACCCAGAGTGGCTGTACCCAGCCAGATGGGTGGGGTACAAATAATAACTTCTTCTTCTTCTTCTTCTTCTTCTTCTTCTTCTTCCTCTTCCTCTTCCTCTTCCTCTTCCTCTTCCACAACAAAGCTGCAATAAATGCTGCACAAGTTGCTTCTTCTGCCAGGTGACTCAGTGGAGTCACAGTAAAGCCAAGCATCCCTAGTCACAGAGCTCCACCACCCCTGAACTTACCACAAACCTGTAAGCTCCACCGCCTGGCTCCACCCCCAGACTGCTTTGAGTCCCTGCCAACTCCAGGCGCTAAACACGTACCCAAACTATTGATATGAGGAGGTGGCAAGGAACATGATTTTGGTTGCATGTATGAAGAGCTCAACCTCTCACACTAGACAGTATCTGCCATCACTTTAGATTAGCGATTAACATAAAATAAAACCCATCAAAGCAAAACAGATACTCAAAATTTCGGCACTGAATAACAGCTGCATCGTCAAATAAAGCTTACTCGTTCAGCCATTATTTGCAAAGCATTCAAATGGCTTATCCAGGCAATTGTGGAGATTTTTAAACAACAAATAAAAATAATACTCAATGTGAATTTTTGTGCGCATGATTTCAACTTCACTATGCACGAAAGTTTCAGTGTCCATAACGATTTTATCTTTTTCTGAGAGCTGCTTCAGTTTGCTTTCCTGCCTAGGTTTCTGCCTGCCGCTTCTAATCCTCATTTTTATTCCTGTTGGTTATCTGATCTCTTTGATCCTTCAGAGGAGGCCTTGAACTCTGGTTTTATTCCTAATGGAGTCCACTGGCAAGAAGTGGTGTTTTTTTTTCTCCTGTGGTTTTGCAGTCTTTATCACATTTGAGCTTTTTGTTTACTTTTCATAGGTTTTTGTAGCTTTTTTATATTTTCTGGAGATTCGGGACATTTTGTAGCACAAGAAAAGCTACCCAAACACTTGATATTTGTAGCAAAATCTTCAGCCACTGAGAAAACGGCCTTTTACTTTTTATCTTGTGTTTTCATTAAACAAAGAAGGAGTTGGGGGGGGGGAGCAGAGAGAGAGAAGGCAATGTTTAAACAATATGGTCCAAGATACAGTCTGAAGACACATGAGGCCACTTAGCTTGATGAGCTAAGCAGGTCTGGGTCTGGTAAACACCTGAGCAGGTGACTCTCTGCAAACTGCAAGTACACTGCCATGGGCTCCCTGACAGAAGAAAGGAGGGCTATAAGTGTGAGAAAATAAATAAATATGGCAGTACAGTAGTACCTCTAGTTACATACTTAATTTGTTCCGGAGGTCCGTTCTTAACCTGAAACTGTTCTTAACCTGAAGCACCACTTTAGCTAATGGGGCCTCCCACTGCTGCTGTGCCACCGGAGCACAATTTCTGTTCTCATCCTGAAGCAAAGTTCTTAACCTGAGGTACTATTTCTGGGTTAGCAGAGTCTGTAACCTGAAGCGTATGTAACCTGAAGCGTATATAACCCGAGGTACCACTGTATAGAAAATTCAGATTGTAGACAGGGACAATATAAATACATCCAGAAGTCTGCAGAAATTCAACCATGTCAATCAGCCTAATGAATGATTTCCCTTTCTAAAGTTACTAATGATGGGGATAATTCAAACCAAAAAAGGCATGTCTGAGGTCAGACTTTTTAGCTGTCCTCTCTAATCTTAATTAATTAATTAAATTTGTATACCACCCTTTATTTGAAGATCACAGGGTGGTTCATGACAGAAAAATATAAAATACATAATAAAATATAACCCCCTTCCCACAAATACATTGGCAACTGGCTGGTAGTTACTTAGATTTTTTGAATACGGGGACAGTTTCTTGAGGAGTGGTGTTACCACTGCCTCTTTCAAGCAGGCAGGGGCCACACCCTCTTGCAAGGATGCATTTATCACTTCCCTAGCCCAGCCAGCTGTCCCTTCAGTGCCAGTTTTTATCAGCCAAGAGGGGCATGGGTCCAGAGTGCAAGTGGTTGTCCTGACCAATCAAACCACGTTATCCACATCCTTGAGCCTTACTAACTGGAACTCATCCAACAGAACACAACTAGACAGTGCTCTGGAAATCCCTTGAGAATTCAACTGTTGTAATAGTGGAGTGAAGACCTCAGTTGACACAAGTGATTTTGTCATCAAAATGCTTTGCCAACAAGTCACAGCTAGTTGCTGTCGGTTCTACCACCACCTTTGGGCCAGACTGTGTAAAAGGTCCCACACTGCCTGGAAAAGCTCTGCCGGACAGCATAGTGAGGAGGCAATGGAGGCAACAAAGTATGCTTTCTTTGCCGCCTTCACTGCCAATAGGTAGACTTGATGATTAGTCCTCACCAGTGTTTGATTGCATTCTACTGGAGTTTTACTCCAGTCACATTTGAGCCATCTCCCAGTTTGTTTCCATGCCCTAAGCTCTGGAGTATACCAGGGAGCCAAGTGGGCTCCACAAAGTGGGAGAGGGTGCTTTGGGGTGATCATGTCAACTGTCAAATCCATTTGGGTGTGCGGAAACGTTGGATGTCATTGGATCCATCAGAATCTGAAGGTGGACTATGCTGATAGGTCCCTTGCCTCTGCAGAGGGGAAAAGGTACTGAGAGCCTAAATCTCAGCAGGAAGTGATCTGACCATGACAAAGGACTGATGTCAATATTCCCCACTTTCAGTTCACCCTCTTCCTGCTCATTTGAGAAAACAAGATCCAGAGTGTGGCCTGTCACATGTGTTGGGCCAGTGACATATTGGGGCAACCCCATGGTTGTCATGGCAGCCATGAAGTCCTGAGCCACTCTAGAGCCAGTTGCATCATCAATCCCCCAGAAGGAGTCTGGGAGTCCTCAGCATTGTCTCTGAGACCAGGTCTGTCAGCTCAGGCAGGGAGACTGCTGGGCAACAAGGCAGGTAGTAAATCCCTAATCTGTCCCGACTGCCTGGTGCCAGGAACAAGCACTCTAGTTCTCCCTGTAGCTGACAGAAAGCAAGAGAGAGATGCAATCTCTGCAAACCACAGCAACACCCCCCCCCCCAGTCTACCCTGATGCTGCACCAAGTACCCAGGTGGGCACAGCTGGGTGAGACCAACTCCACCCTGCTCACACACCTGGGTTTTAGTTTTAAAGATCAGACCATGGATGAGAGAAGTCCTACTCAAAGTAGACCTGGCATTCAGCAACAGCAGCCGCAGACCTGAGGGCTGGTTAAGGCCCACATCACTGAGATGCCATACCTGCATCTCCACTATACCACTTCATTTTTTTAAAAAATGATATTTATTAAGTTTTCCAATTTAACAGTCCAATAAAAAACACATTAAAACATTCCAAATTATAATACAATAAAAAGCCGAATAATCATGCCAAATAATATATCTTTGGGTGGCTTCCCATGCTCTGAAGTTTGGGGAGTGATGATCTAATATTGTACTGCATTCCTTAATTAGTCCAAATAGTCCCTATAAACATTTCTAATGTTGATCCTTCGTTTATTTTTAACAGCCTCTGAGTTCGTTTAACAAGTGGGTTAATCCTTTGTAGTTCTGTGTATTTTAATTCTCTTCTTCTTTATTGTCCTGTTGTAATCCAGCGTTCTCATCAATGCACTTTCACTTTCTGCACACAAAGGCAATTCTTAGTGCGTCACATCCAAGACAGAGGAAGATGTGCCTTCTGCCATTAGTGCCAGGCGTATATCCAGAATTCCCTTCTCTGATCTTGTTCCAGCTGCTAACAAGCTGATGCCTCAGTAAAAACCCCATAGCTCCCATCATATATTCTTTTTGTCATTCCATTAAGGGTCATTGCCAGAATCATAGTCAAATTTTCACACAGTCAATTTTGTAGTTAAACCATAACAATAACGATAGCAAGATACTCTTTCAGTCCTGCTTGCATATTTCAAACAGACAGTTCTTCGGGGGAGATTTGCTGAATAAAGCAGCAAATGCAAAATATATCAAGAGAAAATAATGGAGGGTCACCTCCCCCAACGTACCGATAGTTACAGCAAAAGTCCTTCTCCAGGTCGAACTCTTGGCACCCAGTGGCTGAATCAGTTAGCAGAGTACTTTATCTCCCCTAGTTCAGAGCATGCCTGTTAGTTTAGTCCAAATTTTATCTTATAAAACAGGTGTCCTCTGCTCATGGCAACATCTTTGGGGAGTTGCCGAAATGCGCGGTGCAATGTATCCAGTTCCCCCTGCCCCCGCATTCCTTCAGAATGGGCGGCAGGTATCGGACAATTTGTGGGTGAAGCAGCCCCCCCCAGCCCTGGGGTTTGGGGGGGAGGATAATTACTCCCATATATCCTCAATTAGCTGCATGGAAAGGCTCCGCGGGCATAGGGACCACGGTTCGCCATGGCAGCCAGACATGAAGTGCCCACTATACCACTTCAGACTGCAGTTCAGGACTCACATCACTGAATACTTCTCCACAGAAAAAAACAAAATGTCAGTGAGATTGTGGCCTTCTGTGAAAACTAGGCCTAATCCTTTTCAATAGAAAATGCTTCCACTGAGTACAGTATCTGCCATGATTCTCCTGAAGTCTTTTGCCCCTCTTTGTTCCTTTTGTCAGTAGGTTATGAGTTTGCTGTTCTAGAGGTAGATAAAATTCTGTTCAAAGGTACATTTCACAGCATATAAAATACATTTATTTAAATTTTGATGCCATAAGGCATTTTGTGATTAACTTGAGGAGTCAAGCCCTCTTTTCAGGTTATGTAGCATATCTGAACTCTTTTCGCTTGATCTCAACTTGAAATGTGGCTTTCCTCCCTGGTTCTTTATACATGCTACAATGCATTCTTCTTTGGCATTTCTTACAGAATGATATTCTTTGTTGTTCCATTCCTTTTGCATTTTAGCCTTGAGGATGTGAGAAATGTAAACGAATTATTTCTTTTTCAAACTCACTGCAGGTTAAATATGAAACTCCTGTTCTGCTGGACAACATACCTGTTTTAGACATGAAGGGCTCACAGTAGATGCTTTTGTTGTAACCTTCCACATTGCAGCACACCATTTGTAGGGCTGACATTGAAGACGGTCCAGAAATGACAGTTCAAAAATAAGGCCACAAGATTATTAACTGGTTCTGGACATTTTGACCGTATTTTACCAGTGCTTTATCAACTGTGCTGGCTTCCATTCCATTTTGAGGTCCACTTGGAAGTCTAGACTTTAAGATCTAAAATGTTGAGCGGCTTGGGATTGGGTTGTTTGGGGGAGGGGGGAAGTCTTCTCCTGTAAATGCCTACCCAGATCTTAAGATCTTCTTTGAAAGTACCTTATCAAATGAGGGTGGCTGCTAGCCTTCTCAGTGGTGACACCCCAACTGTTGAATAGTCTCCTCAGAGACACTCACATGGCACTTCTTTGTGGTTTATTTCGTGATAAATACAAGGTGGTCTACCTTTAGGGGCAAATTTCAAATTTTGAGAAATGACCATAGGGACCAGTCACAAAATGGCTTCTGTGAGAGCACAGCATAGCACAAAATGCCCAAAGACTGCTGTGAGAGCAAGGCATAATGACCCACATCTAAGAGAACAAAAGATGACACAGGACCACAACATAGTGCATGTCCCCTCCAATCAAGAGATAATTCAGGGGGCAGGGAAGCCAACTACATCAGCCGTATTGTGCTCATTTACAGAGAGAAGCTTTGTACCTCTCCTCAGAACTGATGAATAAGTAAATTTTCTGCTGCTGCAACAGTTTGACCTACAAATACAAAGGGAAGTACACTGGTACCTCGGGTTACATATGCTTCACGTTACATACGCTTCAGGTTACAGACTCCGCTAACCCAGAAATATTACCTCGGGTTAAGAACTTTGCTTCAGGATGAGAACAGAAATTGCGCTGCGGCATCAGGAGGCCCCCATTAGCTAAAGTGGTGCTTTAGGTTAAGAACAGTTTCAGCTTAAGAAAGGACCTCCGGAACAAATTAAGTACTTAACCCGAGGTACCACTGTACTAAGGGGAGATCAATACATTGTTTCCAAAGTTTCCACAGCCCTGAAACATTTGGCCAAGTGCATGGTGTGTGGCTTCTGTGGGGTTGAACACTCACTGGCCCTTGATGTTCTAATCTGCTGCTCTTGCATGAAGGATTATTATTATTATTATTATTATTATTATTATTATTATTATTGCTGCCCCTCAAGTATGAGCGCAAACAGATGTGAACACTCTCAAGGCCAACAAATTTCTGGAGCTTGTGCATGAGTGTGGAGACAGGCCCAAAGAGGAAAAGCACCAAGGCACAGCTATCACTGCATCGACAACAAGGTGTTTGTGGATGTGGGGAAGTACAAACTGGATCACGTGTACTGAAAGATTGAGACAGACGAGCAGGATTCAACCACCCAATCTTCCTTCAAATGCCCTTCCTGCTGAAACACATCCATTTACCTGGAAGTGAATCAGTTGTGTGATATTTTCAGAGATGTTTTGTTGCACTTACTGCTTTGGAGGAGGTGGGGAGTGAATTTCAGTATTTTTTATCTTATCTTAAATATGAAGTAGTTATTTATATATTTTTTTATTTCTCCTTCCTTCCTTCCTTCCTTCCTGCCTGCCTGCCTGCCTTTTTTCCACGAGGTGCATTGGCCTACACTGCCTGCATTTCTGGGACACAATGCCCCCAGGAAAGACCCCTCCCCCTGAAAGTCACCGAATATCCACATGCACCCACTATCAAAAGGGATAGATTGCTAACTTCCATCCAATCTAACAAATCTAACCTAAGCATCTCTGGAACACTATAGCAATTTTAAAAGAAGTGATTTTTCATAAAATAATGATTGCTACATGACAAGTAATTGCAAGAACTGAGCAACGCTGCGTTTGCTTAGTAAATGGTCAAGGGTTTTATTAGTACAGACATTTTCCCTTGTCTTTAGTACTGTATCTCTTCCTACCTGTTCACTTAGATGTCTCAGAGCCACCTCAGACTCATCTATGTCGGCCTTCCTATCCTCAGGTTCACACTGTTGATGGGGCATGCATCTTTGATTCTTCTTTGCTCCCCACATTCAATATATCGGCAAGTCTCGTCACTCCATGAACAGCATTGTAAAAAATCCACCTGGCCCTTCCTCTTCCTCCCACTCAGAGAAATCTCTCATTCATGCTCTGGTAGTCACCTGAGTCCTAGCTTGAGATTACTGCTCAGTGTAGGCAGAAACCTGAAGAGGATCTACTGATAGATCTCTGGGTGATTTGCACTGGATCACCAAGGATTTCGCACTTCATAGCAACAACTTTCCCTCCAAAATTAGGCGGGGTGTGAAAGGACTGCAAGCTCAGGTCTGGCTTTGTGTGAAAGGGCTGTGAGATCAGGTCTAGAACAGGCAGCGACCATTTTTCCTGGCCCCCGCCTAGCTCAGCAGAGTACACATAAGCCCGCCCCACCCTATTATTTATTATTATTATTATTATTATTATTATTATTATTATTATTATTATTATTTCAACTTATACAGCATCCTATACCTGGAGGTTTCAGGGCAGTTCACAACAAGACCACAACATATGAAATCAAACCAAAAGCAGTAACCCAATAACCCTCCTCCCGAAAAAAGGCACATTCTAAAAGGGTGTTGGATGTCAATAAGATCAACTAAAGGCCTGGTTTAAAAGCAATGTTTTTGCCTGGTGTCTAAAGGTGTATAATGAAGGCGCCAGGTGAACTTTCCTGGGGAGAGCATTCCATAGATTGGGAGCCACTGCAGAGAACCCTGTTCGGCCCTCTTCCAGGTCCAAACGGACCCATGCACCAGCCACTGTGCATCAGTTGAATGTGTTCAAAATGGTTGCCTCGTGTACTGAAAGCAAATTCTTGGGATCCAGTACACTCAGAGACATCCTCTTCCTTACTTCTAAGTGTATAATGTCTCCCACCCCCAAGCTTTCTAGGTTACTAATTTGCATTTGATGGGCTACAAGGCCTAAGGGGGAAAAACAAAGTAGATGTTGCAAGCTTGAACTCCCCCACACCATTCTTTTACATTATGAACTCGCTTGGATCAGGGACCTACCTATTTTTCCTGTTGATGACAATTAAGACCTGCTGGAGCACAGTTGTGATCGGTTTTCGTCCTCAAGAACTGGCATTGTTAGAGAATGGAGTGCAGCTTCTTCTTTTCTTTTCATATATATATATATATATATATATATATATATATATATATATAGCTTCTTACGTGAGGCCCTTAGCCAAAGCAAGAAAAAATAACTTAGTCAACAGCTTTTGCATAAAATGCCTGCTCTATCACCTCCTGTGATGCAGTAATGAATGAGCACGGACCAGACATCTTCAGATTCTCCAGATGTTAAGGATCCTCCAGGATGCTTAGTTCCTGACAAGACACTGAGTGTATAATATACATTGAGTGTATAATATAGCCTTGCTCTTCAATACATCAGTCAGAGAAGCTGTTGTTGTGTGTTTTTAAAAAGACTGTCACGGACTGTTGCAAAACAAAAAGGTGAGTCACCAGAAACGGTTTTTTACAAAGACTCCAAGGCAAACTACACACAGCTTTGAGAAACCTATTAAGGCTGTCGGTTAATTTCAGGCTATGCTTCTGAACAGTGGTGAAGCTAGGTAGTTTTAGACCCTGGACTTACTGGTCTTACAGAGAGCCCTCTTTTAGGTGACTGTGTGTATTGCTTCATTCCTGAAACACATAAAGTAAAGGTAAAGGGACCCCTGACCATTAGGTCCAGTCGTGGCCGACTCTGGGGTTGCTGCGCTCATCTCGCTTTATTGGCTGAGGGAGCTGGCGTACAGCTTCCGGGTCATGTGGCCAGCATGACTAAGCTGCTTTTTGGCGAACCAGAGGAGCGCACGGAAACGTCATTTACCTTCCCGCCGGAGCGGTACCTATTTATCTACTTGCACTTTGACGTGCTTTTGAACTGCTAGGTTGGCAGGAGCAGGGACTGAGCAACGGGAGTTCACCCCGTCGCGGGGATTCGAACCGCTGACCTTCTAATTGGCAAGTCCTAGGCTCTGTGGTTTAACCCACAGCTCCAACCACATCCCCCCTGAAACACATACTTAACATTTATTCCTCCCCCTCCAATGTTATGCTTTACTGCTGCTTCTGCCAGTAGTAGCCAGTTTGCTAACTCTTATTAAAAATAATGAAAAAAAGACATAGCTTGTGCAGTTTTGCATTTTAAACTCATACAAATCATAGCGTCATCATGACTATAGGAATAAAATGGAGTTTCTTAACAATGTATTAGTGTAAAAATGGACCAAGTGTCTCACTTAATGGGATTAGTTTAACCTCAGGTTGTCTTGATCAGGCAAAACTTTATCACAGTCTGGGCTCTGTCACACATGATTAAATTCCTACTTTCCAAAAAAGCTTGTTATTCAGATGCAGAAAAGGTATTTGGAAACTTAGGCTGGTACTGGCTCAGGTGATTTTGCAATAACTCGTTCATATTGACTCATCTCCAGAAGATGCCTGTAGTATGAAAGTATGCATTGGGTTTTTTTCCTGATCATAGTACAGTGGTGCCTCGCAAGACGTAAAGAATCCGTTCTGTGATTCTCTTCGTCTAGCGGTTTTTTCGTCTTGCGAAGCAAGCCCATTGACGGATTAGCGGATTAGCGCTATTAGCGGCTTTTAGCGGCTTATCTGCTGATCGGATCAGCTGATAAGCGGCTTAGCGGCTTAGCAAAAGGGGGGGAGGGGAAAAAACCCACAGGAACTCACAAGACATTTTCGTCTTATGAAGCAAGCCCATAGGAGATTCGTTTTGCGAAGCACCTCCAAAACGGAAAACTCTTTCGTCTAGCGAGTTTTCCGTCTTGTGAGGCATTTGTCTTGCGGGGCACCACTGTAGTGACTGGTATCTTGCTTTGGATTTAATTTGATACTAAAGATTTATGTACTATTGAGTCCTGGGTGATTTGTATTATGACAGAAAGATGAGGGGGGGCCCACCTTTCTGTTTCTGTGCACCATTCACAAATTTATAAATCTCTACTATGTAGCTCCTTATAGTGCAATCCTAGGCATGTTCCAATTGAGTTCAGTCAGATTTGCTTCAAGATAAGTGTGTATAGGAAAGCCAGCTTTCCAGAATGAACACGATTGGCTGTGCAAAATAGATTCACATCTTACTTCCCCCACACCCCAGAAGCCACTGTAGTTCAGGGAAAGTGATGGAGGAGAAATTTAATTCCATTTCACATTTAAAAGCAAACCTACCAAATTCGCCCTCTCCAAACCAAGCTGTGAACTGAGGCACAGCTATTATTTAAAATTGGTGCTTCTTTGAATTTTGCAGTGCTGTTGTCCAACCAAGTAATGTGAACAAAAATGCATATATTTGAGTATATTAGAGAAAGCAGGTATATTAGTGAAAGTAACGTACAAAAATGCATTATATTGTGGGAAATGGATCTGGGGGGAAATTGCATATAAGGTCAAACACAAAGATGTGTTTATTAGGATAAATTCACATTAAAATGCTGATGAATTTTCAGGAGGATTTTTTTTTTTAAAGAGAAACATTGCAAACTGATGTGGAAATCTGGAGAACTTAAGATTGAAAAAAGGAGAAGCCAAGGGAAACCCAAATGGTCAGATTTGTCTATCTGTATGGGTGGTTGGATGTTTTCAACAACCATCCGAAGCAAGGCTTAGCAACCACCCTTCCAAGAGACCATCAAAAGTCATCAACTTTGTGGAGCAATACCTGGATAGAACTGTTGTAATATGAGAGCTCACCAGCTGCGAACCAGCAGCACATTGTTTACATCATGTGATTCATCTGATGTTACTGAGCGTGAGACAGGATGTTCAACGCTCTTCTCAAGGTTGTGTTCTCAGTGTAACTTGAGACCTTCCTGTTGTTGCTGCAAAGGAGGAGTAAGAGAGTTGTACGGAGGTTTCCAAGAAAGCAGACATGTTTTGTACAGTGTACAGTCCGGGAATAAAGTAGAATGAGTCAGACTACTTTCAGACTGTCTTCTTTCTTCTGCTGAGATGCAAGGGGAAAGGGAGTGTGCATCTCTCAAAAGGGAGGTGTCGCTTATTACTGATCTCCCTGGACTGACCCAAGACCAGCTAGGGGCAGATCACTGGCAACAGGCCCCAGTGCCTGGGAAGAGGAGTCAGCCTTTCCCAAGGGGGCCGTTCGCCAACAAGAACTAATGTTTATATACCGTATTTTTCGCTCTATAAGACGCACCAGACCACAAGATGCACCTAGTTTTTGGAGGAGGAAAACAAGAAAAAAATATTCTGAATCTCAGAAGCCAGAACAGCAAGAGGGATCGCTGCACAGTGAAAGCAGCAATCCCTCTTGCTGTTCTGGCTTCTGTGATAGCTGCGCAGCCTGCATTCGCTCCATAAGACGCACACACATTTCCCCTTACTTTTTAGGAGGGAAAAAGTGAGTCTTATAGAGCAAAAAATACGGTAGTTCAGTTAAACTGTGGCATTCCGATGAAAGATGGAATCCTATGAAAATGCCCAGCCAACATGTCCAGAATTTAGTCTCCCACCACCCCAGCAGCGTCCCAAAAGGCTGTTGTCTACAAGAGAGAAGTTCAGAAGACCAAAAAGACACTCTAGCAGATGCACTCTAGCAGACGGCTCCCCAGGCTGTGCTTGTAGACCCCCATTGAGGGAGAACTCGTCACCCCTCTAGGCAATTTGTTCCATTGTCTTAGCTACTCTTGCCACCAAGAGGCTTCTCCTAATGTTCAATCCAGAGGTGCATCCAGGTATTTGCTTGAACATGCACAGAAGCCCAACCGCAAAGCCCTGTTCCTGTGTGCATTGTGCCTCCAGGCTGAGCAGCATGGGTCTGCCAGGAGCTTCTGCTCATGTTAACTTGGATGCAAGTTGACCACCTCATGCAATCAAGGATCCTGTTTTATCAGGGCCCCCAATCAAGCAAGGTCCCATTCATGTCAAAGTGAATGTGAGTGTAAGGTCCCTGAAGAGCTACCCTACTCAATATGGGGAAGGTTAGAGTCTGAGTGCATTGGGCAGCACACATAGGGAGCGTTGTGGGCAGGTGGTCCTATCCACAGAAACAAGGTTTCTACAAACCTGTCTCAAAATGTAACCACCTGTAACTTGACCACATTAAATCTCTTCCCACCCCCAGTATGGATGAAAGGCAGAATCACTTTCCATTCTGCCCTGTATATATCACAGGCAGTGGTTCAGCTTCCAACATAACCTATGTTGTTTGTCTTGCGGTCCGCCATAGCAAAATTTCACATAATTAATTACAGCATTAATTAATTGTGCGATCATCCCATTATTCCACGCTATTCATTTCAGTGTGAACGAAACACAATGCAAACGGGCCAGAGGGAGTCATCAGTTATGAATCATTATGGATCATTTCCAGAATGAGCAAACACCAATTGTGTTTCCTGTTCCAGATGACTAAGTGAACTCTGACAATTCCCCCCACCCCCTTCATCGGAATTCTCTGACATCCCCACCTCAGGGGCAGCAAAATGAAAGTGTTTGCCCACTGACATGTGACCTCCCATCAGGTACTTGAAGAGTGGTATTACCCCACACCCCACCCCAAGTATTGATTTCTTCAGACTAGTCTGGTGTCATTTGCCTTGTTTTGTTTTACTTTACTTTACTTTACTTTATTTATTTATTTATTTATTTATTTATTTATTTATTTATTTATTTATTGCTCCATTGCATGGCCCATTACATTTAAGAGGACACAAAGCAAAAAGAGTAATCAGTGATTTAGTTCATTAACACACTGGGGTACCACCAATCCTCCACAAACGGAACTTTTTTTATAAAAAAACCCTAACTTCTTTTTGCTTTGGAAAGAACCCGTCAAAGTAGGTGAAAATTTGGTAACACTTAAAAAACAACAACCCACCCAAAAGCTAATTTGACTGTTTTATAACTGTTTCATTACAAAATGATGGTTATATTCATGAAATATACTTGGAGTCAAGAGTGGATTTCATGCTCTTTATTCAGCTCATAGTGGTGAAGAGGAATGGAAGTTGCCCTACAATATCAGCATTATATACATTATTTACACAATGGGCTGCACGTGATTGGCTAATTCCGGGATTCTCCTGTAGGCCAATCAGGTTGTGGATTCACTTCCACCTGGAGCTGGATTGGGTGGCTCCTGCAGACCAACCAGACTGCTGCATTCTGAATCCTATTGTTCTAGGACCAATCAGACTGCTGCATTTTGGATCCTATTCAACTCAGTACATAACAATTCGTATATTTGCCATGTTAAAACTTGATTTCTCCTGAAGTAAAAAAAAAAAAAAAGTTTTGTTAATTAGATACGCAAACTGATGTTATACCATAAGAATATGTTATACTCATTTGGCTGCACATCCTTTTCTCTCACCGGGGGTAAACAGTTGCCTGTGGGAAACCTGCAGACAGGACCTGAATGCAGTAGCACTCCTGAAGTGTATTGAGTTTTAAAAATGAAAAAAGAAGTGTGAATTTCCCCCTAAATATCAGTGCATAATGGACAAGCTCTGAAGCTTTGACAACTATCAAATTCAGCCTTATTTTTCAAACACTGAAAGTGGATGGAGTTTCACTGGGGAAAGAGTGAAACAAATACAGTGGTACCTCAGGTTAAGTACTTAATTTGTTCTGGAGGTCTGTTCTTAACCTGAAACTGTTCTTTACCTGAAGCATCACTTTAGCTAATGGGGCCTCCTGCTGCCGCCGAAGCACGATTTCTGTTCTCATCCTGAGGCAAAGTTCTTAACCCGAGGTAATATTTCTGGGTTAGTGGAGTCTGTAACCTGAAGCGTATGTAACCCGAGGTACCACTGTAGTAACTATGGGATGGTCTGAAACATCATGGCCCTAATCCCGCTTCCCATATTTGCAGCAGTTGAGTCGAGCACCCACCATTTACAGCACAAGCACATTGTTTCCTCTGCCAGCAAGGCAGTCTCAGTCCTCTAGTTTTTATTGGCAAGAGCTTGGGAAAACACTGCCGTTTGTTCTTAGAAGTAGCTGCTGCTCTCTAGACTCCCCGAGTGTCTGCTGGGGTTTAAGAGCAAAGTCAATTGTGCAAGTGTGCCATCTGCTGGTCAAAACCGTGTATTTGCAGACTGCTCTGTATTTTTATTAAATAATCTGGGCCTCCACCAAATTTTTGTGGGGTTCATTTTTTAACAGTGAAAGGTGCCATTTGCGGGTGTGGATGCGATGTGAAATACGCTTTGAAAGAGCAGCACTTCCAAAAGGTGGAAAGTCGCCTTTTTCTGTGAAATCAAAACGTTCCACTCTCTTGATAATGCATTTGCCAAGAGAGGAGGAGGGATTGCAATAAGCATTCTGTATGAACGCTTTAAAAAAAAACCATTCACAGCCTCCCTTTGCTGGACAAGCAGCCAAGGAAACACACTGGGGACAGAACTGTGGATTGCATCCTTTAAAGCAGGGGCCAGCAAACTTTTTGAGCAGGGGGCTGGTCCACTGTCCCTCAGACCTTGTGGGGGGCCGGGCTATATTTTTTTTGGGGGGGGGAGAACGAATTCCTATGCCCCACAAATAACCCAAGGATGCATTTTAAATAAAAGCACACATTCTACTCATGTAAAAACACGCTGATTCCTGGACCATCTGCGGGCTGGATTTAGAAGGCAATTGGGCTGGATCCGGCCCCCGGGCCTTAGTTTGCCTACCCATGCTTGAAAGTGACGAAAGCCACTTTGAAGTAGACAGTCCTCAGCAAAATTCTCCCACGTGTAATGTTAAGGGATGCAGTCTGCGTCTTATGTATTCCTGACCACCAGAGTCTGGAGTGGTTCCAATCCAGGTTTTATGCAAAGTTCGGGAACGCTAGACACCAGTCACTGAGGCAAATGAGAACGCAGGGAGGAATTCAACACTGGGCTAAGGCAATCAGCTTGCCAGATAAAATGATCTGCCCCCTGTGCCACTCTGTGGGTTCTCTTGACACATACAACCCCCGGGTCAATTTTTGGGGTTGCACAGAGGAAGATGAAGGAGAGTGGAAGTCCTTGCACAGGGCATTTGCTGATAAAACTCGTTCATTGAATATTGGCCAAAGATTTCTAGCAGCCTTTTCTCACACCTAATGTGAGGTTGAGTTTGTTCTTATAAAAGTGTGTTGGTCTCCATCCTTTATGCGAAGAGTATACCCTAAACCTCCCCTTCCCAGCCCAGCCAACCCAGTAACTGACATTTTACAGAAACAAATCATTGGTCCATGTATCGTCTACATGGACAGACAGATTTCCCAATCCTACATTGAGGAATAATAATAATAATAATAATAATAATAATAATAATAATAATAATAAATTTATACCACGCCCATCTTGCTGGGTTTCCCCAGCCACTCTGGGCAGCTTCCAACAAAAGATTAAAATACAATAATTCATCAAATATTAAAAACTTCCCTAAACAGGATTGCCTCCAGATGTCTTCTAAAAAAAGAAGAAGAGGAGTTTGGATTTGATATCCCGCTTTATCACTACCCGAAGGAGTCTCAAAGCAGCTAAGAATCTCCTTTCCCTTCCTCCCCCACAACAAACACTCTGTGAGGTGAGTGGGGCTGAGAGACTTCAGAGAAGTGTAACTTGCCCAAGGTCACCCAGCAGCTGCATGTGGAGGAGCAGGGAATCGAACCCGGTTCGCCAGACTATGACTCCCCTGCTTTTAATCACTACACCACACTGGCTCTCAAGTCAGAATAACTTCCTAATTATTTATTATTATCATTCTTCTTGTTATCATCACTATCCTTCTTAATTTATTAATCTCCTTCTACACAACCATCTTAAGGTGATGTACAATAAAAACAGCAAAAAGGTGAAAATGCACACAAATTGGATACATTCAAAATGAAGTTAAAAACCATACGGCACTCATGGCAAAGTCCCCATTTTTTCAGCTAGGAAAGTCTATTGGGCCAAAAATGTCTTCAGCTGTTCCTGAAAAGTGCACATAGTGAGTGGGTGCCTGTCTTAAGAGTGATGCTATTCCACAGAACAAAGGCAGCAACACTAAAAACCCTATTCTGAATTACTGTGGAATGCGTTTCTGAGATTCTTGGAACTTGCAGCAGAAACTTTCCACAGACTGCAGGGATCTACTGGGTGTATAAAGGATAAGATGGTGTCTTAAGCAACCTGATTCTGAGCTGTATAGCCATTGATTAACTTATCTCCACATTCTGGTGGAGACAAAAGATAAAAAGAAGGCAATGCCATTAACAGGTCAGAAAAAAGAGGATGGGTGCCTTTTTCACCATTTTCAACCTTACCAGAGCTTTTGTCCCTCCCATTTCGGAGGCCGTGACTTTCATTCCTCCCATCTTTCCTGGGCCCATTCATGAATCAGAAGGACAGGGCATCATTGTCAGTGTCAAAATATTATTCAGCTGCCACTCAACATCTTACTATCAGGAGCTGGAGTCAGGAGCCAGTCAGCAATAAAACACCTGGTGTCAGCGAAGTTGACTCTTCATTCAAAGAAACCAAAAACCGCAGGCCCAGCAATCACAGCAACTCTTCCCAGGAGGTCTTGCCCCAATAAGGCAGTTGTGAGGACTGAAGGTCCCCGTCTTCCCACTGCTCTCTAAGGCTTCTCCCCCGGTTCCTGTCCCAGCAACCTGAGGCTCCTTTGCCTTGTCTCTCTTTGCTCTGCCCTCTTCATTCCTCCTGGTGTTTTAGGAGACCAGGGAGGAAGAGAGCTGGTCACAGCAGGAGTGGGAGACTCCCTGCCTTCTTCAGCAGCCTGCCTCCATTCTGCCTCTTGACCCCTCTTCCTCTCAGGCTTGCACTTCGGCCTCTGATTCCGCACTGCTCTCTGCCACAGCTTCCTTTTGCTCCCTAAAACCTGTTGCCTCTTCAGCTTCTGACACCTCCCCCCCCCCCCCGTCTGCTCCCTCTTCTCTCTCTGACGACTTGAGATCATCCCACCAACAATCCCTGGGCTCTGAGTCATCTTCCCCTGGGGGTCCCCTTGGTGCCTCCAACCACTTCTCAGCATCCAGCCAGTCCATGACACTTACATGAATTGGGTGAAAGAGTTCTGTCCTTCACCTCGAGCAGCGCAATGTCTTGGGACGGTCATACTGCAGAACAGCAGCAAGAGATAGCATGAAGGAGCATTTCCACTCCCATCGTTCTGTTCGGACACTGAGATCCAGCACCGAGGTCCTTCTGGCGGTTCCCTCATTGCGAGAAGTGAGGTTACAGGGAACCAGACAGAGGGCCATCTCGGTAGTGGCGCCTGCCCTGTGGAATGCCCTCCCTTCAGATGTGAAGGAAATAAGCAGCTATCTTCTCTTTAAAAGACATCTGAAGGCAGCCCTGTTTAGGGATGTTTTTAATATTTAATGCTGTATTGTTTTTAACACTTGATTGGAAGCCGCCCAGAGTGGCTGGGGAAACTCAGCCAGATGGGCGGGGTATAAATAATAAATTATTATTATTATTATTATTATTATTATTATTATTATTACCCTCTTGTCCTGCTTGTGGGTTTCCTTTAGCCATCTGGTTGGCCACTGCAAGAAACAAGATGCAGGGTCAGATAGGCATGTGGTCTGATCCTCTTCCCACATTTTTATGACCGAACCTGGTTCTTATGACCAAACTTGGTCTACATGCAAAGCTGGCATTCCACCACTGAGCTGTGACCCTCACCCATTGCCAAGAGCATGTTGGGAGAGGGAGAAGAATTGGGGTGGATAACTTTTCAAACGGCAATTGCCTCTTCGAAGGATGCAAAGACTTTCACTTGCTCATGAACTGCTGGAAAGGCTTCTGAAATGAGGGGCCTCTCACTGACAAACTTCGTGAAACGAGGAACCCTCCATCGCAGTACTGCTAGACTAGAAGCTGCCTAGCTACTCCAACTTTGCCTGCTTCAAGGTTTAAAAAGTTAATAGATTCATACTTCTTTTCAAAATGCATTAGGCATATAAAAGGATGGATTCAGTCCTTATTAGGAGCACTCTGTTCTGAAACTTTACCATCCAAACATATTGAGGTAGCGATTGCTGTATTCCATTGTTGCTGTTCTTTAATACTTGAATGTGAAGCATCATCGAGAAGTTGAGTAAACACCATTATCTACACTTCCATGCCAATTTCAGTCAAGGCTACAAATTGGTGAAAACCTTCTATTTTGCATACAATAGCCTAGGGACCTGACTTATACTGGGACAGAGCATCAGTCCACCAATCTCAGAGTCTACACCGATTGGCAGTGGTTGTCCAGGAATTCTGGTTTCAATCCCTGGTATCTCTAGATACCAGGGATTGAAACCAGAACTTTCTGTATGCAAAGCAGATATTTTACTATTGAACTACAACCCTTCCCCACTCATAAGGGAAGATAGAGGGCCTTCTCAATGGTGGTTCCGTCCACATGAAATTCTCTCACCTGCAAGGCACATCAAGTATTGCATACTGTGACATGTCAGTTCTGCAGCCAAATGATTTGCACCCAAAAAATGCACATGCTCTGGTAATGTGTTCATATAAATGCATCTGTTTTTGGAAAAGAACATACAGAAATGCACTATATCGGTGGAAATTGCTTCACATTTATGTGCATATTAGGCTCAGTGTGTATAGTGAGTGAAATTCACACAAAAATCCTGACAAATTGTCACAACATTGAAAAAAACAAAAAGCCAACAGATATAGAAATGTAGAAAACTGAAGACTGGAGAAATGAGAAACTGTGAGAAACCAAAATGGACCCTACTCCTCAAATGCAGTACAATATACACAGGCCTGCCTTTGTTCGCAAACTTCGGTTTGTTTAAAGCACAGGTGGAAGATCTTTGATCCCGAGTTTAAACATCTTCACCTTAAAGCTCTGCTTAAGGTCTGGGGTTCCAAAGAATGCTTGCTTTCACACACCTCTGTCTGTGCACTGATATCGTCACAAAAGGTGCTCTTCCGAGGGGCCCTGCTATGAGAAGTGATTTGGGTACAGGTCCTTTTCTATGGTGGCCACCCACTCCTGGAATTCTCTCACCTGTGAGGCTCATCTACTTTTCATTTATATGCTAGGCAAATGCCTTTATTATTTTCTCAGTTTTTAAATTGTTTTTGGAGCTTGCTATTGCTCCTAGTTTTATTAACAATGTTATATATAGGTGGTACCCAACTTAGTCATACTTAGTCATATTTCTTCTTCTTTGAATAAAACTATTTGATAAAATTGTTCTCTGCAAATATTGACATGGAGTCTTTGACAACAATTTGCAGCATTTGACATGCAGTACTGTATGTGAGACAACTTCCAGTGTTCAACCTATGACATTTGGCATGCAATATTTGTTAAATGACAGCATTTGATGTTTTGTCAGTCAACAGCATTTGACATGTGACTTCTAATATTTTATTGGTTAAATAATAGACCAGTGCTTCTCCAGATTCATCCACTCTTACACACAGAGAGGTGTGTATACAATGGAGCTGCCATACTACCATTCACATGCTTGACCAGCATCCACCATCCTACTTGCAATACCTTAGAGGTTCTTCACATAAAATTCACCACAAAGAAAAAGTCAGCATGTTGGTGTCTGTTGGAGCTCCTCTCTCAGACTGCTTCTGGCTCTGCCCCCTCCAATATGAGCATCCAATTAAGGTGAATGTTGGAAGAGTCAGACAGACAAAAGAAAGTGCTTCAGACTTAGTTAAACTACAGCATCTGCTCCTGCAATATGAAGCACTGGCCACCAACTGGGATGGCTTTTGAAAGCAGATTAGACAAGTTCATGGAGGGAAAAGGCCATCAGTGGCTACTAGTTATGACAGTTATATTAAACCTCCGGTGATAGAGGGATTACATCTCTGAATGCCATTTTCTAGCGGTCATGAGTGATGGCAGTGTTGCTGCACTCAGGTCCTCAGGCTTCCCATAAGCAGCTGGGTGGTCAGTGTGGGTATATTTGGCTTCATTTTGTATATTGGTTATATACATTGGGTATATTTGGCTTCATTTTGTTCACAGTGGCCTGCTTCAGGCTTTATGTTGGTTGGATGAAATAGTTGGTTTGATTTAATCAATTTGTGCTTATTATTATTGTACAGCAAATTAGTGTAACATTGTATATGCTTTCAATTGATTTGTCAGATTTTGTACTTAGGGATGAGAAAGCAGTTTGATGCAGCTTGCAATTAAAGGTGAACCTACCTAATTAATACACATGTTCCAAAACGATATGTGAACCTGACTGACTCCAGCTACAAAAGCTGAGGCTGCATGACAGACTTTTGGGCTGGGGTTTTGTTTAGGGTGTTTTGTTGCTGTTATTGATATCAATATTTTGTATCTTTATTTTTATATATTATGATTTGTGTGAAAGCGCTTCAATTTTCTTTTGTACTTTGATGTCTTTTATTTATTGTTTATGAGAACTTTTGTTAAGTTTGTAATTATGCAAATCTTTTCATGCTGTAAGCTGCCTCGAATTATGGAAGCTGGCAGACAAATAAAATGATGATGACGAAAATAGCACAAAGATACATTATATTTAGAGAAATTGCTTTGCAAAATGTGTATATTAGCAAAATTGCATAGTAAATTTGTGTATATTAGAAGAAATCTGTGCTAAAATGCTGGTGAATTTTTATGAGGACTTCCAAAAAAAAAAAAAGGAAATTGATGTGGATATATGGAGAACTGGACTTAAGACAGGAAAAATGTGAAAGTGAAAGATTTGCCCATCCCTGATTTGACATCCCAGTGAGAAAGGTGGAAATGAAACATAATACAAAGCATAAAGGCACTGATAACATGATCCTAAGCATGCTCACTCCTAAGTAAGTCCTGTTTAGTTCAATGAGACATGTCTCCCCCCCCCGTAAGTATGCTTAAGATTGCAGCCTAACTAAACAAATCAATAGTTGTTTTGCAATGCAAGCCGTCAGCACGTTAGTGTACCAGGTGGCTTGAAGTGACCGATAATCATTGTCTTTTCTCGTAGCATCTGGCTCCGTCTCCCAGGTTGACACATTCTTTCAGCAGCAAATCAAGCATAATAATAATAAAAAAATGAATAAAATCCCCAAGGGTGAAAATGCTTCAAAAATCTTGAAAATCATACCTACTTTTGTTTGTAATGTGTGAAATTATTACAAGTATGTTCACCAGGAAGACTATTGATGGATGACTCACAATTTAGCTAAATTCAATAAGCTACACACTGTGCGTAACCCAGTGGGCGAGCCATACATTTTATATTTCAAGTATCGAGTGTTTGCCAAAAACAGTATTTTTAAAAAGTGGGAAAGGAGCTCATGAATAGGATAAGACTACCCACAGGCAGCTCCTACTTCTCCTCTGGCCACTTACATGGGATTTCGTGGTACTGCTGGAGCATTTGAGGAGAAAAGAGTGCTTACCACAGCAACCCTGCTACACCAGTCCTTTCCCAGAGGCTTTGTGCTGCCTTTAAGTATACACGCCCAGTACTTAATGGAAACCTTTAAAAGACTTGTGCTTCAAGGCCAAAATGCACAACAAACATTTCCTCCCAACGGGGTCACTCTTTAACTGTTCTTAAAGGTAGTCTCCATGCCATCGCCATGCATTAACAGCACTTTTCTCAAGCAAAATGTTAATGATGTGAAAGGGCCACAAAACTACAGTAGGAGAGTGAAAGGGGAAAGATCATCCTCTAGGATGTGGGCTCTTTTGAGAGAGGTGTGACAAAAGAGGCGGCTGAATGAAAAGCAGCCCCAATATTAGAAAGTACCTTCGTAACACAATTCAAAATTCTCTCCTGACCGTAGAAAGTTCCTTTGGAGGGGATAATTGAAGGAGGGGAAAGTGCCCAGCATTGATGCCATCATCTTGAGAACATGCCCCACTCTTTAAGTTGCGATGGCAGCATAAAAATGATACAGAGAACCAGGAGTGAGGAGTATGGAATAGCATAGCCACGGGGCACATAGCCACAGCAGAAACCAGTTATTTCAAATAAATTCTTAGCCATCTTGGAGTAGAAAATTAATAATAATAATAATAATGATGATGATGATGATGATGATGTAGTATACCTCTCCCATCTGGCTGGGTTTCGCCAGCCACTCTGGGCGGCTCCCAACAGAATATTAAAAACACGATAAAACGTCAAACATTAAAAATTCCCTAAACAGGGCTGCCTTCAGATGTCTTCTAAAAGTCAGATAGTTGTTTATTTCCTTGACATCTGATGGGAGTACACAATAGATAAAGCTGAATAAATAAAACAGGTCATGGTCACAGCATCAAAACATCTGTTTTTCAGATGTATGTGGGACCATGTTCCTCATTTCTTATCCCTCCAGATATTGTGATCCAGTTTCTAGAGCTAAGCTTGCCTAAGGAGTGGCACTGTCGCTGCTTCCGACATTGCTGCAGCAATGCTTGTCCCATTTTCATCTCTGGGAAGGACAGTTGGGCTATATATGAGTGTTCGTAGTTTTGAAGGGTGCTGCAGCCTAGTCATAGCATTGAACAAGCCTTTGGGCTTCCCAGGAGCTCTGGCCAATGTGTGCCAGTCAAATGAACCACTTGAGCCTACCTCTTTGTTTGTTTTTGCAGGAATATAATCCAGTTTTAAGCATACACGTCAGTATCTGGTACTACTAAAACTAAAGCCAACCTATACCTACACATTGGCCGATTAGTCTTCTGTAGTGATGGGGAGGAATTTGATTCAGTTTTCATTTAAAGGTGAATCGATCAATTCACAGTTTGTGACACACAGCCATCTTTCAAAAATCTGCACTTATCTGAATTTTGCAATACAGTCCTCCACCCAACCAATGTTTCCCAAAAAGTCATATATTAGGGGAACGTGTGCATAAAAGTGAAGAAATTGGTGAAAATAACATTTAAAACATACATAAATTATATAAGGGAAAATTCCTTGCAAAAAAAAAACTGCATTAAAAAAAATCTGATTGTTAGGAGCCATTCACACCAAAATTGACAGATGCTCCCATCCCTAATTTTGCTCGTCTGAATTTGTCAGCCTTTAAGGTGCCACAGGACTCTTAGGTTTGTTTGTTTTTGCTCCATTGCTTACAAGCAAAAATTATAGCTGCGGATAAAAACAGCAGCCATTCTCCCTTAATTTAAGCATGTTCCCTAGCAGCCAATTTGAGTGAAACAGCACCAATTCGAGTCAAGTAGTTAGACTTGCACATCACTATTTTAATATGCAGCCAACACAGTTGGGAAAAGCAGTCGATGTGTTTGTGCAATAATCTTCTGAAGATTAAGGAATAGGAAGACTTATTTGGCCATTCACCTTAATCATACAACGTCTTGTCCTAATGTTAATGTTATTTCCAAAGAACTGCACTGCCTTGTTACCTGGGCATCATGTTAGAAATAGTGTTTATCATCACAGCTCAATATTTGTCAAGGGGGTGGTTGATTTAATAATATCCAGCACAAGAGTACTCCAAGGTACCCATTAGTTTGATTGAATGCTGTATTTGTGTAAGCAAGCCAAGCATTCAGCACTTTGGCAAAAGTCACTTGGAAAGGGAGAGATTCAATGCATGAATGTTTCACTAGTTAGTGAATTTCCATTGAAACTTTAATGGAAATGCTTGTAAATATACTCCCCCAAGCCCACATTGTGTGCCATTTCCCAAAACAGGGATGGGTGTAAAGCTGCTGTTTAACCAGGAAAGGCGGGGGGGGGGGAATCGATTAGCCAGATCATTTAACATACTAAAACAATTATGGCATAATTATAAGGAACATAATTATATACTCTTGATGCCTTTAATTGTGTCATCCTCACTAACTAACATTAAAAACTCAATCAAAACAAATTAAGCATTAAAATTTAAATCAGAAGTTAATGGAAAAAACGGTTTTTCAAAATGAAATAATTATAACTCTGAATTCCACCTGTTAACAGGAAACCTGCTTAACTTGGTTTCTTTGTCCTTTGTTTTTCTGCAGTCTCATACAGGTGAACGATCTCCCAGTGAGAATGTTAAGCAAGTTAAATAAATAAAAAATCAAAGTCACACACTCTTTCCTGTCCCATGCACTTTTTATACTTCTATGAACTTGTGGAGACATTTCTTTCAATCTCCTTTTCTAATCCAATAGATATGGCAAGGAGGTCCCTCCTATGTCTGATCAGAAAAACCATGTGAAATTTGAGCATTAGCACTGCTAGCTTTTCAGAAGAAGAAGAGTTTGGATTTGATATCCCGCCTTTCACTCCCCTTCAGGAGTCTCAAAGCGCCTAACATTCTCCTTTCCCTTCCTCCCCCACAACAAACACTCTGTGAGGTGAGTGGGGCAGAGAGACTTCAAAGAAGTGTGACTGGCCCAAGGTCACCCAGCAGCTGCATGTGGAGGAGCGGAGACGCGAACCCGGTTCCCCAGATTACGAGACTGCCGCTCTTAACCACTACACCACACTGGCTCTCAGCCCCAACTGTGAAGGTTCTCATCCTCTCCTATTGTTATCAAGAGCAATTCCAGCCTCTGCACAAAGCTGTGGTCACGGAGCCCTACCAGAGCCCTTCTGCCTCTGTGGGAGGGGGGCAGTTCCAGGCAGGCAAGCCAACTCTAGGGGCTGAGGTGTCTTTGGTCCCCTGAATATTTGTTGGAAGGGGACTGGGCTCCCTCACGGTTGAGGAGGCCTGGCTCCCATCATGTGTGTGGAACATTTCATGAGTAGCAGTTTCAGTGGGTGGCTCCTCCAGAGCCCGCAGCCCTCTTTAGATGATGCAATGGCGTGCGTCCATGACACGCGTGGCACCAGGAGCGTAGCTAGCTGCTCCAGCACCTGTAGTGGTGGGGGCGGGGTGAGTTGCCCACAGGGGCAGGGGGGTGAGCCACACATGGGGGGTGGCACAGAGATCTGCCCACGGAGTCTGTCTGGCGGGCACAAGCCCCACGCTGCCGTTTCGGGCAGCACAGGGCCCCGAGACACGTGGCTCAGGCATACTGCAGGCCAGGCCCCACAGTAATGCCGCCATTTTGTCACCCCCTCAGGGATGACACCCGGGGCAGACCGCACAGCCCGCACACCTCCCTCCCTACGCCCCCGCGTGGCATGCAGCACACACGACATCACACGTCACGCACGCGTGACACACGCCGAACCCTTTCAATCTTAGGGGCAACCTCGCACCTCGGGTTCCAGAGGTTCCTGGCTTTATGTGATTTTGCCTATATGCATGATGGCCAGGAACCTAACCCCCATTAACATGCACGTTACCTGTACTGTAAAGTTTGCAACCTCTAATGATTTCTGCCCCCCAACCCATGTTTCACTTGGTGTGTTATGTAGCTTTGGTTTTCATTTTGCCTACTCTCGAGTTCTTGAAAGGAAATGGGCTGGGCAGCGATGCAAATGAAGAAGCTACGATAATTATTTGGGCCAGATTCTCTGCAGCCGTGCCCATGCCTTACTCACTTTCAGTGAATAAGCTGGAGATAGCTTTGTTTCCTTGAAATTGTTGTTGCTGTTGCTGCTGCTGCTGTCGTTTTGAGCCAGGCTAAAACAGCATTGTCGTTGGAAGTATCCAAATGCCTGGATGTGAAATAAATGCATACCATTATACTTCTCTTTTTACCTCACGCTCACGGATGGAAGCGACCTGTCGCCTGTTGTGGAGACAGGAATCTTGCCTGGCTGCTGAAGGTCAAAATTAAGTCAAAACGGGAGGAGGGGGGAGAAAGGGGGAGGGCAAGTATAAATAAATAAATAAACAAACCCATTTCACTGTGAAAGGAGTGATTACCAGGCTGCTGATTACGAGTGGGCAAATGACGCGTAGAGTCACAAAGGTACAGTAGCTGTGGCAATTGTGGGGAATTAACTGGGGTGCTTTGGTGCACTCCTTGGAACAGGAATGACTCGCAGAATGGCTTGCAGCGATGTGAAAATTATTGCCATCCTTTTCGCAGGAGCACTTTACTTGATTTCCTTCCCTTTCCCCTCCCCACCAAAGGAAGCTGCCGAGCCATCAGGTGAATTCACCATTTATTACCTACCTGCCAAACAGATGTGGCAAGTAGGCAGGCTGTGAAGAAACGGTCAAAAGGACAAAACTGCTCTTTTTGATGATGTGAGGAATACGCTTTTCCCTCCTGGCGTTTTGATGTTAAAAATTGTGTTTCTATTGCCAGCCCTCTTTTACAGAAACATTTTTTAAAATATATATATATAAAATGGAGTGGATTTGGAAGGAATACCGCAATATGTACTTACTGTATGCTTTTGGAAGAAAATATTTTGACCAAAGAAACATTCCACATTTCCCTTAGAAAAATAAAAGCTTTTAAAGGCCATTTGGAAGCCTACAAATAACTTATGCAACTCCTTGTAAAAAGCTTTTAGAATTGTTAAAGCTCGAACCCCAGTCACTCCTTCCAACTCGGGTATTCAAGAAGAAATTCAGTCAGCTGTGGTCTCCAGAAAATAACTTCTTACATAAATTTATTCCCAGTAGATTGACATCTTCAGCAGCTTTACAGCCAATTGTTAGATTAAATGGCAAGAAAAACAAATCTGGCAAAGTGGGCTGCAGCAAACTAAAACTCATGGCAAAAAATATTAGCCTTTCAGAGGCCGGAGAGCTCTCCAATGTTTTTCATACAATGGACTAACACAGCTACCCTTTGCGATGCAAACTAGGAACATATGAGTCCTGCAGAATCATACCACGCACCTCCCTAGCTCAGTGACCTATTTCAGACTGGACAAAATAAAGTATTTCTTCCCACAGCACATAGTTAAACTATGAAATTTGCTCCCACAAGAGGCACTTATTGCCACCAACATAGATGAAAATCCATTCATCCCCCCCCCCATTATAGTCCGGCCCACCACATGGTCTGAGGGACAGTGGACCGACCCGCTGCTGAAAATGTTTGCTGACCCCTGGTGTAAACAATACTTCTGGCAAGGCCACAGTTGTCTTCACCCCTCAGCAAATGAAAAGCTGGGAAACCTGATGTTTGGCATTTAGGCACAAGACTTGTAAGTAATATTGACCCATTCACAGAAGTTGGTCCCAAAACAATAACATGGCATACAGTCCTTTAAGAAGGGCCATTTTAACCTGTCAGACACCTTCTCAGTGTCCAAAAACACACACAGCTTACACTTATTTTTTGTAATCTGTTGTAATCTGCTATGTCCATCAGTGTTCCTAGATTTACCTTTAAGAAAACTGGCTTGAACTTTGTGGATATTATTTAATGCACATTGAATCCATATTAATAGGAATTATTTTATTTACTCTGTTCATTAGAACTGCCATAAAGATTTTATAGTCAAAATTCAATAAGAGTCTGCATGGTGCTACATCTCCTTGGTCTTTTCCTTTAGTATATATATTTATATTATAATTATATATCAAATTATTTCCCCAATTCTTGAGGTATATGGTTTAGAGTATATATTTCATTTAGAGCTGCTGTTATTGTGTCTTGGATAATATTTATAAATTACTTATTGTACTCTGTGATAAAACCATCTGATCCAGGTGGTTCTCCTATCTTTAATTATTTGATGGTCTGCTGCATTTTAGTACAACTTGCACTTTGGTCCAGCCATAACTTATCTATTTCATTTAAGGTTTGAAATTCAGTTTATGCTACATATTCTTTAATGTCCTTCCCCTCTGGCTTTTGTGTTTTATAGGGGTTTTTCTTTTAGTACTCTAAGAATTAAATTTACTATTTCCTTACTATCAGCTATTCTCGATCTATCTAGCCAAAGTGGATGGAATAATGTATGTAAATTTTACCTTTGTACAGTATGCTAATTTCTACATCTACTCATGCATCCTTCTCTATTCTCAACCTGGGCAAGCAAGAGGCATTATCAGAATTCAAGGACACATTCCAGCTGGGCAAAAACACTCCAGGAAAATGAGAAGCAGAGCCAGCGAGGAGTGTGACAGGGAGAGAGGCGGTGCGCTGAGGGATGAGATGTGGCCTGACCAGTCACCAGGACCAGAGAGAAAGTTCTGGAGGGACACATTTCCCCCCTGGGGAAATGCACTTTGGCCCTGGGCCTGAGGTTCTCCACCACTGAGCTACCAAAGGATAAGCCATGAGTGGAGAGGAGTTGTTGGCACTGTTCTCCTCCCCAGACACACATAAACCTGCCCATCCCATTTGCTTTAAGCGTTGGGATGGGCACTCCTTGCAGCAGAAGCATTTGAGCTGGAGCTGAACCCCTATTATTATTATTATTATTATTATTATTATTATTATTATTATTATTATTATTTTACCCTGCCCTTCCCCAGCCCCTATGGGCGGCTTCCAGCAATATATATATATATAAAAGTCAAACATTTAAAGCTTCCTGATCACCAAATGTTGATGAAGTTCTTCTATCACAAATATAAGCAATAAAGCAGAAAGCAAATAGCAGAAAATAATGAGAGGGTCATCTTATACAGTTGCAGAAGATACAGAAGGTCAAAGGATGTTTCTTAAGTGCAACAGAGGCCACAAACAGGATGCAACTCCAAGGTAACATCCGTGTTCAGTAAGCTTGTAACTTGTGCACATTCAACTTTACACACTTGGCAAAATATAAAAAAATAAAATGGGAGCAGATGTCCTGGGGGGGAAAGACTGGCAATCCCACCTGCCATTGCGCCAAATATGTTTTCACTATGTGATTTTGGTGGGATCCCTGGAATATAACCCCCGCATAAGCTGAGAGATACCTGCACTGACATCACAACCAAACAGGTCTTCTTTATAGAGAAGAATAGAATATTATGCTGCATTTATAATACAGCTGCTGGCTGATCATTCGTTTGTTAATGGTTAGCAGATAGTGTCTGGATAGCTGGAGAGATTCTGTGTTTTTTGAATGAGATACCCAACAAAGGAAAGTGAGAGCGAGAGAGCACACACAGAAACAGCAGCCTGGAAGTTGGAATGGGCAGAGAAAGAGAGCTGGCAATTCTGACTAGAGTTAGCTGAAAGCGGGAGTGCCCACACAGACCCTCACACAGTCCCAGACAGCAGGCCATTTTCTTCCACCTGTAGTCAGACTGTTACTATTTTTCAGGAGGCATTCAACTGCATACCAGCAAATTTAGGTATGTGCAACATTTATCCGATGCTGTACACAACTTCCATGCAAAGAAACGAATGTGCAATAAAGAGTGGACATCGCATAACTTCTGCACAGGCTTTGTACAATCAAATCAGGACGAATGCTCAACATACAGGAAGCTATTAAGGGTTTGGTAAGTAGCATGACAAATATCAGGGGGTCGTGTCAAGATGGCAGTAAATACAATTGTACTATGCCCTTTTTGGCACAGAAAATTATGTAGCCTATTTAGCTCTGGTGTGTTCTGCAGAAGCCAAGGCCAGGAGAGCTGAGCTTTTTCCTAAATATGCAATTTGGTACTTTGAATCAGTTTTTCATTTGATGCTGGGCTAATGAACCCATAACGCTTTAATCTCTACTATTCTGTCCATTTCCGAACATGTGCCATAAGTTATGTATTTTTGTCTTTTATGTTGTTAACTACTGTTACAAAAATATTGTCAGGCAATCCTTTATTCTTTGCATTAATCCCACCCCCTGTAATATCAAGCAGTGTATTGTCTGCAGAGCAATCATAAATCAGTGGTGCCATAAACTTTTTAATTGCATTTTAACCTCTTTGAGCTTTTTTAAGTTTAAGATGGTGGGAGTTTTCCATCCTCATCTCTTTCTAGTTCTTTCCAAGCAAGCGAGAATAAGGAATCACTCAGATTTGCTATCACTGAACTGTAGCATCGCAGAACTTTAAAAACATTAAACATGATAATTTAATTAAAACAAAATTGTTTGCATTAGTCAGTGTTAGCTTTCTTAAACCTCTCTCTGTTGGCAACACCCAGACAGGATAATTGGCTACCCCATACATGCACAGCCATAGGGAAGCATAATTTAGTGGGAGGGAACATCCTAGACAAATGTCTACTCCGTGGTTTATGAGGCCATGCAATGCTATCCACACTTTTCACAGCTAAACCCCTGAAAACTGGGAGATTGACAAAGGGGCCCAAACGTGAGGAGTAGTCATTAAAAGATGCAAATAGCCAGAATCTGTGCTGTTTTGTTTCAGTCTCCTTTATCCCGTTGAAAACAGGAAAGCCTTCTGTCATACAGACTCAGAGATTCTCGGGGCCCAATAAAGGTTGGTGGCATTTCAATCTATGTTTGTTTTCCTTCTTCTAATCACACATCCCAAATCTGCCACAAAACTCAGCTGGACTTAATCCATAACCTTTTACAAGTGTAATAACTAACTTGTATCATCCCATGACTTTTTTCAACCAATTTTTTTGTAAAAGCTTAGAAAACAGTGTGCATAACAACACAGATGGCTTACAAATATATCCCATATATTGTAGAGATGATTTTCTATGTGAGTAATCTTAAGAACTAAAAAAAATCCCATACATATCTGCAGATTGTATCTACTGACCTAACAATATCTGCTGATTTAGTAAAACACGCCTCTGCTTCATGTATCACAGTGAGCAAAACCAAAACTGTGGTGAGAATATGTGGAGTTTGAAGGAGGAGTGGCTAGCTTTACCTTCCCCGTGTGAGGGATGGAAAAGTAACTGACAGAGGAAACTCGGTAAGAGCTGAGAAGGAAGGCTACCACAAGTGGGAGCTGTAGCTACCATCTAATGCTGGTAAGTCAATTGTGGTGAGCTTCTATGGAATGTCATTTTGGAATAATGATCCCACCCCCGCCCAACTTGTATACTATCATTTTATTTCTGTGTTAGTAGTGTCTCCTACTTCATTTTAAGCTGTTCGGTTAGGTTAGCTTATTTGTGTATTGCTTTATATAATGCTTTATATAATGTTGTGTGGATTTATTTTCTTTATTTATGGACATTAGGGTTATTTTTTTTAAAAAAAATAATATTATATTTACTGTTCATTTTATATGTTGTGAGAAAATTGGGCACAATTTTCTAGGAAAAGTGGCATGCAAATAAAGAGATGAAGAAAAGGAATGGGACCTTAAACCAAATAGACTATTTCTCTATCTAGCCCTATATTGTCCAATTAGCAGTCTTTATCACCTGCTACGTGATACTTTTTGCTTAGCTAGAGATGCCAGGAATTGTACCAGGGACCTTCTGCTTGCAGAACATGTCCTCAACCTTTCCATTGCTCTGTACTCAATATTAGATATGAGTATCTAACTCACAGCATTCCTAGAGCTCAGCCTCCTGTTGTCACCAAAGGTTTGTTACTTGGGGCCCTTCTGAGCCCACTGCTGCACATGCGATATTTAGGTGAAACTAAGAACAGCTGCTCATTAGGAAGGTCCAATTTCACAGTAATGTACTTTCAGTCTGTGAATGGCACCCATCTCTTCCCTAATGCCATCAGTCTCTTGCCTAATCATTGTCCTGAAACCTCTTTGCTTTTTCTGTGTCTGTCCACGATTAGAGAGTAGAATCAGGTAAGCCAACTGAGTTGAGACAATATCTTGTTGCTGCCTGTCATTCTGGAATAACATCAAGTATCTATTGTTATCACATGTGGTGACCCTCTTCGAAACTCTGAGGTGCAACTCATGCAAAACCTAGCAAAAGACCTCTAGGGTGGCGGTCACTAGGACCACATTACAGCAGCGCTGTGAGAACCTGCAGCACTGCTCAAGAAGGTCCCCAACCCACCGGAATCTCCCAGCATTTCTTTATTCATGTATAACTTCAAGAAAAGTATTTAAGCCGTGAACAGTAAAAATCAATACATGAAATACAAGTTAAACACAAAATAGCTTAAAATACAGATCACACATCCTAATTACAATATATGCAAATGCTCCACATGCCCCATTGTGTTCCATTTAACCCACAGATTGAACTTCATGATATAACGGGATATATCTAGACATTCTCACAGTAGACTCCTGACCTCATACCCATCCTGTGCTGGGATTATTATTTCTAGCTCTCTGTTTTGGGAAAGGCTGTTCTGGAGCTGCGCCACCTCCTCTTTCAGAGCAAGGGGGCACTGTCCTTGGTTACTGTGGTGAATTCTCCTCTTCCCTCCCACCATTGGCCCAAGAAGCCACTGAGGCAGCCACACCCATGTTTAGACACTTTATTTTGGTTAAGAAGACGAGTGAAACACACTGAGAAGGTATTGGAATGTTTGAACTCCACCAGGTGACCTGTTTATTCAGTAATTAATTAATTTTTATAATGAATGATTTTAGAATGTTGTTTATGTTGTACTTTTGTACTGTTTTATTGTTGTTAGCCGCCCTGAGCCCGGCTTCGGCTGGGGAGGGCGGGATATAAATAAAATTTATTATTATTATTATTATTATTATTCACCCTGATGTCCTTCTGCAAGTGGAAGTTCTTCTGCAGAGTGCTTTTCTTCTAGAAAAAAAGGTGGCAGTACTGCGTACCCTTGAGTACCCCCAGAAAAAAGCACACGTTTGAGAGAATGAGACAAAAAAAATATTATTTACTTATTTGTTTCTTTACATATCATATTGAGATGATATATATATATTCTTTAAAAACAAAAAACAAAGAAAACAAAAAGGGGGGAAACAAGAAAGGAAAAAAGAAAAGAAAAATAACAATAGCAATAACAGTAAGGTGAAATAAGAAAGGAGGATGCCCTGTTCTTAAACAAGGCCCTCCATGCCAGCTGAGACCCAGGACCAATCGGTTGGAAGTTAGATGGTCCAAGTTACCCCAAACAAACACCTATATAACTACATACAGTGGTACCTCTGGTTACAAACTTAATTCCTTCCGGAGGTCCGTTCTTAAGCTCTAATCCTGAGGCATGCTTTTGCTAATGGGCTTCCTGCTGCACGCAATTCCCGTTCACATCCTGGGGTAAAGTTCACAACCAGGAACAGCTACTTCCAGGTTCATAGCCTGAAGTGTTCATAACCAGAGGTACCACTGTATAGGCTACTTTCTGTAATCTATCCCCCACTCTTTAACCCAAATCTAACTCTAACCCACCTCTTCCCCCACCCACCACACTTTATGTCAATGCAACACAATAGGTTTGATAGACACAGTGAGAGACATAGGACAACCCTGATGGGCTGTCAGGGTATTGTCCTATAAAGTAGACAAACAGAATGGCTAGTTTAAAAGCAATTACACTAAACATGAGGGGGTTGGAAAACCGCATCAAATGAAAACGCATCACCTCATATGTAAACACCATGAAATCACACATTGCCTTTCTACAAGAAACACACAATCTACCCAAAGGAATCAAACTCCTGAGCGAACCCCGCTTCAGTCAACAATGGGTTGCACCTGGCTCAGGAAAGGCCCACAGAGTAACTATGATATTCAGTAGAGACCTGAATTTCAAAGCCACAACAGTGTGAAAAGACAAGAGGCAGATAAAATTTTGCTAAAGGGATGCTAGATGGCAAAACTAAACTGACCATTGGTTCCATATATGCCCCAAACTCAAAACAATTAGAGTTCATCCAGCAAACACTAAATAAATTCCTCTCCTTCTCCAAAGGGGAAGCAATCTTGGGAGGTGATCTCAGCCTAAACATGAGAGGCACCTCCCTGAAAGACATCCACCCTACAATCCCATGGGCAACTTTCCTCTGAAGGAAACCCCAAACAATTAGGTACTCTTATCAATCGTTAAAAATGCTTCAAAACACATATGGTGTGAAGAAAACCCAGCAGACACCAGCCACACATTACAATCCAGGCACTACGGCATATTGTCCAGACTTGACAGCATTCTGCTCCCACAAGGCCTGATCCCCCTGGTTGGATCAATGAACATAGGTAACATTAAACTCACAGACCATGCCCCAGTAGAAGCTACTCTTAAAATAGGAGAAGAAACATGAACCACCCCATCATGGTTCTTCAGTCCCATCCTAACCACAAATAAACTAATTAGAGAGAGTCTCACAAAAACTCTCCAAAACTATTCCAAAGAAAATGATGTAGACAATATAACAACCCCCTCCTTTGGGACACCATGAAAGCTGTCACTAGGGGAGCTTGCGTAAAAGAGAAAGCACAGCTTAAAAATCAAACCTCCTCAAAAATTAGCAAAGTAGGACAAAGCATTTTTCAGATATCGTATCGTATCATGGCCCTCTCATCACGCTACAAACAGGAGCCAAAAGACTCCTTAAATTTATAGAACTAAAAAGGAGGGAACTCAACTCACTTGAAATCAACAAAACAATGATTAACATCCTATACTCAAAACAGCGCTTCTACGAGTATGGAGGGGGAAACTCCAGACTGTTAGCAAACAGGTGTAAGGAGAAAAATCACTCAGAAAAAGAATTCACTGCATCACCAAAAAAAACCAGCAACATAACATTCTCCTCCAAAGAAATTACCTCAGAATTTGCAGAATTGTATTCCAACCTATACACCTAGAGATGGGGAGACCTGGGGAAAAACTGGAAATCCCCCCCCATTTTTTACCAAAGCTTTTTTTGGGGGACTGGGGGGTACTTTGATATAGTTTGAATATTCCACACACTTTTTTTCCAATTTTCCGGGGGGGGGGGCTTTGGGGGAAAATGAAAAAACCCAGGCACTGGAGAGACCTGTCAGGAGTAAACATGGACCAATGGTATCAAACAGTATGGGAAACATCCTTACTAGAAAAGCTAACCAATAAACTGAAACTGACATGGGGACAAATAGAAGAAGATGCCTTTATTCCGGTACGGGTCCCCTTCATCACAAACGCAGCCCAACAAGACAACAACAAAAATCCACCGACAACAAATGAATCAAAACGACCTTGACAGATTAGAGAACTGGGCCAAAACAAACAAGATGAATTTTAACAGGGAGAAATGTAAAGTATTGCACTTGGGCAAAAAAAATGAGAGGCACAAATACAAGATGGGTGACACCTGGCTTGAGAGCAGTACATGTGAAAAGGATCTAGGAGTCTTGGTTGACCACAAACTTGACATGAGCCAACAGTGTGACGCGGCAGCTAAAAAAGCCAATGCAATTCTGGGCTGCATCAATAGGAGTATAGCATCTAGATCAAGGGAAGTAATAGTGCCACTGTATTCTGCTCTGGTCAGACCACACCTGGAGTACTGTGTCCAGTTCTGGGCACCACAATTCAAGAAGGACACTGACAAACTGGAACGTGTCCAGAGGAGGGCAACCAAAATGGTCAAAGGCCTGGAAACGATGCCTTATGAGGAACGGCTAAGGGAGCTGGGCATGTTTAGCCTGGAGAAGAGGAGGTTAAGGGGTGATATGATAGCCATGTTCAAATATATAAAAGGATGTCACATAGAGGAGGGAGAAAGGTTGTTTTCTGCTGCTCCAGAGAAGCGGACACGGAGCAATGGATCCAAACTACAAGAAAGAAGATTCCACCTAAACATTAGGAAGAACTTCCTGACAGTAAGAGCTGTTCGACAGTGGAATTTGCTGCCAAGGAGTGTGGTGGAGTCTCCTACTTTGGAGGTCTTTAAGCAGAGGCTTGACAACCATATGTCAGGAGTGCTCTGATGGTGTTTCCTGCTTGGCAGGGGGTTGGACTCGATGGCCCTTGTGGTCTCTTCCAACTCTATGATTCTATGATTCTATGATTCTATGATTCTATGAATCAATATGGCTAACCTGATCCAAAAATCCACCCCCTCACACACTCACACATATAAACAAATCTCACTACAGCCAGTCAAAGGCAACCAACCAAACCCTAGGCCACTTGCAACTTCTCTCATCCCCAAGGAAATATAACAAGTGAACAGAAAGAGAACCCACACAAGTGACGCTGACACAAAACCCCACACATACACTAAGTAGAAGAATAGAAGCATTCAGAACAATGTCATTTTCAAAGGATGGCTTTGCTTTGGGTCTCATACTGCTTCAGTAAGTGCAAATTAGATAGCTTCTCCTTTAAAAGCACACTGAGAATCAAATTTCCTCCTCATCCGCAAGCACTATTAACAGAATTGTGCATATATGTCAGTAGTCAACAGTGTTTATCAGGGCTGTAGCTTTTCTCTTAGGTCATTTGCTCCACTTGGAGATTCCTTGAAGACACACGCAGACCTGACAGTCTCAGCTGTTCTCACACCAGAAATGGAGTGAGCAATTTCCCATCTGTGTTCTATCCCTTCTGTTTAAAGATTCAAATAGAGAGGCGAAAATGAACCAAAATATGCTTCTTAGGAATTTCAAATTTGCCATTGACATTTGGAGGTTTCCCTCCAGCTCAAGCATAGGCAAATTCAGCTCTCAAGATGTTTTGGGACTACAACTCCCATCATCCCTAGCTAACAGGACTAGTGGTCAGGGATGATGGGAATTGTAGTCTCAAAAACATGTGGAGGGCTGAGTTTGCCTATGCCTGCTCAAGCTATTCCCTTGTCATACACCAACCTGTCTTTAGCACTGGTGATCTGCTTTAATCTGATGAATACTCCACTAGCCAGAGTTCTTCACTAACTCCATTCCTCTAAGCTTCACATGTCTTTTCCCTTTTGTATACAGTGGTACCTCTAGTTACAAACGCCTCAGGTTACAAACTCTTCTAACCAGGAAGAGTTACCTCGAGTTGAGAACTTTGCCCCAGGATGAGAAAGGAAAAACGTGTGCCGGCGGCACAGCGGCAGCAAGAGGCCCCATTAGCGAAAGCACGCCTCTAGTTAAGAACAGTTTCAGGTTAAGAACGGACCTCCAGAACGAATTAAGTTTGTAACTAGAGGTATCACTGTATTCTGTTTGCATCACTTTGCCTCCAAAAGGTTCACTTCCTGGTATCTCTAGGTGGGTTTGAAAAAAGTCCCTTGCCTGAAGTCCTAGAGAGGTATTGCCACTTTCTATTGAGAATTCATCCTCATCCTCGAGTCTAAAGCAACCTCCCCGAGTCTGGTGTCTTCCAGATGTTTTGGACTACAACTTCCATCACCCCCAGTCAGCATGGCCAAAGGGCAGGGATGATGGGAGTTGTAGTCCAGCAAGTTCTGGAAGGCATCAGGTTGGGAAAGTCTGCAGTATAGGGACAGTACTACTGAACTAGATGGATTAATGGTCTGAATGTAACCATATACCTAATGATATGTATTGTATTACACTAACTACTCAGTCCTGAGCTTGTAGCTAAAGAGAATACAGTGGTGCCTCGCAAGACGAAAAGAATTCGTTCCGCGAGTCTTTTCGTCTTGCGATGTTTTTCGTCTTGCGAAGCACGGTCCGTCGCAACTGCGCCTCTTCAAGCGGCTTTTTAAAAAAAGTGCAAGACGTTTTCGTCTTGCGAAGCAAGCCCATAGGGAAATTCGTCTAGCGAAGCAACGCAAAAACGGAAAACCCTTTCGTCTAGCGAGTTTTTCGTCTTGCGAGGCATTCGTCTTGCGGGGCACCACTGTATTGCATTGGGTTAAGGCAAGGTAGGGGCAGGTGGGTTCACTGACTTATGTTAAGTTTCACTTTACTTATGTTGTCACCCTAGCACATCACCCATTTCATTACTGCATCTAATTTGGTTGATATCACAACATTATTACATTGATCACTGTTTCAACTTAGCCTAATTTAATTGATAGAATTCTGTGTCCTTGCTATTATAAGAGACAATTAGCTCTCATTAGTTTACATTTCACTCATTTTCTGCTGACTGATTGCACTACATACTGATACTTGCTAATATCAATATGCAATGCAATCAGTCAGAGGGAAATGTTGGTACAGTATCTCTACAAACTATCACACTTATCATTCTGATTGTCTGCAAAGTACCAATATTTGCCTACAATTTAATAGTTTCATAATGCAATATTTGGTATTAATAATCATCATCTGAAGGTCACATCCTTAATCACATTTGCACTGAGCAAAAATTAACTAATGAAGATTACAACGTATTAATAAATTGCAGATGGTACCTCTCTATTTTCCAACATAACCTTCAAATAACAGAAATGGGAGCTGTGATTTGACTTAAAGACTTTTTTGCTTCCCTCTTCCTATTTATTCAGTCTTCATTCTGGGTTCTAAGCGCTTTTTTTTTTTTAATCCTTTTGTTAAGGTCCTGTAGCAACCATATGGAGAGCTTTAGCAGAGCAAGAACATGCAGCTGATGCTTTGTATTAGAGGTGAAGAGGTGACTTGAATTGTGCTACTGTTAATTTGCCCTTTAAGCAGCTACAGCAGGGAGTCTATAATGGCAAGAAGCCGTGCAAGGAGATTTGCCTATCAGATTATTATGTCAGAAATGCTAAAGATTGAAAGCAATGGAAGGGCAAATAGCTTTTGGTAACCAATTTAACATAATCCACTGAGCATTCAAGGACACCCATTTGTAAATATTTTGTAAGTTTACTCAGATAAAATGCATTCATACCTACATTTCTCCCCAGTATTTTTATGCTAGTGGAGACAAGATGCTTTTGGTCCTTCATTACGTGTGTGTTTCTGTCTGTCTGTCTGTCTGTCTGTGTTTAATGATGCTGTTAACTCCTCTGTGCCATGCCAGAGACTATTTAAAGAACCGTCATGGCAAAATACACCCCAGTTGTATTGTTTTTAGCAATCCGTCCCACAACGACAAACATATTCCTCTCAACCCTCACAGCTGGTTTCCTGAAAAACCATAGAAGAAAAACATTTAGTATTGGGAACATGAAATAAATAGATGTCGGTTTGAGATTGAAACACGCAGATTCAAAATAAGCACACACACACACACACCCCGAAAGTACAAATTAGGTTTGTGACAGGACGTTTGAATGCCACAGTTGCTAAAGTAATCTATGTCTGAAGCAGGGCTTCCCTCAACCGGGCTAAGCCTTTAGACAGAAAAACTAATTGCTACAAACACTAATTTCCTAGTCCCTTTTGTCTCCTATAGTAGGCACCTCTGGATGCAGAAGGTACCCAATTAGCAGAATTCATGGGCCTGATTGTGTATTGTGGGGCAAGTGTGTGAATAGTATAAACAGTGCTGATTACTATTCCACTGTAATGGCTGGAATTTTTTTTTTGATTGCTTAATAAGGCCATCTATTCTACATCAGTCTCTGGCAAAGCTGCTGGGGAAATCAGTTAGGTCACTTTTTCTGGTCATACTAGCAGGAGAAGCCTTGTGATGCTAACAGATGACTAAAGACATAATTACAGGCTATTTAATCACATCTGTTTCCCCACTTAACATTGTTTGCTCAAGTTAGATGTAGTTTTTTTAAAAAAAAAAATCAAAAGGACAATAATGGCAAACAGACTCAAAAAATTACTCTTGCATGGTTAGAACTCTAGGGCTCGTTATAATTACAGAAAACAGAGTTTACAGTGATTTTAAAAGGCATTAATTTATATTAGCATGTTTCTATACACATATTGAGGATTGCTGGTTGTTTGTGGAATGGAGAGAGGAAGAATGCACTCGATTTACACACATGCTTGGGAAAAGCCAAGGGAATTTTTTTTCTGAAGCAACTTTACTAAAATAGGGTTTGTGCCTAAATACATTTCATTCTGAAGCTTAGAATAAGATATCGGTCCATAGAGCTTGCCTGACAGTCACAAACATTCTTCATTTAATTCACAGGCAAAATAGCAGAGGCTGGCTGTTAAGTTGTGGGTGAACATATCAGACGACACAGTGATTCTTCAAACAGCTCTTGTTTATTCACAGGCCAGAACAGAACAGAACTGAAGGATTCAGCCAGCCTGCTTATACAGTGGTGCCCCGCAAGACGAATGCCTCGCAAGACGAAAAACTCGCTAGACGAAAGAGTTTTCCATTTTTTGAGTCGTTCCGCAAGACGAATTTCCCTATGGGCTTGCTTCGCAAGACGAAACGTCTTGCGAGTTCTTGCGAGTTTGTTTCCTTTTTCTTGAAGCCGCTAAGCCGCTAATAGCCATGCTTCACAAGACGAAAAAACTGCAAGACGAAGAGACTCGCGGAACGGATTAATTTCGTCTTGCGAGGCACCACTGTATAGAGCTCCACTAGAACGCAACAGTAACCACTTTCTGTAACTATCCAATCACTGAACGTCACTTTTGATCCCTTATTTGCATATGTGGACCTGAACTATCTACAGGGTCCACAGGGTGGAGAACTTCAGTACATAACACTGGCAATATATTCTACTGCTGAAATGACCCACCTACTCCACAAGGAGCTGCCCTTACTTCCTGTCCTAAAGCAACAGCACTTCCTGTCCAAACTAACTCTCCAGCACGTGAGAACTTTCAGCTTGCAGCTCAGGCACCACAGAGCACATGTTTGTTGGACTTTGCATGATTTGCATGCAAAGGTCCCTGGTTCAGTCCCCAGCATCTCCAGGTAACACTTCTCCTGTCTGAAACCCTGATTGCTGCTGCTGCCGCCACCAATCAGTACAGTGTTGACCAAATTGGGCTAGGCTGGTCCATGATCCAGCTCACGTTTGAAGAATGTTTGCACAAGGGTGATCCAGAACTTGTGAGCACCAGCAAAGTCTTGTACCAGTTAGTAAATTATCATAGGGCCTTTTGGATGCATTTAGCAGTATATGGGACCAAATTGTCTAGATCTGTCCTCCATGCTTCACAAATGATGCCTCGCAATTAAGCCAGTATCATTCAACTCCTCGGCCTGTTCCATTGCTCTCTGGGGCAAGCGGTCAGCTTTGGTCTGTGCAGATGTTTTCTTTTTGTCTATACCTCCACAGAAATTAGATGATAGATAGATACAGTGGTGCCTTGCAAGACGAAATTAATTCGTTCCGCAAGTTTTGTCATCTTGCGATTTTTTTCGTCTTGCGAAGCACGGTGTCTGGAAAGTTTTGGAAAAGCTTCAAAAATCACCAAAGTCTTTAAAAACCTCAAAAAAGGCTACCACACCGCGTTCTATGAGTTGCTCCTCGAAGTCAAGTCGCAACTGTATTAACGGTGTTAAGAGAAAGGAAACAAACTTGCAAGACGTTTCCATCTTGCGAAGCAAGCCCATAGGGAAAATCGTCTTGCGAAGCAGCTCAAAAAAACAAAAAACCCTTTCATCTAGCGAGTTTTTTGTCTTGCGAGGCATTCGTCTTGCGAGGTACCACTGTAGATAGATAGATAGATAGATAGATAGATAGATAGATAGATAGATAGATATGGATCATATCTCTCCTAATGTGCAAAAAATATCTTATCCCCATGGACTGAAATGCCCATCTCCTTAAATCAAATGCATATAACCTATCAATTATGCTGAAGGATTTGTATTTCCATTTTCATTTTTGGAACAAAACATTCAGGGCATCTTATATATGTAATTTTAAAAAGCTGAACAATATAATGGTCATTATATTTAACTTTAAGGATTGGTGCCAGAATTTGCTTCTTCACCACCCCCTCCCCACCCCCTTTTCCTTTAGTGTTGTGTTTTGAGTTGTGAGCCTGCAAGCAGGGTCTGGTTTCAAGCAATGCTGGGAGCCTTTTTGGATGAAGAGCAGGGTAAAAAAAATGCTTCCAATAGATAAATGTACAATTAATTTTACAAATATACTAATAAAATAAATGATAAAAGAATACACGCACACGCAAATGACACAATGTAAAGGCGATATATACAAGGTTTTGTCTGAAGTTAGTTTGAATGGCTTTGGAGAGTTCTACTCCTGCAAAATATTTGTTGTGAGTGAGTGCCAATAACATTAGCAAACAGTTTTCAGATTGGTTGTTTGTTTGGGTTTGCTTGTTCTTTTTCCATATCTCAACTGATTCCCCCTCCCCCCGCCCAAAAACACATCTTGAGGGGGTTTAAATGGCCCTGCTCAGGTAAAACCTGCACAGGCATTTTGATGGAAATTAAAATGATCCCAATTAGAGTCACAAAATTTCTCATGGGAGTTTCCTCTTTTTATCAGCACTGAGATGAGAAAACCCAGTGCAGATTCAGGAACTATGTCTTTCACTGATCCCATTTGGCTTTGGGCCAAAGTCGACATTAGACCCAGGAAGCCTGTGTGGTTTCATTGGTCTTGATTTTCAGTGAAAAGCATCTGTGGGAACCCTGTGACTGGAGGAAGGGGAACAGATGCCATTTGTTGGCTAAAAACACCCCAAAACTGTTTTTCCCTCCTCAAGGTCCCCTTTTGCAGAGCCCCCATATATTTCCCTCTGTTGGTTGAAAAGCAACGGGGTGATTTCATAGACAAAGGGCAAAAAGGGAAAGGGGGAGACCTGTGCTTAGTTTTAAAATGGCTCCATTTCTTCCTCTAGCACACAAAGGTGAAGGTGAAGGCAGAATGCAGGCCTCAGACTCCTCATGCCTGAGTTATGAATTGAAAAACAATGATTTCCCATTATGTCTGAACCATGCCATGAAATGGGAGCTATAATGATCCAGTGGGCAAGGTGTTGATCAAGGACCTGGAAGAGTTTTAATTCTTCATTGTGTCTCTTTGATATCTGGACAAAGCTAGCAAGTGGTCTTCCATGAGCCTGACGTTGTCTTTACACTTCCTTCTCTTGAGCATGCATTCGGCAGAAGGGATGGAAAAGATGGCACAGGTTTGGGAAATCTGCAATTTGCAGAGACAAAGTTCCCCGCATGCCATTTCCCCTAAGGAACTGCAGTGTGGAAAATGACATATGGCGAACTTTGTATTTGCAAATTGCAGAGTCTGGCTAGAGTCTGATAATTCCCAATTAAAAATAAATCCATTAACTCACTCTGACCCAGTGGCTCTCATTGCACATCTCTTACATTTGTTGCACACGCCCACATGGCATGCTCAGAACATTCCACAAGATAGCAGAAACAGGAAACAGCATGCATGTGCAAAATTGCATGAGACACCATGAGCTTTTGAATCACATCCATTTTTTCAATGGTGCAACAAACTTTCTTGTGTTGGGGGAAGGGAGGCAGAAATCAAGGAAACTTCATCCTGTGGAGCCATTAGCTTTCAGTTTCAGCACCATATGCAATCCTCAAGGGAGCTTTGTGAACAAACTATAATTTCCAGAGTCAGTCAAACTCCTTAAATACAATAAAAGTGTGAAAACAACATGCAAAGAGAAGGGGGGAGCACTTTATGTTTAAACATGTTTTAAAACATCTATCAGGAACACTTGCGCCTGAGGAAGTATAACATAGTTATAGTTTCTAAAACTATAACCCAGGAACAGGGTCATTGAAGACAAGACTCCTCTGAGGCAAAAGGCTTAAGCAGTGCACCTAAGGCAGTTTTACACAATCATTTTTGAACAGAATAACTATATAGGTGGCATCTGTCACCCACACAATCCTAAAAGCAAAGAATGAATTGCTTTCTTTTCTATGTTTTAAAAAAATGGAGGGGGGAACCCTCCATAAATCCATAAACGGAGCCAAGGAAATATCGAATCCATTAAAGGCATTCTAGTAGAAATTCACAGCATGCCTTCTATTTAGCTGTTGCCAGCTAAATAGCTTTCAAATCATATAGCAGCCAAATTATAGACAAGAAAACTTAAAATATTGACCTTGTTGAAGTTTAGTTTATTTCCCAAGTTTATCTCAAAATGTCTGTGACAGCAAAATAGCACAAGCCTAATATTTTTATTTGGATCTCCCAGTGTGGGACATGATTTGAGATAGATGCTTCAAAAAAAATTGAGGAGAATATTGCTAAAATAATTAAGGTCATCAATAAGAAGTACTTTAAACACATTAGTAGCAGGAGGCCATCTAGTGAGATAGTGAGACTCAAAGGTTGATTCAAGGAAGATGAGGAGATTGAGGAGAAGCTGAATTCGTTGCATCTGTCCTCACAGTGGAAGATAAAGGACAGATCTCAGTGCCTGAACTAACTTTTGAAGGAAGGGAGTCTGGGAAATTTAGGCAGATAGTAGTACTGAGAGATGAAGTTGTAGGCCTATTAGACACAATAGAAACTGAAAAATTGCCGGGTCTGGATGGCATGCACCCAAGAGTTCTCAAAGAATTCAAAGGTGAAATTGCTGATCTAGTAGCAAAGATATGTAACTTGTCCCTCAGATCTGCCTCTGCATTTGACTGGAAAGTAGCCAATGTAACACCAATTTTTAAAGAGGAGATCCAGTGGATATTGTGGAAAATAAATGCCAGTTGGCTTAATGTCTGTCCCAGGAAAGCTGGTGGAAAGTATTGTTAAAATTAAAATAACCAAGCATATAGAAGAACAAGGGACGCGGGTGGCGCTGTGGGTTAAACCACAGAGCCTAGGACTTGCCGATCAGAAGGTCGGCGGTTCGAATCCCCGCGACGGGGTGAGCTCCCGTTGCTTGGTCCCAGCTCCTGCCAACCTAGCAGTTCGAAAGCACGTCAAAGTGCAAGTAGATAAATAGGTACCGCTCTGACGGGAAGGTAAACGGCGTTTCCGTTCGCCAGAAGCGGCTTAGTCATGGTGGCCACATGACCCGGAAGCTGTACACCGGCTCCCTCGGCCAATAAAACGAGATGAGCGCCGCAACCCCAGAGTCGGTCACGACTGGACCTAATGGTCAAGGGTCCCTTTACCTTTACCTTTTATAGAATAACAAGTCTTACTGAAGCTGAGCCAGCATTGCTTCCACAAAACAAGTTCTGTCTCCCAAACCTGTTAGAGTTCTTTGAGTGTGGCAACAAGCTTAAAGAAGTGATCCAATTGACATAATGTACAGTTCTGGTTGCCCTACCTCAAAAAGGATATTGTAGAGCTGGAAAACATTCAGAAAAGGGCAACCAAAATGTAAGGGGAAGGAGCAACTCCCCTAACAAGGAAAGGTTGCAGCTTTCAGTTCAGAGCAAAGGCAAGTAAGAGATGGGATGATATAATGATGCATGGCATGGAGAAAGTAGATAGGGAAAAGTTTTTCTCCCCCTCCAAGAACTGATGAACATGAAGGCAAATGTTGGGAGATTCAAGACAAAAGAAATGAAGTCCTTCATGCAGCACATAGTTAAAATGTGGAACATGTTAGTATCTTAGCTCACAGTCAGAGGTACCTGGCCTCCCCCGAGGCAATTGAGCGAGATACTGTGTTTACCATCTGTCTGCAACTGCCGGCAGGCTAGGTAAACAAACCCGGCGATTCTTCTCATTAGTCGTGAGAAAGGACACACCCTCTGCTTCTCTGCTTCTCTCTCCCTCCCTGCATTTTCCCAGGGAGGGGAAATGAGACAGACAGGAGTCCTTTTTACATGTTTTATTCCTGTCACTCAGCAGTACATAGAAATGTGACTGCTCCCTTCAGACTCCATCAGAAGAGACTCAACGCTCCACCCCTGTACTTCCAGCACAGGTCATATGACACTCTGAGCTAACATCCGGTGCTCAGTACAGAGAATAGGCTCCACCTTTTCTCCAACAGTACATCTGCAAAACATAACATCCTGTTTTGCATTCCAGCCATCTGGAGCTGGCTTTTGCCTTGGTGCTTTTTCCCAACAGAACATGTTTCCACAGGTGGCGTGATGGCCACCAACTTGGATGACTTTAAAAGAGAATTGGAAAAGTTCGTGACTACTAGCCATGATAGGCTATTTTCTACTTCCATTTTCATTTTTTTTTAAATGATATTTATTGAAAAAAGAATTTTTTAAAAAATTACAAAGAGAAAAAACAAAACAGAAAAATAAAAATAAAAAAATAAAACCATCATTTTCAAATTCTCCACTTTCATTACCTTCTTTCTATGACCTCCTCCTCCTCCCTTTTCTTGTATCTTGATTAATAGTTGTTACAGCAAATCCTTTCCAAAATTCATAGTATTCTGTCATTACATTACCTTACTCTGTTTTCATCTTATCTTATAAAAAAACCTTAAAGCTTAAAACTTAAATCTTATTTTTTACCAACTTCTCATAACCATTACCTTTTTACCTAATTCTTTAAACATTTTCACAAGAGCCAAATAATTCCTTTTCAACATTTTTCTAACATTCATCAATTTTATAAAACATTCCTAATGATAGAAAAAAGAAATAAGAACAATCCAATCTTCTTCCAGCGTCCCTTCCTCCTGGTCCCGGGTTTGTCAGTCCTTTTTATTTCTACTTCCATTTTCAGAGGCAGTATGCTGGGAATTGCAGGTGGGCAGAATGCTCTTGTGCTCATGCCCAGCTTTCAGGGTTCCCATAGGCATCCCATAGGTTGTCCACTGTGAGAACAGGATGCTGGGCTAGAAAACAGGAGTAGAAAACAGAGGAGTCCATTAGTAAAACAGGTTGTTGTTGTTGTTGTTGTTGTTGTTTAGTCATATCCGACTCTTCGTGACCCCATGGACCAGAGCACACCAGGCACTCCTGTCTTCCACTGCCTCCCGCAGCTTGGTCACTCATTTTGGTAGCTTTGAGAACACTGTCCAATCATCTTGTCCTCTGCCGTCCCCTTCTCCTTGTGCCCTCCATCTTTCCCAACATCAGGGTCTTTTCCAGGGAGTCTTCTCTTCTCATGAGGTGGCCAAAGTATTGGAGTCTCAGCTTCAGGATCTGTCCTTCCAGTGAGCACTCAGGGCTCATTTCCTTCAGAATGGATAGGCTTGGTCTTCTTGCAGTCCATGGGACTCTCAAGAGTCTCCTCCAGCACCATAATTCAAAAGCATCAATTATGGTGCTGGAGGAGACTCTTGAGAGTCCCATGGAGCAGCAGGTTACCAAGACTCATACAATGCAGTGGAATGTGAAAACCTGACCTAGTTTATTAACTGGTGGCTTCTTTACCAAAGTAGCTCTAAGCAACTTACAATATAAAAAAGGGATACAGGTGGATACAGGATTCAAAGCAGGAATGGGTATAGTATACGGACAAAACAAGGATCGGTAATTCAGAAAGGCAGAGCACCATGAACTCTGAAGTTCAAGTTCCCGGCAAAGAAAGAAGTAACAAGGCAAGGCATGAAGCGAGACACAACTTACACAATCAAAGCCCACATCCACACCATGCTTTCCACCTGTCAGCACCTTTCATGAACTACAGTTCCCATGATTCATTGGGGGCAGCCATGACTGTTAAAACGGTGTAATGGTCCTTTAAACGTATAGTGGCAATGTGTCCAAGGTTCAAATGGATGTGATGCAAACCAGTGAACTGTGCATAGCAATATAACCAACAGAACGGCAAAGCCATTGCAGCAAGACACTCCAGGAATTTACGGTCTTTGGTTTTGCTCATTTTCTGGTTTGTTTTTAATCCCACCCTTTCACCCTCCTCAGGAAAGAATGGATGGGTTCTGCCTCACTCTCCCATCGGCCTCGGCCCAGTATACCTGAAGGAGCATCTCCACCCCCATCGTTCTGCCCGGACGCTGAGGTCCAGCGCCGAGGGCCTTCTGATGGTTCCCTCACTGCGAGAAGCAAAGCTACAGGGAACCAGGCAGAGGGCCTTCTCGGTAGTGGCGCCCGCCCTGTGGAACGCCCTCCCACCAGATCTCAAAAAGATAAACAACTGCCTGACATTTAGGAGACATCTGAAGGCAGCCCTGTTCAGGGAAGTTTTTAATGTGTGACATTTTAATGTATTTTAAATCTTTCTTGAAAGCCACCCAGAGTGGCTGGGGAAACCCAGCCAGATGGGCAGGGTATAAATAATAATATTACCTTCTCAGAATAAGCCATGCCTTATACTACCCATCATGAGAAAGTTGTGGGGATGAGTAGATGAGGGCAGTAAAAGGAGTGTGCAAGAGTGCAAGTTGATGAGCAAGGTGGCAGAAAGTAGAGTAAGGTTCGGGGTGGTAGAAGAAATTGGGAGGAGTTAGATCTGTTGAGTTGAGTTTACTTACATTTCTCATGTTTCTTAAGAACAGTTTACTTATACAGCAGTACCTCAGTTGTCAAATGTAATCCATTCCGGAAAACCATTCGACTTCTGAAATATTCGACAACCGAGGTGCAAATGGCGGTCTGCAAAGTCAATGGAGAAAATTGGGGGGGGGGGACACAATGGAAGCCATTCGACTTCCGAGGCCCATTCGAAAACAGAAGCAATTACTTCCGGGTTTACAGCATTCGAAAACCGAAATGTTCAGCTTCTGAGATAATCAAAAGCCGCTGTACCACTGTACGTGCATCTGGGGGCGGGGAAAGGATTGATTATTATTATTTGGCTGCACAAAAATCCAATTTTACCTGATATGCATATTTCTGCAAGGAATCACCCCTAATTTGGTGTGGTTTTGTATGTTGTTTTCACCACTGTGCACATTTCCTGAGTGCGCTTTCCCTGAGCACACACATTTTTGGGTGCCGCCATTGTTCCTGGAGAACTGCATCACAAACCCAGAGAAGTTCAGAGGGATAGCTGCCTTTTGGTTCACCACTTGGCTTAGGAAGTGTGAATTAAGAAGGTTTGTCTTAAAATGCAAATCAAATAAATTTATCCCATGTCCCTAGCAGAGAAAGAGTCCTGGATGGGGGAAGGCTGGAGTTCCCATCCCCAAATATCACTGATCTTATTCATGGAATTTCACAAGTGAATGTTCTGGTTCCTATAAATGAAGCTGGCATGTTTTCGCAAAAAGAATGTTTTTAAAACAAAAATATTACTAATTAAATCCATTTCCCCGACAGTAGACTTTTGCAGCTCTGGTTTGTCTGTTTCCCTTTATGTAGCCGCTAGTCATTCCACTGTTGTTGTTTTTTATATGCCCTCCACTCTGCTTTCAATCTTCTTCATATTTCTATGAGTTAAAGAGAAAACAGAGCTGATTATTGAGACAGTAACATATATTTGTGTTCTTAAGCGGGCAGCAGCGGAGCCAGAAGATAATAGACACCTCATTTATTCAGGCTTTCAATAAACATATTTAATTCCCAGTGACAGCTGTCTTTGCCACATTAGCATTGCAAATCATCTCCGTTTTGTAATGGCCTTCTATTGAGCATGATTCAATTATGCGTGATCCATAGCAAAGCAGCATAAGGCCTTACTATCTATAGCTAGATTTCTGTAAGCGGCTGCTCTTTACACTGCTTGCATTTAAGCTAGCTGTTTACAACAGTGCTTTCCTTGAACTGCACTGAACTCTCTGCACTTCCCAGCTAAATAAAGTAAAATTAATATAATTTGTAAAGCAAGTATATGTGTAGACATTGCATGCCTGGCATTCTTTGCATACGCATTCAAGGAGAAAACACTTGTTAAGCCAATTGCTTGTTTCTAGACTTAAAACATTCACAATATGAAGCCAGTGAAGGGTGACATCACACTCAGAAGTAGTGCTTTTCTTGTCGGAGAAAAAGGTGCCAGTACTGCGTATCTTTGAGTACTCCCCCCCCCCAAAAAAATTACTGCCCAGAAGTGACAGTGGTCCTTCCCCTTACTCTGTTTCTGTGCGTAAGAGAGAGGAGGGGAGAGATTTGCTGAAGTGGGATTTTTCATTTTAATACTTTAAAGAAAACAATTGTTGCAGCATAGTTGTGATCAGCTTCTGTCCCTAAAAGTTCACTACAATTATACCTTGGATCCCAAATGCCCTGGAACTCAGATGTTTTGGCTCCCAAACGCCACAAACCCGGAAGTGAGTGTTCCAGTTTATGAATGTTCTTTTTGAACCTGAACGTCCAATGGGGCTTCCGCTGCTTCTGATTGGCTGCAGGAGCTTACTGGTGGGCAGTAAGGAAATTTTACCGTCAAGAAAGATGCATTAGTGGGCAGTAGATATAAAAAGGTTGACCACCCCTGCCCTAGACAGTCATCATGGGGAGCGTGGTTTGGGAACGTTTTCCTCCGCTTAAGGAAAGGCGTGAAGGAAGATGAGTGGGGCAAGTCCTTTTAAAGGTCTCTGCCCCTTGCTGGGCCATATGAGGCCTAGTGCCTGCTGTGATCTCGTGAGGGCAGAATCTCCTTCCACCCTCCGGCCACGACAGCCACCCCACAACCAGACGTTGTTGACAAGCTCACTGGCCAACAATTTTGTTGAAGGCATAACGATTAAAGCCAGGGAAGGGGGAGGTTATTGGCTACCACCGGAGAGTCCTTCTGCGGGTTCAGCTGCCTGAATTTTACGACAAAACTGGAATAATCACAACGAAAAGGTGTACTAACTCTCTCTACTGCTCTCTGCACTGGGAATCCCAAGTAGCTGCATGTGTCAGGATTCCTGACAGTAGCATCCTGTGGAAGCCTTTCATAGGATCATAGAATTGTACCATTGGAAGGGACTCTGAGGGTCATCTAGTCCAACCCCCTGCAATGCAGGAATCTCAACTAGATCATATATGACAGGTGGCTGTCTAACCTCTGCTTAAAAATCTCCAAGGAAGGAGAGTCCACCACCTCCTGAGGGTGTCCACTGTCAAACAGCTCTTACTCTTTTATAGAGGGGAGCAGGTTGTTCTTAAATCTGTACACTGCTATCATGTTTGTTATTCCTACATACCAGAATGTGCATCCTTTAAACTAATTCATTCTCTGACATACTTTGCCCTCTGCAAAAAAATAAATAAATCTATTTTACTAAACATCATAAAATTCACATACATAAAGGGAACTATTTAAAACACTCACAAGAGAGAGATTATTGTCATGTGGAAATGACTATTTATTGCCAATTGAGGAGGGAAAATAGAGGACAGCTTTCTCTGTGTGACAGATACTAATGAAAACTTACTCTGTGTGTCATATAATTTGGCGTAATTAGAGAAAATTAAATCATTTAGTGTGGTAATTGTAAAAAAAGGTCAGGGACAGGAGTTCAAGAATACTCAAATCACTTCCATATCCTATTTTTATATTTAGCATCTTAGTACTGCGTATCTAGACCAGGGTTCAGTCTGAAAAATAATAATTCAGTAGTTCTAGTGTAACCCCTGCTGCTGTCAGTAGCAGGTATGGAACAGAAATTCGGTATGCCTATACTATTTACCAGCATAAGGTGTGACAATTTCTCTTCCCCCTTCTATGGGAAGGGCTATAGCTCAGTGGTACAGTAAATCTCAGGTTCAATCCCCAGTAGCTCCAGGTAGGGCTGAGAGAGACTCAGGTCTGAAACCTTGGAAAGCTGCTTCCAATGAGTGTAGAGACAGTGCTGAGCTACATGGACCAATGGTCTGATTTTGCATTAGACAGCTTCCTATATCCCTGTGTTCTTTAAAAGAAAAAAGAAAAAAAAGTATACAGCTCTTCATTCAAAGATCACAGGTCAGTGCACAACACAAAAATGCAAAATGAGAATGCAAAATACACAATAAAATAAAAACATGCCAATAACCATCCCCACCCTCCTACAAACACATGTTAAAAGCCATGGAATCGTAATCAGACAAAAGCCTGGTTGAAGAGAAACATTATTGCCTTGTACATGAAAATATGCAATGAAGGCACCCGGTGAGCCTCGCTGGGGAGAGCATGCCACAAGAGGGAGCCACTGCAGAAAAGGCCTGTTCTTGTGCTGCTACCCTCTGGACCTTTTGTGGAGAGGCCAAATAAGGGCCTCAGAGAATGACTGTAGGGTCCAAGTCAGTTCAGATGGGGAGAGGCGGTGCTCTGAGGTACTGCTGTCCTGGGCTGTTCAATGCTTTATAGGTCAAAACCAGCACTGTGAATTGGACACAGAAACTAACTGGCTACCAGTGCAGTCAGACAAGGATCAGTGCAATATGCTCCAACTGTCTTGCCCCGGTGAGCAACCTGACTGCCAAATTCTGCACCAGCTGAAGTTTCAGAACCATCTTCAGAGGCAGCCCTAGATCTAACACATTGTGGTAATCTAACCTAGAGGTTATCAGAGCACCGACAACAGAAGTTAGGCCATCCCTGTCCAGATAGCCTACTGTGCTAGAACCATCTGGAACAGTTGAAAAAAGAGGCCACTGTACTGCAGTGATTTGGCTTCTGCCTGAACAAGTATGCCTGGGAAGCAGCACTGTTCTAATCTACAGAAATGGCTTTCAGGGGAATAGGGACTTTTCTTACAGTGCCACACATTCCTTGGCTCCTTCTACCACTAAGGGAATAATTGTTTTATTATTTTAAAGAAATTTAAGCTACTGAAATATTACTTGTATGTGGTTTTATGGTTTTTATTATATGTTTTATAATATTATAATATCATAATATGAGCCCAGGGAGGGAGGGATATAAATAAAAAATTATTATTGTTGTTGTTGTTTAATTAGTAACTGATTATATTACTTTGTGTATAATTTGACAGAAAAGAAACTAAATTTAAATAATATACTGCAGCAAAGATATGCCTGGCTCGAAATAAAAAACACAAAACGGTACGGTTAAGTCTTTCAAAAGAAAGCAAAAACTGCAGCAAAATTATGTATGGCTTTTAAACACTCAGTTTTCTCTGCTGCTTTCATGATGCTTTTAACTGTTTTCTATTTCTGTTTTCTATTTACTATTTCATTGTTCTTTAAAGGGCAGCATATACATTTTAATACATGAACGGAAAGTATACAAAAAATAATAATGTCTTGTCCTCAGACGTTGCCATCAAAATACATGATCCAACAAAAGTAAGAAATGTTTACATTTAATGAATACAAAATCTATCAGAAATGCCAAGTAAAGTACAAACAGTCTATTATCTGATCAAGTTCAACAGCAAGCAACAAGGAAATTGAATTTTGCAGTTAGCAATGAAAACACAATTTTCAAGCATTTTGAGGGATTCACCTTGACATTTCTTAATGGAATGGTGGACTCTTTATATTTCGCTTTATATTTTTTATTCCTTTTCTACCTTTCAAAAGATAGTTTGCTGGCAAAGGAGGTGGTGTCAGGACGTGTAATTTCTAAAGAGAGGTGCCCTGCGGCTATCATTGTTGGAAGAAATGGCATCACTTTATTAGCCCGGGTTCTTAATTCTGAGCTTGCAAGCCGGGGAGATGCTGCGGTTGCTCAATGGTGACGGAAGCACTCTATGTATTTTTGGATGTACTGTCCTCAGTGTTCCTAATAATAATAAAATTGTATTTATATCCCTCCCTCCCCAGCCGAAGCCGGGCTCAGAGCGGCTAACAACAGTAAACAGTGTTATGTCCAAGGCCAGATCACTCATGAGGCGAAGTGAGGTGGTCATCTCAGGAAGCAAATCTGGGCCTGAGGAGAGTGCCGCTCACCGACTCCTCCTCAAATGAGGGTGCACACCACGTCCTCTGCCCTTGTGCCGTGCCCACACCACACCTCCACTGCCACTGCCTCTGCCACAGGTAGTGGGGAAACACTTATTGTGGTGGGGGCATACCTGTGGAGGCAGAGGCAGGACAGCCATCCATCCTGGTGTAGCGCAGCGATCCGCTAGCCCTGGGAGAGCCCCGCGGCTCTCCCAAGACTAGCGGACTGCTTGCGCGCACGCAGAAGCTTGGGGCGCGCTGAGCTCAGCACGCCCCAAGCTTCTAGGTGCGCGCAAGCAGTCCGCTGCCGCCCCAAGCCTCGCGCACCCGGTGGGACCTCCTGCCGGGTGCGCGAGGCTTGGGGCGGCAGCGGACTGCTTGCACGCACCTAGAAGCTTGGGGCGCGCTGAGCTCAGCATGCCCCAAGCTCCTGGTATAGCGCAGCGATCCGCTAGCCCTGGGAGAGCCCCGCGGCTCTCCCAAGGCTAGCGGACTGCTTGCGCGCACCTAGAAGCTTGGGGCGCGCTGAGCTCAGCACGCTCCAAGCTCCTGGTGTAGCGCAGCGATCCGCTAGCCCTGGGAGAGCCCCGCGGCTCTCCCAGGGCTAGCGGACTGCTTGCTGGCACGCAGAAGCTTGGGGCGCGCTGACCTCAGCTTGCCCCAAGCTTCTGGATTAGCGCAGGGGTCCGCTAGCCCTGGGAGAGGCGCCCGGCTCTCCCACGCTAGCGGAGACCTTGCCGGCACGCAGAAGCTTGGGGCGCGCTGAGCTCCGCACGCCCCAAGCTCCTGGTGTAGCGCAGCGCACCTGGGGGGGAAATAAAATTTTTTTCCTTTATTTCCCCCCCAAAAATCTAGGTGCGTCTTATGGGCCGGTGCGTCTTATGGGGCGAAAAATACGGTAGTTGCTGTATGCAGGTGTCAGACAAAAGAACTTAAACGTGACAAGGATTCCTGGAATAATAATACCTTGTTTCGCCCTGCCGGGCTTTGTCAGCCGAGCATACTCTAAATAATGCAGATAAACATAATACTGTAGGGGTTTTTTTACAAATTAGAAAATAAAACACATAACACACATATTGAACAATGGATCTACATACCATATTTTGTGTATCAGAGACATGGAACAAGTGACATGGCAGATACCGCATTAAACAACCAGTAGTACTATGTTTGCTTTTATAGAGAGACACAATGTTAATTCTAATTACAGGTGGCAGCAATCTACAGCAAAGTTTTTCTCTCTTAACGTGACCCCCTTGAAACCACCATGTTCAATGTAAAATTTTTAAGGTTATCAGTGGTATATCAATCAAGCATAGCTAGCTTTTTCTGAACTTGCCTGTTCTTTAGTCTTCCTTGTTTCTTTTTAAGATAGTGTGTTAATTCTGCCATCAGTGCATATTCCCACATTTTGTTTATCCACTCTTTTAGAAAAGGTGTTATTTTTAATTTCCATATTTCTTACATATAATGCTGTAGCATTAAATATCACATGGGATGCTATTACTTTGTGTGATTAACTGAGACAGTCATTTCTACTGTTTAAAAAATTAAAAAGAGGATCAACAAGATTGCATACCCTAAAAATCATTTAAGGTATGCAATCTTGTTTCTTGCATTCCAATATTTCAGTGGGGAGGGGGGTGGACTGAAAAATGGCTAAGAAAGAAATAAAGAATTGTCTGCCTAAGGCTAATGAAAAAAATTTGGCCAAAGTTTTACTACTTTCTACTATTTTTTACCTAATTTCAGGGCTTCAAATCTAATGCAGCTAATAGGAAGTGGAAGATTCTCTATCTGCTGCTTACACATTGATGGTAGAATTGTAAATAATATCTATCTGGCTTTGAGAATATGTGCTTCAGTTACACCTTTCCTTCACCTTGAGACTCTACCTCTTTTGGGTCAAGGTACATAGTAACAGAGCAGGTATAATAGAAAGCAAATAGTAGCTGCTTGACTTTCTGATTCCAAAGTCACCCTACAAAGTGGAAGGTAACATCCAGAGAATAACTCATGAGCTTGCTAGTTGGTCATAAAGGTTATTAAATAATCGTTCTGGTGTTTTATTGATGCAAAACAAGAAACAACCAATCTCTAAAGCGTTTGCTACCTCCATGAGTATGTGAGGACATGGCATAACAAACACAGTTCTTCAACATAAATACTACCACAAATACAGATAAACAAAATCAAAAGTCTCTGTCCTGAGGAGTTTACAATCCCAAACTCCACTCTTGTTTATTGTTTAGCCCAGGTTAGCCAACGTAATGCCCTTCAGCTGTGGCAGGACTACAACTCCCATCATTCCTTACCATTTGTTGTGCTAGCTGGGGCTGATGGGAGTTGTAGTCCTATCCTATCTAGTGAGCACCTCAACAGCTGCTCTCAGATTAGACTATACTTTAGGGCAGTGGTTCTCAAAGGGTGCGGCATGCCACACTGGTGTGGCAGGAGAGGATGGCAAGCGTGGCAGAAAGATTCAAGAACAATCAAAGAAACATTTTAATATTTCAGTACAGTACAATACAGTGCAGCATAGTATAGTATAATATCATTATTTTTTTATTTGCAGAATATGGAAAGATATTCACGAGCATTGGCTATTCTTCTACGGTTCTCCGTGACACATTGTTGTGAAGAGGGATTTTAAACTCTGACCGATATGAAAGATCAGAAAAGAGAACAGCTTCTTTGTGTTGATGAGGAGATGAGAGTTTATTTGATTCAAATTAGACCTAATATAGATGAGATTACCCGGCGAAAGCAAGCTTACATCTCTCATAAGTACTTAAGGTACTTATGTAAGAGGCTCATTTACAATTACATTTTGGGACTGATCCATGTTCTTGTGTAGCTGCATTCTTTAATACTTTCTGGATGTCCCACGATCATAGTGTAAAGTAGTTGTGTTCTATGCTATGAATCAGACATTGCTAAGATTTGTATATTTTTGTTTTCCAATGTCTTTCTTATCAATTAAAGAAAATCATTTGGTGAGAGCAAATTGTTATTCTGAAAGTGTGGCCCAGAGAAAAAAGTTTGAGAACCACAGCTTTAGGGTCATAGTTATCCTTTTGAATGCATTTTTTATAGCTGCAAGAAAGCAACCATGTTGAGTAGCAAGCAGCTCACATATTACACAACAGATGAGCATCTTTTAATAAACAAACATGAAGAGGATCGGCTTGCGTACTCTATTTAACAAGTGGAAAGGGATATAGAAAGAAAGGCAGCAGCTAGCTCTGCTGTGTTTGTCCAGTCAGGCTAACATAGCAGAGCTGGCTGCACCTTGGGGTCATTTTTGCTTCCTCTCCTCTTCACTGGAGACAGTCCAGCCAAGCAGGGTCCAGCCTTCCAAATGGAACTCCATTAAGCCACATCTCCATCCTCCATACTATTTCTGCCCTGAAAGGTTTTATAAGGGCAAGGAATATAAGTCTAAAAGAGAAAAGGGCTTGGGTAGAAAAGGAAGAAGACAGCCTTGGTATTCATATATTCAGAAATGTCCTGACAAAATGTTCTAGTTCCAAACACGGCAATTTGGAAAGTTACTGCTGACATTAGTGACCCCATGGGAATTATTTTAATCTATCAGCAATTTGTGTTTGTGCATTGGGTATTCTTTGGAAAATCTAGTGCTTTTTTTGTCAGAAATAACTTATCTTTGCATTCTTCCTTTCTAAAGCTTCCCAGAAGACAAAATAACCTAAAAGAAATTACTATACTAATTTATCTCCCCCACATTCCGGTAATTGTCACATTGTACCGGCCACAATTAGACTGAATGACAGTCTTTTCTCCGTTGATCATAGGAATTTCTTATATACACAAACTGCAGCACAATATCAATCTCCTTTGGCTGGTTTCAACCAACAACTGTGGCTGATTGCAAGTCATTTGAAAACACTGAGCCATGCATGAGCATGACAAAAGTCAATTTAGATGGATTTGCAGGAGCACAAAGACCTACAGATGTAACACAATTCAAAATGCTGCATTTTGGCAGCATATGTTTCAATCCATAGCCCCTGCTATTTCATTAAATGATGGAAGAAGGTCAAAAGTTTAATAAACTTCAATTTTATGTGCATATTGAATATCATTTTATATCTCATCCTAAATTAGTGAAGGTCGTAGTGACAATGATCAAGGTCAGCAGAGCAATTTATAAGGACGGTCCTCGGCTCTGCAGGAACAAAATTAATCACTTGACTTTGGATCATATCTTAGGACTATTAGATGACATTGGGGATATAAATATACATTTGTGTTTTGTTTTTTTTAATTCCTTCCCTATCTCTTACAGCCCCAATTGAATTCACTTTTATGACACACCATCATCACTTGTGTCATGTTATACATCTCATTTAATTTTTGAAGTAGCATTATTTATAGAGCTTCCGAAAGCACTTCACAGAGAGTGTCGGCTATGGGCTAAAAGAAAAGAGAACGGTTTAAGGTCACATTTGAACAGAGCTCTGGTAAAAGGGGAAGGGAGTTCTTGATGGAAGAGGCAGTTCAACTAGGACAGACATCATTAGCTGAGGAAACTGATGGGGAGTCAAGTCGATAAGCAGGTTGAGAATTGGTTTGGATCAGATCAAAGGTCCAGGCAGTCCAGCACTTTTGCTCCAAAATAGGCCACTCAGAAGCAGGTGGGAAGCTCACAAGTAAAGCATGACAGAGCCCCTCAAGGAGGGACTGTAGTGCAGTTGTTCAGCTTTCATTTTGCAGGCAGAAAGTCTCCAGTTAAAAGGACCAGGTGATGGGAAAGACTTCTGCCTGAGACCCTGGCAGCTGCTGCTGGTCAGAATAAATAGTAGTGGTCAAGACAGCTTTCTTTCTTTCTTTCTTTCTTTCTTTCTTTCTTTCTTTCTTTCTTTCTTTCTTTCTTTCTTTCTGCTGTTTTTGCCTAGCATCAAGTAATACATCATTCAGCCCAGACATGAGGTGTAAAGCTACAGAGAACCAGGCAGAGGGCCTTCTCAGTAGTGGCGCCTGCCTTATGAAATGCCCTCCCATCAGATGTCAAAGAGGTAAACAATTATTTGACTTTTTAGAAGGCATCTGAAGGCAGCCCTTTTCAGGGAAGTTTTTAATGGTTGATGTTTTATTGTGTTTTTAATATTTTGTTGGGAGACACCCAGAGTGAGTAGGGCTACTCAGTCAGATGAGCGGCATATAAATAATGAAATTATTATTATAATCAGAGATCCACTACCTCTGAATAGTGAGACTCCACTTTTAGTTTCCATGGCTCATGGCCATTGCTGGGCCTCTCCTCTCCTCTATTGTTTTTTGCTTGTTTGTTTGTTTAAGCCAACCAAGTTCCTGGCCATCCTCACAACTTGTGACAACAAATCCTACGTTAATCATGCTCAGGTCCCTGTGAGTCACATCCACATCATACATTTAAAGCATTCTTCCCCAAAAGAATTCTGGGAAATGTACAGTAGTTTGTTACGGGTGCTGAGAATGGTCACTCTGTGAGGGGTCTCTACAGCTCCTGTGATTACTTGGCTGTTCCTAGGACGACTGTTAAAGTGGTATAAAGGTAAAGGTAAAGGGACCCCTGACCATTAGGTCCAGTCGTGACTGACTCTGGGGATGTGGCGCTCCTCTCGCTTTACTGGCCAAGGGAGCCGGCATACATGTGGTCATGTGGCCAGCATGACTAAGCCGCTTCTGGCGAACCAGAGCAGCGCACGACAACACCGTTTACCTTCCCACCAGAGCGGTACCTATTTATCTACTTGCACTTTGACGTGCTTTCGAACTGCTAGGTTGGCAGGAGCTGGGACCGAGCAACGGGAGCTCACCCCGTCGCGGGGATTCAAACTGCCAACCTTCTGATCAGCAAGCCCTAGGCTCTGTGGTTTAACCCACAGCGCCACCCGCGTCCCTTAAAGTGGTATAGAAGTGCTTTAAATGCTCGGTGTGGTTGTTACCACTATTGCAATTCTGAGAGTGGGAGATGGGGGTGGGGGAAAGTGAAGAATTTTGAATGTGCTTCAGCTTCCTGGGAATCTCTCTCTCTCTCATAAAAATCATTGGTGTATGTGTTTCTTCATTTAGGAATTCATAAACCTCTCTACATTTGGAGAATACTTGGGTCGGATACAGAAATAGGGTATACAACAAACAATACAGTTCATAAAACATTACTAAAACAATGTAACAACTTGGGACCAGTATACCTACAATATCTCCACATGTCCCCACTCAGCGGCTTCGAACGGCGGAATTGGCACTGATACAGGTGCCATGTAATACCTGTTCTGCATTGGTAAGACCTCAGTCGTTTAGTGTGGCAGCACCTGCACTTTGGAACCCCCTGCCTGCTGAGATCAAGCAGGCGCCCTCACTGTACTCTTGTCGCCGCAAGCTCAACAACTACTACAATCGTAAAAAAAAAAGCGATCAACACTTTAGGGATTAAATCCTAAAAAAAGCTTAACTACTTGGTCGGCCCTCATTCATGGCCCTCTTTGAAAAAAGTTTGGGCACCCCTGAGTAAGGAAATGGTAGTCTTTATTAAACTTTTTAATAGTTGGAGCACAATAGACTAGGCATTGGTAACTTAAAAAATTATTACCACAATGCATACTTGTGCTTGGTCCAGATGCAGAATGCTTCAAAAACCAAGATCCTGCCAGTATATGCCATTCCTGCTCAGAGATCTACACTAGCTGCCAATTTGTTATTGGGCCAAATTCAATATGTTACTATTTGTATAGTACTTGCTAAATACTTTTTTGTTTAGGCCAGTGTACCCAAACATGTAATTTTAACAGGTAATTTTATAATATATGTTTTTTTTCCACATATCTGCTGGATTTACTTTTATTTTATTAAATTTCAGGTCAACTTGCTTTTAATGTTTGATTTTATCCATTTTTATGAACATTTTATGTTTCATGTAATCCACTGAGAGATTACATGTGCTTAAGCAGCAGGGCTATTTTTCAGCCGAAACTCATAGAAACTTGGTTCCAGCACCTTCTCAGGTAGATGCCATTGTAAGAGAATAAATTGTATCCTAGGAAAAGTTGATGTTAGGAGGCACTCTTGATACTGAACCATCATCTGACTTTATTATAATTTTACACATCAAGAATAAATTTTGATGGGAGACCTCAGAGGCAATAGCAAATTAGTTAAAAGAATCCCATTTAAAGCTATAGAGCTTAGTTGATGAAGTAAATATGTCCCTGTACAACAACATACATTAACTTTAAATTGATAAACACCCCCATTTCATATGACACCCTCACACACTTACAAAAAAGAGTCTAGTCTTACAAGCCATATAATTTGAAATAGATTTTTCTGTATGCAATGAATACTATTTAATGTTCGCCAAATCATATAGCATAGGCATTATACACATATATGATAGTAAAGCTCCAAGCTTTTCCAGATCTGGTCTAAACAAATTCTCTGTTCTTCCTGATCATAACTGCATACTGACTGTTACAGTTATTGGTGTATTTTGCTTTCTTTAGTATGCTAACTGTACAAAACTGTGCAGCGACATTTTCCATTGTGCCAACACTCACTTCTAATCATGCTCTGTCTTGTCCTAAGATTTTGTGTTTTTGCATTTAACAAAATAACTGCAAATGTCAGGTATTAGAAGGACTGAAACACCCTTTTCTATTTGGCTGTCTTCAGACCCCCATCTTTTATTCATAGCCTTTCTCGTGGTGCTGGAAGGCAGACTGTGTTGCTATAGCAATGCCCTGCATATCCTTGTGGATAGCTTACAGTTTTACTCTCTTTTTTTTTTTAACAACAAAGAGCCATTGATAACACATGTTGCCAAAGGTTACAGAAGTTGAATGCTAAAATGGAAATATTTCTCTTTTATAGAGTTGCACTGTGGATGCATCCTGCAAATTCAAAGAAACAGGTAAGGGTATGACCTCTTTGTGAAGAAAGATGAATAGTTGAGTTTCATGACATTATTCAGAATCAAACGCAACCTTGGTGTGTGTATGTGTTATTTTTTACTATTTCACTGTGGCATATTTATGGTGCAATCCTATGCACGTCCACTCTGAAGTAAACCCCAGTTAGTTCAATGGGACTTAATCCCAGGCCAGGAAAGTTGATGTTGTGTTGTAGCTTCAGCCTCTCAGAATGCTGACGTGTTAGCACTTTTTCTTTCTTTCTTTCTTTCTTTCTTTCTTTCTTTCTTTCTTTCTTTCTTTCTTTCTTTCTTTCTTTCTGGAATAGTGCTAAAATACATACACACACACAACATTTTCTAGCCAAATAATCAAATATTATTTCAGAATTAATGTAAGATCTAGTAAACAAAAACAAAAAAACACCCTCAGATATGGGAGCAGTCACTCGTGCGATCTCTAGCCACCCAGAAGTAATATGAAGCGTGTCTGAAGTGTGTCCCTTTGGGTCACTGAAACACTTTTGCCATCATAATTGATTTCTCTCCCTCCGCATTTGGAAACCTCACACCGAAATAAACTCTGAACTGGCTAACAATCCTGTAAGCAGCATTTGAAAAGACTATGTATGACTGCGAAAGCGAAGTGGTGGGAAGAAGATGGGCAAAAACAACTTCGCAGCACAAATAGAGACTAAATACGAGTATTTCCTGGTGGCGTGCATTTTGCTCGTTGTAAATCTGAAAGGGGATGTGCTAATTAAGGACGTGGGAGGTGAGGTTTCTCCCCCACCTCCTTCACCCCAGTTCTGTTCAGGAACACCACAACTTCTTGCCTCCTGTGTGTGTGTTTGCTATTAGCAATAGCAGTCACTTAAATAGACTCTTCCCCCTGCCTACTTGTTGCAGCAGCAGAAGTCTGGGGTGTTCACAGAAAGGACTTTGTGGAAGACCTCTGTAATTCACGTGGCTCAGTCTGGAACTCGCATAGTATAACCAGAGTAATATTTCCCATGGATTTAGGAGTGAATTGTAAACAAAGGGCATCGTGACAGTACATGGGCCAGGCTCCTTTAGGAAGGCGTGGGGTGTTTGGAGGGAGGAGGGCTGCCAACTTCCAAAATTCTGAAACAAGTGGCTGAAGAATGTTTCTCCCCCCTGCAGGCAATATGTGGGTTAATTGAACACTGTGTGGCAGGGTTGGGCAAGCCAAAGTACTCTGCCTAATTTCATGTGCCTGCATTGGGAGAGTGAGGAGAGAGTAGTCCCATCCATTTTTGGCTTAGATCCACAACTTACCCTGAAGGGGATACAGCCCTTGTCAAAATGGCGAAGGACCAGTGGTGGCTAGTGCCCTTTGAGACTGATGAGGCAGAAAGCAGAGTCAGCCATAGACGGAGCAAGAGGCAGTGACAGACAGGGCCAACCAGGTGTAGTGGAGAAATTCAATTCAGTTCACATTTCAAGCCGAATTCATCATCTGTGACCCAAAACAGCCCTCTTTCAAACTTGGCACTTATCTGAATTTTGCAACGCAGTTCTCCAACCTGGTAATATTTGCAAGAAGGTACATATTGGGGGTGGGAAGTGCCTAGAAATGAATATGGTTGTGAAAATAACATCGGAAAATGCATCCATAAACTGTGCTTATTAGGAGAAATTCACACATAAAACACTGCAGGAATTTAATGAGGACAATTCACAAATTGCTGCAGAAATGTGGAGAACTGAATTCAAGATTAGAAAAAGGGAGAAATGGAGAGGACTGAAATTGACAGATCCTTCCATCCCTAGTCAATTAATTCTACTTCCCCCCCCCCATCCTTCCCTCTGTCAAGTTATAAAAAGGCAATGCTTATATGAAGGAGGAAGAGAAATAAATAAATATGTGGTACCTTCCCAAATTAGACAGCATCTTATAAAGCAGAGACATCACCTTGCCAACAAAGGTTCATATAGTTAAAGCCATAGTTTTCCCAGTAGTGATGTATGGAAGTGAAAGCTGGACCATAATGAAGGCTGATCGCCGAAGAATTGATGCTTTTGAGTTATGGTGCTGGAGGAGACTCTTGAGAGTCTCATGGACTGCAAGAAGATCAAACACATCCATTCTTAAGGAAATTAGCCCTGAGTGCTCACTGAAAGGACATATCGTGAAGCTGAGGCTCCAATACTTTGGCCACCTCATGAGAAGAGAAGACTCCATGGAAAAGACTCTGATTTTGGGAAATGTTGAGGGCACAAGGAGAAGGGGACGATAGAGGACGAGATGGTTGTACAGTGTTCTCAAAGCTACAAACATGAGTCTGACCAAACTGTGGGAGGCAGTGGAAGACAGGAGGGCCTGGCGTGCTCTGGTCCATGGGGTCACAAAGAGTCGGACACGACTAAACAACTAAACAACAAAAACCTTCCCAAAACTTGTCATAAGTAAGAGGGCAGGCAGCTGAGGGCAAACTGAGGTTGCTGGGGCCATGCTCCATTTGAATTAATGGACCAGCCTCCACTGCAAAGGATCCTTACTGCTTTACCTTGGATTTGACCCATCTTCCTCACCGCCTCACTGTGATTTAAGGAGGGTGCTGCATAAGAGCTGTTGTTTTGAGTTACTATGCATCTCTGTGAATGGTTTTAGGAGATGGTCCATTCAGCTCCAACTTAAAGCATACTTGTTTAACCATGTATTTATGGGATGTTGATAAAGATAGCTGGTGCCTAGGATGGAGCCGCCTCTAACAAAAGGTTCTCAAACCTTCTGCCCCCCAACCCCAGGCTAAAAATTACTGAAGCCCACCAGTAACAAAATAACAGTGTAAAATGTGATGAAATGAAAGAGTAGGGTGCCATTTGCTGATCTAGAGCCTCTACATGGAGAAGGGTTTTTTATTTTATATCTTCCTTCCCATGCCTCTCAAAGTATTATATTTTTTACTCACCAATCATTTCTTCTCTTTCCCCTTCCTGCTTAACTTCCACCAATGCCCATCTCCTAACTGCCAGCTTCTTTAATCCCTCCTTCCACCTCCTTTTACATTCACTTTTCCCTCCTATAACAGATTCCCTCTTTTATGCTCTTCATCTCTATTTAATTTCTACTGCTTTTGGGTTGCTGCTGGCACTAGTGTCCAGTCATCCAAAATGCTATTGCATGACTAAGGGTGTCTAGATTAAATCTTTCGTCCTCTATTCCACATCACTGATATGTCTGGTGTTAGAAAAGTTTTATATTTGCCCCACACCTTCACGTAAACATGAATGATATTGCTTTGTCCATCATACCATTTCTTCCTACCCTTTCTGGACATCCACAGTAAATTGGTTATATCTGTTCTTACTTTTAGGTCTCCTAGAGGCCCAATATTTGCTTTGCTTTTGGGAACCGTGGTGTGACTCAGAATAGGAGATCTACAACTGGGATTCCCAGTCTTCTGCTTTCTCTCCAAGTGATGGTTCCCACTTGGTCTTTCCTCCTTGACAAATAAATCTGACTCTTACTTTTTGCCATTCCATTAAGGCCTTATTTGTAACAGCAGCTGGCAGGTTTTGCAATGGAATCTGACCTTTGACGGATATGTATGTAAACCATTTTTAACTTACCAAACTTGTGGTAGCTTTGGAAGCGGCTTAGAAGGGAATATTTTAAAGGTCTAATAGCCTATATTGCCACACTTTGCTTTGCTTTGTGATTTTAATATCTGCTGGGGTTCTGTCACCAAAGAGTACTTGCTCCACACTTGGATCTAGGCATCTGAAGAATTCTCCTTTTATTCTTTAAACAAAATATTACAAAAGCACCAACAGACAGGGTGATGCCAATCAGCAGCCATGCTGGGCTTCCTGTGTGTGGTGACTCAGGAGCAGACCAGACAGAAGACTGTTCTGACTTGCCCACTCCTGGGGGTATAAAAGGTTGACCTTGCCTGCCCGCCTCACTTCAGTCAGTCTGGACACCTTTAATGTCCATCCTTTAATGTTTGTGTTAATTCTTACAGCTTTGCAGGTATGGATTTGCTGCCCAATTACTATGGACAGCCGTTGGTTGCTGGTTTCAGGTCTGGGCACGAATTTTGCCCACAGGCAGATTGGCTTTGATCCTGTGGGTTTTTGCCTACCTTGTTGCAATCATCACAACTTATGATGGTGAAAGAGGCATTAGGCTGGATCCTTAAGAGGGAGAGGCAAGGAATAGATACCTTGCCCTATCCCATAGGGGGAATCCCTTAAGGGGTTCCAGAGGGTAATGCTTTCTGTCCAGAAGCCCAGTCAGGGACTGACGGGCCATAGTTCCCCCTACCAGTGGCTGAGTGGGATCTACCGGAAGCAGTCCATGCAATAGGCAACCACAGCATCGACCCATCAGTTGGCTGACAACAGATCAATAAGCTGTCAGGCTGTGTGATTAAGGGATCGATGCCCAGTGTCTACAGAAAACCTCTAATTAAAGTTATGGCCTACTTTTAAATCAGGCACATAGCTCTGTGTCATACTTTGCTACTGGCAAAGTCTGAACAGAACATTATAGAAACAAACAATCTAAAGGGATGTCAAGAAAGGCTAACAGATAGGAAGTCAGAACAGACCAAATGCAGGTTGGCAGGAAAAGAACACAAATATGCCATCCATGGGGGAAACAGAGTACTGCAATGAGCAATGAAATATCAAATGATCCACATGGAATATTCATTCACCATCATGTCAGAGATGAGGAACTTCAGGCCTGGAGGCCAAATAGCGCTCAGGAGTCACCCCAGTTGCATATCCCTCAACTCTCCTGGTAAAACTGGGACATCCCGTTTTTTCTTGTGAGAGGACAGTGGCCATTTTGGGCACCGTGATCTAGCTCAATTTCACATTGTTTGGGGGCTACAATCATTTGCAGCACCACAAAAAGGGGGGGTTGGGGTGCCACGCCTGAAAAAAATTGTTTTTCCAGGGCCATATTCTTGCATGGGTAACATAATTCACACGGGCATGCGACGATGTCCTAGATTTCATTGAGACATGTTGGAGGGTGTGCAGTTCACACTTCCTCCCAGACCAAACCTCTTACCAGCAGTGCTTTGTCCCCTTCTTGGCTAAAATGTATCTCTGAATTCTGTTCATGCTTCTTCCGTCCTTGGATGGAGACTAGAGAGGGATATGTGAGTATGCAAAAACTAGCCTATTGTACAAAATGTAAAATTTGCACTCATTGTTTTGCCCACACCCACCACAGACATGTCCCCACCCTGCCACTAGCAGTGGTTGTCCAGAAAGGAGTGAGCCATCAGATCGAAAAGGTTCTTCGTTGCTAATGTAGATGAATGTGTACCAGAGCTTCCATCACTGGGCATCTTCTGAGGCTGCCAACTCAGCAAGCAGCCCATTGCTGAGCCTGGAAGTTGCACAGTTCTGACCCTACTGCTGCTGCTCCTCTTACCATTGCCTACCATCTCTGAGTGAGGAGTGACAGAGGGGAAGGACCAGCAGCTTCTGCTCACCTCTGAGTGGCCACATGGATTGCTGTAGTTCCAGAAGGAAAGAGAAAATGAATGGCCAGCAGTGAGAAGAAGGTGGATCCTCAGAATCCTGGAAGCAGCTCTGAGGCACTTGTACTTCCTCCCAAGGAACTGTGTATCAGGCTGCCGCATTAGTTGGCTCACCGTTCCCAACTACATCTTTATGCCCCAATATTCAAAAGCCCTCAGCCGACTGCTCTTGAATGCATTAAGCAGGGCAAAGTGGTGGGCTGGGACAATGGCTTATGTGCATGGAGCAAATGGAGAGAGGAGGGGAGAGAGGAGCTGTTCAGAAATAAGTGAATATAATGGGTTTTTAAAATCCAGTATGTTTCCAGAATTAACGGTGAAATCGGCCACTTTTTCTGAAGTAACTGTTATAATCAGAGACAGTAGGAGGTGGCATATGCCTCGCCATAGGCTATATGCTGGTGCCCTAAGATATCAAAGTCCTAATGTTTAGCAGCAGAAGTAAAATGGTGAAACTCACACTTTCCCACAGCTTTCAAGGCTGCCAAAGTATATATTTGTTTTGATGGTTATGCCTGAACAGCAGCAGGTTTGCTGTATGTATATATATGTAATTTTCAATGCTCTTGGAATAAAGTATATCTGATGTTCATAATTTTAGCCCAAAGTACTTTTTTGATAGGAGTGGTATGTCTGTAGCTTTGCCTGCTGAGTGTTGGCTCTTTCACCCAGCTCTGGCCTCACCGTGAAGCAACGTGATTCACAAATCAATTCACTTTAGGGGACAGATTCAAGAGGAGCGTCAGGTTACTAACTCAGTAATCTCCAGCCTTTTGTATCAATTTTTTTAAAAAATGAGAACTCTATTCCACTGTCTGTTCCAGATGCGAAGGAATGTTTTGAGGCCCCTACTGATTTCAATGCCACACATTCCGAAAGGAATATAATTCTCTCTGTAGTCACAGAACCAAACACTGTACGTGTTTATGTTGGGTTATGTTTTGAGAGCAAAGGTTTCAAGGGAGCTAACTGGTTTTATAAATGCAGGCTTCTGATCTATTGAACCAGGTAGAAAAGATGGCAATGAGCAAGGGGCACGGGAGAGACATTGTAACAGACCGAATAATAACAGGAAGAATAAAACATAACCGGTTCTCCTGGTTTGCTTGGTTTTCTTAAAAGGCAAAGTTCGTGAATTTCAATAGGGACAAATGCAAGTTTCTGCACTTAGGCAGGAGTAACCAGATGCCCAAATATAGGGTGGCAGACATGTGGCTTGACAATAGTGCATGTGTAAAGGGTATAGGGTATTACTAGACCAGAAGCTTAATATGCTTTAACAGGTTGATGCAGTAGCAAAAAATGATAATGCAATTCTAGGCTGCATCAACAGAAGTACCGTGTCCAGATCAAGGGAAGTAATAGTCCCCTATTCTCCCTTTGTTAGGCCACACCTCGAGTCCTGTGTTCAGTTGCGGGCACCACAATTTAAGAAGGATTGTGTGCAGAGAAGGTCAGTCAATATGATATAGGGTCTGGAAACCACGCCTTATGATCAGAGGCGAACCAGGGGGTTGGCCAGGTTGGCCCTGCCAAGAGCGCCCAGGGGAGCACAAAAATAATGCCCCACTACTCTGGCTCAGAGTGGCTAGAATCCACACACTCCCTGGACTGCTCCTTCACTGCTCTGGGTGACCAGGTGAGATGTGCAGGCTGCTCTGGCAAGGGCACATGACGCAGGGAGCACCAATCCAGCCTAGGTATGCCTCTGCTTGTGAGGAATTGTGAGAGCCAGTGTGGTGTAGTGGTTAAGAGCGGTAGTCTCGTAATCTGGGGAACCGGGTTCGCGTCTCCGCTCCTCCACATGCAGCTGCTGGGTGACCTTGGGCCAGTCACACTTCTCTGAAGTCTCTCAGCCCCACTCACCTCACAGAGTGTTTGTTGTGGGGGAGGAAGGGAAAGGAGAATGTTAGCCACTTTGAGACTCCTTAAAGCACGGGTGTCAAACACAAGGCCCGCGGGCCGAATCCGGCCCGCCAGACCTCGTCCTGTGGCCCGTGTAGCTGCCGCCGGCTGCCAGCCTTCACCTTTTATTCTAGGTTTTTTTTGGGGGGGGGGGTTGACACAAGGATGTTTACATGGTGCGGCTCCCTACTCGTCTCCCCCCCCCCCGTCGCTCTTAAGGACGTGGTTGCTGCTTCAAATGTCCCCACGTCTCTCAACTTGCGCCTTCGTCGTCGGGGGCTGAAGCGAGGCGGGCAGCTGGCTTCTTTCTCCCGCTCACTGCTCAAAAAGAGCAAGCGGAAGGTCAGGTCTCTCCGTGCCGCGGAGGGGGAGTCTTTCTCCTCGGAGAAACATTTTTATTCCAGCCTTGGATCTTCTCCGGGGTGCAAACTCACCCTGCGGGAGGCGTCCTCTTCTCCTCCGCGCTGGATTTCACCAGCCCGGGGCTTCCCTTCCTCTTCATTTCGCCTCCCTCTCCATCTTTGCACAGCCAGCCTTTCCAGGACAGGCAATGCCCGTGATCAAGTTGTTCTTTGGGAATATGGGGTGGCTGGTGTGTGTGTGGGGGGGGGGGTGAGTGGGAGAGAGAGAGAGGCGCGCACACACACTCCAAACACCCTTAAAATAAATGTAAAGTGGGGGCGGCGATGATGATGGCTGTGATGGGAGGGGGCTGTGTTCCCTGGCACCCCCTCCACTCCCCGCCCCCCCACCGCCGCCTTCCTCCTCCTCCTCCTCCTCCTCCTCTTGCAATTTCGCGGCAAGCCAAGCGAGGAAGGCGATCTGGCGCCTGGCTCTCTATCTCAGCTCCACAAGTTGGACTCCGCGCCCGCGCAGCGGTGCTGGGCGGTTCTCCCAGCCTTCCGGCACATGTCAGTCCCGCTGGCACATTCCTGGGAGGAGATCGGACGCGGCTCCTTGCAGCCCTTCTATCACTCGGTCACACAATTGAGCGGCTCACTCTCCGCCCTGCGGATCTCTCCCTCCTGCCTCGGGGAAGGAAAGGAAGAAGCCAGAGATCCAGTTGTAGGCAGCGCGCTCGCGCTCTTTCGCCTTTTGCGCTATGCAATGGCACCCTGAGATGGGGGGGGGCAGGGGAATTAGCCAAGGAAAATGACAGTGCACAAGGCATGTTGATGCTTTCCTGTCAGAGCTCTCTCTCTCTCTCTCTCTCTCTCTCTCTCTCTCTCTCTCTCTCTCTCTCCCTCCCTCCCTCCCTCCCTCCCTCACACACACACACACACACACAGACACACACACATTTTATTTACAGCCCCATGTCGTGTATGTTTACTCAGAAGCCAGCCTCACTTTCTTCAACAGGAGTTTCAAATAAATGCACATAGGATTGCAGCAATCGTCTCATTAGGGCTCATTCTTTGTAACAACTTTGTTTCCTAGTTCTGCTGGATCTCTCAGCGGCCTTTGATACAATCGACCATAACATCCTTCTGGACTGTCTACACTCTACATTATTACAAAAAACAGTAATAATTGAATGCAGTGACAATAATTTATGATAATAAAGAGTGGACACATAGTCCTACAGATACAACCGGCCCTTTGAGGGTGACCAAACTGCTGATGCGGCCCCCCGATGAATTTGAGATTGACACCCCTGCCTTAAAGGGAGTGAAAGGCGGGATATCAAATCCAAATTCTTCTTCTTCTTCTTCAGAGCTCTCTGGGAAGAGGGGTGATTGGTTTTTTGTTGTTGTTGCTTTTTTATTGAGATTTCCACACAAACAAAAAACATATTACAGAAGAAAAAAGGCATATAAAAATAAACAGTAAACACTCTTATCAATCAGTGTTAAGTATCACCCACTTATTTACACTGCATTAACACGCATTTTGACCTCCCTCCTGTCCTGCTACGGTTTTCTTACATTTTTTCTTCTCCTGCAGTTTCTATTTCTAAAATTTACTCATAACAAGGATTATGTTAGATCTGCTGTAGTTTTTAATTTACCAAAATTTCTTTCAATATACGTCACAAATTTACTCCACTCTTCAGTAAACTTTGTTTCTTTTTGGTGTCTGATTTTGTTTGTCATTCTTGCTAATTCTGCATATTCAAATAATTTTGTTTGCCAATCTGTGATCGTGGGAATCTCAACTGATTTCCATTTTTGAGCTATCAATATCCTAGCTGCCGTTGTCGCGTACTGAAATAAGTTTTGGTCTTTTCTTTTAATTTCATCCCCAATTATTCCTAAGAGGAATGCCTCTGGGTTTTTTTTTAAAAAGGTGTACCTGAAGATTTTTTAAAATTCATTATATATGAGCTCCCAAAATTTTTTGATTTTGTTACACGCCCACCACATGTGGTAAAAATCCCCCTCCTTCTGCTTACATTTCCAACACATTTTATTTCCGCTTTTATACATTTTATCCAATTTTTCCGGTGTGATATACCATCGATACATCATTTTCTCTAAATTTTCCCTTAGTGTGGCACACACTGTGAATTTCATTCCTCTGTTCCATAACCTCTCCCACTTTTCGTACTCTATATTATGTCCCACGTCCATGGCCCATTTTATCATTGCCTCCTTTACTACTTCATCTTTTGTGTCTCATTCTAACAGCAAATTATACATCTTAGCTAACAGTTTAGTTCTCCCTTCTAATACTTCTGTCTGGTATCTAGATTTTTTCTCGTTCATCCCCAATTTTTTGTCCTCATTCCAAAGTGCATTTATATGATGGTATTGCAACCAACCTGTTAGTCTATCTTTCAGTTCATCATATGATTTGATCTTCCAACCTTTTTCCGCTTTAATCAATATGTCTTCATATGTTAGCCTTTTCGCTTCCATGTTTACCTTTTTTATTGTTAAGATATCTGTTGGGGATAAACACCAAGGAGTGTTCTTTTCTAAAAGTTTCTTATTTTTTCCCCAAATTTCAAGCAGTGCTCCTCTGAAAATATGATTGGAGAATCCTTTATGGACCTTCCCTTTATTTAGCCACAAGTAAGCATGCCAACCATATCTATTGTTAAAGCCATCTAGATCTAACCGGTCTAAATTCTCCAGAGTAATCCATTCTTTAAGCCAACACAGGCTGGAAGCCTCATAGTATAATCTTAGGTTTGGTACGGCAAAGCCCCCTCTTTCTCTCCTATCTGTTAGTATTTGAAATTTAATTCTTGGCCTCTTTGCCTGCCATATAAATTTGGAATGACTTTTTTGCCATTCTTTAAAGATCGCGGATCCCCTAATTACCGGGATGGTTTGAAATAAGAACAGCATTTTTGGGAGGATATTCATTTTGATTGCCGCCATCCTTCCAGACCATGAAAGTTTTAGCCTATTCCATATATCCATATCTTTTTTGATCTGTTTCCACATAGGTGTATAATTATCGCTAATTAGACTGATTTTTTGAGGTTAACCAAATACCTAAGTATTTGATTTTTTTTGAGACCTTAATTCCACATTCTTGTTCTATGTTCTCTTTTGTATTCCTATCTATATTTTTCACCAACATTTTAGTCTTTGTTTTATTTAGTTTGAAACCTGATACTTTGCCGAATTCATCTAACTGATTGTTAGTGATTGTTAACTCCCTCTAGGAAATGTAGCTCTGTGAAGGGAACGGGGGTCTCCCAGCAACTCTCACTAACCTTGCCAAACTACACTTGCCAGGATCTTTGTGGGAAGCTATGACTGTTTAAAGTTGTATGAAATTACTTTCCATGTACAGGGCTGATGGGGCCTTTTATACACTAATAGTGAACTCATTCTTCAAGTGCCTTTTGTTATGTAGCCCATACAGCATCATCCACATTCAAGAGTGAAGTGTGAGCTTAGAGTAACCTCAAGGTCTGCAGCACTCTTCCAAAAATCTTTAGGAGGGGGAACCCTCAAGGGGGACCAAGGCCCAAAGCAGTCCAATGTGGACTGGTCACAAAAGGCTCTGAAATAGCTCGAAAATGTCCAGTTTCTTCGCAAAAAAAAAAGCCCAACTTTGCCGAAAAAAGCTCAACAACTTTTCTGTCTGGATTTTCAGTTTTTGAAATATGGCAACCCTAGCAGAATGGAATGGAGTGCCCTGAAAAAGGGGGTGGCTGACTGAAACATTGAGCAGGAGCACTCCACACTGCAACATTTCCTTCAGGAACAACCGTACTTATCAATTCCTATAAATCAGGACCGATAGAACTTCCTTATTCAGAGATAGCATTGCTCTCAATTCAAGAGGCTGGGAATTTTTGGCAAGGATCTTGTTCTTCTTCTTGTGTTATACTTCAGCATTGTCCAACCCTAGCCAGCACCATGCTGATGGGAGTTGTCCAAAACAACTCGAGGGCACCAGGTTGGGAAAGGGTTTATCATCTATTATACAGGCAAATATAGTCAAAACCCCAGAGAAGAAAAATGAACCTGTGCTTAATAGGGCACAAGTTTCTTGCATTGCCTGGACACTTTATCTTCCTTTATTTGATATTTAAATCATTATTATATGTAATTGTGCTGAAACAAATGTACAAAGTGACAGACTGGAATAAAAAACCCTGGTGTGCATCCTTTTTGAATGAGAAGCTCACTGACAGATAAATGCCTGGGTAGTAAGGAGAGAAATCTGTACTGAGTTTTTTTTTGTGGATTTAAAAATCCAATTAAAGGAATGCCTGATAAGGGAGAAATTTCTAAGCATACAGGTAAATGCTGCAGGACAACTCTACAAAACCAATCCAGTGGCAGCAGCTCTCAGATTTATAGGTATCCCGTTTGTCATTCAATAGTCAAATAGCTCTGACTGGTCAAAGTCTGCCTTTGTCCAATTGTGACCTCCATGTTCCTGTGAGGGACATCTTTGTCTCACTTTTCTTTGGTCACCGAGTTCATGTACATCAATAGGCTGAGACTCACAGTCCATTAACAAGCGTTTTCAGCTCAGCCCCGGGCCACCCAGAAGCCCTGGTGCATGTTCTCACTGAATGGCTTCACTGGTGGCCCATTCAAATGCTCTAATGTCAGGGGGGAACGACTTGAATGGAGGAGCCAATGTACACCATTGCTCGGGCAAAGTGACTGCAGGTTTCAACAAAGCCTCCCCTGTGGCGATGTTAAGCAGAGTTATCAATAGTGCAGAGGCAGAGGAAGAACTAATGCTCCAATCATGCCATCAACAGGTGGCCCAGATGCAGCCACTTCAGAGCAAAAACTGCAGGCCAACATTTACGGGTAATTCTATCCTCTTTCCAGTTCCAGCATACAGATGTCCTCTGCCTGCCTGCCTGCCTGCCTCCCTCCCTCTCCCACATTCTGTCAGCCTCCTTGAACTGAATCCCTAAAGACTTTTTTGTTTCTCTGGCTATTCACGCAGACAGTAGAGAAACACACTCATCTAGTTATCAGGGAAGACCAATTTACTTTTTTTAAAAAAAATGAGCCTGAGTTATTTGTTTACTCCTCCACTATTTTTTGAAAGCTCATTTTGTTGCTATTTTATATTGTGTGTGTGTGTCCTCCAACACAATGGTGCTTATTCTTAAACCAATTAAGACAGCAGAAGCAAACTCCATTTTATTTCTGCATCCATGATGGTGCTATGCTTTAGGTAAAATTAAAAGCGAAATTGCACATATGCATAGCATTCATTTCATTTCCTTTTTTTAAAGCAGGGTTTGCAAACTGTTTTGTTATTGTTGTTACTTTAACATACCAGGAATGTAGCAGTTGCAAAGCATGGAATAGTGGTGGAAAGATAAATGTTCATTATATGCTTGACAATGGAAGTAATACACATGGCCGCCTAAAAAGCAGGTGCCCTAAAACTATTAATACCAGGGCCTAAAATTATTGAGACACACACACACACACACACACACACACACACCTGAGATGCTACAGTGGAAGATCATACAGGAGAATGTTGCAGTAGTCAAGGTGGAACTCAGCCAAAGCACCAACTATAGTTTTCTTAAGCAGGTCTGTAGTTACGCAATTTTGCACACGTAGAAGCATCTTGGCTTGGTGATAGATTAAACACTGGGAAGTGGGTAGGGAAAGAGGCCTACAGTGCTCGTGCCTGATCAATAAGGCTGAGAATATACAAGGGGAATATATGAGGAGTATGTAAGAAGAGAAAGACTTGAGTGTGGAAAAAGAGAAGATCAGCCTTGAACTTAGGGACTGTCTGAACAGGGCTTTCTTGCGCCCGCCCTGTGGAACGCCCTCCTGTCAGATGTCAAGGAAATAAACAACTATGCCTTTTAGAAGACATCTGGGAGGTTTTAAATGTTCGATGTTTTGCTTTGCTTTTATACTTTCCTGGAAGCCACCTAGAATGCCTCGGGCAACCCAGTCAGATGAGTGGCGTATTATAATTATAATTATAATTATAATAATAATATTTATATTAATAATAATACTATCCCAACTTGATTCCTCAGATCATCTGTAGGAGCATCTTTGGTTGTTCCCCAAGTTGGTGAGGCTTCCTTGCTGTTGGTCCAGTCTTCGGGAATGCTCTTCCACCAGAAATTCAGCAGCTTAAATATTATTTTTTCTGCATTTGCTGAAACCCCTCTATGCTGCCAGTTTTTAATGTGTGTGCTTGTGTAGATATGTGTTGTACGATACATTGGTATTTATGAAGTTACGATGTGTAAGTAGTTTTATTATAATAATTTACAGTAATGTTAGGTTTGGATGGTGATGAAACATCCAAGTGGAAAGATCAGCCAGGCAGATGTGCAAGCCATGTGAGGTACATTTGAAAGCCATGGGAAAGAGTGGAATTGGAAAGCTGTGCCCCCCCCCCATGCTGCTAGACTCCAGCTCCTGTCAGCACGGGCAATAGCCAGCTGTGACAATTTTCTTCTGTTCAGGGGGGGAATCTAAGCCTGGGCTTCTGTGTAACAGACACTGACAGCCAAGTTTTTCACCTCAGTTCCCTCTGCAACTGCCACTTTAAGGGGGAGTGTTAAGCCCCTTTCATATCAGCATACAGGGAATTTAAGGTTCAAGGAAGGGTCTTGAGGCAAATGGCAAATTCATTTCCTTCCTTCCTTAGTAGAACCTGAGCATTAGAGGGGGGAAAGATAAATGAGGTTTAGGATTAAAAAAACAACAACCACACCTTATAAAATACTAGCATTACAATTAAAAAATATTGGTTATAGATGCAGAGCTGAGAAACCCTAATTAAATCATGATTACCTGAATCAAGCAAAATGTGATATGGGCCTCCTAAATGAGTGAAAGATGCTCAGATATTTATACCCATTTTTTTTTCTTTGAAGGAGATAAATTTTGAAGAAAAACAAGACATTTTACAAAATATCCAACTATATGAAAGGATTCAGTGAACTGTATATCCAGAATACATGCAACACAACTTTTGCACACACACAAAATTGATTTGACATAGTTTGCTGTCATCAAAGCAAAATAATTTATCGGCAACAGCCGATAAAACTCCATCAAATACTAACAAAAACAATTTTTTTAAAGTCTATGAATACATAACGTATTATCAAAGCCTAAATTATACAACAGCATATCCAGTCCACACCCGAGCATGGTAAAAGGGTCAGTATTAAAAATAGCATTCACTGTGAACACAACTAGTTTAACTAATCTATCATCACAGAAATAGATGCCTTTATTCCCATTTTAGTAAGTTCAATTGTATTGCAGTGGAGTGAGGAAAATGGGCTATGTCTCTGGAACCAGCCCAAACTGGGGTAGAATTGGGAATATCTGCCACGTGCGGTTGGTGGCAGTTGTAGCATACCAGCGACTTGAGGGCCACAGACTCCAGATCCATTGCGTAGAGCCATGGTTCCCAATGTGGGGTACACGCCCCCAGGGGGGCAATTTGATTTTTAAGGGGGGCAATTTGAGAATGAGTTATTAACAGTAAATGGCCTTTTAGGCTTCCTTCATGTGAACAGGAGTTCACTTTTTGAATAATAAGAATTATATGTCTCTGGGGAGTGGGGGGTCGGGGTTTTAGAAATGTTTGGGTCATTTCTTAAAAAAGGTTGGAAACCACTGGTGTAGAGGAAGAATAGCAAGGAGCCGAGAACAGTTCCCTGGGGGATTTCAGCAGATAGAAGGGGTTTTGTTCTCAACCAAGAAAGTGATAGAGAAGGAGGAGGAGGAGAGGCAGAATTGAAAATCTGCATATTGTCTTTATCAGGTGTAAGAATTTTTCCATGCCAAAGGTAATATATGAAGCAAAGAATTTCTTCATTTTTACTTTCCATTTCACAAAGATGGAATCTTTAGAAAGCTAGTTATTATTCCTAAGGCCCATTGAAATTGCATTTGAGACTTCAAAATGGATTTCTTTAAAATAAAATAAAAAAGTAGTACAGTGGATTGACAGGAAAGCAGCTGCACAGCAACAAATGAGAGTGAAAATTAATAAGAGACCAAGGCAAAAGAAAGACTATTGGTTTTGCACAACCACGGCAAATTGGCTGGATTTAGAAGAATACACTTTGATCTTTCCTACACTAATTACTGCTCCATGTTTGAAGGTTTTGTGCATTCATTGCCCTTCATAGAAAAATGAAACTACTCTAAAGCACGGCTGCAATACAAATGAAAAGGTGACATCCAACAAATAAAGTGTGGCAGAGGTCACCCAGCACAATAACTGTATAATGCAACTTTAAAATACCCTTTATATACAAACAATGACATATTTGCTGCACTTCTGAATAAAGAATTGACATTAAATGGAGTGAGAGTGTTCGAAGGTAATGAAAAAGTAATTGCACAGAAGACTGCTGAAGGAAAACTATGAATCGAGTGTTTCGGAGACAACACGCATAAGTCAAATCCGTTAAACGTTACTGACGTTGGAACATTCTTTTTATTATGGCTGCAGCTGCAGCATGTACAGCTTTGACTTAGGAAACAGAGGTGGGAGAATACCATATATCTCATCCAAGCACCCAGACCAGACTTGGACCTGCAACAGGTCAGCAACATTCCTGCTTGCTTTAGAAAGCACAGGCTCTGCATGCAGAAGGTCCTTCTATGTAACATTTATAAATATCTTCTCACTGATTCCTTGAGTAACCCAGAATTGACTCCAGGCAGGGAAATCTTGTAAGCTGAACACATGAAGCTGTCTTGTCCCAAGTGAAACCATTGATCCATCGACTCAGTACATGGGAAGGGTTGTAGCTCGTTGGTGGAGAAACTCTAGACGTCTGGGAACGTCTCCTGCCTGAAACCTTGGAGAGCTACTGCCAGTCAGTATAGACAGTGCTAAGCTAGATGAGCCAATGATCTGGCACAGTATGTTCCCCTATGTTCCCATGCCCTTCTCTAGGGATATCCAATTTGGCACTCTCCTGGGCCAAAGGGACGTGGGTGGCGCTGTGGGTTAAACCACAGAGCTTAGGACTTGCCGATCAGAAGGTCAGCGGTTCGAATCCCCGCAATGGGGTGAGCTCCTGTTGCTCGGTCCCTGCTCCTGCCAACCTAGCAATTCAAAAGCACGTCAAAGTGCAAGTAGATAAATAGGTACCGCTCTGGCGGGAAGGTAAACGGCGTTTCCGTGTGCTGCTCTGGTTCTCCAGAAGTGGCTTAGTCATGCTGGCCACATAACCCGGAAGCTGTACGCCGGCTCCCTCGGCCAATAAAGTGAGATGAGTGCCACAACCCCAGAGTCGGTCATGACTGGACCTAATGGTCAGGGGTCCCTTTACCCTTTACCTTACCCTCCTGGGCCAGAGTTCTTATACTAAAGACCCTTAACAGTGAGGGTCCAGAATATCTTAAGGATCTCCTGATCCATTAACTCCTAGCCCGATCACTGAGATCTTTGGGGGGGGGTCTCTATTGTTGCCCCCTCTCCATGTCTCAGATGCATGGCTCGCTAACCACTATGAGCTCAGTGCAGTGGCGTCAAGTCTGTGGAACTCCAACCCACTTGCGATTAGACAGGCACCCTTCTTGCTGAACTTCAGGCTCATGAGAAAGACTTTCTTATCCCAGTAGGCATTTCAAGGTAGGGTTTAGTATTAGGATTATTGCTTTATTGTTCCTTTTTTCTGTGGATTGTTTTTATGCGCACTGCTCAGAAGTGCAAATAATCAAGCAGTATATAAAAGTCTTAAATAAATTAAATACATCACATCCCCGACCATTCGCCATGCTGGCTGCAGCTGATGGCAGTTGAATTCCACAATAATATGGAGGCTGCCGTGTTGGCCACCCCTGGTCACAACCATAACTGAAGCCATTTCCACAAAAATCATTATGTGATCTACAAATAATGATACAAATGTTTTTGATACCAATAGCAGCAACAAACCCCCAGCCCAAGAGTCTCAAGTGAAGTTTAACATAAGAAGATAAGAGCCTGCTGGATCAGGCCAATGACCCATCCAGTCCAGCAGAAGCCAATGGGGAACCCACAAGCAGGATCCCAGCACAAGACCCATCTCCTTTCCTGCAATTTCCAGCAACTGGTTTTCATAAGCATTACTTCTTCCGGCCATGGAGACAGAGCATAACCATCACGGCTAGCAGCCTTCATCAACCCTCTTCTCCATGAATTTGTCTATAGATTTTCTTTGTCTTTGTTTGTTTGGACTATTATACCCCACCTTCCTATGCTGAAATTAAACTTACATTTGCAATGTAAATGTCCTAAGAATGTTTCCTTTACTGGCCATGGAGCAGAGACTGCTTTGAGGTCATTGAGGTGACTATCAGCATTCACTGACGTATCTCTGCTTTTTAGAAGGTTCACAAAATTTGCCTGGAATTGTCAGCATTTACCTGTGAATGACATCACTCACCAAATTTTGGAAATTCACCATACAAAGGGAGTAAGACATAGTTTGGTGTGTTTAGTCCCAGAGAATAAAAGAGACATACAGGTAAAACGATGTTTCTTATCAAACCAATGTCTGTAAGAATACTCAAGATGTCAAATAGCACAATTATTACCTCCTAAAGGGCCAATTTTAATCAGCATGGACAAATTTTAATTGATAGGGTTGAATGTTAAGGGCACACTTGTGTATTTTTCAAGGCTAATTGGATTGTAGTGTGTTACTGTAATGGGGGAAAGATAATGTTAAAGATGGCCTTTATGTCTAACACTGAGTGGTATTTTGTTCATAAAACTGTACATTATCCCACTTCATTCAATATATTTTAAAAGGTATCCATAGCAAGGGTTTGATAATATGCAAATTTCATTAAATGTAATTGTCACAGAGCAAAGCATCTCCTCTCCCTCTGAAAAATCCGTGGTCTGCCATAGGCACTTTCCCCTACCATTTGGCAAGGTGAGGAAGGTTCTTCCTATCTGTGGCCTACAGAGTGAGCTAGCACACTAGGGACATGGAGGTATTTTCTTTGTTCTGCCTGAATACACTCCAGTCTGTCAAGGAGGGATGAAGAAACCTCCTCAAATTAGCACCTTTTCCAGATTACCAAGTATTTAGTACTGTTTCTTTCGTACATGCTGGACTGGCAAACACTTCAGAAACCTTTCTGATTGGATGCTGACCCCTTTACCCCTCCAGCCTCTCCCATTCTAAGAAGCAAACTTTAAAACAGAGAGTTGGGGTGTGCCTTTTGTCTCCATCTGCCTGAAGATGTCTGTCTGTCACATGAAATCTGCTCATTGAGTGAGATGCAGTCCATTAAATGCTGAAAACCAACCTGGTATAGGATCACTTAATGCTATCTTGTGTTTTCAGTGCAACCTACTACATACACAGTGGGGCAGCGTGGGAGGGCCACAGGGGCAGTTGCCCCAGGTGCAAAATTGTTAGGGGCGCAAGATCCCAACACCCAGTGCTGGCTCAATACAGCTGTGTGCTTCTGTTGCTGGACTCCCTTGAAAACAGGTTCTCCATGCGAACCAGGAAGCGACTTCTTCAGACAACGGAATGACTTTTCTTTTCTTATCTCTGTGGCTGTGATCTCCTGGATAGTATACACAAAAAGTATCAGGTGTAATGACAATTATTAGACAACAAACCAACAACACCAAAAACTGGCTTATGAATATAAAGGACCATTTTACTAGAATAGTTATATACAGTGGTGCCCCGCAAGACGAATGCCTCGCAAGACGAAAACTCGCTAGACGAAAGGGTTTTTCGGTTTTGCGTTGCTTCACTAGACGAATTTCCCTATGGGCTTGCTTCACAAGACGAAAACGTCTTGCACTTTTTTCTTAAAGCCGCTTGAAGAGGCGCAGTTGCGACGGACCGTGCTTCACAAGACGAAAAACATCGCAAGACGAAAAGACTCGTGGAACGAATTATTTTCGTCTTGCGAGGCACTACTGTAAACTCATAAACCTACTAAACAGAGAGACATTACTGCATTCTATGTTTATGAATATCCCCAGGCTTGATTATGCACATTACACTTTAGTTTGCTTACTGTTTAGTAGGTTTATGAGTTTATATACCTATTCTAGTAAAATTGTCCTTTATATTGTTGTTGGTTTGTTGTATCATAATTGTGATCTCCTGGATGACACGAACACCATCAGGCAGTTGAATGTGCATGCATATTCTATCTGCCTCCTGCGTTGTTTTTGCTGTGTTAGCAGCACCCAAGTGATATCTCTGTGGCACAAGCCTAGGCAGTGTATAGGAAGGTCTTTGGCTTTCCAGACAATAAGATCTCTCCCCCACCCCAGCCTTGCTGATATGGTCCAAAGGAAAGCAGAACAATACATCTGGAACCAGCTTGGCTGCAGGAGTTGCCAGAAGGAAACTTACAACATGCCATCCAACTGCCATAGGGACCCCACTCTGGATTTGTGTAGGGTTTACTCCTTAGCCTTTTCTTCCCCTGAAGATATCCTGCAAGGAAGCGAGTCTCAACAGGATACAAAACGACATTCCGTGCATATAACAGAATCACATACACTTCCACTTACAAAAGGGGGAAATATTGTTGCACGCCACCCAAATCTCTGAGCGGTGCGAGATTCATGGGGTTCCAGGCGCTTACCCAAGGTTTGTGTTTCCTTCGGAAAGAGGCACAGCAGAGACTGAGGAGTCTATGGGTTATTTATACATATATACAACCTGAGTCTGAAATGGAGGGGTTTACAGCATTAACACCCCACAAGGATATCGTTTCTCCCATAGCTGTAGCCTTTGATTCAAGCAAGAAATCAAACAGAATTCAAAAGTTGCTCTCAGACGTTGCTCTGGCTCTCTTTCCAGCTTGCTGCTTTACTTATAGGTCGCATCACTGCAACTCAACTGTAACGCGGCAGCTAGACTGGTGACTGGGAGCGGCCGCAGAGACCACATAACACCGGTCTTGAAAGACCTACATTGACTCCCAGTACATTTCCGAGCACAATTCAAAGTGTTGGTGCTGACCTTTAAAGCCCTAAACGGCCTTGGTCCAGTATATCTGAAGGAGCGTCTTCACCCCCATCGTTCTACCCGGACACTGAGGTCCAGCACCGAGGACCTTCTGGCGGTTCCCTCACTGTGAGAAGCCAAGTTACAGGGAACCAGGCAGAGGGCCTTCTCGGTAGTGGCGCCTTCCCCGTGGAACACCCTCCCACCAGATGTCAAAGAGAACAACAACTACCAGGCTTTTAGAAGACATCTGAAGGCAGCCCTGTTTCGGGAAGCTTTTAATGTTTGATGTATTATAGTATTTTAATATTCTTTTGGAAGCCACCCAGAGTGGCCGGGGAAGCCCAGCCAGATGGGCGGGGTATAAATAATAAATAATAATTATTATTATTATATAACTCTGGCTTTGTCCTTTTAACTAACTGGGAGTTTGGGGGAGCATCTCATACCCAGCCCCCTTAATCCTTTGTTCTTTTAATGGCCCATCATCTAGGGGACCGCCTCATAAGGAAGCTAGCCTGACTATTATTTTAACGCTTGCTGGATCATAACACTGACTATGCCTGTTGTGAACTGCTCTTGTGAACAGCCAGCATATTAATGACGCAATTGCCTTTCAGTGCTGTATGCATTTAATTGCCTTCTGACCTCAGTGTCTGCACCCCCTGCCACTCACCAATGTTTATGCCATTACATAAGTGTTTCTTACTTTTTAGGGTGCCATAAGACATTCTTGCTTGTCAAACAATGACAACAAATTTAAGAATTCATAGGAACACTTAACATTAACATCAACGTACAAGCTCAGTCAAATGTTCAGGCTTTACCACATTAACCTCCCTAGAAGGTCCTGTTTCTCCCGTAGCCACCATCTTGGATTCAAACAGAAATCAGGCATGGTTCTCTCTCTGCCTTTCGAGCCTGCAGCCTTTGCATCCAACTTCTAGCTCAGTGTTTCCCAACCGGTGTTCCGCGGCACACTAGTGTGCCGCGAGACGTTGGCTGGTGTGCCGTGGGAGGGAGGCGGGCGAGTCGGGCGGCGAGAGGCGGGGCGGCGAGAGGCGGGGCGGTGGCGGCGAGGATCCGCGTCGAGCCGGGGGCGGCTCCGCGGTGGTGGTGCCGAGGTTTCTCCATTCTCCCCTCACACACACACACACAGGAAATAACACAGGATCAGCTGACAGGACCCGGCCAATGGGGCGGCGGCAGGGCAGCGCGCGCAAAAGGGAGGAGCGTGAGACAGCGGACGAGGAGGAGGCCGGCATGTCCGGGCAGCAGCAGCAACAACAGCAGCAGCAACTCCCGGTGACGGCTCCTCAAGCCCCAGGCAACCCTACTCCCTCACCGGCCTCGGCCGCCCTCCTGCTCCACCCGCCGCCGCCTCCCCCACCGCCGGCGGCCACCTCGGCCCCGCCGCCGCCCCCTCCTCCGCCCGCTATCGCCGCCACCACCACAACAGCCGCCGCCGCCTCAGCTGCCGCCGTCCCTCAGTCCCTCGCTTTGCTGCCTCCTCCCCCCCCACCCCCAAAGCTTGGAGGTTCCCCGGCAAGGGGGAGGGGAAAAATTGAAACTTTCACTTTCGTGCGTCCCTCCCGGCGTGACGCTGCGCGCTGACGTCACGGGGCTGTAATGGTGGTGTGCCTCGAGATTTTTTTCATCAAACAAGTGTGCCTTTGCCCAAAAAAGGTTGGGAAACACTGTTCTAGCTCATGTCACTCAGTTCTCCACTCTGGCCTTTTGTCTTTCTAACTAACAGACAATTGATGGAGGGAGGCCCACCCATTTTTCCTCTGGCATGGAGCCACTCCCTTTGTTATCTTAATGATTCATAGTTAGTAGGCCATAACCAGGCTGGATCCATGCTGGATCCAGGTATTAGAAGAGTCTTGCGTACAGCCTACTTCCTCCCCGCCCCAACTCATAACAGCAGGTACACATTACTAACCAAACTCTTATACGGGACCTTCTTTTGCCCTAGATACACAGGTCAGGAAATTGATATCTGCTGAGGCAAAATATAATATGTGAAGCAGCATTAAGAATTCAAGGACACTGGGCATGTTCTGTGTGATTCTGATCCATTATCATTCAATATTTAACATAATAATAGAATGCAGGTTAAATCTGAATAGGAGATAATGTCTTTATCTGGGTCAGGCGTTTCTCCCTCCTGTGGCACCTAATATTTAAAGTGCATTTCTCAATGTTGAATAATAAGAGGGAACCTCACTGTTTCTGCTCTGCACAGCTGACCTTTTCTTTCAATAGGAAGCCACTCTTTTATATTAAGAAATGATTTGGAACATGCTCCGTTCCTATACTTTTCCAATATGCCAAGGTGTGCTACATTTCTGAATAAAGAGGCTAATGAGGGCCGCAACCTTAAACACACAGTTGCATCCCTATATTGTAGAGACGATATTGCAGAGGCGGCCCCCGTTTACACACGCTCAGTTTGTGTGCGACCGTGTATACGTGCATCGTGTCGAACCCAGAAGTGACCTGGAACAGTCATAAAGATGTCACTGAAATGTCACTCTAACAGGGAAGAATGGGAGCAGAACCAATCCCCTGCTTCGGGGCTTTCTTCCTCTTGTGGGGTTCCACCACTCCTCTGCGTCCAGCAAGTCCATGACAAAGGTGCATTTGTTCATAAGAGGTGGGGGAGCTTCCGAATCTGATTTTCCCCCCCCATGATTGTATCAGTCAGATTTTGGTAAAGAAGACTAGGGAAAGAACAGTTAAAGAATTGGTATGCCATAGGCCTGCGTATTCCCAACTTTATGGAAATCTACACAGAGGCAGCTTCTCAAACCCAGACTTTCACCTGGCAATGTCCACTCAATCACATGGACATTGAGGAGGTGGGGTCAGTGGTGTGCCACATGCTGGAGGCAGGGCCAGTGGCACAGCGCTGTTCTTCTCCAGTCATAGCATGGATCCGCCTTCATGCCATTAGGAAGATAGGAAGGTGTCTATCAAGTCAGATCATTGGTCTATGAAGCTCAGCACTGTCTATACCAGCGTTTCCCAACCTTGGGTCTCCAGCTGCTTTTGGACTACAATTCCCATCATCTCTGACCACTGGTCTTGCTAGCTAAGGGTGGTAGTTCAGGCAGAATGGTGGTATAAACCCAGCAGTTGGATAAATGCAGTTAAATGGTGCTAGCATCCATAAAAAGGTACCCCTGCCCGTACGGGCCAGTCGTGTCCGACTCTGGGGTTGCGCGCCCATCTCGCTTAAGAGGCCGGGGGCCAGCGCTGTCCGGAGACACTTCCGGGTCACGTGGCCAGCGTGACAAGCTGCATCTGGCGAGCCAGCGCAGCACACGGAAACGCAGTTTACCTTCCCGCTAGTAAGTGGTCCCTATTTATCTACTTGCACCCGGGGGTGCTTTCGAACTGCTAGGTTGGCAGGCGCTGGGACTGAGCAACGGGAGCACACCCCGCCGTGGGGATTCGAACCGCCAACCTGACGATCGGCAAGTCCTAGGCACTGAGGTTTAACCCACAGCGCCACCCACATCCCCACTAGCATCCATACTTTCCATTATAAAATTTAAAAACTGCATTTTAACACCAGTTGTTACAATTCTAAAAGTTTTGTTGTTGTTCAGATATACACATGGAATGAACATACACACAGAGAGTGCCGTATTCCAAGCAAGCACGCATTCTGGCCGCATATCTTTGATTAAGACAATGATTCTGTCGTGGGCAAATCCCTTGCAAAATGGGAGCTGAGAAGTATAGCAGTTGCAGTGTATCTAATTCATTAATATATTGGTGTGAATTACACAGTAGCAACACAACATAATTGCCAGAAGGACCAAGCTCTTACTAAAACATATGTATTTAACCTTGGCATTATGAACCATTCAAATCCTGAATACAAAGCAACAGACTTATGTTTGAATTTTCATTGTCAGAGTATCTTAAACCTCTTCATTTCACAACTGACAGTGAAAGCATCAAGCGGTGGTTCAAAGCCCTTTTACCATTGACTCATTCATAACGCTCAGTAGCAGAAATCCTACATTTGTGATTTAAATTTCCTACATGGTGTATAATTGGCAATGCCACTTGATCCTTCTGGCACTGTCTTGCATTTTGTTCATCAGGCAATTCATTTCAATTTCATTTAGATATAGACTTTGGAAAAGGAAGAGATTTTTCTTTTAAAAAAAGAAAAATAATGAAATAACATAAAGACTAGCTTTTGTATTACAAATAGTAACAAGCATCTCTTTTAGAAAAAAGAGAGAAATGGAGGTTCGCCATAACTGTGAATAATCCATTTGTTTCAAGAGAGAATTTGCTACACTTTATGTAGAAGAGTTGTGAAAGATCAAAACTAAGCAGCTTCGAGGTGGATTTGATTAGAGCATCCTTGGCCAACATAGTGCCTCAGGCCAGGCCAAAGGAGCTGACTTAGGGAAGTGAAAAAGACAAAGGGCATAGATGCCATCTGGAAAAAGAGAATGAGGAACATTGGTTTACTAGTCTGCATTTTACTAGACGTTTTGAGGCATTCTTCCCCACCATGTCAAGACTATTACCAAGATGGTGCTTATAATAATGATAACTCTTTACCAGGGTTAGGCAACCTAAGGCCCATTCTATACTCCGGTTGTGTGTATATATATGAACAAAACCTTATATCCTACTTCATAGTCTCCACTGACCTACACTCCACAGAAACCAAACCTTGGCTGAGCATTTAAAATGCTTGGAGTTTCTCATCACTCGGAGGTTTGGGTGGAACATAACATCTTACAGAAAGGTGGCTTTTATATGAAGTGTATATGTTTTAACTTTTGTTTGCTTTGATAGTTTTATGAAGTACGAGTTATCTGTTTGTAAAATTGGGGACCCACCACAGACGAGCAGGAGAGTGCCAACTGGGGGAAATAGAAAATGCCACAGCTGTCGACATCTTTGACCTTGCACATATGTTCAGATATGTGCCCAGCCCGGTGTCTTGGCAAACAACAAAATAACAATAGGGTGTGGCCACTGCTCATCACCTCATCTCACTGGTTCTTGCAGGCTCCTCCCACCATTGCTTGTTCCACTAAGCCTGGCTTCAGCTAGGCATAGTAGCACCAATTCAACTCAGTTTTGCACCTGCCACCTGCTGACTTGCTCTCCTGCTAGGTCCAATCCATGCTGTTGGATGAGGGATATAGCAATGCAAGGAGGGAGCAGCTACTGCTGCAGGTGTTGAGTGGCTGGAAGGAAAGGGAACCCATGGGTACCCTGGTGCCCACAAAAACATACAGCTGTGATGGCATAAGCTACAACCCCACAGGCAACTGATGCTTGAACACTCTGCATAGCAGCTGTAAATCACTATTAAAAGGATTCCTCTCTATTGGGTTATGGCAGCCAGCAATTACTGAGGTTTTGCTAATTAATTCCAAAACTTAATAGCTGCCACATTTGTTCACCTTTTAGAGGATCTGTCACAATTATTATTAATTACTATTTATGACATGCATTTGACGCTCTATACAAAAGAAGAAGAAGTCTCAAAGCGGTTTTACAAGATAAAAGACAAACAGATAAAATCAATTAAAGACCACACACTTAACAATACAAAATCCCTAAAGTGCTCATCAAACAACACAATAAGGACAATTCCCACCCTACCCTAGTAAAAGATAGACACCATAGTTGAGGCAAACCCAACTACCAAAGGTTGGGCAAATAAAAATGTCTTATTTGGAGGCCTAAAAACTGACAATGAAAGTGCCAGGTATGTTTCCATGAAGAAAGCATTCCACAAATGGGGGGGTGGGACGACCACTGAAAAGGCATGTTCATGCATGGCCACCCTCCACACCTCCCTCAGATGAGCTATATGGAGAAGAGCCCTGATGAAGGATCTGGGCTGGTTCATTGTTAATGGTTTCTGATCTTGAAAGCCTACCAGAGTGGAGGATGCATTCCTTTTAGTGAGAATAAAATAACAACAACATCACCATAACCATCAATGTGTATGGCACTTAATGGAGTACAAGAGGATATTGTCCGTTGAGGATGGAACTAGTCATTATAGAAGATTTCCTGCTGCCACCAAAAAGAGCAGCCCCATCTCTCGCACATTGTCTAGTAAAAGATGGTGCATCACAAGGCGTTGTTGTTCTCAGGGTTTCCTCACCCCTGCTGCACTTTGCTGGCTGAAGAAGAGTAGGGGCAAAGAAACTTGAAACAGCATTGTGTATATGCAGTTTCTTTTACAAAATATAACCAGAGAGAGAGGAAAAGGAAGAGGCTGAGATCTGAGGCTACTGTTTTCCATGGCAGCCCTGCATTTCCAAGACTCTTCCTAATAACAAATTCAGTGAGTGAGTGCTGAGGGGCTTATAGCCAAAACGAGATCACAGAGGAACTCTGAGATTTCTAGATGTACCCCCAAAAAAGTCTTTAGAGAAAAGGAACCTACGGAAGCAAAGAACAACCACCCCACCCCAAATCAATTGAGTGAGGACTGAGCATTCTCTGTGACCATAGAGTATTGAGTGTGTGTTGCAGAAAACCACAATTTGGAGGAAGAGGAATGCATGGGAGAGGGCACAGGAATGCCTGGCTGGAAACCTGAATATTCCATAATGTCGCATTTTGCTGTAACATTTTGTAACAGCTAATTCCACCCTCAGAGATTGAACATTATTGTAACAGCCTGTACAATTTTTTTTATTCCTATATGAAAAGGAAAAATCCATTATTGCATGTTTAGCTTGTCTAGGCCTGGCATTAGGTGTTAATATGTTGGGTGAATATGGCTGTGAATACTGCCAGGCCTCAGTAGGACTCATTTCTGACCCAACCCTGACAGCCTGTTGGAATCAATGGCAACATGTGAGCTGGGCCTTCTGACTGTTCCCTCACTGTGAGACATGGAGCTACAGGGAACCAGGCAGGGAGCCTTCTTAGTAGTGGCACCCTCCCTGTGGAACGTCCTCTCATCAGATGTCAGTGAGATGATAGAACCTTTAGAAGACATCTGAAGGCAGCCCTGTTCAAGGACGTTTTTAATGGTTGATGTTTTATTGAGTTTTAATTTCGTTGGGAGCCACCCAGTCAGATGGACGGCATATTATTATTATTATTATTATTATTATTATTATTATTATTACTACTACTACTACTACTACTACTACTATTAGAAACACCATGAGAAAGGGGTCAACCAAGCCTAGAAACCCACATTTTCAAATGAAAGCTTGCAGACTAAGACTTCCCTAACTTTTTCACTGCCAGAAGATGGCAGGACAGGGTTCAGGAGCTTGCAGGAACTTGGGGGTAACCAGATCATATTAAGCTCCTGGTATTATAATTGGTAGTGTGGAATCGGCCTCAGAACAATATGAGCTATAGCAAACCCAAATTCTGAATCAAACTGAACTCCCATCGCTAAGAACCACTGATCAGCTCAAGCAAAGCTATCTTGCCCCACTGTATATGCCATCAAAGGTTTGCTTAGGATTGGAGCCAAGACAAGCTCACCCATGATGGAAAGTGAGTCAACCACCTCAGACAGGCTCCATAGGGGGAGCAGATCTTTATTCCCATCCCTTGTTTCTGATGTAGAGCTTCATTTACCCCTTCTTCCCCTGCAGGGAGGGTGAGCGCCATTTTGTGATTTGCCTCAGGTGCCAAAATGTCTTGGGCCAGCCCTGCTTGAAGCAATCAAACTTTGCAGAGAACTTTGAAAATAAATTGTAGTCTTTAATGCAAAATGGTTATCTATTTCACAGTTAAGGCATTTTCTGATTTGGAAAGAAATGAAAAATTGATATGCTCTTTTTCTTGCATGTCTATAAATCTCAGGATGACAAACAATTCAGTCTTGGTTTGCTATCTTTTCTCTTAACCTTTCCCCCACAACTCCTGTATTCTGTATTGTATTCTGCTTCTAAAAGTGATACTTAGTTTTAAGTAGATTGCAATTTAAGTTTTAAAGAGCTGTAATAGATTTCCTTGGATGAACAAAGCAGTAGTTATCAAGGGCAATGCCTGTAGGGACTTTTGAGATGCAAGAACTGAGTAGACCTGTCTCTTTAGGTTTCATACAGATGGTGCTCATCTCTTTAAGATGGCAGTTGTGTAATTGAGATACAGCCAGTACAATTGGGGATTTTTAAGTGTAGGCAAAGGCGGGCAGCGCCAATTTCCAAAACCAACAAACAAAGTGAAGTGAATCTCAAAAGGTGCTAAAACCCTTCTATGCTGAAGCACTCCAGAAAGTTTGTTATATCTGATGAATGTTGAATATAGCATAACTTTTTATCACGAGCAATGGTCACTTCAGAGTTCCTGTGAGAAGATGCATTTTGCTAGACAACTGCACACAGTATTTCAAGTGTGGTGGCCGTAAAGGTATTATGATATTGGCAGGTCTATTTTCAAATAAAGAATTGAATATAATGGCAGTTGACAGCGGCATTGATGGTGCAAGATTTTTCATGCTCCATTTCCAAATTATCAAAGTTGTTGTAGAGAATTGATTTGCAATCCAATTTAATTTTTTTTTGTCCCCCCCAAGAAATGCAGCTGTTTTGTAGAATTTATCCCATTATCAGATCCAATATTTATCTTTATCATATGTTATTACTGAAATCATATTTCAAATGGATGTGGGATGTACTTACAACAATGTGGCAACTGAATTTCGAAATGAAATACAGATATACAAGGAGATATTTGAAGAGTGAAGGAACAGAATAACGGAATCGTTTCACATCTCTTCATATCCCCAATATTCATTTATATTATGAGGCAAATCAATTAAGACAATTTGCTATTAGTAAAGAAAGAAAAGGTTAAAGTGTGGGTAAGAATGCAAAATGATTGTCAATATGGTATTGCCATTATATCCTGGGAGTGGCAGCTTTTTTCATTAATAAAAATCTTAAGAATCTAGAATAGGTGTAATTACAATTTTCAAATCTAGATGGAAGCAACTGGTTCCCAGTCATTTACTCCCTTTTTATTATCTACTTTTCTATAACAAGGATAGAAGGCAGATTATTATTATTATTTAAAGTCAATAAACAGATTATATAGGATTAGGGCTTTCTATAATAATAATAGTCTGCCTACAACAAAACAAGAATTCCAAGAAATTTCAGATAACAAGAGAACTCTTTGTTATAACTTTGGCAGGTTAGTTCCTTTTTTAGCAAAAGATATTATTAAACAGCAATAAAAAGAGAATTAATGTCATCTGAAGCCTTGATTGTGGCACGTGATTTTAGTGCCAAAGGACAGATCACTCACGTTTATAGAATATCAACAAAGTCAGATACAAGTGATCTAAAAGGATTACAGAAATGTTGATAAAATAGATTGTTATGATATTGACTGCATCAAATGTGAAAGAATATGGAACAAGGTGGGTATGAAATCAAGCCTGACAAAGATTCAAGAATCTCCTCTTAAAATAATCACAGGTGACATTCTACTCCAGGGATTTTATCATGCATTAACCCTAGTCCATGCTGGTGCTGGGGGGGGGGGAACCTATTTCCACTTAGGGTGGGAGTGTCACCCAGTGGCAGCATTTGGAGAGATGATGTTCATATGAATTAATTTCATAATAAAACAAGAATTGATATCAATCCCTTTGTCAGCGTTACTGGAGATATGAGATGGGCCAAATGAAGATGGCTTAGATAACAAATTGAGTCTATATTTATTGTTAGGTGCCAGATGACCATCACAAGAAACTGGAAATATTCAGAGTGATTAAAATAATAACTTATGGCATAGTCAAATCTAGTCCATAGTTATTGCTGAAAAAGTAACTCAGAAATTAAGGGATACTAGAGGACAAACATTTTCATTTTATTTTCATTTATGTGGCCAAAAAATATTTTATACATTAATGCTATCATAATGAATAAGGCCTTAAATGATAATTTTAGGTTATATGTTAGTGACTAAGTTTTAATTTATATATTTTTAACTGTTGCTATATCTGTATTGTCCCTGTTATGTTGTTGTTGTTGTTTAGTCGTTTAGTCGTGTCCGACTCTTCATGACCCCATGGACCAGAGCACGCCAGGCACTCCTGTCTTCCATTGCTTCCCACAGTTTGGTCAGACTCATGTTTGTAGCTTCGAGAACACTGTCCAACCATCTCGTCCTCTGTCGTCCCCTTCTTCTTGTGCCCTCCATCTTTCCCAACATCAGGGTCTTTTCCAGGGAGTCTTCTCTTCTCATGAGGTGACCAAAGTATCCTCAGCTTCAGGATCTGTCCTTCTAGTGAGCACTGAGGGCTGATTTCCTTCAGAATGGATAGGTTTGATCTTCTTGCAGTCCATGGGACTCTCAAGAGTCTCCTCCAGCACCATAGCTCAAAAGCATCAATTCTTCGGCGATCAGCCTTCTTTATGGTCCAGCTCTCACTTCCATACATCACTACTGGGAAAACCATGGCTTTTACTATACGGACCTTTGTTGGCAAGGTAATGTCTCTGCTTTTTAAGACGCTGTCGCCTTTCTCCCAAGGAGCAGGTGTCTTTTAATTTCGTGACTGCTATCACCATCTGCAGTGATCATGGAGCCCAAGTAAGTAAAATCTCTCTCACTGCCTCCATTTCTTCCACTTCTATTTGCCAGGAGGTGATGGGACCAGTGGCCATGATCTTCCTTTTTTTGATGTTGAGCTTCAGACCATATTTTGCGCTCTCCTCTTTCACCCTCATTAAAAGCTTCTTTAATTCCTCCTCACTTTCTGCCATCAAGGTTGTGTCATCTGCATATCTGAGGTTGTTGATATTTCTTCCGGCGATCTTAATTCCGGCTTGGGATTCATCCAGCCCAGCCTTTCGCATGAGCGTCCCTGTTATACCTACTTGCAAATTCAAATGTATCCTTATCGTGGTTTATGACTTCCTTGATATTGTATGTGGGCTGGAACTGGTCTGTGACGGAAATAATAAAATTCATTCATTAATGACAATAACAATGATCAATTCCCTGCAGTGAAATATGCTACTTCTCGGCTTTAAGTAAGAATATCATAAGGCCTTGGGACACAATCCTGATATTTATAAATAAAATATACTTTAACAATGTTACTACCCCCCAACACCAGCAATAATATTTTTTTCCAGGCACTGTGAATGAAATTACTCTAATTTGGATTTTGTGCGCACGATTAATTTTAATTTTCATTCAACTTTATTTCCATTTCTTTATCTTTGTATTCCATTGAAGCATATGTTCTTGTTTAAATGAATAAAAAGATTGTTAAAAACCTGTCACATAGGTAATGTTTAGTCAGAAGAAAAGCTGTCAAAAAGTTAAGAGGGGGAAACTCAAAGTGCCCTCTTCTGGCAGCTGGTAATAACTGCTAGTAAATTTGACTTAATTGTTGAAAGTTACTTCGCATGTAACAATACAGTTATCTTATTACATAGAATTTACCAGTTAATTCTTGCTAGGTGGATACATATTTAAATTATTATTTTTTGTAAATATAGCTAGCCTGCTGTACACATAAATGCCTAAATTTATCTGGGGTTGGTGGAGGTGGGGAACAAAAATATTTCTCCAACCATGTACAGTCGTACCTTGGAAGTCAAACGGAATCCCTTCCGGAAGTCTGTTCAACTTCCTAAACATTCGACTTCCAAAGCACAGCTTCTGATTGGCTGCAGGAAACTCCTGCAGCCAATCGGAATCTGCGGAATCCCCGTTGGACGTTTGGCTTCCAAAAGAACATTCAAAAACTCACTTCCGGGTTTCGATCATTTTTGAGCCAATTTGTTTGAGAGCCAAGGCAATCAAGATCCAAGGTACGACTGTAATACCTTATGTCCCTTCATTCCATCACTTATGAGGCTAGACTGGCTCTCTTCTGGATGGATAGCTACTATTATGGAGCCCTGAGCAAGACACATAATAATGCGCCATTTTCATATGTTACTACTACTACTAAATATGTACCAAATTTCAGCCTTCTGAAATTGCCTTACAGTTTACGAAACAGTGAATAGGCGAAATGCAGGCAGTAGTGTTTAAAACTAAGGCTAATTTGTGGTCTTCCAAGTGGGCTACAACTCTCAATGAACTCGCATGAACCTTACTATTGGCTATAGCCAATGAAGGGGGTTGAAAGCCAACGTTTGGAAGGTCACAAGTTAGTCGCCCAGGAAAAAAACTCTAGCGGCCCATAACAAGGTATTGAGCTCGTACAACATTCTCACACAATGTTCTTCAGCTGAATCAAAACTATTATTATTACTTATTTATTTCATAATATTTATACACTGCTTGATTGTAAATAAAATCTCAAAACGGTTTACAAATATGATAAAACAGTAACATTTATCACTAAGAAAAATAATAATTTTAAACCTTTTGAAAAGTTAAAAATAGGCAAATACGAAGGCAACTAGCATAGAATTACAACATTTGCTAAAATGCTTGGGATTCCCATATATATTCCATTTTGGATTGCTTAATGGTCACATAACAAACACCAGTGATTTATGATATTTCATAACCTCAAGATGAGTGATTGCTCTTGATGCCTTGGGACGGTGGGGGAATCCAATAAAATAATGGATGGATCCTGGCAACCTGGAGGTGCTGTGGGGGAGCAGTTCCCTAGTCTAGATAATTGGTCAATTGCCTGCTTTGAATAGGGTTGCATCCCCTAAAGGAGCAACTTCGTATCTGCAGGTGCTCCTGGATCCATTTCTGTCACAAGAGGCCCAGTTGACCTCAATGGCTAGGAGTACCATTCACTTCCTTTGGCTAGTAATACACTTTTAGCCCTTTCTGAAGTGGGATAGCCTGTCCACTGTTGCCCATGCCCTGGTAACCGCCAGATTGGATTGCTGAAATGCACACTATCCAGGGAATTGCCTCTGAAGTTGATCCGGAAGCTGCAGCTTGTGTAAAATACAGTGACTTGACTGGGGCATAATATTACCACTTTGTTACCCTGCTGTTGAAAGAACTGCACTGGCTGACAATTAGCTATCAGGAAGGAGTGCATGGACCTGTCAGTTTCGGTTTTCTTAGTTTCTCATTTTCCCCGTCTTAAATTCAGTTCACCTTTTTAGTGTGACTTTCTCCCAATAAACATTATGGCAAAACAATTTCCCCTAATGTAGTGCATTTTTTTTGTGTTGTTTTCACTAAAATGTGCATTTTTATGCACAGGTCATTAATTTTCTTGTACGCATTACTTTGCTTGAGAACTGCATCGCAAAATTCAGAGAAACACAGATTTCAAAGGATGGCTATGTCTTTGTTTGTGTATTGTTTTGCAAAATGTGAATTTGGTAAGTTTGCCTTGAAATTTATTTGTTTTATTTCAGGTAGTAGCTAACAACCAACTCTCAAAGAGTGGCTGTTTAGGGACTTGGGAGATTACATAAATAATATCTCAGATTTTAGGAGAAGCTCATTCTACACTTTTCTTAGTTCATCAGTATAACTGTTGAAATATGTTTCTTTTTAATTACATGCTTGTAACTATGGCAACTATAAATATAATTACTCTCCGTTCTTAAGCTTCAGCATAGTGATTTCCTTTCAGCAAAGAGCAGTAAAAATAATCCTTCTTTAGAACTCTGGACTTTTTCTCTCCTGAATATCCCTTAATTAGTATGCCATAGGATTAGATCCAGTTATAACTCTTTTGCAACTACAAGAAACCAAATAACTAATATTGAACAGAATTGGGGGAAGGGACAAGGAGGGGTGTAAAATCTCAAGTTTGCTGCTTAAACACTCTGGTAGGAATTTGCTGCCATCTTCAGGCTTTCAGCAAAATGGATTTTGCAATCCCAAAAATGCACACCTTATTCTTCAGATTATCTTCTTGGAAGAGGATGAGCAAATGTAATTTTATTTGCTCCCAAAACATAATACAACAAGCAAGAATGAAATAGCAACCACAGCCATATGCCTTATTTCCAGTTAGAATAACTCATATTTTATGCATATATTAGAGCAAATTTAATTCTAATCATGCCATTCACAAAGCATTTCTGCAAGACACCTCCCACTGATTTCAGTCGACAGCAGCAGTGCTCAACAGATTAAGGCTCCCTGAGAGTAAGCCCCATTGAATTCAGACTTTCTTCTGAGTAGCCATGGTTAGGATTTCAGCCTAAACCCCTAAAGGTGGTGAATCAGCATAACTTTAGTACTCCAAAGAGTATTCATTAATGGTTCCTTTTCATCCTGGAAAAAAGTGACGTGGGGTGCCGCAGGGTTCTGTCCTGGGCCCGTTGTTGTTCAACGTCTTCATAAACGACTTGGATGAAGGAATTGAGGGGATGCTCATCAAATTCGCAGATGGCACCAAACTGGGAGGGGTAGCTAATGCCACAAAAGACAGAATCAGAATCAGAATTCAAAATGACTTTAACAGATTGGAGAACTGGGCTCAAGTGAACAAAATGAATTTCAACAGGGGCAAATGTAAAGTTCTGTACTTAGGCAGAAATAACCAGATGCAAAAATATAGGATGGGGGATACCTGGCTTAGTAGGAGTACATGTGAAAAGGATCTAGGGGGTCTTGGTGGGCCCCAAGCTTAACATGAGTCAGCAGTATGATGCAGCAGCGAAAAGAAAAGAAAAGAAAAGAAAAGAAAAGAAAAGAAAAGAAAAGAAAAGAAAAGAAAAGAAAAGCTAATGCTATTCTAGGCTGCATGAGTGTCCAGATCAAGGGAAGTAATAGTACCACTTTATTCTGCCTTAGGACCACACTTGGAATACTGTGTCCACTTCTGGGCACCACAATTTAAGAAGGATGTTGACAAGCTGGAACGTGTGCAGAGGAGGGCAACCAAGATGATCAAGGATCTGGAAACTAAGCCTTATGAGGAGTGCTTGAAGGAGCTGGGTATGTTTAGCCTGGAAAAGAGGAAACTGGGAGGAGATATGATAGCTTTCTTCAAATAACTTGAGTGCTAGCACATGGAAGAGGGAGCATGCTTGTTTTCTCCTGCTCTGGAGGGTAGGACTCATGGCAATGGCTTCAAGGAGATTTCGACTAAACATTCGAAAAAACTTTCTGACAGTAAGAGCTGTTCGGCAGTGGAGCAGACTCCCATGAGAGGTGGTGGACTCTCCTTCCTTAGAGCTTTTCAAGCAGAGGTTGGATGGCCATCTATCATGGATGCTTTAGCTGAGATTCTTGCATTGCAAGGGGTTGGACTAGATGGCCCTTGGGTCCCCTTCAAACTCTACAATTCTATGATCTTCACAACCACCAAAGAAGATGCAGCCCATTTCACCCTTCTTACAAAGATCCAGAGGTTTCATAACTTGTTCTTAGACACTCCTCACTTTATTGTGATCAACTGCAAATCTCTTATCTTCTTAAGTGATCAAGCCAACATCCATAAAGATGGCAGCGGTGATGGCTAACACCATATCTGATGCTCTGCATAGCAACATTATGTATTTCTAACGTGCCGTACCCCATCTTTTTATTAGAAGTGGAAGGCGTACTTTATTTTCCTAATGTCAATCATTACTTCCATCATTTCTATCTTGGGCACCAGCTATTTATTCTTCATTTTCATTAGCAGAGAAAATTATTTCATTTGATGGTATTGAAGCATCCTGCTTATTTCTCTGCTTATATTCAGCAAGCCTCCTTGTCTTGTCTTCTTGCTGTTTCTGCTTTTTGACTTGCCTGTTATGCTTAGGTATAGGCAGGCCTGTAGCAATTTCAGCCCTCGCTGAATGGGGAGGGTCCAGAGTGCTGCCACCATTCCTACAACCCATGTTCAGCTACTGTGCCCAGTAGGCCCCATTGTTCTTTCAGGAGGGGTTCTCTGAGGTGACAGAAGCTGGTCTGTGGTCATACGTTTGTATGTTTGTGGCTCCCATTCTGCAGGTGCTGCTTCTGGCAGGCAGGGTTGGCAGTGACCAGGCCTAGATGTGTGGGTGCCTCTTTGGGGCTACGTTTTGCTAGCACCAAGCGACTCCTCTGCTTCCTCCCTCCATCACCCTTCTTTGGGGGAGCTGAGTTAGCTGCATTGTCCTGCTGCAACTATCCTGGAACGCAGCCAGTGCTCCATCTCCGTCATAAGCTTAATTCATCAACAATAATGAACATCTTTGCAAGTTAAAAAAGAAACAAACACCATTGCAACCATGAATTGCTGTTCTTCAGTGGTTCAGTATCAAAACCATTACAATACAGTGGTACCTCGGGTTACATATGCTTCAGGTTACATACGCTTCAGGTTACAGACTCCACTAACCCAGAAATATTACCTCAGGTTAAGAACTTTGCTTCAGGATGAGAACAGAAATCGTGTGGCGTGGCAGCAGCGGGAGGCCCCATTAGCTAAAGTGGTGCTTCAGGTTAAGAACAGACCTCCAGAACAAATTAAGTACTTAACCCGAAGTACCACTGTACACACATACTGACAGTAATTCATTAATATTTTTGGATTTTAAGACCCCAACTTGATGGGTCTGGTTCCTGGGTTTTCTTGTAGGTTTGATTTCCTTCTGTTCCCCCCACCCCTTTGGCTAAAACACTGAGCAGGAGCACTCCATATTGCAACCATTTGTTACAGGTCACACTTGCCTCCTGTGGTTGCCTGTCGGGGGGGGTGGTGGTAAGAAAATAGAGGTAGCTAGACGCTGAAGCTGCTTCTGCAGCCACCTGGTGGAAAAACTGAGCCTTGGGGAAGTGTCAGCAGAGGATCGGGGAGAGACATTTTTCAACCAAGCTCCTTGAGTGAAGTATTGACAGGAGAGGAGGACTCTGTACTTATTGCTAAAGGTAAAAGGTAAAGGTAGAGGACCCTTGGACGGTTAAGTCCAATCAAAGGCGACTATGGGGTGTGGCGATCGCTTTTCAGGCCAAGGGAGCCGGTGTTTGTCCACAGACAGCTTTCCGGGTCATGTGGCCAGTGTGACTAAACCGCTACTGGCACACGGAGGACCATGATGAGTGCCAGAGCGCACAGAAATGCCGTTTACCTTTCTGCCGCAGTGGTACCTATTTATCTACTCGCACTGGTATGCTTTCAAACTGCTAGGTTGGCAGTAGCTGGGACAGAGCAACAGGAGCTCACCCCGTCACAGTGATTCAAACTGCCAACCTTCCGATCAGCAAGCCCAAGAGGCTCAGTGGTTTAGACCACAGCACCACCCGCACTTGGCTCAAAATAGGCTGCCATAACATCTGCCCATCTTTCTCTTCTAGAACAAGGTGGAGGAGCCAGGGAAGACCCAGAAATCTAAAGCATGAAATGCAGATCTTAAATACATTTCAGTATCGAGGGAAGTCATCATTATGCAATTTGTAATTAACCAGATACTTAACATGTCCATAGTGGGCACTATGAAGTACAGTTATGTGGACACAAATACATGGGAAGGATAATAGTTCAGTGGTATAGCACAGAAATACTTTGTAAGCAGAATGCCCCAGGTTCAAGGCTTCTCTTGTATAGGATACCAGCTTTTAAATAATTCTATGTTTTATACACACAAAAAGAACAAGGTCAAGGAAAATGGTGTTCTTCATATTATATGAAGATAGGTCTAAAAATCATCCGCTGGTTTAAAGAACAGCATTTTCAGGCTCAGTTAACATTTTTAAAGGTTTTTAAAACCACAATCACTAGAAAGGTGAATCATATGTTTTCCGCTGTGGCATACCTGTATAATTTACTTACTTGCCTTATACAAAAAAAAAAAAAACTTGCAAAAAGAAGCAATACAATGTAAACACAAAGAAAACATATAAAATTAAAACAGATCCTCCATAAAATAATTCTTAAAACTCACTCTCTAACCACCATATAAGCACGATCACTATTCATGTTAACCAGCTGAAGAATACCCTAGAAGCAGCAATTGGGTGTTAATAGCCTGTGAGGAAAGTTCTTGCCTGGCACTGAAAATATGCAATGCAGGCTCCAGGCGAGTCTCCTGGGGAAAGCGTTTCATGAATGGGACCCCCAGTTTCCTGTGCGTGCCAGGAATTATTCAACTCAAACACTGAATTTTAAATTTTCAAATTAAAAAACACCTGTAATCTAAGAATGAAGGCAAATGGATAAATGTACAGCTAACGGCTGATTCATACAGAAGCATGTGAATATTTTATGTGTACAGAAGCCTCTGGTCACCTGTAGCAGCTACTGAATGAGTTGCCAGAGTGCCGTTCCAGCCCCCTCGGCCGTATTTCCCTCAATAGTCATCTTGCTCTGCAGTGGCAGCATCTTCCCTTGCCTTTTCTATTGCTAGAGGACAGGAACTGCCTGAGGCAGTCAAAGCACACATGGTAGTAGTAGTGCTAGCACTGGTGACAAGACTCCAGACGTGCTCTCTGTAAGGATTTGTCAAAGCTCATTTTGAAGATGCAGGAAACTACCTTCCGCTGAGTCAGACCATTGGTCAGTCTAACTCAGTATACTGTCTGCACTGACTCACAGCAACTCTCCAGGGTTTCAGGCAGGTGTTTTTCCCAGTCCTATCCTGGAGATGCTGGGGAGTGAACTTTGCATTCACAGCATGAGCTCTATCAGTGAGCCAAGACCATTACCTTTGCTCACAGCCAGCCTCATTGCTGCAATGGTTGCAGCCAGTCACAGTGTTGGTATAGCTAGCCAGTGGCTTCTCTGTATATAGCGTGGGTTCACAGGCTCTTGTTGTCATAGAAACAAATGGTTTGAGAATCACAGGTGCTTCAGTTGTTTGCATAGAGTATCAGAACTATTAGTCCATTAGATTAGGCAATAAAATTTTAAAATATTTCCTCATCCGAGGTGCTTGAATACACTGCATTTTTATTTTTTTTAAAAAAGGTTTACACTACAGAAACCACATTCACGAGCTGTACAACTATTCAGATTCTCCATGACAGGTTCATTTATTTATATACTAGGTTAAAAAATACAAATATCTCATTACAAAAAAAGCTTTATCAAACTGTGTACATACAGTAGGTTTTGTCAAAAGCCAACCTGTCAGAATTACTTTATATACATTTGGCTAATATGTGTGACATGCAGAGTAAGAAGAAAACTGTTGCAGGCCAATTTCAGAAGCCTGGGGTTATAGACTTTTGACAACAGTCAAATGGGTTTCGCATAATCGGTAAATACATTTCCACATAAACATGAAAGCAGTTTATAAACCAGGATAAGACTTTATTCTGAGCCCCAGCAACTAGAATCAATCGAACTGGCAAGTGAGAGACAATTCCAATGCAGAGGAGATGTGTCATATTACCAGCCCTAATGGAAGCACGGTAACATGAACACAAGAAATAGTTATTTAAGCAGCAATGGCTGGCATCCCATGGTTCCATGCAGCAATGCTCAAGTGCCCCAGCTTGGATGGTAATGCAGATTGCTGCAAGGTTAGTGTGTACATGTATGTTCACCCACACCCACACACCCACATATGTTTAACACACACAGACCTGTTGATACTGAAGGACAGATGAGATTCCAACCTGCAGAAGTGCGCAAAGGCCGACGCTGCCAATCCTTCATTTTTTATTTTTAAAAAGAAGACAACAGTCTCAGTGTACATTGCTCTGAGCTCAGGCAGGCTCTTGCTGCTAGGCTGAGCTGAAACTGCTCTGGATGCAGGGTAAGAATTTACAAGAAGAGCAAATTGTCAGAATCCTGCCCATTGAATCCAGCTTTAGGGCTCCTCACCTCCAGTACACTTGAAGCTCAAATTGGAACGATGAGACATAAAAATACTTGGGGTAGCATCCAAATAATGCATCCCATCAGCACAAGGATTTCTGCTTGTGCAACAGAACCACCCCCACCCCACAAATCCACTTCAGAGGGTTGTGAGAACTCCTAGAACAGATGGGAGGAGCTGTGGGGGAAGTTCCACTCAAGCAGAAATCCTTATGCTGATGGAGTAAGTTACTACTTAGCCCTGCTTTGGATAACTCCCTTTTCCTTTGGCTGAGCAGTTGATTCAGGCAAGCTTCTGGGCCTAAGAGTTGATTTTTCCACGGGATGCTATTTTCAAGTAGAGCTGCCCATCCAGGTCCACCATGATATTTGCTTGCTGGGATGAGACTGGAGTACTGCAAACACACTGATTAATTTATTTTACATGAAGGGGTTTTAATTCTGGACTTGAAATAGAGAGGGGTTGCATGTTAAGATTCCAGATTTAGCACCAGTCCAACCTAGAACATAAAAACACTTTTGGCAGCCTTTTCCATCAGATGCAGACTTCCTTCAAAGGCTCATCTCAATGGATAGTAAAGTGCACAAAACCACCAAGTAACATCTCCTCCTCCTTCTACCCAGCCACAGTTCACGCCTCCAACACAGAATCATAGAATTGCAGAGCTGGAATGGGACCCTGGGGTCAAATCCCCAGCAATACAGGAATCTCAACTAAAACACCCATAACAGGTGGCCAGCCAACCTCTGCTTTAAAAAAAAAGCTCCATGGAAGTCCACCACCTTCTGAGGAAGTCTGTTCCACTGTTGAATATGTACGGTAAAACTAAAAGATCTTACTCCTGATGCTAAGCTTACAAATGCTAACTTTTTGAGGTTGTTAAGCAGCAAACACCATTGTTTCTGCCCAGGGTACAATTTTAAAGGATTACACATCATTGGACTACGGATACATTTAATTATAGAGCTATATGCAGCAATACTTTTGGTTATCGGTTTACCATTTTCAGAACAGGCACTCTTGACCTTTGGAGAGGGGACTTAATACTAGCAGAAACGGAAACAGTGTCATTTGCTTTTGCACTGATTCCCCACCCCCACCCCCCAGCGGTGCTTGTTTTAATAGAAATCAGTAACAGTTTTTCTGAAGTAACCCAGCTAGGATAACTGTTTGGGGGGGTCTCCACTTTTTTCCAGTTGCCCATCTAAGTATACTTTTCCATTAGGCTACATCAAAGTAACATTTGCGCAAGCTAACATAGGTTTGCAAGACGAACATGACATGTTTTCTAAAATTCAAGGAGTTCTTATAGATGTAGTGATAGACAACACAATCATCACATGATCCATTCATTTCTTTATATATATAAATAGCACTTCTTTCCCATTTTATACAAGTGGATTTAGACTACAGTCTTAGAAGCTAGTGTGCCATGTAGTGAAGAACCAAAAATGTGCCCAGGTGGTGTCTTTCTGCAGCATCCTCTCACTTCCCCCAGCAGCTCAATAGGCAGTTTTAAAATTGGCTCACACATTGAGCCAGACAAGCAGCTGCAAAAGAAACTTAAAAGACCCCAAGCAGCTGCATGTGCCATTCTCCCCCATGCATGCACATAGCTTTGTAGGACTGCAGGCTTAGTCAGATGTTCTCAGGCTCTCCAAAAGGTTAACGTTTTCTATCTGAGACACTGGAGCCGAATTAGAGGCGAGACGTCATGGTCAACATGATTATGTGTCACTTATTCTAAGACATTTGTATGAAGATTACTGACACTACTACAAATACACAGATACTGCCACACAAAATAGATGAGAACAAATAGTAAATACATCTTTCATCTCATGGCACATCTAGCAGGATAACACTGTCTGGTTGGTTTAACGGTCAGTTGTGATTATGCTTGATTGAATATTTTCCTTTCTGTAGCTGAGAAATATACAGTTTGGATTTGCTTCCATCAGGCCTCTTAAACCACACTTCATCATGGTTAATTGTTGTAATTATGGCACTGAAAAGAAAGGAGGGGGGAATCAGGAGCACATTAGTGTCCATATAAAACTACAGGATCACCTTAAACTGCACGGCCATTTATAAACGGTACTGTAATTATTGGTAATAGAACACACAAGCATTATAACAAGTGCCTCATTAAATTAAGGATAGTTAATAAAATACAGGAACACTGATATTGGAAGTGTACTAAACATTACTACGTCTGTTTACCAACCGTTCACATCTTTAATAGCCGCCCTTTGTTAAGGAAGGGAAAGAGAGAGACAGGCACGTGCGCAGGCTTAACAGCAGAGTGACTAGCTGGCAATGATGTAGCTACAGCAGCGCTCTATAGAATGCTGAAGTCAGTATCCTATAGTACAGTTTGCTTTTGTACAGGTGGAGACCATTCTGAGCATGTCCAATTGATGTGCGGCTGTCGACACGTCAGTCCTTTTGGACCGTGAAGAGGACGGAACAGGGGCAGGGAGTAACAGGGCGGGGCATAATGGGCTGGCTTACAAACACTGACAAATGCAAGGACCAGAAATGGAATCCCTGCGCAAAACAGCTGCCGTCTGTATAGTATGTTTTACAATGCCTATCAGTAGGAATCCTACAATAACATCTAGCTATTGTAAGTAACAATGGGACGTGGGTGGCACTGTGGGTTAAACCACAGAGCCTAGGACTTCCCAATCAGAAGGTCGGCGGTTCGAATCCCCGCGGGTGAGCTCCCATTGCTCGGTCCCTGCTCCTGCCAACCTAGCAGTTTGAAAGCATGTCAAAGTGCAAGTAGATAAATAGGCACCGCTCCGACAGGAAGGTAAACGGCGTTTCCATGCACTGCTCTGGTTCGCCAGAAGCAGCTCAGTCATGCTGGCCACATGACCCGGAAGCTGTACGCCGGCTCCCTCGGCCATTAAAGCGAGATGAGCGCCGCAACCCCAGAGTCGGTCACAACTGGACCTAATGGTCAGGGGTCCCTTTACCTTTACCTTTACTGTAAGTAACATTGATGGAAGCTCGATTTGTTGTGGGATTGCTACTGATAGGCATAATAAGGTACCCTATATGAAAGCATACTATTACTATAGGATACAAAAGTCACCTCTGCGGATGCTACTGTAGCTACATCGTTGCCAGCTAGTCATTCTGCTGTTGACTCCATGTTGACAAAAGTTCTCACTGAGTGATGCATAGGCAAGCTTCTCTAGTCCTGCTGTGATTTAACTCATTTCTCTCTATATATTTATAAATTAATGTTCATATTGACTGTATGTACGAGGCATAGGCAAACTCCGGCCCTCCAGATGTTTGGGACTACAATTCCCATCATCCCTGACCACTGGTCCTGTTAGCTAGGGATGATGGGAATTGTAGTCCCAAACATCTGGAGGGCTGGAGTTTGCCTATGCCTGGTACGTACTATGTACTTTCCCCATACAAGAACATCATTCAGTATATAATATAAATTTATTCACAGACTTGAGTGTTGTGGGGTCTGCTTTGTTTATTCTTTTAACTAAAACTCTCGAGATTCCTCCAACCAGAGACAGGTTCACTAGGTGAATCCTGCCTGCTATCTTTACCTTACAGGGCATTCATCTTTCCTATCGATACATATCGCTTGTCCACGTCCATACCACTCCCCATTATAATACAGCCTTCCATCTTCAGATCTTGCATTGTGTACATGTTTTTCCAACTTGACAGGGGCTGAAAGAATCAGTGCAGACAAAACAGAACAGGAGATTTAAGAAGGCAATTTCTGTCTACCTCATTTCTACCCTGAGTTTGCTTGGAACACCTCCCACAACTATAGAACAGGAATGGGGAGCCTCAGCCGCAGGGACTGAATGCGGCCCCCCCAGGCCTTTCCCTCTGGCCCTGGAGCCTTTCCAGCCACTCCCCATTTCCACAAACTACACACATAACTGGCTCTGCATTGCACCCTACTTGAGTATTTTTGCCAGGTTAGAATGTCCTTGAACTCTGATAATGCTCTTAAATGCCTGAAGGATGAAGAGGTTTGTGTGAGTAGATCAGTACTTGGTGCTTCACCAACTTTTGCTTCTACCACCCCCACCCCCCAGTCACTGCCATGTGGCCCTTGGAAGGTTTCCTACAAGGTTCTCCACTCCCTACTACAGAAAGGATCCACTTAAGTTCTCCAAAAGGACAGAAAGTCTTTCCAAACCACACAAGACAAAAAACAGTGTCTTGCTGCCTAATCCGTACACAATTAAGAACTCCCCATAGTAAACTCTTAGCATCTGTGGCTGAGAAATCCTGAGCTATTATAGAGGCAAGGATTGAACAAGCATAAAGCAGATTGTCCTTACGTTCTGTTTTCACTCTATGTGGCCCCAAAGTAGCCATTGCCTGAAATAAAAAAATGGTAAGTTAGTCATCATTTCGGCAAATCAACTTAGGAGCTTTGCTTTAAAGAGCATCCCTCTTGAAACCTAAGCCATGCCCATTCATATCAGCCATTTTCTTTAAAAGAAAAAGGAATACAGAGAGCAACATTCAACGATACCTTTCTTATTGTGGTCCAGTCTTCAAGTATATCAAGATCTTGCAGCATGTACACTATATAGGGTCGTTAATATGTTAAGGGACTTGCACATTTCCAAAGAGGGTCAAGTTGTTTTTTAAAAAGGTTCTAGCAGATCACTTTGAAGTATGCTTGGTATAACGCAACTAAAATCTGTGCCAAGACAGACCCCAAGGGCAGGGCATACACATTTTTTGTGTATGCCTTGGAGCGCCGACACGAATTTATCAGAGAAGCAGCATTGCTTCATTTCCTCTTGTTTTAAAAAGGGCTCCTTGTGTGGCTACACATCCTTTTGGGTTCTAAAGAATGAAAAGTTGTGGTTGTGGCAGGTTCCTCTGCATACATGCACAGAAAAACAAAGGCATCTCATTACAACTGTTGCCAAAATTTCTGCAAACTCTTAGGCTTTTTAAAAAAGTTGTGGGGGTTGGAGAATAGGAATGCTGGGTTATCACTAGATGGATATTTTATGCTGTACCACCTGCCATCTACTCTTTAATAATCCACATTATAACCAGAAGGGTGATAGCCAACATTATTCATAATCAGACTAGAGCCACTGAAAGCAGTGGAACCCAGTCCACTCATTTTAATGGGTCTACATTGAGTATGACTTAGCTTTTGAGCATCATCCTGTTACTATAACCATACCACATACTGTGCAAAAAAAAAGAGTGACAATCCAATGGACAGACCAGCTCTTAGTCTCCAAGAAAAATATTGTTCTAAATTCTCAGCTTTCAAACCATTGTCTTGTGTTTCACCCCACTTACTTTCTTAATGAAAGTTTTATGAAGTGTTAACAACCAGCACCACTGTAATTCAGTGAATATTATATCCAGTTGGCAACCATGAAAAGGATATCTGATACAACAACCGGTTTCTTCTTATCGGGACTGAAGGGATCCTTCCTTTTTTTCCTAGACTGAAGTTCATCATTCCATAACTCTGAGGAAATGTAAGAACGTGGCAGTTAAAATAATTTTCTTCACATAGCACACAGGTCTCCAAGCTCATCTATACATACAATTGATAAGCAAGCTGTGCTGCTTTAGGAACTGGAACTGCCACTTACACTGACTATCCCGTCTTATTAACATTTAGAAAAGATTTTTCTTTATGGCGTTAGGCCGGGAGAGACAGACGGACAGAGAGACAGAGAGAGACCCTTGCATTTGAGTGTTATAAACCATGCCTGTGACCAACTCCAACTTGACACAAGTATTTGGTCACTTCATGTACACTCTTCCTTTCCATTTCTGTGCAGCTACCTTTATGTTATGGGCTGGCTGAGTCAAGACAATGCAGGTGGAGGACTGCCCAAGGTGCCAGAAGAAGGCTGCAGTGGAATATGGGAGCCACTGCTGGCAGTGTGGCAGTGTGCTAGCGATGACCCCAGAGGATGGAGTTCCCCCCCAACCTGCTCTTCCATCTCATTTGCCCCCGTGATGAGAGCCAAAAGTCCCACCTCTCTCTCTCCAAGGTAGTCACAACTTCTCTCTGACATGCCCATGGTGCTCATTGCATCGCCCACCCCAGAGCCGCCAGTTACTGGGAGTAGCTCTGCCTACCCAGAAGGGGATGTTTCACTGGTCCCAGCCACCTCTCAGGAGGCAGAGACACTTCCCTTATCACCTAGGTCCAGGAGAAGCCAAACAACAGTAATAAATAATAATAATAATTTATTATTTATACCCCGCCCATCTGGCTGGGTTTCCCCAGCCACTCTGGGCAGCTTCCAACAGAATATTAGAAACATGGTAAAACATCAAACATAAAAAACTTCCCTAAACAGGGCTGCCTTCAGATGTCTTCTAAAAGTTAGATAGTTGTTCATTTCCTTGACATCTGATGGGAGGGCGTTCCACAGGGCAGGTGCCACTATTGAGAAGGCCCTCTGCCTGGTTCCCTGTAACTTCACTTCTCGCAGTGAGGGAACTGCCAGAAGGCCCTCGGAGCTGGACATCAGTGTCCGGGCTGAATGATGGGGGTGGAGGCGCCCCTTCAGGTATACTGGGCCGAGGCCAGAGAACAGCAAGAGAACAGTAGATTCCGCACACAAGGTGTAGTGAGAGATTTCAGAAATGCTTACTGCCCTAAGATGGGCCCACCCCATTCCTATATATAGGATAGCAAAAGGTGTGTGACAGTGTAGGATCAATGTCTAAAACTTTGGTAGTTAGAGTACCTGCCTTTCATATAGCTGTGTTTAGGATTGCCTGAAGTGCCTTAAACCAGTAATCTGCATATGTGCAGCGGTAATCTCTACATTAAAGCCTTTGGAAAGAATCTTTCTTCAAGTCTTTGTCGTCAAGAACTAGGAGTCAGGACACTCCACCAGCTCTTAGTTACCTGAGGTAATGTCAATGCTATGTCGGTCTTCTTCAAGTCGTCTGATTTTCTCTTCCAGTTCACTTTGAACTGTGTCATACAACAAGAGCTTTTCACTCTGAAAGGAAAAGTTAACAATGTAGTCAAACATTAGCCAACGAAAAGCAGCCAACACATCATCTTCTACTGGATTGGGGCACTCAAGAGCAACGGAAGAAGCTTCCAACAAAGAGACCTGATGTATAAGAACCGTTCTCTCGCTGGGTTCAGAGTGCCAGAGGCAATGCAAAAAGACTGTCTTCTGATGTTGAGAAAGGTAGTCTCAGGTGCGTGAGGCAGATGCAATAGTGCACAGAAGGGTTAACATCCTGCAGAACATTCAAGTGGGTGCATGACATAACAAAAGCGAGGGGTTAAAAGGGGTTTTCGTCTTCCAAGAAGTGTTTTGAATCTACAAAGCACCAAGCCTAGACTGATAAATGTGAAGGGCTTTACCCATATTTTCCAAACAGTGGGGAATTATATAAACGCAAGAAAATAAGCACACTAGTCTTAAAAAAGGAGAAACCCAAAACCTCATTTTCCTTCTAAATATGTTATGATCTGTATGTAGCTATTTGCAAAGGGCTCAGGACAAGCAACCTGTAGGAGCACATGGGAGAATTTCAAGTCATCTTGGGGGGAAGTACAGTGGTACCTTGGTTCTCAAACGTCTTGGTACTCAAACACCTTGATTCTCAAACGCCGAAAACCCAGAAGTAAGTGTTCCAGTTTTGGAACGTTTTTCGGAAGCCGAACGTCCGATGCGGCTGTTGGCTATTGTTTCCGGGGCGCCTGCACCAAACAGAAGCTGCCAAACGGACTTACGGAACGGATTAAGTTGGGCACTTTTGTTTTTGCTATTTATTTTGCGTTTTTGTTTTTGAGGCTTTTTCGGTTAATTTGTTTTTGTGATTGTGTGGAACACAATTCAGCTACTGATTGATTGTGTGACTGCGGAAATGGATAAAAGCCCCCCATGCAAACAATGACTATCATCAGTGCAGGTAAGAAAAAATAATAATTTTAATTTTTATCACCTACAATACTGTCTTATTTATTTTATAGTACAGTACACTGATTATTGCTCTCATTTTATGGATCAATGATCTTGTTAGATAGTAACATTAATGTTAAATTGCTGTTTTCGGGGTTGTGTTGAAAAGTCTGGAACGGATTAATCGGTTTTGCATTACTTTCTATGGGAAAGTGTGCCTTGGTTTTGGAACGCTTTGGCTTTGGAACGGACTTCCGGAATGGATTAAGTTTGAGAACCAAGGTGCCACTGTAAAAGAAGCAATGCAGCTGGAATACAAAGACTATGCAACTAGTCCTGTGTGCTTGGAGATGCTTTAAGAAATTTCAGCTCGTGTATCCCTGCAAAAGTAGCCTCCCTTCCTTCCCCACTGGCCACACAGTATATCATGTTTGGAACCTATTGCAGGGGGGCTATCAATATGTAGCCGCCTTATATTCAAAATCAAGAATCCCAAATGGTGCAATCAAACCCTTCAGCATGAACTAGATCTTTGGATTCTGATCATTCTGAGGGAACTCAGGGTGGATTATGCAAATTAAAAACAGATATTTTGATTTATTTCTCAAAAAAAAAGTTGGAAACAATATGGTTTAAACTGAATTCTGAATTTAAAACATGCAACGTCTACACTTATACAGGTAACTCACAATTATGTGCATTTAACTTTTGCTCATTAATCTTCAGTAAAAAATAAAAATAAAATTAAAAAGGGGGCAAAAAACTTTGCCAATCCCACCCACCACTGCACCCAGTTATTGTTTTAACAGGAATGGGATTTTAACTTGGGTGGGTACTGTTTTATTGGGGGGGCGTTGTTTTAAATTGTTGTTAAATGTTATATGTTAATTTGGATTTTTGTATTTGTATTTGAGTTGGGGTATCGTTTAGGGGCTTTTGCTGGGGAGTGTATCATTTATACATTAGTATTGTTGTGCATACATTAGCATTGTTAATTGTTTTGATTATTTTTATTATGTATTTTGTGCTTTGTATATTGTAACTTTGTGTTGTGAAATGCCCCAAGACCTATGAGTATAGGGAGGTATACAAATTTTAAGGATAATAACAATAACGTGTCCTTTGACCAGTCACTGTCTCTCAGCCTAACCTACCTCACAGGGTTGTTGTGAGAATAAAATAGAGAAGAAGAAACTGGTACAACACCTTAGCACTTTGGAAACACCAGTCCATCCTAGGATCTCTTGATGCAGAAACAAGCTTCCATGCAAACAATGGATATGGACACATTTCTGTCATACAAGCCTCTTTGAACCAGTTGATAGGGTGTGTGTGTGTGTGTGTGTGTGTGTGTGTGTGTGTGTGTACATATATTCATGTATAGGTATAGGTATAGGTATAGGTATAGGTATAGGTATATGTGTATATACAGAGAGAGAGAGATGGGAATTCCTACCTAAGGCCACAAGGTATTTCATTAAATTAGCTGCACAGGACTAGTTCTGGATCAGAACTATTGTGTTTGACCTTCCACATACTATTGGGAAACCATGTACAAGTGCATTACTTGCAAGTGGAACATGCAACAAAATGCCGCAGCGCATCACCACCTTTAACAAGAGTGCTGCTGTTGAGAGTCCCAGCCACACAGCACATCCTCTGGAATACAAGGGCTGAAGGAGGGCACTTTTACTAGTCATCTGTTGCCACACCCCTTGTTCTTCCCAAGTGGCATTCAGCATTCTCAGTCCTCACTGTACTGTTTTGGCCCTTCCGAGTGTTTGTGTAATTATCTCCACCATCCTCAGGGTTTCCATAAGCACACTCATACTTCCCTCTTGGCTCCATTTCTGTTGACACTCACCATCTGAGTTTGCTATTAAAAGGGAGTGATTATTGCATTTCTTATTGTGGGAAACTACAAAAAAGCAGGAGATTAATTTTTGTCTCACAAAGAAACACTGTATCGTCCAGATGCGCTATATAGCACCTGGTACTTCTGGAAAGCACTGCAGCCAGGATCCAAAGAGCTGCAAGGTTCATGCAAGGCTTTAATGTTGACCCAGTGGAATTTTTAATCCTGTTAATTTTGCTTGAATCAGGCCTTAGTGTTTTTAACTGTTTACAGGAAGAGCCTTTAACAATTACAGCTGGTGTTTTCAGGCATAGATGGATCTACAGAGCTACATGACCAACGTTTTTGTGATCATGCTCTCAATGTAGAATGAAGTCTCAATGTAGAATGAAGTCTCTTCTTCACTGCAAACTAATGTTTTGATTTTTACAGTAACCAGTTAGTATGCCTATGTTTTTCAGGGGGAAAGCCAGAAACTACAGAACTGTGAGCCTGAATTGAATCATCTCACCCAGAGCTCATTCAAAGATTTTCAGTGCCTCTCAATGATTTTTAGTACTGCATGAACCTTCTTCTGAATCAAAACAACGTCTGAGTTCTTGGTTTCCCCTCCAGGCAGCAGAAATATGCCACATATCACAGAAAAGTTCTTTGAAAATGTCACCACGCACAAGAGATGCAGTCAAAAATGTGGTTCAGGTAGCATCGCAGAACTGAAACAAATCACATGGCAGTGACCTGACCTAGCAACCACTTGTTTATGCAAACTTGAAACATACATAACTTAACTGAAGTAATTTGCTTCATTTTGTGTTCCCAGTGTACCCCTCAGGTTGGCACGCTGGTTTCCTTTTGAGATTAAGATTTTACACGGCTGATTAGACATGCTACCAAGAGCTTCAACATGATTTTCAAGAAAGCCCAGTAATTAAAATCATTGTTCTCTCTACTGTGGATGAAAATGCTGTAATATTCTACGTTCAAAAATAACTTGTCAGCTGCACAACCTGATTGTGTGCATGTTTCTCCAGAAGCAAGCCCCAACAGTTACAGACAAATGAAAACTCTCTTCAGCTATGAACGGTACCTCACAGTGCTGGCGGGAAGCTTGGATTTCACATTCGTATTTGTTTTTCACGGACTCTAAACAGAGCTCTCTGTAGATACCTACAAAAAAGCATTTTTTTTGTTTAAACCTTCTGTGGGAGAGGCAAAATAGGGCCTACAGGCCTCATTTACCCTACCAATGCATTTCCCCATAAGCTGCAACTTACCAAACCCTAAGGAATGGGGCATTTTAAACAGCGGTGAAATCCCAATCGTGCCTGGCCCTCATGAATTCTCCACAAGTGAATTCTAAATTCCCCATCAGTAAAATGCCCCTTTTCAGTTCAACCCATTCAACCCAAGGACAAGGCTCTCTTTACTCCACTGCCCATCCTGTGCCCAGTAAACACACAAAAAATTCCCCTCATGTGCCCTTTTCACATTCCCCCTTCCAAAACACATCAGGGCTGTGACACCGGGAAAACAGGCTAGAAATAAAGCTGCTTGTACTTTCTTTTTCCTAGCTCTGAGTGCGGCCCATTTGCTCCTCTGCTCCTCTTGATTCTTCAATGTTAAATGTGGGAAAAGCTTGATGAGATATTAACTGCCCACTTTCTATCTTGGACGTGGGCATAGAAGTGTATAGGAAAGCAGCTAAAGTGCTCCCCGGTTCCCTCATGTATCCAGGCTTTGCTATTGTTTGCTTCCTATGCTAGCGGGAAAAGGGGTGGGAGGAAGAGAGGAGAGCCTAACTCTGCTGTCAGGGAATTGCCATCAGTGCCGGAGGGAGAGAGCAAAATCCAGAGGGATTCCAGAGAGCGTCCCGGGATTGGGAGAGGCAGCCCATCTTCTGGGGAACAGAATCAGCGTAGCACCAGTGGAGAAGGGGGGCAGATGGGGGAAGCGGCGAGGCGGTCCCATGACTCCTTGCCGGGGACCAGCAGGGAGAGTAGGGGTCCTCCGCTGCCTACGCCCTCCTTGCGCAGAAGGCTTTCGCGCAGAGAGAGTAGGAGGAGACTAGGCGTCAAAGAGCTTCTTTGCTGGAAGAAGTTTAAGAAACCCCCACTGACGGATTCTGCCAGCGATTGAGACAGCCACGGGTGAGTGGCTGTCCGGACAGAAAAGGTTCACTCAGGCAACCCAGCCAGGTGTTTGCACCGGCTTACGCACGAGCAACCCCTAGAACCATTACAGCAATCTCTCAGTCCCTGACGTTGCTCGTGCGCAGCCCCGGAGAGGCAGCACGATGAGCCAAACAGGGCCGGCCGGAGAGACAGAGCAAGAAGCCATGGTGCAAACTCTGGTCGAGAGGAACCAAGACCTAGAGGCGCATGTCGCTACCCTGTCTGCGCGGCTGGAGGAGAGACGGGCTCAGGATGCACAGGTCAGAGCCACCCCGATAGGGAGGAAGGTCCCGGGGCTGGTACACAAGTTTGGTGGAAAGCCCCAAGACTACAATGCCTTCCGAAAGGAAATTCAATACGCTTTGGAATTGCAGAAAAATGACTTTGCGGATGACGGGGAGAGGGTGGCTTACATTGTTGGACATCTGCAGGATGGGGCGCGCGAATGGATCAGGCCCCTAATGGCGACGCAGAATGATGCATTGAAAGATCTTAAGAAATTCTACCAGGCAATGGACGTGATGTTCTCCAGTGAGGTGGAGCAAAGCGTGACACGGAGGGAGCTGATGGGGTGCATGCAGGGGAGCCTGTCCGTCAGAAACTACTGGACGCGTTTTGCGATGTTAGTCCACAAGCTCGGGTGGGATCTGGACTCTGAACCAGTACAAATGTTGTTTGAAGCGGGTTTGGCCCCCGAAGAGAAAGACGAGTTGTCCCGAGCACCCCGCCCGCGGTCAATGGATGAACTCATAAAGACTGTGCTTGCGATCGGTGTACGCCAGGAAGCGTGGGCTCAGGAGAAGCGGGAGATAAGGGTGGAACGTTTCCATGACAACCACATTCCGGAGATGCCGAGGGAGCCTTCCCAGGCGGCGGAGCCGATGGAAATTGATGGAGCGCGTGCGAAGTTTCAAACGCTGGTGAAGGTCAGAAAGGGGAGGGGAAGGAGTGGAAAACTACCAAGAAGTGTTTCCTCTGTCAGCGACTGGGACATTTTGCAAAGGTCTGCCCTCAATGAAAAGCCTGGCAAGGCATGATGGGGGCTGCAGGCCACGAGAAGGGGGAGGAAGGGCCGGTGCAGGGAAACGACAATGCCTGGCTGCCAACCAGCAGGGGCAACAGCCAGGCCAGCAACCAATAGAAGTGCCCCAGCCTGACCCTCCCAAGGCAGCTATAGCCATAGAGGTGGTGCTAGAACTCCCAAATGGGCACCCCGTCAAAGTGGAGGGGCTGCTAGATTCTGGCAGCTCGTGTAATTTCTTCAGCAGAGACTTCGCTCTGGAGCACCAGGTCAGGCCACTAGATTTTCCCTTGCAGGTGACCACCATCGATGGCAGGGAACTCCTGGGAGGGGAAGTGACACACCAGACACCGCCAATGCGAATGAGGGTCTCCAGGCACACAGAAACCATTGCCTTTCACGTGGCCACGCTGGCAGGACCCCCAATAATACTGGGAATGAGCTGGCTGGCAATACATGACCCAGTGGTGTCATGGCATCAGCGGTCGGTCACCTTTGGGTCAGCTTACTGCTTAGAACACTGTCTGGGAGGGAAGGAACCAAGAATGACTGTGGCCAGGGTGGCTGGGGTGACCTTGGAGCAAAAAAGGGAGGTGCCACCACAATATGCTGATTTGAAGGAGGTCTTCAGCGAGAGGGAGGCAGACAGACTGCCCCCCCACAGGCCATTTGACTGCCAAATCAACCTGCTTCCAGGGGCTCAGTTACCGGTGGGTAAGCTGTATGCCATGTCCGACCAGGAGATGCAGGAGTTGCGGCAGTTTATTGACAAGAACCTGAAGAGAGGTTTCATAAGGGAATCAAAGGCGGTGGGGGGCAGTCCAGTCTTCTTTGTGGACAAAAAAAGAGACTAATCAGCACAGATTGGTCGTGGATTACAGGGCTCTAAACCTGGTGTCAGAACCCGTGACTTTCCCAATGCCCAGGATTGATGATATTTTGACACATGTGAGGCAGGGGAAGATTTTTACCAAGCTGGACCTCAGGGGAGCATACAATCTGATTAGGATAAGGGAGGGGGACAAATGGATTACGACCATGTTCACCCCTCTGGGGGCTTTTGAGTACTTAGTCATGCCATTTGGATTACAATCGGGGTCCACCTGCTTTCAAGCCTTCATGCACCATGTGTTGGGGCCCCTGCTGTACAAGAATTGCATAGCCTTTTTGGATGACGTCTTAATCTATTCGGACAATGAAAAGCAACATGTCAGAGACGTCAGGGAGGTGCTACAGAGATTGGAGAAGCATCAGTTGTGGGTCAAGCTGGAAAAATGCCAATTCCACGCCAGGGAGGTCAAGTTCCTGGGGTACAGGTTGTCAGACAAAGGACTAGCCATGGATCCAGGCAAAGTGAAGGCAGTGCTGGAATAGAAAGCCCCCAAAAACAGAAAGGATGTGCAGAGGTTCCTAGGCTTCAGCAACTTCTACAGGAAGTTCATAAAGAACTTCGCTCACTTGACAGCACCCATAACAGATTGTCTTAGTAGCAAAAAGAAGTTCGTGTGGACAGAGGATGCGCAGCAATCCTTTGAAAAACTGAAGAAGGCGTTCGCCTCGGAAGAGCAGCTCCTGCACGTGGATCCGGAGAAGCCCATGAGACTGGAGACGGACGCGTCCGACCGCACGATTGGAGCGGTCCTTTTGCAGCCCGGGGCCAAGCAGAACTGGAGGCCGTGTGCCTTTTTCTCTAGGAAGCTGAGCAAGTCGGAGCAAAACTACACGGTGTATGACCGAGAACTGCTTGCGATCTATGCGGCATTTCGGCAATGGAGACATCTATTGATGGAGCGCGGCACAAGATCCAGGTCCGAACTGACCACAAGAACTTGGAATACTGGCAGACCGCGTGAGTGCTCAACTAGAGACAGATCAGATGGTCCCAGGAGTTCGCCAAGTTTTTCTTCGAGATACGATACGTGCCAGGAGAGGAAAACGTAAGGGCAGATGCTCTCTCCCGGAAACCGGAGTACATGGAAGGAGAGGGGCCACCAGAGACCAGGCACGTGTTCCCCAAGGACCAGTGTGTGTGTGGGGGAGCGTTGGTTGGGAAACGAGAACTGGCAGGGCTCACCAGAGACGATGAGTTTGCTCAGACAAAAATCAGGGAACTCAGGGACGGAAAGGAAGTCAATGGAGGGTTTGAGGAAAAGGAAGGGCTACTGTACTATAAGGAGGCGCTGTATGTACCAGGGGAGACTTTGAGGGGGAAGGTACTTAGACAACTCCATGACAACCCAACAGCTGGGCACTTTGGACAGCACAAGACCATGCTACTTGTCACCAGGCAGTTCTGGTGGCCAAAGGTGAGGGAAGACATACAAGAATATGTACGAGGGTGCGACCGATGCCAGAGGGCAAAGGGGGGAAGGGCTGCCCCCGCGGGGCTACTGGAACCCTTACCTACACCGGAAAGGCCCTGGGAGGTGGTGTCCATTGATTTTATGACAGATCTGCCCAAGTCAAGGGGAAAGACAGCGGTCATGGTAGTGGTCGATCTACTGACTAAAATGTGCCGTTTCGTAGCTTGCTCGCATGCAGCAACGGCAGAGGAGACAGCCAGGCTGTTTGTGGATCACATTTTTAGACTGCATGGGGCTCCATTGAGGGTAATTTCGGATCGCGGGAATCAATTTACTTCCTGGTTCTGGCAGAGACTCATGAGCTTGCTACAGGTCGAGGTGAGCTTCTCGACGGCGAGGCACCCAGAAACCAACGGACAAACCGAAAGAGCGAATGGTATACTCCAGCAGTACCTACGCTGCTATGTCAGCGAGAGACAGAACGATTGGATAGAGAAATTAGCTTTGGCTGAATTTGCGTACAATAACGCTGAACACGTGTCCACGGAATGAGCCCTTTCATGGCCAATTATGGGTGTCACCCCAGGGCCTTCCCGGGGCGGGGGGAGGAAGGATGGAGTGTACCTGCGGCTGAGCAATTGGTGGAGGAAATGGAGGCCTTACACCAGCAACTCAGGCTGAACTTGGAGCGGGCCAATGAAGTTTACAAGAGGCAGGTGGACAGGCACCGTCGGGAGGGGGAGGCCATACGGGTGGGAGACCGGGTGTGGTCGTCATCCCAAGGGTTGCCCCTAAAGGGAGGGTGCAAGAAGTTGCAGCCTAGGCAGCTGGGGCCTTTTGAGGTAATACAGCAGGTTAACCCAGTGGCATTCAAACTCAAGTTGCCTGACAGCATGAAGATACACCCGGTGTTCCATAGGTCCCTACTTTCACCTTACAGGGAGGGGCGGGAATTCCCGGGACGGGAGGGAGGGGTTACCACCCACCCACAGGTAGAGGAGAGGGAACACTGTAACAAAGCCACGGAAATACTCGATTCAAGGTGGCGAGGTCGCCAGGTAGAGTACTTGGTAGCTTGGGAGGGGGAACCTAGGTCTGAAAACACTTGGGTCCCTGCTGAATCAATCACTGATGGGTATATGGTGGAAGAATTCCACGGTTTGTTCCCGGATAAGCCCAAACCATTAGCTAGATTCTGGGAGGAAGAATTTGGACCCACAGACGATGAAGGGGACTTTGTGGGTTTGCCTGCCTCCGAAGAGGAGGGAGGGGTGGTGTCCGAGGGAGAAGGATCAGACTGGGAGGTGCAACCAGCGGAAAGAAGTCCGAGCAGATGGGAGGCTGGTTTTGAATCCTCAGAAGATGATGACAGTTCCTTCAGGGGATTCCCCGCATCGTCGACCGAGGAGAGAGAGGAGGCTGTATCGGAAAATTGCGCCAGGGGTGGGGATGGGGGGTCCTGAGGAGGAGGTGGATGTCAGGGAACTGCCATCAGTGCTGGAGGGAGAGAGCAAAATCCAGAGGGATTCCAGAGAGCATCCCGGGATTGGGAGAGGCAGCCCATCTTCTGGGGAACAGAATCAGCGTAGCACCAGTGGAGAAGGGGGGCAGATGGGGGAAGCGGCAAGGCAGTTCCATGACTCCTTGCCGGGGACCAGCGGGGAGAGTAGGGGTCCTCCGCTGCCTACGCCCTCCTTACGCAGAAGGCTTTCGTGCAGAGAGAGTAGGAGGAGACTAGGCGTCAAAGAGCTTCTTTGCTGGAAGAAGCTTAAGAAACGCCCACTGACGGATTCTGCCAGCGACTGAGACAACCACGGGTGAGTGGCTGTCCGGACAGAAAAGGTTCACTCAGGCAACCCAGCCAGGTGTTTGCACCAGCTTACGTACGAGCAACCCCTAGAACCATTACATCTGCCTTGCTAAAAACCCAGTAAATAAGAGAATGCCTTGGAGGCCAAGCAGATGAGATGAGAGTTTGATTTCATCTACTCTGGGTATTCTTATACGATGCCCTCCTTGAATTTTTCACCAACGAAGACAGAAGTGCCGAAGAGTACGGTGTAGTTAAAAAGGAGCAGATCTAAATGTTTTTGTTGGTATTTTACTTCTACTAACAAGAAGTACCTAGCTGAGTCAAAAACAACCCCTTTGCACACTTACCTGCCACTTTTGTTCGGATTTGCATGTTTTCTTGCAGAGCTGCCAGCGGTTCCAAGTACTCTGGTGCCTTTCCCGCAATGACCTCCTGCAGTTTTGCATCCACTTGGCTTAATCTCTCTTTGTAAAGTCTTTAAAAATGCAGATGAAAGATGGAGTGCATTGCATTAAAGTAGTGTAGAGAATACTGTATATTAACATTACTAAGAATACATTTTCCACAGCCACCAATGGCCAGAACCTAGGAAACCCATTGAACCTGCCAACCTTGCAGAAATTCAGAGGACTTAAAAAAAAAATAAACTGTACAGAAAAATTATCACTTACACAATCTTATACAGTGCTGGATCTTTACATTATGCTTCCTGATTTTAGCCCGCACAGATGAAGATCAGACATCCATTTAAGACTGTCTCCTAGTACCCAACACATACATACAGCTATATGAATTGGAACTCTTTGCTAACTAAATATTTACAGTATTTATTCCAAGTCTTAGTCTGGGAAACATGCAGAACAGATCCCTCACTTTTTTTAAAAAAATGACCAATCCTTTATTCCTATTTTTTTAAATGTTGAAATGCATATCCTGCTCTCAGGGCAGCTAACAATATTAATAACTCAGTAAAAACAGCACAGCAGCTGTAGATAAAACACAATGAAGTAATTTTTCTTTAATGAGGTTGGACTAAGGACTTATTATGGCTTAAACTGGTTTATCACAAGTGAGTGTTGTTTCACAGTAACTGAATGTTTCAAGAGTCCTCACTACGGTGCTAGCAAATACTTCCATTTCCGCAACCCAAAGAATTTCACACTCTGCACCAGAAAGTAAAACCATGTTTCCCGATTTGCAGTTTACAGGGCAGCCGTGCACCTAGAGCTGCCACATTCAAATACAAAACAGGACCAGTCTGGCCTTTATTTGAAGCAGAATGTGCAGGAGAGTGAAGTGAAGCATGCACACACTTTCACCTTGTAGCATCCATTGCTACCTAGAGTTTTGTTACTGCCCATATCACTTCCAGAGTTGGAGTCAAGCCTGGTAAAAACCGCTTAAAGTGCAGTGGATTGTAGCTATGTAAGGCGAGGGGTGGGGATGTTGGTTCACTTCTACAGCATGATCCTTGTACCTTGGTTCACGAATGCCTTGCAACTCGAATGTTTGGGATCCCGAACACCGCAAACCTGGAAGTGAGTGTTCCAGTTTGCGAACGTTCTTTGGAACCTGAACTTCCGACACGGCTTATGCAGCTTCTGACTGAGTGCAGGAAGCTCCTGCAGCTAATCAGAAGCTGCACCTTGGTTTTCGAACACTTTCAGAAGTCGAACGGATTCTGTTAGAGAACCAAGGTACGACTGCATAGAGAAGACCCCATTTCCCCACTTTCTGCTTGAATGGGAGGAGGCATGGGCATAAAATGCAGGTGGCTATGGCATCACAATTAGGATGGCCTTTTAGAACAGTGTTTCCCAACCTTTTTTGGGCAAAGGCACACTTGTTTCATGAAAAAAATCTCAAGGCACACCACCATGCCAGATGGGGAAAGGTCACTTTTTACTTATGTAAAAAAAAATTAAAAAATAGTAACAGCATAGAAGGTAATGGTTATCTCTTTGATGTCTGATGGGAGGGCATTCCACAGGGCGGGCGCCACTACCGAGAAGGCCCTCTGCCTGGTTCCCTGTAACCTCACTTTTCACAGTGAGGGAATTGCCAGAAGGCCCTTGGCACTGGATCTCAGTGTCTGGGCTGAACGATGGTGGCGGAGACGCTACTTCAGGTATACTGGACCGAAACCGCTTAGGGCTTTAAAGGTCAGCACCAACACTTTGAATTGTGCTCGGAAAGGTACTGGGAGCCAATGTAGGTCTTTCAAGACTGTTGTTACGTGGTCTCGGCGGCAGGTAGCAGCGCTCACAGCTTACGGACTGCACCGTGTAACAGGTGTCTGGCCCAGCAGCCTAAGGCGGACAAGCCACTGAAACAGGCATTCAGAATCCATTCATTTCATAAAACCTGCAGGGCTCAATCTCTGTGTTTGTGTATGTGTGTGTTTCTGTTTTGCCCAAGGGTCTGGGGTGGGAGAAAGCTCTTTAGCATGATGCTTTTAAAACAATTAAATTATCAACAAACAAACCTGATGATACGAATAGCAACGTCAGGTGCTACGGGGGGGGGAGGGGGCCTACTCGGAAGTAAATACTGCGTCCAGGCGCAATTAGCGCTGATTTAAGGTGCACCAAGACTGCCTAAAAACCTCACCAAAGATATGCAACAAAGCGCTTCGTTGCAGAGGGGAGAGTTTGTGCACCGTGGAGGCTGGAGGACTTCTATTCTACATGCGGGGGTTGGGGGGGCGAGGAAAATGTGCTCCGTGGGGGGGCGGGGAAGGCAAGAAAAGGAGCTGAGCTCTAACTATAGGCTCCCACGCTTGAGCAGGCCCGACTCGGTGGGGCGGACCACCCTTTCTCCTGGAGGAGGAGGAGGAAGAGGAGGAGATTCCCATCCACGGCGTGGCCTCCCGCGCTCCTGAACGGGAAATCTCTGCAGCCCAAGACTCTCCGCGAGGCAGCTCCTCCCTTGCTGCCTTGAGCCGCCGCCAGCCGCGCCCCCCTCCCCAGTTATCTGCTGCCTGCCAAGCCCCGCCCCTCTTCATTGTCCTCCCCTTCTGTTTATACACAAAGACCCCCCATCTTCTTCCCCCTTCCCCTTCCTCCATCCCTCGCTTTTTTTCCTCTCTTTCCTTTTTTTAAAAAAATATTTTCTCTTCCCCTTCTTTTTTTCCACCCTTTCTTTTTTCTCTTTCTCCCCCCCTCCCCGCCCTCCTGCCTTCCTGGGTTAAAGGATTTGAGCAATGGGTCTGGAGGTGGAGCTCGTCGGAGGATTAGCCCGACTCGCCCGCCTCCCTCCCACGTAACACCAGGCAACGTCCGGCGGCACACTAGTGTGCCGCGGAACACCAGTTGGGAAACACTGTTTTAGAATGTCCCACCCTAGCAGAGGGCAAAAGTTGCTTCTCCCTTTGCATATAAGGTATAGGAAGACAAGGGTGAATTCTTCCATTTCAGATGTACAGCAATATAAAATTCCATGGTAACTACATTGGAAATCTCTACGCATCATTGAATTGATTATCTGTCCCTCACAAGGAGGTCCCAACACAGATCACAACCATGTAAAATACAATAAATATCTAGAAACTTCCCAAAATTTCACCAGCATACATTAATCTTTCAGCATAAACAATCATAATGTTGCTCCACAAACCTTTGGATCAGGGATAGGCAGACTTCAGGCTTGGAGAAGGTCTGTAGTCCATTAGCAGAACATACAGTAGTACCTCGGGTTAAGTACTTAATTCGTTCCGGAGGTCCGTACTTAACCTGAAACTGTTCTTAACCTGAAGCACCACTTTAGCTAATGGGGCCTCCTGCTGCCGCCGCGCTGCCAGAGCCCAATTTCTGTTCTTATCATGAAGCAAAGTTCTTAACCTGAAGTACTATTTCTGGCTTAGTGGAGTGTGTAACCTGAAGTGTATGTAACCTGAAGCGTATGTAACCCGAGGTACCACTGTATGCTTTGCATGCAAAAGACAATCAGTTCAATCCCTGGCAATTCCAGATTGGGCTTGGAAAGACCCTCATTTGAAACCTTGAGGTGCCACATCCAGCCAGTGCAGACAGAGGCAGATGTTTTGATGGTCTGATTCCACATACAGCAGCTTCCAGTGCTCCACCTACCTTTTAGTTTTACTACAACCCATAATCCATCAACTAGAGACAGGTGCAGAATGGCAGCAGGGGTGGGGAAATACATACTGAGAATTAAGGAAGAAGTCTCAGCCCAGGGATTTGTTTTGATAGCACATCTGAGCTCACAATTCTTTTACCCATAAAGCCTACTCGTGCCTTCTCCCAAGCATCCTACACTTCAGCAATCTAATTAAGGAAAAAAGCCTTTCCATTGTAGCTACTGTCACATAATCCCATCAGAGAACCCTGTGAATCTACTGCAATTCACCCAAATTTGTACCAGTAGATCCCAATATATTTTACGCCTTCCCTTGCTTTACCAAATACAAAGCTAACCCAGGATGGTGAGAGGACTAGAATCCAAAGCAAATTCAAATCTGTAGTTTACTTACTGGTCTTTGAGGTCTGTAAATTGTTTTTCAAGATTGGACATCTCATCCAAACACTCCATTCTTCTTCTTTCACAGTCCTCATCGTCCATTTCTGAGAACAGAATTATTCACTTTAAAAATACACAACAGCAACTGGTTTTCCTCCAGTCTATTTTATAGAATTTATACTCAAACAGTTCATTAAAAAAACACACAAAAAGTTAATATTCCAAAGGATGAAGTTTTAAGAGGAATTAATGCTTGGCCATCTTTATTTTTTTTCCTGCTGCACAATTCATCTTGGAATATAACCAAACTGGATCATCCATCACTAGTTCAGACTCACTTGAGCGGGCATGTGAAATTGAGATTTATTTATTTTTTGCCCCAACATGCATCCCTTTACACCTGTTTACACTGAATTGCACGTCATTCTACCGCTCATTCACTGACTTTGGATTTGGAAAGGCCCTTTTGGAGCGCTTCACTATACGGCAAGTACCGTTGCAGTATCACCAGGAGATGTGGTACTGGTTTTATATCAAGGCAATTTAAACTCATCTCTTTTTATATTAATGTGTTTCATGAACGTGTGGATGGCATGCACTGCAGAATTAGAAATAAGGGGGGGGGGGGAATCTGTTGCATTCTCTGTCTACATGTTAGGATGATAATCAAGATCATCTTCTTGAAAGCTAAATATATGGACCCAAGGACTGGTAGTTACTGGGTAATGGTTTTTCCACAAGATGGAAAGTAAATGTCCATGACAGGAAAGAGCCTATTCTATTGTGGCACCCTATTTCTGAAATTTGCTCCTGTGAAAGTTGCACCTGACACAACCCTTATTCTCTTTTTCTTATCAGGTATACCCCTTTTTATTTGCTCAGGTCTTTTAAGTTTCTAAGGTTTTATACTAACATTTTATTTTGCTTTATTGTTCTGTGCTTTATTATGGAGGCCTAAATCAGATAGAAAATCTAATAACAGATTTATGACTTTCTGTACTTCAATTATTTCAGGGAAATACACAACGCTTACTTGACAAATCAGAGAAGTGATACTTCCTAATTTAAGTAGCAACTTTAAGCATTACAGCTGCTTCATAAAAGGGCACATATTTTAATAATCCTCTTAACTGCATCCCAACCTATCAGTGTTATTTCCATATTGCACATGGAAGGCTAAGGCTATGATGTCTTTGGACAGTGAGAGTACATTGAGGAAGTGAACTAGAGACAACCTCCTGTTGACATGTTGCTCCTTTTGACACCACAGTGCACTGGCTCTTTTGGAATATTTTACAATAACAATCCTCCAGGATTTTGTTTATGAGTTTGCAGAGTCAATTCTGGGCTGACAAACAATGACCAACAGCAGTATAAATTATAGCATGAGAAAGTCTGTTGTGTACTAACTGGTACAGATACATTCCTAAGAATCAATGCATGTCTGTCAACAGTTATCTGTTGACATTATTCTTGGGATGAGAAAAATGAACAAAAGCTTAACTGTTTGTCCAATTCAGAAGCAAGATACTAGCAGGTGGCGCTGTGGTCTAAACCAGAGCATCTTGGGCTTGCCAATCAGAAGGTTGGCGGTTTGAATCCCCGCGACGGGGTGAGCTCTTGTTGCTCGGTCCCAGCTCCTGCCAACCTAGCACTTTGAAAGGATGCCAGTGCAAGTAGATAAATAGGTACTGCTGTGGCAGGAAGATAAATGGCGTTTCCATGTGCTCTGGTTTCCAACACAGTGTTCCGTTGCACCAGAAGCAGTTTAGTCATGCTGGCCATATGACCCGGAAAGCAATCTGTGGACAAACGCCGGCTCTCTCGGCCTGAAAGCGAGATGAGCGCCACAACCGCATAGTTGTCTTTGACTAGACTTAACTGTCCAGGGGTCCTTTACTTTTACCTATACCAGCAATGAATAAAATCTGTGCCAAGAATCTCCTCGTGATTTCTGAAATGAAGCTTACCTCTGCCACCATGCTACTTGCTTTGTCATATCAAAAACAGATTTGGTGCTTCCAGAAGTCCCATCCAATCAAAAAACAATGGGGGGTGGTGGAGAACAGCACATACTAGTTGGGATTTATTTACCACACTCCACTGAAAGCACAAGTGACGAAAGTGCTCCGTGAAATATTGAAGAGGCCTAAAAAGAATGGCTTTGGACAGGAGACTTCCCCCACCCCAGAAACCCAGGTTAGAATTTCCTCGTCCAAGTAAGTAGTTTAAGTGCTTGACATTTCAACATATTATGAGTCTGAAATGTGAAGGTTTGATCAATGGGTTGCAACCTATAGCACTGCACTGCAAATAGCACAGGCAAACAGGCCTTCTGGTGTACCTAGGCACCAAGGAGCAAGGAGCTGCATGTAGTCTGCAGGGCACATTAGTGTGTTGGACTAGGACCTGGGAGACCAGGGTTCAAATTTCCACATAGCATGAAGCTTACTGAGTAACCTTGGGCCAGTCGCTGTCTCTCGGCCTAACCTGCCTCACGGGATTGTTGTGAGGATAATATGGAGAGGTGGAGAACCTCCTTGAGCCCCTTGGTGGTGTATAAATGCCTTTTCCTCAACATGTAGTGTACTTGCCCCAAAAGTCTGGCTGCCAATTATTTAGTGCTTTTCTAGGTAGGCTTGCTACCTAAATCCACTGGATCCACTCTGTGTGGTTCAGAGGAAACTTGGCATAATCCCCGCTGGGTTGTTGTTGTTGTTTTTTACTGATACTATACAACACGTCTTCAAAAAGTGAGGATGAATCCTAGCCACTATTAAAATAGTGAACAGCACTGGGGAGTTGTCTGACAGAAAGTCTCCTGGGAAACATAGTTCCCTATTTCCTAGGGTTCGCCCCCCCCCCATATTTGGATTCCAAGTTAGAAAGATTAATGCTGTGAAGTCAAATATTTCGAAGTGTGAAATCCTCATGTCAGAACATAAAAAGAGCCCTGCTGGATCAGGCCAAGGGCCCATCTAATCCAGCAACCTGTTCTCACAGGGGCCAAACAAATGCCTCTGGGAAGCCTGCAAGCCTGGGCCTGAATGCAACTGCCAAACTACAGAATAAGGAGATTGTGCTGTGCCAGCTCTTCATCCAGCCTCTTTCTTGCACACTGCACAGTGTTAACACTCGGCTTACTCCAGCAAGAAATCCTGATTCACATTCAGTTTATTTTAAAAGTTTAATGCAACTTCTATTTTGTTGGGATGATCGCTGGATGTGGAGCACACTCCCCACCCGCAGGCAGCCTCAGCCTGCCTGCACGCGTGACCTTGGGGTGCGGAGCACACTCCCCCGCACAGATAAGGCCACAGCTGTCTGAACATCGTGCCCTCTGTCTAAACTTTTGTGGTCACAGTAGTCTGCAGTGTCCTGTCTGTAACCTTTGTCTCTGAGACCTTTGCCTCCTTCGTCATACATTGTGCAAGGAGAAAATGATGCGGTGGAAACAGGTGCCAAAATAACTTTGTACCACCCCACGATCTCGAGACTGGAAGATGTGTAAGGGTCACAGCCCAAAATGTATCTGCCTGGGTTTGCATACTGTGTCAAGAAAAGGAGCCTCCACAGAGCTGGCCGGCAGCTTGCATGCAGCCCACCTGTGCGCAGCTCACCTGCATTATCAACTCCTGCCTCATGTCCTTCACTTCACTATTTGAGTTTAAAATAATGTACACATATACTACTGTTCCAGAAAGAGTTTTTTCCCTTAAAAATACCTAGAGGTTCTTACCGTAATACTGTGTTTTCGAACCTGACCAAAACTGAACTCACAAGATCAGCCGGTTTACAGAATGCATGTTACCCTCAAATGTTTTTTTTAAAGTATTTGAAAGAAGGACGAGCACAAGGTTTAGTGTTTTAATGCTCCATATATTGGAGGGGGTTGGTGAGAGAAAAGAGCAAAAAAGCCTGTCCTCTTTGTAATAAAGCATATTACATGTTCACACGCAAACTCCCTCATTTTATGACTTTAACTTTAGCTTTTTTGTGTTGATTTACTTGTACACCACTTCAAGACAATTCTAATTAAGTGGCACATAAATTGGTGAAATAAATAAAATAAATTATATTTTTTCTGGGTTCCAGCCAGAGTTCCATGGGTCATGAGCCTAGAGTAGAGCTACTAGCACATGGCCACTACTGGCTCAAGAGCAGTTTATCCAAGAGAGGCGTCTGGCCACAGAAACTAAACAACTGTTTGGAAAATTGAAAATAAAAATGAACGCATCTGATAAAGTGGACTCTGGTCCATGAGAGCTTATGCCTTAACAAATTTATTGTTGTTTTTAAGATGCTACAAGACTATTGGTTTTGCTGCAACTGATGAAAACGTCTGCCTCTCTGAAAATGCCTAGGCAGATCTCCAGTTCTGCCAGGGTAGTGTTCATCAAACACCATTTTAATGGTTGGCTTAATTGCTCTGCCAAGCAATTCACTCCTCAAATGAAGGAAAAGAAACTTACTTCCTCTGTTGCTTTTGTAATGTTGGGATAAGTGAAGGAGGATGTGCACATAAAATGGAGGAAATGCACTACTAGTATAGTTCAGTGAAGAAAAGAAAAGAAATGAGGGTAGGTAAGAGATTTTTGGGGGACGCGGGTGGCGCTGCGGGTAAAACCTCAGTGCCTAGGACTTGCCGATCGCATGGTTGGCGGTTCGAATCCCCGCGGCGGGGTGAGCTCCCGTCGTTCAGTCCCAGCTCCTGCCCACCTAGCAGTTCGAAAGCACCCTTAAGTGCAAGTAGATAAATAGGTACTGCTTTATAGCGGGAAGGTAACAGTGTTTCCGTGCGCTGTGCTGGTGCTGGCTCGCCAGAGCAGCTTCGTCACGCTGGCCACGTGACCCGGAAGTGTCTGCGGACAACGCTGGCTCCCGGCCTCTTAAGCGAGATGAGCACGCAACCCCAGAGTCGGACACGACTGGCCCGTACAGGCAGGGGTACTTTTACCTTTATCTTTTAAAGAGTTTTTTGTGGCACTATAACAGCTATGCCAAGAATGAAAAGGAGAAACAAGTGCTTTTGAGAGACTTTGCAAATCTCTCCTCCAAGACTTGTGAGGCGCATAATTTTGTGAGCCATGCTAAAATAATTGCAACTCTGTCTTGCACTCAGATTCCTGGTATAGCAACTGTATCTGCGCTGTAGAGAGTTTCATTCTCACTTTCTATGCCTTCTTTTGCAGCATTCCCTTCCCATGCTTCTCTCCAAATACTGTTTGCAAAAATGTAAAGTATTTTATCTTCTCCCATTCCCTCCAAGCCCCCCCCAATTCAATCTCAATCTAGCCAGTCAGATCAAACTACTGACTATGCTACCACTCAGTGGATTTGTAACTGGCTGACTGACCGAACCCAAAGGTTCAATGGTTCTGACCGAACCCAAAGGTTCAATGGTTCCTCTTCATCCTGGAGAAGAGTGACTAGTGGGGTGCCACAGGGTTCTGTCTTGGGCCCGGTCTTATTCAACATCTTTATCAACGACTTGGATGATGGACTCAAGGGCATCCTGATCAAATTTGCAGATGACACCAAACTGGGAGGGGTGGCTAACACCCCAGAGGACAGGATCACACTTCAAAATGACCTTGACAGATTAGAGAACTGGGCCAAAACAAACAAGATGAACTTTAACAGGGAGAAATGTAAAGTATTGCACTTGGGCAAAAAAAATGAGAGGCACAAATACAAGATGGGTGACACCTGGCTTGAGAGCAGTACATGTGAAAAGGATCTAGGAGTCTTGGTTGACCACAAACTTGACATGAGCCAACAGTGTGACGCGGCAGCTAAAAAAGCCAATGCTATTCTGGGCTGCATCAATAGGAGTATAGCATCTAGATCAAGGGAAGTAATAGTGCCACTGTATTCTGCTCTGGTCAGACCGCACCTGGAGTACTGTGTCCAGTTCTGGGCACCACAGTTTAAGAAGGACACTGACAAACTGGAACGTGTCCAGAGGAGGGCAACCAAAATGGTCAAAGGCCTGGAAACGATGCCTTATGAGGAACGGCTAAGGGAGCTGGGCATGTTTAGCCTGGAGAAGAGGAGGTTAAGGGGTGATATGATAGCCATGTTCAAATATATAAAGGGATGTCATATAGAGGAGGGAGAAAGGTTGTTTTCTGCTGCTCCAGAGAAGCGGACACGGAGCAATGGATCCAAACTACAAGAAAGAAGATTCCACCTAAACATTAGGAAGAACTTCCTGACAGTAAGAGCTGTTCGACAGTGGAATTTGCTGCCAAGGAGTGTGGTGGAGTCTCCTCCTTTGGAGGTCTTTAAGCAGAGGCTTGACAACCATATGTCAGGAGTGCTCTGATGGTGTTTCCTGCTTGGCAGGGGGTTGGACTCGATGGCCCTTGTGGTCTATTCCAACTCTATGATTCTATGATTCTACTTTGTGCTTCCTTCTCAGGGACCTTAGTTATTCATAGAATTCCCTTGTGTTCTCTATGACTCTACAGATGTTGGAGAGCTCCAGCTGTACCTCTTCACTGAAACTCATTGTATGCCGAACTGTGTGTGTGCATGTGTAGACAATCCATATTCCCAGATTTTAGTGTGCAAGTAGCTACAGGTTGAGATGCTCTCACTTCAGTTTCCCCCTCTCCTCCAATCTGTCCTACACGCACAATGTAGGAAACCTGCCTGAGAGAATATACATACATGCCATTTCCCTTTAAAGATTAGGTACAGCAGATCTGAGCTAGGTCTGGCTTGAGTTTGGCTCTTCTCTGTATGCTTGCCTGTTGTAACACAGGAAGCAGTAAAAATATGATCTTGATTTCCCTGGCCTGGGAGTAAGACCTTAAACTCAAAAGGAGCCAATTCTGAGTAGGCAGAAATAGAATCAAACTGTATAAATGGAGAGGATGCCTGAATGCACCAAACTGAAACTGCGTAAATTAGTGGTTCTGCAGATGAGTAGTTCAATATCCAGCACTAACATTTAGTCGTTATTTGTTAAGAGCTGGCCTTATTTGCAGATGCATACATCTTTTCTGTTGTTGGGGAACATGTGCAAGTTTTGTGTGTTGCATTTCTGTAGCATTAAGATTTTTCTCTACTTTCTTCATCAGTCTGCCCACACACCTGAGCCCAGGACACTCCATTCTGCTTTTCCCTTCCATTACTCCGAATCAATTCTGACCATATATGTTTGTCCTGTCATTTCCTTGCCTCTGCCTAGCCTCATATGCCTCTTCTCTTCCCCTTCTCAGATCAGTCTTATCCGTCTCCTCTATCTAGCTATCTATCTTTCAATAAATAGCCTCCTTCTTGGAAGCTAATGTATCTTAATCTACTCTGGAGCCATCTCCTCACTCATCCATCCACGCCTGCATCTTTTTTTTTTATCAGGGTTGCAACATGAAAGGGGGGGGGACAAGTATGTGTGGGTGGATGTGGGTGTGTAGTGGCTTGCCAAATGCAAGAGAGGACAGGTGGCTCCTGCAACTTTATTGGTTTACAGAAAGGGGGGGCAGGCATCCCTGCTGAACATCAGTAGCGTGCAGGAGCCCTGTTTTTTGGGGGGTGGTTGCCTCCGGAAGGCGCGGGCAAGCAAGAGGGATGCTACGCAGGTCTGCTCGGAAAGGATCTCCACTGAGTTCCACGGGCCCTACTCTCCTGCCAGCATGCACGGGGTTTTGCAGCCCTGGACGAAAGCAAGCATCTTGCCTGCCTATTGTTACCCCGGGCGACGCCTAGGGCGAGCTGCCCTGCCCTCCGCCCCACAGCCAAGGGGGTGCATGGGGGAAACACCCGGCGGGGGAAGGGGGCGGAGCGGACGGGGGAAGGGGGCGGGTCTGAGTCCTCCTTTTCCCACCCCCCGGCCCAGCCCGAGTGGGCAGGAGAGAGGGCGCCCCGCTGCCTCGCCGGCTTCACCTGAGCTGTCACCCTCCTCGGACACGGACGAGCTCTCGGACTCCTCCTCCTCGGAGCTGCTGCCCTCGTTCTCCCCGTAGTCCACCTCCATCTCGTCGTGGTTGTTCTCCTTCTTCTCCCGCGAGTGGACCGGCATCGCGCCGCCCAGCCCAGCCCGCAGGCGCTCGGCGTCGCTGGCTCCTAGGGACCGGGGGACAACAGCCCTCCCTGGCCGGCCGGCCGCCCGCCTGCCTCCCCAACGCGCCGAAGCTCCGCCTCAGAGAAACCCCGCCATCCACCTTAGCCCCGCACAGCCTCACGCTCCGCTCCGCCGCTCATTGGCCGACAACCCGCCGACGGGCGTGGCGCGCGGGAGGGCGGCGGGGCGGGCGGCGGAGCCGGAGCGGCGCGTGGCGGAGCTTCGCTGCGGCGCGGAGGATCTCGGGACATGTAGTCTCTCGGAAGGAAGGCTTCGCTCCACCTAACCGCCTGCCCTCCCGCCCCTCAGTGGGCGGCGGAAGGCGCGCCGAAGTGGAAATGTTTCCCAGGGTTGCAGGCGGCCTGCCAAAAGAGCCGCAACAAAACCTCGAAATTCTGAGAGCCGGTGATGAAGATGGTGGAAAGATTTAGGAAAGGGTTTATTGAGGAGTCACACTCTTAAAACCATACACGACAGCAGCAGCAGGCACGGGGAATTTGTGGGCGCCCAGATGCTGCCCGGACTACAGCTCCCACTATCCTTGGACATTGGCCATGCTTGCTGGAGCTGATGGGAGTTGGAGTCCCAACAACATCTGGAGGGCCTCCGCGTCCTCGCCGCTGTTGCGCAGGATGGCACTCTTTTAGAATGTAAGAAAGGTTCTTTTGCTGGATCGGACTAAGGGTCCCATTTAGAGCGAGAGCCAGCCTGGTTTAGGGATCGGAGTTACATGGCTTCAAATCCCCACTTCGCTACCCTATAACTCAGTCTAAACTACTTTGCTTCCAAGGATAAAATGAGCTGGGGAGAACTACGGTGCTGAATTTTTTTTATAAAGGCATTGCAAGATGAGGTGCTTGATTTTCAATGCACTCTGAAGACGAACTGTGAAATAAACATGAAGTTTGCCTTCATTGTTGCATAATCTTGGATGCTTCAGCTGAGCAGTCCGCTACATTTACAAGTCTATTTTCATCTGTTCAATTGCTATATGTGAAGTTAGGCTATCATGCCAAAAATTTACTTGCACTGAGGTCACATTCACATCATACATTTAAAGCACCTTTATAGCACTTTTCACAGCAGTGTTTTTTCTGGGGGAACTCAAGGGTATGCAGTACCAACCCTTTTTTTAAAGGCGAAAAGCACTGGTTTAAAGTGTGACACTTCCTGTAACAAATTCATGGTGAGTACAGGCTCCATTTTTCTAGAAGAAAATAAAAGAAAAGCACTGTTTAACAGACATAGCTTCCCCCAAAGTATCTTGTGAACCGAACTTTACCCATCACAGCTAGAATTCTCAGAACCCTTATCAGTTCCCAAGATGCTCTGGGGGAAGCAATGTTCTTAAAACGTTCTTTAAATGTATGGTATGAATGTGACCCTAATCTCATTTGCCATTTTGTTGTCTGTTGTTTGAAGAAACCCTTTTGGTCGCACTAGAGAGCCTTGTTTGGAAACAGTTCTTAGCTTCAGAGACCAGCATAGTTCCCATGGGGTCCAAATGGAAGAGGACCTCCTGCCACAAAAAGTTTTGTGCCAAATGAGTGATAGCAATGAGTGAAAGCAGTGTTTGGGAAGGAGCCGATGTCTGAAAAGCAATTCATGATTCAGCCAACCTTCGCTAGTCAACAATTTAAGGATTTATCTTCCTCCTAATTTTGTTCTGCAGCAACTGTGTGGTGCCTTCTCATCCAGGAGTTTCTGGGCTCAGATGTCGTAGAACAGTAAGGAACCCCACCATGTCCCCACCCTGCTAATGTGTTCACAGAAGCTCAGAGAGCAATAGCAAGCACATGACAGGCCAGCCTATTTTATAGCTATCCCCAAAATAGTGGCAAGTAAAATGAAAGTTAGAATCATTAAGTGTGTAATGGCATCTTGAAACAGTAGAGGCAAAAGTTGAGTCCTCCTGTAGGTTGAAAACTGGCTAAACAAAAGGAAGCAAGGGTCAAGACAATATTTTTTTCACAAAAACGGGCAGTAGGGTCTGCACTTGAACTGTACCATTTAATTTATATATGATAGTGAATCAAGGGTGAGTGACAAGATTGCCAAAGTTGTAAATGATTCCAAATTAATCAGAATAATGAAAACTCTTCAAATAATGAGACTCTTCAAATGCTCCAGAAATCCAATTTTAGTGACAAACATATTTTTGTTAATAAACAATTTCATACTTAACTGTAAGATATTAATTATAGTCTTTTGTCTCAATCTTTAAAGCTGCCTTTATGTACGATGAAATAGTTATTGTGTGATATGCTTTCTTGAACATTTTTTACTTGTTTCTATTTCAACATGTCATTTGATTGCAAGCTAATCTAAAAGTACATGCTGCAAACAATCTGGAATGTGTGCACAGATGAGAAAGGGTCTGGAAACCAAGCCTTGTGAGGACTGGTAGAGGGAACTGGGTATGTTTAGACTGGTAAAGGGGAGACTGAGAGGATATATGAAAGCTACTTTCAAATATCTCAAGGGTTTCCACATGGGAGGATGGAGCAAGCTTGTTTTCTCCAGGCTAGAACCTGAAGCAATAGAAAGGAGATTCCAACTAAACATCACGAAGAGCTATCTGACAGTAAGCTGTTTGACAGTGGAACAGACTCCGTTGGGAGGCTGTGGACTCTCCTTCATTGGAGGTTTTTTAAGCAGAGGTTGGATGGCCACCTGTCATGTATGAGCTAGTTGAGAATCCTGCATTGCAGGGGCCTTGGGGTCCCTTCCAACTCTATAATTCTATGGTTCTTTTAACTTCTTAATGCCTGTAAGGTATAATCCCATTGCGTGGGGGGAAAATATTGACACCCATAAAAGAGTACAAGTGAACAGAGAGGAAAATTAAAGGTTAAAAAATTAAACAATTTATATTTTTGCTAATGTACAAAAAGTGCAGTGCTCGGGCCAGAACCCTCACAACACTTTCAGCATTTAAGTATTGATCCCAACTGCCAGAGTTGGCATTTGTGTAGATATATGCACAAAACCACAAATACAACAGAAAGTTTTAATGATGATAATGTATAATATTTTACAACAATGCTGGAGATGTTTAACCAGGAAAGGGAAGAAGAGGTTGTAAGAGAAACTGAATTTGATATTTGTGCAACAGTATGCAGCGGACAAAAGGCACACTAATTTTTCTCTGTTTTTACCACTAAGTATGGGAACCTGCACAAAGCCTATCACAAAATTCCAACAGAGTTCAAAATATGTAAGGATTAAGCATCAAATACAGAATGTCTCGCTTTCCCTGAATATTAAGTACAGAAACATATAAGAGTCCATCCCACAGAAAAACAACGAAAGAATAGAAAAATAAATTTGTCCAAGGAGCCCAATGTTGACCTATAGCTGTGGGGTAAACAGATTTTTAAAACTTGAGTACAAATTATGTTGGTTTGCAGACAATGAAAAATGAAGCAGTAATCCTCTGCACATTTAAGTAAGAATAAAAGAAAAACCTCTGAAGACAGTAAGACTTTCTTACAAGTAAATATACTTAGATTCACACTACATGAGTATCTCTTGTATTGATGAGGACAATATGAAAGTTAGTTCTCTTTCCCATTCAAAAATACTATTGTGGGGGAGTGAGTGTTTAGAGAACATTCAGGCAGTATTTGATATGAAAAGGTAATTTAGGGGCAAAATGAAGCAAAGCACTACAGATAGTAACTGAGAATAAAGGATAACTGAGTATAAAGCAGTGAAGGTGAACAGAACAGACAGGAGGTCACGTACAAAGAGGGAAAGGTACGGGCCAGAAAACAAATGTACATATCTGGTGCCTGTTAATCTAAATTCCAGGTATGTTAATCTGTAACCACAAGAAGTGGTGCTTTAGAGACTAACTAGTTTATTACAATGTTTGTTTTCGTTGGAGCTCAAATGCAGCACAGGATAACCTAAGATAAAAACTAAAGCTAATATGAATACAAAACACACCCTTTGTTATTGGTGCACCAAGTCTATATGAAAACAAGGCAATGCATGTGACATTCTAACTTTTGGTAATAACTACAAGGAAAGGGAAGGTGTTATTTTTATAGTAAGTCAATAATTCATAATCCTGAAAAATATAAAGTTGCTAATTAATTTCATTCTATGATTCTGTTTCCTTATCCCCTTGCAACTAAAAGTGAATGGATGGACACACAGCTTGCATGAATCCAATGAAAGCTGATGAGAACCCCTGCTCTCTCCCTGAATTTGTGCAGGGAGTACCCCTGTATTTGTCCCTTAAGTTTGCTCCAGTACCCATTCACCTGACCTGATTGTAGTGCAAGTTTAACTGGCTACATCTGGCCAAGTAGGATTTTACCACCACTACCCAAACTTCACTGGCTGTAGTTTTTTGTTTTGCCTACTAAGTCTACACTGTTAGGTGAAGGGAGGAGGAGTTAATGTTAAGTGTGATGCCACTGGGCAGGTTAAGATGTCCAGGTGTAGGCACAACTGTTTGATACTATTCTTTTTAACTCATTTCACGATCTACTCCAATGGCACCTTCTGGTATTGCAGACGCCACACTGCCGATTCACATCTCTACCTACTGTGCCCTAAAAATACCTAGAGACAATGCCACAAGAAGAGTATGAAGCATATTATATTCTTTTCATATGTTTTGATGTGTTTAGATTGTTTGCAATCCACCTTGAGTACTAATGGTTGGTATAAATGTTTAAACCCCCACCCCACCCCACACTACAAGTACTCAAAGCAATGTGGAAAAAACTAATCTACAATAAATTATGTGCATGGGAGTGGCTTTCATATGACAGATTCAGAGTGTGGCAACTGGGGACAGGTCAGTATGTGCACTTTTACGGGGAGTCAGGAGACAAAACTGGAGCAGTTAGGAAAGATGGAAATACCCCTTCTATTTTCAAGTTTCTTACTTTAATGCCCTTCTTTGTTCTCCTGAAGAGACTATGTAAACTGCTGAATAGCAGCACTGAAGCTAAATTATGTGGGACACGCTCCCAGAGGACAGGCTGCTCCTGTGTAGAAATGTTTCAGTGGTATGAGAATGGCACTTCTTTTGCACCTTTGCTTGCAGACAGAATGCTACACTGAATTTGTGAAATGGGAGACAAATGACCTTACCTCTGAGATTGATTCTAGGGATTGATACTTGCACACCTGAGCTTAAATTAAACACTGAAATTGTTTGTTTTTCCTTCCTTCTGTTTTGCTAGCTGTGCAAGTGAACTCAGCCAGATATATATAGCTGAAGGAAAGGGTGTTTTTTTCATAGTGGGGACTGACCTCTAGGATAGGTAATTACATTCTTGCACAATCCTATAATGTATCAGTGACAGGAAAATGTGCAAGTGGAAAAGAGGGCTTGCCCCCTTTCAGAATAAAATACCAATTCAAAGTGAATGGACATATAAAACACTTAATTTAAATTAATTAAAAGTGCATGAACATAGTGCAGAAGTTCTTCCAAGTCCTGACAATGAACATGATTTCAAGCATTGAGCCATAAGAGCCAACTATAGAAGGGCCACTATACTCAGCAGATAAACTGCATGCAGATTTGCGGCCTCTTCTTAAAACAATCACAGCCAAGAGGGTTCCAAACTTTTCCTTTCAATTTTTTAGCTTAAGAATTTTTATATTTCTGAATCCCTAGATTTTATAGCTCTAGCTTCTGCCAGAAATTTTATTTCTAAAAGCAATGTACAGAACACCTAAAGTAGCAAAACTGATTTCCTCACCGGACAGGCACCACCCTTTGTTTCTTTAGAGTACAAATCTAACTAAGCATGCTTACTCGGGAGTAAATTCTAATGAGCCCAAAGTGGCTTACTCCCATGAATCTTCTTCCCCCACGTGAGTAGTAGTAAGAACTGCAAAGGGGCTTGGCGGCACCCAAAAGACCAACAAATGTATTGCAGATCACGCCATAGGAAGTTCGTCAAGCTTTCAGGGTGCCACAAGACTCTCGGCTGCAGGTGGTCGCAGCCTCGACGTCCGAGTGCCAATAAACCACGCCACTCTCCTCCTCTGCCCTCACGAGACCCCACTGATCAACGCTCCCCCAGCACGTAAACGAAGGCGACGCCGGAAGAACCGCCTTCCCTTTGAGTCCCCCGGCTATGACGTCAGAGCGAAGGCGGTTGCCATGGGAAGCCTGGAATTCGCACCTGACGGCTGTCGTGAAACGTGGGGGGGGGCAGTGCTCGGAGAGTAAGGGAGGAGAGAGGAGGAGGAGGAGGAGGAGTAACGCGGTGCTGCGGAGCGAGAATCCCTAAGCCAGCCCTGCCTACCTCGCTACAGCCGCCACCAACCCTCCCTTCACCAACCCCGCGCGCCCGAGAGCTTCGAGTGCGCCGGCCGCACCCGCCCCTTCGGAGCCTCGGGGCGCCGCCGCCTGCTATGTAGGCTGCGCTGACCGGGGGCGCGGATCCGGAGGCCGCAGCGCTCCTCAGGTTTCGCCGGGGGGGACGGACCCGGCGGCGTCGACTGTACGAGGAGGGCGTCGGCGAGGACAACAGCGCGGCTACCCGCCCCGGGGGCCCCGCAGGCGGGATGTTCTCCAAGAAGCCTCACGGCGATGTGCGGAAATCCACGCAGAAGGTGCTGGACACCCGCAAGGACCCGCTCACGCGCCTCAAGCACTTGCGCGTCGTTATCGGTGAGGAAGGGGAGGCGGGGGCCCCGAGGCCTTGCTAGCTGCTGAGGGTCTGGAGGGGGGCGGGGCGGGGGGTTCACCTCGGTTGCAAGGAAAGAGGCCGGGTTGGAGAAGCCCTTGCTGGGCTGGGCTGGTGCCCGAGCGAGGGGGGAGGCCGTCTCCTCCTCCTCCTCTCCCCTCCCTGCCTTATCTTTGCTAGAGGTGGGTGGGAAAGAGAGGTTGGACGGTGCTGGGGTGCTTTGAGGTTGGGGAGCAGCAGCTGCGTTTTTGGCGAGAGGTGAGGAGAAGCTCCATCCCAACTCTTTTGTTGGCATGACAACCCGGACACTGATGGCACTGTGGGAAATGACAGGAGAGGAATACCTGGAGAGTGATGAAAATATCCACCAGCTGCCTGTTTTTACACACGCCCATGCTATTTACACACACACACACACCCATGCCTGACTTGCCTTGCATATATTAAGATGAGGCAACCTGCTTTGCACCCTGTGTTGCGATAATGTTTTGGGGGTTGCTGACTGCTGGATAAATATGCTGCTTTCATAAGTGCGATTGGGATGGTTGTCAGCCCTGTGCTTTGAGTTTGTGTTTGGGCATGTCTAGAATGTCTTAACTTTGTGGAATCTGGTGTAGGGTTTCTTGTCTTCTTATGCTTACTGCCCAGAGTAGTACTTACTTCAGGCTGTGCAGTCTCTGAGAACACAAAGCTGAAAATTAGGGACACAAATTGTTCTATCTATGCAGTTTGGGATCTTGTCTTCAGCTCAAGAGTGTATTGGGGCAAATCTGCCCCAGGAAGCTTCTTGCTTTTCTACTAGTGCATTCCAGCACCTGCCTAGGACTATGAAAAGTTTCAGGAAGTGAACATTTGGATGGGCTCTGATACGGAGATTCATTACTTGTTTCTATTTGTGGTCCAGTTTGATGAAAATATGTATAGAGATTGGTGTCTTTGGTTGGTGACATTCATTAAAATAAACATAACATAGAGTTCTAGTATTGTGGTGTGGGAAGGGCAGCATAAATTAGCTAATCTTAATTAACTAATCCCTGAGGCAGGAACTCAGATACTTGTTTTGACTGTGTAAGCCCAAGGGTTCGATAGCATTGGATCTGCCTGCTTTTTTTCTACAAACTTGTTACTCACTCATGCTTGATTGAAGTGCATTATTCCACATGTTTTCATGATGAGTTTTCATTCTGTTGGTTTTGCAGGTGTCAGCTTATTTAAGATGAGTACTTTATGACAAGTGTATGATAAAATGCAGAATCAAAAATGTTTCAAATTACTTGAGTCTTCATCAGAGTTGCAGTCCTAGGCATGTTTACTCAAACCTAAGTCACACTTTATCCATTGGGCTTACTCCCAGTTAAATGAGAGTTGGATTGTATCCTGAAGCTTGCATATGCAAAGCTGTATATCAGCTTACAATTAACAGAATCACCAGCTGGCGATATACAAACATACACACACGTGTGTGTGTGTGTGTGTGTGTGTGTGTGTTAGGGTATCTACTGGAGAGAACCCTGCTAGTATTCAGTATTGTAATTTATGTATTTATTATTATTTATTTTCGTTTCTATACCTCTTTATATAGATAAGAAAAAATCTCAAAGTGGTTTGCAACACATTAGAACATCATATAAAACAATCCAGAATCATCATCTTCTTTGGTGATCACTTGTAGCTGTAAGATTGTCTTCCATGAACATGGTCTTAACAGTGAGTCCGTAAGTGACTGTGAAGGCCAGTTCTGGATCCATATGTCCTTCCACAGTGGGGACATAGGTTTCTGGGCAGGAGTTCATCACAGTCAGGATTTGCCAAACATGCCTTCCTCTTAACTTATTTCTCCTTTTTGCCCTGAGTTTGTGCTTCTTCAAAGTCCATGACACTTTTGGTAAAGGCTGTTTTCCAGTTGGAGCGCTTGCAGGCCAGTGTTTCCCAGTTATTAGGTTTATGTTACATTTTTAAGGATTTGCCTTGAGAGCGTCTTTAAACCTCTTTTGTTGTCCACTGGTATTTTGCTTTCCATTCTTGAGTTGGGAATAGAGTAGTTGCTTTGGAAGACAATAATCAGGCATCCGAACAACATGACCAGTCCAATAAAGTTGATGTCAAAGAATCATTGCTTTGACACTAGTGATCAGTATGCTGACATTAGTTCACCTGTCTTCCCACGTGATGTGTAAAAAAAAATTGAAACACCATTGATTGAATATTTCAAAGAATTGTAGATGGCGTTTATAAGTGGTCCATGTTTCACAAGTGTAAAGTTGGTAGTACAATAGCTTTGTAAGCAAGCATTTTGGTTTCTCTGCAAATGTCCTGGCCGTCAAACACTCTGTGCTTCAATCAGGAGACTCACACAGCTCAGGCGATGCTGTCTTCTCTTGTTGAAACATAACTGCCCAGGTAGGAAAAGTGATCAGCGCTTTCCAACATTACACCATTAAGTTGGATTTGTGGTGCTGTAGAGGGGTCATTTTGTGCTTGTTGGTGCAGCATTTTGGTTTTTTGGATATTGAGCGATAGGCCAAGTTTTCCATAAGCTGCTGCAAAGATATTTAGGGTGATTTGGAGGTCATCCTCTGAGATATAAAAGATGTTGTGTAAGAGAATTCACAATGCCTTGTGTTGCATGCATCTTGAGATTATTGTTTTTTTGTGGCTCTGTGTAAGAGATTGCACGAGTCATTGTGCTAGCACCTTTTTGAGACATTGTGGAACAGATCATTGAATGCTTAGCACTAGAAGAAGCACTTTGCTTTTTTTGTGCTAAGTCAGGAAAAGCCCTTCTGCTCACAGAGCAGCATCGCTGGATCAAACCCATTGATTGTAGCTGCATTTCAAAAGATACCATAGAAATGACCTCTGTTTGCCCAGAAATACTTGTTTGCATGATATATTTTAAAGCAGTTTCTGTCCTACTCTTTGGATAAAACCTTTCAGCCCAGCAAGCACAATAGGCCTAGATGCCACTTGATAAGTTGCCTTTAAAGTAGGAAATATTAAAAGTAGTTTCTAATGCAGTTCTTGAGTAGGAGAGAAGCACATGCTCAAAGGTGTTCTCTGGATCACAGCCTATCTAAATATTTTTTGGTACCAGAGTGCTATAGTGGATGGAGTATTTTATTTGAAAGTGTGGGGTTATATAAAAAAAATCCAGTCTCGCTCAGTTATTTGAACTCTTTAGCGACACTATCCCTAAGGCTTTGAATGGGTTACAGGGTTAGAAACATACAATCAATTTTCCATTTTTTAAAAATCAAGATTTTAAAAAGCCAACTCTTAATCTCATTCTCAGTTAGAGGCTTAACGCTGGCTACCAAAAGTAGATGGCTTTTGACACAGGCTTGGATTTTAACAAGACTCTGAAGGAACAGTGTTAATTTATTGTGAAACCTCCAATGAGAACATTTCTCTTTGCCCACAACAATGATCATGTTTCATTTTATGCATAGTGATCAGATCAATTGGAAGTTACACTTCTCAGAAGAGTAAGTTTGTTTCCGGTAGTTACATTGTCTACTGTTTTGAAACTCATATGGATGTTAACTATGCATTGTATTATTCCTGATGAAAGAACTGTGTGCTTAAAGCAAAATTATTTTAAATTTATTTATTGTACAGAAATTCATTGTTTCATGAATGAAACATCAGGTACTTTTTGTCACATTTGCATTGCAAAGAATTTGCCATTTACTATTTTGAAATACGTATTGTCTATGAAATATATATTGTGTATTCAGGTAGTACCACACCTGTTACTTTTAATTCTGATTTTATTTGTGGCTTTCAGGAAGTCTGTACATTCCTAGCCTTTGAAATTGGATCCACAGTATCAGAGGTTTAATTTGGAGGTGATAAGTTGATCCATGATTTAAACAGAGACTTCTCTGAAAAGTGGTAATAGGGACTCCTGACCCTTTCTGTCAGTGTTTTGAAAAGTTGCTCATTGCAGTGTTATAATGTATGACCAGTCCTGTAGAAGACTGTGAGTCTTCTGAAAAATGTTGAACTGGCATTAGTTTGGCTACGGAGTCAAAGTCTGGCATACTACAAAAATACTATGTCATGTTAATTTTGCATGCTGAAAAATATCTAAATAGCTCACATTTCCCCCCAATGGCCAATGGTATTGGAACTCCTATATGTGATTTGTTGGGGGATGGGAGGCAGAGCAGTAAAATTTATTTAGGCTGCAATCCTATGTAAACATGCATGGGAATAAGTCGAGTTGAAACTAAATTGCCTTTCTTATGCATAGGCATATTAGAGTTTTGTTATTAAGTGTGTTTTTAAATGTTATATTCAAAGGGTTGCATCAAATGGGGTTGCTTAGCTTTTGTAAGTGAAACAGGGAAGGAAGCAGTTTTGCCACGTTTTCCAACTTTGATTTTAGATTTGAGTTGCATTATATTCTAGTATTTTCCATTTTGGATTTGCCACCCCACATCACTGGTCTTACTGTATTTTATTTTTAATTTATTTGTTAAATTTCTATACTTCTCATTTGTGGGACACAGGGCAGTTTACAATATAAAAACACAAAAATACACAACATAATAACAAACAGAAACAATACATACGCACCCCACAATTTAAAAAGCCATATACTGTATTATTTAATTAGCCAAATTTTGCTGACTATTCCTGTTTACTTGGAACATTCCTGAGTTGGAACCATAGTAGAATTCAGCAGAGGAGAAAGCTGCAGAAGTTTGTTTTTCTGGATATGTAATAAGAAGTGTAAGTTACCCCAATGAAAGGATTTCTTAATTCAGAAATATATTGTGCACTGTAGAACACATTGGCACTTTGAGAATTTGACCTCTTTGGGGTTTTTCTTGGAACCATTTCTGCCACAAGAAATTTAGTTGCTTCTAGAGCTTCAACCCATTTAAAACAATTTTTAGTTGAGTAATCAATTCAGTTTGTATAAGGGTAAAGATAATATTTCTGAAGCAAGAAATATATGATTAATCAATTAAACCTTGTAGCTCTAGTCACCTTCTCCTGCTTAAACTAATTGTAATGGAGCAATTATAGCCCGTATGGGAATACAGTATGTTGTTTCTTTTACCCTCCATTTGGGCAAATCACATGGAATCCACAGGAGAGAAATAAAATCTGTACAGTGGTACCTCAGGTTACAGATGCTTCAGGTTACAGACTCTACTAACCCAGAAATAGTACCTCGGGTTAAGAACTTTGCTTCAGGATGAGAATAGAAATCGTGCTCCGGTGGCATGGCAGCAGCAGGAGGCCCCATTAGCTAAAGTGGTGCTTCAGGTTAAGAACAGTTTCAGGTTAAGAATGGACCTCTGGAACGAATTAAGTACTTAACCCGAGGTACCACTGTATATGAATGTTGGAGAGTGTTGGACACAATGCTTCCTGCTGTTTGGCTTGCCTTGCCGCTGACTGTTTTAGGGTTATGAGGCAAGCAGCTCTCACCCCTGCCCTTGCTAACAAATGACATAACAAAAGATTTTTTTTAAAGAAGGTGATGTAGGAGACAGGAAGATAAACTGCTGCCTCCCCAGTGGCTTTAGAGAATATTTGAAAATATTTGACCATGGTTGTATAATAGCTGCTGATTTTACACATGAGCATGAAAGCAGTACCACCCCTTTGTCAACACAGGCTAGTATATTGGAACATAACCATCTGAGAAGCTAAAAAGCCCTCTTTGGTCATTCTGCCTCACATGATTCACAGTTGTGTGCAGCAGGCAGTGGGGCTGCACTTGCTGACCCTGTTGAGTAAGCCATACAGCAAAGTTACTCTGTATTCTCATACTTGCCTCTATATCAACAAGGTTGAAACTGTCTAGGCTAGGGCATAGAGTTTGCCCAGGCATGTGAAAGAGCAGGAAAGCCTTTACCATCCTGGTTTTTTAGCAATATTTTATTGCTTCTTTTGAAGGGGGGTCTCAAGGGTATGAAAAAGGAAAGGACTACTTATTTATTGTTGTACCTAGATCATCCTTCAATTTCCTCCATCTGGTCTAATTTCTGGCCTGCAGGATCGTCTGGGAAGGGCAAATACAAAAGGTCTGCTTGTATAATAAGATGCAGCAAACCTGAAATGAGATTAGGAAAATGATTTTCCAGAAGTTGTGGGTGACTTAACTTCCCATTATTATTCTCTGATGAAGTAGCTTCAGAATTTTGAAAACAGGGCAACGTTGTACTTACTGCAGAATGAAGCCCCCCACCCCTCAAAGTTCCAAGTGTATATCTGGATGGCAGTGCATTATAAAACATTGCAAATATCTCCCAGGACATTTTTTTAAAAAACATGTTATATTGAAGAATCAGAAGATTCATTTCCCTACTTACTTGCACTCTTTACCTAAAATGTGCATTTGCCAAGTGCGTTCATGACAAGAGTTACAGTGGGGAGGGAATCAAACTGCAAGGTACCCAATCCATTTAAAACACACACAAACATACAAACATACAAACAAAAAACAAAAAACACGCACACATGGGCGACCACACCTGCATAACAGCATAGTTCCACATCCAAATCAAGTTAAAGGAAACGGCTCATAATAACCCAAACTGAAATTTGCCGCTGTAGATAAGTACCGTATTTTTTGCACCATAACACTCACTTTTTTCCTCCTAGAAAGTAAGGGGAAATGTCTGTGTGTGTTATGGAGGAAATGCCTACGGGTGGCAGGCCTATGGATTTTCCTCCTCTAAAAACTACGTGCATGTTATGGTCGGGTGCGTGTTATAGAGCGAAAAATACGGTAGATGTTGTTCACAGATGGACATCTGTGTGGCAGATTGCCCTGGCATTGCAAAAGTAGGCAAAGCACTCTGTTGCTTTAACATGGGAATGTAGCTCCTTCGCCACCTCCTTGAATTTTATTTTATTTAGAACAAAATCTAAACAGTTTAAGCAAAAAACAATCCACAAGTGAACATAAACTACATTTGAGATAGTGACCTTCTAGTGCTAGTGAGTGTGCACATGCCTGTATTTTGTGCTGTATTTGCATGTCAGAGTGAAGCCATATGATAAGCACTTGTGTCAAAAGCATTCTGTATGAAACCTTTTGGTTGCTTCTGCGCTGACAGAGAATTCTCATTACATTATGATACTGCTCCAAATAAAAATTTCCACACCTCCCCACATTTTTTAAATAAAAAAAACCCTACCATCTGTTCAGAGATCATTATAGTGTATTGCAGGGGGCTTACTAAATATAAATAGACACAGCAGTGGAAAGGAAATGCTTAAAATTATGCATTAAAGTTGTTTGCTGATTGCATTCACCCGTGTCAATGAAATGAGCGATAAAGCCACATATGCTTGAGGATAAATATACCTATATATACATGCATTATCCAGGTTTCTATAATGGATGTCATCACAGTATTCTGCTCCATATAGCAAATGGAATAACTTAAGTTCTTTGTTTACCATTGTCTTAATTTTCATTCCTTCCCCCTGTTGCCTCCCGTATCTTGAATTCTATATTGTAAAAGATCTGTCTTCGTGGTGTTACTCTGTAAGGTGCCATGCATATTCATAGTGCTGTATAAATTAATAATAATAATTCTATGCACAAATTGGGACGTGGGTGGCACTGTGGTCTAAACCACTGAGCCTAGGGCTTGCCGATCAGAAGGTCGGCAGTTCGAATCCCCGTGACAGGGTGAGCTCCCATTGCTCTCTCCCAGCTCCTGCTAACCTAGCAGTTCAAAAGCCCACCAGTGCAAGTAGGTAAATAGGTACCGCTATGGTGGAAGGTAAATGGCATTTCTGTGTGCTGCTCTGGTTTTGCCAGAAGTGGGTTAGTCATGCTGGCCACATGACCCGGAAAAACTGTCTGCAGACAAAGGCTGGCTCCCTCAGCCAGTAAAGTGAAATGAGCGCCACAACTGCAGAGTTGTTCGCAACTGTCAGGGGTCCTTTACCTTTACCTTTTTTATGCACAAATTAGATTTTTAGCATTTATCTAAATGAGTGCTTTAGGTTTGTCCAGATGTTTAAATGCTGTAATACCACCACCCCCCACGCACACCTGGCCAACTGATTAAAATAGCATTGTTGTGGAAAGCTGTTTACCAGTATTCAGTTTGGTGCGGTGCTAGGAGAGAGCAATGGGTTGTACTGAATGGGTAGTATAGCTGATGGTAAGGGTTCCATCACCAGAATGGAGATGAAAGCAATTTTTGGATATTCCCACTCTGCCTTGCAGCCCCTGACCCTGCAAACTGTTAGTGATTCTCCCTTCCCCTTTACTTCCTGGGACCATCCAGAGCTGATTTTTTTTTTTTTGCCTGGGGGGGAGGGGCTTCAGGGAGAGGAAGAATAGCTGAAAATTGTTGTCCTCTTTGTTACACTGACAGAAGCCTACCATCAGCTGAATAATGCTGTTGGCTACAACCCTATGTCTTTCGCTATGTAAAATGCCATGTCTAGGGATGGTTTCTCTCTCCCTCTCCCTCTCTCTCTCTCTCTCTCTCTCTCTGTGTCACTCACTCTTATCTTGTGTCACTTACCCCAACATTTTTTTAAAAAAATGCATTAGTTATAGTACAGTGCCATTGGTGTTAGAAAAAGGAGCGGTTGAAAGAATAGGCTGAAGGAGAGGGCCCATAATGCACAGTGGTGTGCACACAAAAAATGAGCAGGAAAGAGTCATAGCACATCTTTTGTATGCAGGAGGGCCCAGGTTCAACTTCTACCATCTCCAGGTAGGACTGGAAAATATCCCAGTCTGAAACCCTGGAGTGTTCAAAATTCTGAACTAGAGATTTGGAAAAAGGCAGGTTATGCTTGTATGAGTTGACATCACAGTGCAGAATGCTACAAAAGCAATCTTCAGTTCACTTTTTTATTATTTTTGTTTGTTGTTCATTAAATTTGTATACTGCCCATACCCATAGATTTCAGGGTGGTTCACAACATAAAATAGCAGTATAAAAAACACGAAATAAGCAATAAAAATAAAATAAAAACAACCCAATATTCTCCCTTCCCACAACACATTTAAAAGGGCATTAGATGTCAATCAGCCCAAGGCCTGGTTAAAGAGGCACATTTTCACCTGACACCTAAAGGTGTATAACGAAGATGCCAGCCAAACCTCCCTGGGCAGAGCATTCCACAAACAGGGAGCCACTGCAGAAAAGGCCCATTCTCGTGTTTCCACTCCCTGAGCCTCTTGTGGAGGAGGCACACACAAACATGCCTCAGAGAATGATCTCGGGGTCTGAGTATGTCCATATGGAGAGAGGTGGTCCTTCAGTTATTTATCAATCTATTGATATGTCATAGCTGTAGGAGAATCCAGATCAGTCCAAATGCACATGACAGGACTACAACAAAGTATTTATGAGCTAGGCATTAAATGTTGGTGTGTTTATTTGGGAAAAAAGTCTAAATGTCTGCACACACCCTAAAAAAATGGATTTAATCAAATACCAAAGTTTTTGCTTCTTTGTTGTGCTAGTTGGCATTTGGCACAGTGGTTTTAATCATCATCAAGTCTGTATGAGGCTTCTAAACTGGAGGTTGTATTGGAATCTAGGCAGAAGTCTGCCTCACATTGCATGGCAACAATAAAGGAACAGTTATTAATATCTACATATGCCTCCCGAATGTTAGCATAAACAAAAGCTCCTGCCAAGTACGGTGTCTGATCTCGCAAACAGCTCCCTAATGCAATAACCCTCCAACTCTGAAGGTTGGGCCTATCCTTTCTATTGTTTAGGTTGCTTGAAATCGCTTCCTGACAATCCATTTTTCTTAGCCAAACTGTTTTAAATAAATTTCTGCCATGCTATCTTTGGGTGAGCCCTCACAAGGCAGCTCACAGTGAAAAATGCTCAAAAGAAAGCGGCTGATCAACAATACATGAAAACAACATCAGATAAAATCAAAGGCAGAGGACCAACAAAACACAGTAACAACAAACGTGGCCAAATAAACAAGTCTTCAGGGGCCACTTAAACTTTGGCTGCAAGGCACTAAGGCCTCCTGAGGGCAGTGTTTAGTAATTGCTATTCTGTGCTACAGAAATATATCAAGAATTGGCTTAAAGCTCTATTGCAGTAGAGTAGACTCTATTGAGTACAGCAATGATGTTGCAGTCTAAGTGCAGTGACCAAGTAAAGATAACATTTTAACAGAAAGTCTCCTTAGAGTTATGCCAGGTCAAGGTCTAGAGAATATCTTGTCAAATGTGACCCACACCCAATTTGTAGAATCATAGAGTTGGAAGAGACCACAAGGGCCATCGAGTCCAACCCCCTGCCAAGCAGGAAACACCATCAGAGCACTCCTGACATATGGTTGTCAAGCCTCTGCTTAAAGACCCCCAAAGAAGGAGACTCCACCACACACCTTGGCAGCAAATTCCGTTTAGGTGGAATCTTCTTTCTTGTAGTTTGGATCCATTGCTCCGTGTCCGCTTCTCTGGAGCAGCAGCAGAAAACAACCTTTCTCGCTCCTCTATGTGACATCCTTTTATATATTTGAACATGGCTATCATATCACCCCTTAACCTCCTCTTCTCCAGGCTAAACATGCCCAGTTCCCTTAGCCATTCCTCATAAGGCATCGTTTCCAGGCCTTTGACCATTTTGGTTGCCCTCCTCTGGACACGTTCCAGTTTGTCAGTGTCCTTCTTGAACTGTGGTGCCCAGAACTGGACACAGTACTCCAGGTGAGGTCTGACCAGAGCAGAATACAGTGGCACTATTACTTCCCTTGATCTAGATGCTATACTCCTATTGATGCAGCCCAGAATTGCATTGGCTTTTTTAGCTGCCGCGTCACACTGTTGGCTCATGTCAAGTTTGTGGTCAACCAAGACTCCTAGATCCTTTTCACATGTACTGCTCTCAAGCCAGGTGTCCCCCATCTTGTATTTGTGCCTCTCAATTTTTTTGCCCAAGTGCAATACTTTACATTTCTCCCTGTTAAAGTTCATCTTGTTTGTTTTGGCCTAGTTCTCTAATCTGTCAAGGTCGTTTTGAAGTGTGATCCTGTCCTCTGGGGTGTTAGCCACCCCTCCCAGTTTGGTGTCATCTGCAAATTTGATCAGGATGCCCTTGAGTCCATCATCCAAGTCGTTGATAAAGATGTTGAATAAGACCGGGCCCAAGACAGAACCCTGTGGCACCCCACTAGTCACTCTTCTCCAGGATGAAGAAGAACCATTGATGAGCACCCTTTGGGTTCGGTCAGTCAGCCAGTTACAAATCCACTGAGTGGTAGCATAGTCAAGACCACATTTTACCGGCTTCTTTACAAGAATATCATGGGGCACCTTGTCAAATGCCTTGCTGAAATCAAGGTAGGCTACATCCACTGCGTTCCCTTTATCTACCAGGCTTGTAATTCTGTCAAAAAACGAGATCAGGTTAGTCTGACATGACTTATTTTTCAGAAATTCATGCTGACTATTGGTGATCACAGCATTCCTTTCTAGGTGCTCACAGACTGTTTGCTTAATGATCTGCTCCAGAATCTTCCCTGGTATTGATGTCAGACTGACTGGGCGATAATTATTTGGGTCCTCTCTTTCCCCCTTTTTGAAAATAGGGACAACATTTGCCCTCCTCCAGTCTGCCGGGACTTCACCTGTTCTCCAGGAATTCTCAAAGATGACTGCCAGTGGTTCTGAGATCACATCTGCCAGTTCTTTTAATACTCTTGGATGCAGTTCATCTGGCCCTGGAGACTTGAATACATCTAAACTAGCCAAGTATTCTTGTACTATCTCCTTAGTTATTCTGGGCTGTGTTTCCTTTGCTGAATCATTTGCTCCAAATTCTTCAGGTCGGGCATTGTTTTCTTTATCGGAGAAGACTGAGGCAAAGAAGGCATTGAGGAGTTCAGCCCTTTCTGTGTCCCCTGTTTGCATTTCACCATCTTCTCCTCTGAGTGACCCCACTGTTTCTTTGTTCTTCCTTTTGCTACGAACATACCCATAAAAGCCATTTTTGTTGCTTTTAACCTCTCTAGTAAACCTGAGTTCATTCTGTGCTTTAGCTTTTCTGACTTTGTGTCTACATGTGCTGGCTATTTGTTTGAATTCCTCTTTGGTGGTTTCCCCCCTTTTCCATTTTTTGTACGCATCCTTTTTTAATCTTAACTCAGTTAAAAGTTCTTTAGATAGCCACCCTGGCTTCTTTAGGCACCTTCCATGTTTCCGTCTCATTGGTATTGCCTGAAGTTGTGCTTTTACTATCTCCCTCTTAACAAACTCCCAGCCATTATGAACTCCCTTTCCTTTTAGTATTACTGTCCATGGGATCTCGCCCAGCACTTCCCTAAGTTTTATGAAGTCGGCTTTCTTAAAGTCAAGAAATTGAGGCCTAGTGTGCTTGACTGCTCCTTTCCGCTGTGTAGTAAACTTCAGAAGAGCAGGAATTATGTACTAATTCTACCACCCATTCTTGGTCCTTGCATGCTAGAGGCCTGGGACTTCTGTCTTGCTATATACAGTGGTACCCCGCAAGACGAATGCCTCGCAAGACGGAAAACCCGCTAGACGAAAGGGTTTTCCGTTTTGGAGGTGCTTCGCAAAACGAATTTCCCTATGGGCTTGCTTCGCAAGACGAAAGCCCATAGGGAAATCTCCGGGACAGCGGGGAAGCGCAGCGCGTCTTCCCCACTGTCCTCGGACCTCCTCCCGCCGCCCGGCATCGGAACGAAGCTCCGATGCCGGGCGGGGGGGGGAGCCTTATCCCGCCGCCCAGCATCAGAACGAAGCTCCGATGCCGGGCGGGGGGGGGGAAGCCTTCTCCCGCCGCCCGGCATCGGAACGAAGCTCCGATGCCGGGCGGGGGGGGGAGCCTTATCCCGCCGTCCAGCATCGGAACGAAGCTCCGATGCCGGGCGGGGGGGAAGCCTTATCCCGCCGCCCGGCATCGGAACGAAGCTCCGATGCCAGGCGGGGGGATGCATTCCTATGGGAAACCGTGCATCGCAAGACGAAAAACTCGCAAGAAGAAAAAACTTGCGGAACGAATTAATTTCGTCTTGCGAGGCACCACTGTATAGATAATTTAACATAATACAGTATTCCTAGCAATGCTGATTGCTGCTGTTAATAGTCACTACTTAACCTTACATACTTTTGAGCTTTGCAGAGATCTGTTATGCTTGCATCTCATTGCCTTTGGGCCTAAAGTTAACATTTTCTTCTCTCTTCTTGTGTTCATACACACATTACATCTCTCTTTGCAAACTGACAGCAATGTTTCATTCATCTGATGAGTGAGTTCTAGTCCATGAAAATTTATGGCACAATAACACTAAATTAGAAAAATCAATTCTGCCTTGTGATATTACCAAGGTGGTAACATGCTAATTTTCATATTCTTTGTGTGAGTTGTTAGAATTGAACTTTTTATATTATTCAAAGACAGCACAAGAATAAATGTGTTATTTGCTTCCAGACTTTTTATGAACTGTGAGGAATTGGTACGGTGGTGGGGAGGGAGGTGCACAGACTGTGGGGAGGTAAATTGCAGGGGAGTCTATAGCAACCTTCCATTCACCTGTTTTTTGAAATTCAGCTCCCCCATAACTTCTCTAGTGTAAATAAATGGTTTCACGCAGGTTTATCTTTAGCTACAAATTACTGAAACTGGGCTACTGCCTAAGTGTTTGCTTTTTCTGATTGATTTAAAGAAGAATTCAAACAGAAGGTCTAGCTAAAGTTAAAAAGTGTGTGCAGTTCATGAAAGCACCGTATGCCTGACTGAAGCCAGTTACAGGTGCCCACATTTACACAAAGAAGTGCATTTAGGAGATCCAGTCTGGTTTGTCACCTTCTGAATGTGTATTTTTGAAAGTGCTTAAAGTTTTTACTATCTCTCAAACTTTCAATAGGACCTATGGATTTGCCTAGGGTTCCATATATCACAGTTCCTATGTCATCTTTGGGAAATTGCTGTCATAGTTTACAAAATCAGGACAGTGCTTTAAGCCCTTATATGAGTTGAAGGCACTTCTGCTTGTGTAGATTTTTTCCACCCTATCTGCACCCCCCACAAGCTATATCCCATGCTATTCTGGAGGGTCCTCCAACTCATAGGAATGGCTTGCAGTGAGCAGTCAAGGTTCTGCAGCAGGAAGATAATTAGATCTGATAATTTTCAGTGCAGAATTGGGAAGAGGGAGACATTTTTCACTAGTTTCACTTAGCAGCATTTCCTTTTCTTTTGAATTTTGTTTTCATGCAGATGTCAGTTTTGGTGGTGAAATTCCTCTTGATGGCAACCAGGAGGAGTACTGCTACTCCCCAGTAAACCCCCCCCCCTGCAAACTTGCAAAAAATAATAATCACTGAAATAGCCCTCAAGATTTGCTGCTTTTGAATAGGCGTTGAATTGGAGGAAGGGTTTTTTTTTGTTCAAACCTATAACATATTTGTGCAGTGATGTGTTATGTGCACCACAACATGTTGTTAATAATGGCTTTTTCCGACTTGTTAAAAGATCGTTTTTTATTTATTTCAGTAATTTACATTTTGTTTGTTACATTCGCTTTTAATTTGATTTGATCTCCTTCTGTATATCTTTTCATTATTTGAACATATTGTTCCTAGTATTATGCTCTTGCATTGCACTGCAAAAGCTACCCTCTTCTTCACTGATGAACTTCTATATGACATTTATACTGGGCAAATATACATAGCATGGGTAAACAGAGAATCCAGATTAGAGAATTCTCTAAAGGTGACAGTTAAGTGTTTTGCTATGTATTGATGTAGGAAATAATTGCATATTAAACTCTGTGCCTGTCTTCTGAGAAGTAAGTCCAATTGAGTTAAGTGGGGAGTTAACTTTTAGGTAAGTGTACATAGCAGCAGTGGGGAATCTTTGGCCTGCGGGCTTAATTATACACTCCAGTCTCTCCAAATAACTTGCAAGGCCATTTTCTTTAGACCACATCCACTTGGGTAATGGTAGCTCCTGCCACCTATTAATCTCTTCTGCCACTCTGTGTTTAAATCACGATTTTTGTAGATTTCCATCTGACCATGGCACTTCCTACTTCAATTTATCCTTCCATCACCACTTTCTGTGTGGCATGGGTTTATTTTGGAGGCCCCTTCGGCAGCATTTAAAAATGGTACTTTTCACAGTGTCTGGTATCTGTTGCTGGGACACTCTGGACACTGTGATTTACTTCCTGCCTCCCTTTGCATGACCAGCTTGAAATCAAGGTGGACTCCAAAGGAAGAATTGGGACCATGCTTAGAACTTCAAAGGAAAAACTATGTATTCTTCCACATGACAGAGTGGATCCAGTTCCCCACCAGTGTGTAGGAGTGCGGCCTTAAGCTATGAACCTTTTGAGTTCTCCTTAAGAAATTGGTACCACTGCAGGTACCAAAAGTATAATAGAATTTGAGAGTGTGAGGGATAGACCATCAATTAAAGAGATTCTGTTTGGATTATCAAGAAATTACTCAAGGTGCATTTATACTTGGTGGGCAGGGCAGAGATTAAAATGTGATTACAGTAAATAGTTCATATAGTGAGTTTTAAAAAACAAATTATTTTCCCGACATATGCCTCTTTTTCGCAGTTAATTTGGCCTAGCTGTAGCTGTGACATAAAACCCCTAAACTATCTCTGTAAAAATAAAAGGGGGTATAGAAGGTTATAGAACTGGTTACTCATGTTTTGTAATGTAATTATTAACTGTTTTTTTCTATTGTCATTCAGCAGTGTTAAGTGTTTTGTAGTGCTGGGTAATAATGAAATTATATTTTGTTTGCTTTGCAGAAAATGCAGAATCTATCGATCTTAAGCAGTTTTTTGACCTACATTTTTCACATATATATTACATCTTCTTTGAAAATTTTGTGACTATTGAAATTAGTCTTAAACAGAAAGGTAAGAATTTTTATTAAAATGTTTGACTTTGATTTTAATTTTTACATTTTGCATACATGTCATTAGAATTACCAGCCAGTGCTTCAGTTTCTTCTGCAGTGTGCTGGTTCTGATAGGGTCAAAGTTTTTAACTTGGTTTACTAAAAAGAAGTAAAATAAATATGCTAAACTATATCACTCTCTAGAGCAGGGGTAGCCAGTGTGCTATCTTCTAGATGCTGCAACCCCAGCCAGTGGTCAGGAATGATGGTGGTCGGATAGAGGACAACATATTGGCTGCCCCTTCTCCTTGGCATCAGGAATGTTTACGATGCAAATTATCTAAATTTGCCTTGGGAAATTTTCCCTGTTCAGAATTTTGGAAAACCCACAACACCAAGCTATATTATTAGATGTTCCGGTGATTCATTGTTTAGGCTGCTGCAGTGCATTCTGCTTGGGACTGCCCTTGAAGACAGTCCACCAACTGTAGCTGGTGCAGAATGCAGTTAGATCAGGTTACTTACTGGTGCCACAAAGTGAAACCATGTGTCTCTGCCTAGCTGATTTAAAGAGTTGAGACTGGCCTATAAAGTCCTTAACAGCTTGGGACCCTAGCATTTGAAAGAGTACATCTCCTGCTGACCTGTGCCTTAATTTGTAAAGTACAGGCTCCGTTTGTAGTTCCACCAACGGTAGTTTGTTGTGTGATGCTGTGAAGGAGTGCCTTCTCCCTTATGACCCCCTGGAACTCCCTCCCACTGGATATATGGGCATCTCCCATGTTATCTATTTTTATATGTCATGTAAATGTATTTCTGCATTCAAGACTCTGGAGATGGCTGATTTCAATAACCTTTTTTTCTGAACTTGCTGTTTTATGATAAAAATAATTTGTTTTATGATTTTGTATTTGTGTTGTATTTTAATGACATATTTGTGTACCCACCCACCCTGTACCTGTGGGTTGAAGGGCAAGTTATAAATATGATAAATTTCTCCCTCTTAGGCAGCTGGGTAAAATAACATAAATTTCAAAACGGTAATAGTTTATTATTACAGGACTGTAGTTATTTTCACTATCTTTAGTTGTTGAAAACAATCCTGTTTTTGAATTTAGGTCACAAGTCACAGAGAGAAGAACTAGATGCAATACTTTTTATTTTTGAGGTAAGATTCTTCCAATGTAGAAATTCTGCTGTCGTCTAGGTCTTTTATTCTGATTCCTTTTTTTTACACATGTTCTTGTAACGCAAGTGGTAGCATGTAAAAGTTAAGATGGAGAGTCAAGAATTACCGTATTTTTTTGCTCTATAGGATGCACTTTTTCCCCTCCAAAAATTAAGGGGAAATGTGTGTGCGTCCTATGGAGCGAATGCAGGCTCCTTGGCTTCAGCGATAGCAACGCGAAGCCTCCGAAGCGCAGAGGGAGAGCTTCAGGAGGCTTCAGGTTCCTTTTGCTGAAGCCGGGAGAGCAAGACTCTCCTGGCTTCAGCAGAGAGGGAGAGCTGCGCAGCGCCCTTTCAGCGAAGCAGGAGGAGAAATGGAAGGGGCTCCGTTTCTCCTGCCGCTTCGCTGAAGGGGCGCTGAGCAGAGAGGGGGAGATTTTTTTCCCCATGTTCTCCCCCTCTAAAACAAGGTGTGTCCTATGGTTGGGTGCGTCCTATAGAGCGAAAAATACGGTAGTTGATGAAGGGATAGTTAGCTGGACTCTTAGCACTCCTTGTCAATATGGCCAGTAGTCGGGGATAATGAATTGTAGTGCAGCAACGCTACATGGGCTCTTCATCCCTGCTTTAACGATTCCATAAAATCCGTTTGTGGATTTTAATTACCTGTTGGTTTTTTATTTTTTAGTAGTAGTAAAATCATAGAATTCCATAAGTGGGATCATAACTGTCATCTACTCCACCCCCTGCAATGCAGGAATCTTTTGCTCAACGTGGGGCTAAAACCATGACCCTGAGATTGTCTCATCTTATGCTCTACTGAATGAACTGTCCCAACTACAAATAGGGCTCAGTCAAATGGCAGAAGGTAGAAGACTTTGAGGGTGGTTTTCATTGACCGTAAACCAGAAAACTGCTTTTAAGTATCCAGAAGGACTTTTGATTAGGTTTCATGTTACATACCCCTTAACACATACACCAAATTGACATTTATTAAAATTTCTCTTCCTCCCACCTTTCTAAAGAAAATCTTACCAAATTCAGTTTAGAATTATATAACTTATCTGTCCCAAACAAAGATCCATTCATCCAGAGGGTATACACAATAATAAATCCTTGATAACTGATTTCAATTAATTCCAAGGAAGTGATACATTTGATATAATTCTATGTCATATTGTAAACAGCTGCTAATTCAGATTAGAGAGGAGAATTCAGATTAGAGAGGAGTCTTAAGTGCCATGCAGTGTGTGGGTACTTAAAACTAGGGTTGGGAGGAGGAGTTCCAAATTCTTCTGTTCTTTGAATTTTAGTCATGATTGCCAATTGTTCAGACTTCAAACAATTGAAAAAGACACATGTAGAGCTTCCTCGCTTGCTTGCAGCTTGGTCTGTATAGCTGGAACTTCCAAATTTGATGTTTGATATAAACATCAGCTAAGGATTTTTGTTGCCATTCTTTAAATTAAACCAATGAAGCTGTGTCAGCTTTGATCATTTCACAAAAGAAAACTGAGTCAATAGTAATTTGAAGTGCCAATTTGTCTCCACTTCTCAGGTGACGTTAGAATATCCCATACAGACACTTGTTGGCTGGGGATAAGAAATTACAGTGCAGCATTTTTGTAATTCCAAAGCACATTTCTTTTATGGCAACATTGTTCTTGCTTGAATTAGTTAGCAGTTGAAGTGGATGTCTAATGCCAACAAGGAAGAAAAAAATGAAATGAAAAAAGTAGTTGGAAAACTTGTAAATATCTGATCTGAAAGCTCTGAGGTCCTGTAATTAAAGTCCTGTAATGAAAACCTGGGCCACCTTCAGTTACCTTAAGACAATACATAAATGTGTTAAATGACATAACATAAAATTATGCAAAATAGTTATTTGTTTGTTTGTTTAAATTATAAATTATACATTATAAATAAATAGCTTTAAATTCGCTGTATTTTAAACACTTTGTTAACTCTTCGAAATAAGGACAAAAAAATTCTTTAAGGAAGATTGGGAACCATTTTTGGATTATTTACAGAATCAATGCAAAGAATTAGACTCACTAGTAGGTTTTGAGTAATCATTTACAATTACCAAAATTTACACAAATTATAAGTTAAAATATAAAAAAGGAGTAAAAAGGAAATATGCAGGAAATAAAATTATTTTGAAATAAACCAGAGAAGGAGGCTGAGGGAATTCCAGGGGGAATGGGGAAATTTTGGAATTATGAATTATGTTATTTGTTATGATGTAATATTGGAAAAATGGAAAACTTAATAAAAAATAATTTTAAAAAAATCATTATATTTTAAACACTTTGTTAACCCTTCTTGTCACAGTAGATTATTTTGTTTTCACTTCTAGTGATGGTGGTCTTCTGAAGTTTATTATCTTTGAAAGTTTTAAAATACCTGTTTCTAAAAGTCTTTTATTGATAATTTTAATATTTTGTTTTTATTTTGTAATCCTCATAGAGATTTTATTTCAATGAAGCTAAATAAGCGTTTTTTTTAAATAAGTACATGATGCCTGATAGCAGCCATTGTGCCCTAATGATTGCTCTACGTATTTATTGACTTCTGCTTTTGTAGAAAATTTTACAACTTCTCCCAGAAAGAATTCATCAAAGATGGCAGTTTCACAGTATTGGTATGTATTGGTAATATGGTAATGGCACTATCATTTTTATTAATGTAATCAGTATTCTCAAGCATCAAACAAATGCCAACACTGCTTTATACAGTGTTATCTGCTGTCACGTCTAATTAGTGCTCTTGGAGAGAAAAATATAAATGTCATGGATTGAAGGGGAGGAGTGGCTGAATTGATGGCCTGGGAGCTAGACCAGACCTCAAAGTAAAATTATCCAGCCCCTAGCATTTTGATAAACTTTAATTAGGGTCTGATTAAAAAAGTTTGATCACTGTGTTTCAGTTGCAGGGGGAAGAAATATTTGCATGTTCCAAGAATTAGAGATATCTTACATCTCTTGTAAAATTAGTGATGTAAAACATCTCATTTTGGATTTTATATCTAATGCTGCACTGTGCCTGAGGGCTTATCCTCCAAGACTGCAACAGAAATGTGGACACTTGGGTGGGTGGGGAGGGCCTAGTTTGTGTGGCAAAATGCAGTTCTGAGAAACAGAGCCGCAGTACAGAAGTTGGCCATCTGGGGCTTAGCGTACCCAATTCAAAATGTTTCTTTGTTTTGTCACTGATTAAGATAAGGAAAATTCCATGCGTTTGCTACTTTGCTAACTCATGTACACATTAGTATGTAAAATTGCTGGCAAATGCTGCATATATTAGTCATGTTTGATGCCTCTGCATAGCGTGTTACAAAGGCACAATGAATTCATTAATTGATGGGAAATTCATGATTGGAATTGAAATTAAAATATAATTAACATACATATACTTAAAATTATAATCAACATGAATTATGCATGTTTCGTACTCCCACAGAATCCATCCAACGCTGCAGTGTCTTCTTTAATTTTTTGATGGCAAACTAGCTATTACTTTTGCTGAATGTGATAATTGGAATTATTTTATTGTTTGTATGGAGAAAAGTATAGGTCCAGTTTGATTAAATGGATAGAGAAGGTGAACTTTTCTCACTTCTGGCATTAAGCTTGTTGCCAGAGGGCATGAAGGCTCACCAAGAATAATCAAGAGTTTGCCAAGGACTTGTTCTGAAGACTTTATTAAGTCCGACCGAGGGCTCTCACACCTTAAAATGGCAATGAAACAACAAATACTGAATGTGTGGTTTTTCTTTTCAGGATTAATTTTAAAGAAATTACTTCACACGGGGAATTCTTTAAAGGTATGACTGATAACCTTCTTGTTTTTTCTTCATCGAAGAAGGGAAGGGAGGTAAATAGTATTTCTAATGTTGGGCCAAATCTTTAGAAAGCTATTTAAAGGTGTCTCATTGACTGTAATTGGATTGATCTAAGAGTTGTATCAGCACTGGGCTCAGGTAACTGTTGAAATTGTAAATGTTGTCTGTAAATGTGAAATTAAAACCTTTTATCACCTTGTTCTTCAAGATTCGTCGTGAAGGTGTACGTCTCTTCCTCTTGTGGTTGCAAGCACTTCAGAATAATTGTAGTAAAGAACAGCTATGTATGTTTTCTTGTTTAATTCCTGGATTTCCATCACCACAGTCTGAACACGGGCCTCGAACACTAGATAATCTCATTAATCCTGTGCTCAGTGTTCAAGAAAGTAAGTATGTAATGGTCATATGCATCCAGTATATTTGTGATTAGTTGTTGGCACCCGACTGCCTCAAAAGACAGTGGAGTGTGCCTCCAGGGGTGAAGTCAAACCACTGTGTTAGCAGCACAGAAGTGACACCCCCCCCCCGCCGGGGTGCACGCCTGGGCAGTATGTATGGACATCCTGGGCTGCCCAGCCTCCACTTTTGGCCTCGCTGGTGTGGCACAAAGGAAAGCAGAGCAATACTTTGACACCAGCTTGGCTGCAGGAGTTGCCAGAAGGAGGCGTACAAGGCACCATCCAACCATTTTAGGGACTCCACTCCAGATTTGTGTAGGGTTTGCTCCTTAGCCTTTACTTCTCCTGAAGATGTCGCACAAGGCAGTGGAGGTTTAGGATCAGAGCTTTTCTTCTCCTGGATAGGCTACCTTCCCACGTTGATGAGTCCCATCTGCCCCTCACTTCTCTCTACAGCATGTGCAGAAACTGCCTTCTTGACCATTGGACTCACAGTTGGTCTCAACTGCTCAATCCACCGGAGGCTGTCTTCGCATGCAGGGGAAGTCCCTAGCTCACCCTCACCGAGGGTTTGAGACCCATCAGCTACCATCTCCTGGTTTAACCAGCCAGTCAAAACTGTTCCCGGGGTGTGGCCGCTGTCACATGCTGACAGCTTCTAGGAGCCACAGGTGAAAGCTGAGTGGGGAGTGGGGACCGAAGTTGTACACAATACCCCAGAAGGAGCATGATGTGTCCCCCACCAGAACTACTATCCTTTCCTTACACACACCCCACTCCCCTTGTCATTAGTAATGCAGTCCTAAGCATATTTACTCAGAAGTAAGGCCTATTGAGTTTAATGACTGAGATGGAGAGCATATTGCAATCTTTCACTTGCGCTTCTGCACCCTTGGAAGGAATTACCATTGAACTTAGTGGATCCTCTTTTCCACCTGCTGCCTTGTGTGCCCCCAAACTGCAGTGTGTTAGCCATTGGGTAGAAGGAGGGAGCACGTCCTTTTTGATGATCCAGCCCTTGCTGGACTCCTGGTTTTTCAAGTTATTTCTACCTGAATCAGAAGTAACTCAATGCCTGGAGCTCTGGGGGAAGGCGGGATTGCTAGAAGTGACATGCACATATCTACATAATGGATGTTATGTTGCAGTTCATTCCTATCCCAGAAGGTTGGTTGATTCATAGTTGAGCACAGTGTTAAAATAGTTCCTTAAGATAGAAACGGTATTCCTTTATTGTTCTTCTATGCATAGTTTTGTGTTTACTGATAGAAGAATGCTCCCTGCTTTAAACAAAGGAAGCCTTGTGCTTATGAACATAAACTGAGAACAATCATGCATTAGCTTTCATAATGTATTCATTTTATTTATTTATTTGAATTTAAGACATGTATACACTGTAACATACCCAACCTGACAACCTGAATATTTATTATTTGAGCAGCACAAGTGACTGTAGAAGAAATCACTCCACTTGTGCCCCCACAATCAGGAGATAAAGGACAGGACGATCTAACAAGCTATTTTTTAGAAGCACTTTTGAAATACATAGTAATTCAGGTAAGTTGTGTTGCCTGCATTTACTTGAAAAACTGATTTTCTAACTAATATGTAATTTCATTATTGTCGACTGCCAGAGATCCACTCCATTCCATGTCTTTCTCATTGTTTCTATGGGTGAATCTGGCACAAAGCAAGCTTTGCTGTCTCCTCCTTTTTTTCCTTCTTTACTCTCCAGTATTGAAGGGTAGATATGAGAGTACAGTGCAGTTTTCTGTATCTTTTCAGTTCATGTTTTTGTCCTTGCAGCAGGTAATAAAAAGGAAGGTGAGTGTATGGGGTGCAGAAGCTGCTTCCCTTGTCTCCTTCTAGCTGCCTCTCCCTTGGCTCCTCTCTTCTGTTTCAGGAAAAATGTAGTGGCAGCAGAGTATCAATTCCTCTGTTCCAACTTGCATGCATCTCAGTCATATCAAGAGGCACATGCTAAAATCTTGTACAGTGAAGGATCTGGAAGCTGGGCAAAAATGAAATTATAATTGCTGCACTGTTTCTGCACAGTTTTAGGAGCACATTAACATGCAGAGACAGAAACTGATGGAGAACGGGTAGTTGAATATAAATAATATTGATTCCACATACCTGTTACGTTGGGATGTACTGCTACACTCTTTTTGCCTCCAGAATACCTGTAAAATAATCTAAAAATCATTTTTGTAGGTCAAAAGCCTGGAATGGAAGAACAAAGAAAACCAAGAAAAGGGATTTTCATTCTTATTTTCACATTTTAAGAAATACTACTTGCCTTATATTTTCCCAAACATGTGTAAGGAGAGCAGCTTGTATAACCCTGTACTTGGTAAGCATTATTTCAGTATCTGTTAGTAGCCTTCACCATTTGTAATACGATGTATGACACAGGGGCACAGTCCTTCTGTGCTCTTCTTCTGTAGGATCCGGTTTTACATAATGGTAACGTTGCAGAAAGCCTATGCCTAGCTTTGCCTATACCTAAACTAGCAACTCTACTGTCCTGTATCTGTATTCTAATTAGGATTTGAATGGAAAAACTTTAGCTGGTTTAGTGACCTATTCTTAAGCATCTTTTGAATACAAATGCCACTTTCTTTGCATTGAGAGGAATTCAATGCTGCAATATTACGATTGTTCCGTTAGCATAAGCATCTCTGCTTGCCAGATGGAACAGTCTCCCCTCTCCTCCCCCTGTACGCTCTTGTGGATTTTGTCCTGGACCCTCAAAGACATTTTTTTTGGGGGGGGGAATGCGGATGGAGGAGAGGTCGAAAGCCCCTTTATGCTAATAGGACTTGTTGCTCTGGCTCCTGCTAGTACAACTATTCATCTTAATCTGGCCCACTTTGTTGTAGACTGCAGTAAACTTTGGGTTGTATCCAGCAAAGTTATCCCGTTTCTGCCCCTTCCTTTTCTCATGTGCCTGCACGTTACCCTGCACATCTGCTGCCGAGGGTTGCAGAGAAACCAGAACACATTTGGGGAGTATACTGGGGGACAAGAGGGATTGGAAATTCGTTACAAAAGCAGAAGTTCTCGCACAAACAGGAATACTTCATCGGGTGCAACCCTTTATTTCAGTAACGCTGGTGATAAAGTTGTCTCTTGTGTTTAGAACAATAATTCGTAAACTAAACCGTTTTTGCCTCTCTTTGGGTAAACTCTTCTTTGTCTGCGTAGTATTTGTAATTGTGGTTTTCTTTGTACAAGGTAGAAAGTGATAGAATCCATATCTACTCCACTACCCAGCTTTATTACACTGGACTATGCTAGAGATCCCAGAAGTACCTAGAGTGTTAATCATGTACGCAGCTGCTTTCCTAAGTGGTGGCCCTCTTGTGGCAAGTTGATCAATATTCAGCAACATCTTAGCACATACATATGACTACATTCTAATAAAATGAGTTTAATCCTGAGGAAATTTAAGGCTGCTATATTAGGCCCTGAACCTCAGCACATTTACTTGGAAGTAAGTTCTCTTGATTTCAACAGATTATTTCTAAGTAAGTGTGCATAAAGAGTTTCAGCTTTAGTTTGCTTTGCTACATTTTCCTAATTGTTTAAAGTCTCACTTTTTAATAATATAGTGTTTAATAATACTGTTTGAAATTAATGTGAAACATATATAGCCATACTTTATATTAGCAGGTGTGGGGTGGAAGCATGGCATTTGAAATTATTTGCTCTTGTACAATTAAATTTCTGAAACTTTTATGTACTGTTTCAAACTTTTGAGGCAAACTCCATGTAATATCTTTCTGTCTCTCTCATATATATATATATATAGAGAGAGAGAATTGATTTGTTTGGATGGGTTTCATTGCAAAATGTATTACATCTTAGTAATGCCTGGTGTAACTCCTATCTAGTTGTATAGTGGCTAACTACTTTTTAATTAAAATTCCTTCATCATCACTTTTTTTTATGTACCCAGAAATCTGAAATGGGTATTTTGGCTTTGATTGGATGCTTTCTATCCCCTTATTATTTAGAAATTGTTTTCTTCTCTATAGAGATACCGCAGACGAGACCAAAGCCACATTATGTAATGATAAAGAAAGATGCTGAAACCAATGAAGCAATATATTGCACAAAGGAACCCTTCCTTAAGGCCAGGGTTATTGTCATCCGATGGTTGGTGTCTTTCTGGCTTGAGCCAAAACCTCACGCAGGACCTCAGATTCCTGGAATGGAGGGTGAAACTGTGCCAAAGAATATTCAGGTAGAGCCAAAAAGGTGATTTGGGTGGGACTGAATAGGGCTGAGACAGATCCTACTATTTTACTTATTTCGCATTTATCCCACTCTCCTTTGAAGGAGCTCTTGAGTGGAAGGTATGGTTCTCCTCACAACCCTGTGAGGTAGACTAAACCCAAGCATGATAAGTCCAAGGTCATTCGGTCAGCTTTGTGGCTGAATGGATGCTGGCTTTGATTTAAGCACACACATCCCTCGTGTATTCACACTTGATTTCAAATCATGCCTCCTACACTTTAGTCATTGCAGTAAGGGACCCCTGCCCGTACGGGCCAGTCTTGACAGACTCTAGGGTTGTGCGCCCATCTCACTTAAGAGGCCGGGGGCCAGCGCTGTCCAGAGACACTTCCGGGTCACGTGGCCAGCGGGTCATGTGGCCAGCGTGACAAAGCTGCATCTGGCGAGCCATTTACCTTCCCACCAGTAAGCGGTCCCTATTTATCTACTTGCACCCGGGGGTGCTTTTGAACTGCTAGGTTGGCAGGCGCTGGGACCGAGCAACGGGAGCGCACCCCGCCGCGGGGATTCGAGCTGCCGACCTTTCGATCGGCAAGTCCTAGGCGCTGAGGCTTTTACCCACAGCGCCATCCGCGTCATTGCAGTACAGTTTATTTATTTATTCCTTTATACAAACAATAATATAACGCGCTCTCAAAAATCAGGGCCGTGTACAGCAATATAAAAATATTTGTTAAGCCATTAGAAGCAGTACAGACTGGCGATTCAAGAAAACGGTAAACAGCTTTGTTAGGCCTATCAGTATAAAAAGTCTTCAAGAGGTCCCTGAAAGTCAAATCCTGGATGAATGCCAAATCTCTACTGGAACAATGTTCCATTGTCCAACTTCTGGTTGACACCAGTGCTCTTCTGGATGATCTCAGTGATGTAAGAGCTCAGGCGGTCCTTAAGGTATCCTGAACTCAAGTTGTAGAGAAATTTGTATACCAACTCAAGAGGCTTGAAACAGGCTTGATAGCATATGGGCAGTCAATGTAGATATTTTAATGCTGTCGGCTCTGTCCCCGCCAGCAGTCTAGCCCCTGCATTCTGCTGCCCCTGGAACTTCAGGCCCAAGGGCAGCTCCACGTAGAGCACATTGCAATAATCCATTGCAATTATTGTTTGGGCAGACATTAAACTTCTTATTTCATACTTTAGCCAGTACACCACACCACCTCTCAGCAGTGCTTTCTCACAGTAAAACCGTTTAACCTAGAAGGTCAGGCTGTCATAAGTATATTTTCATTTCTGGTTTCAGAGAGCAGCTGCTAGCCTGGTTTCTAGAGAAGACAGCAAAAACGACAGTACTGACAGACCTGATAGAAATGCAGAGCCAGAACAGTCTCATTCCAACACAAGCACACTAACTGAAAGAGAACCCAGTTCCTCCAGTCTTTGCAGTATTGATGAAGAACATCTAACGGACATTGAAATAGTTCGCAAAGTGTTTTCTTCAAAGAGAAGTAACGTTAATTTTCTTACAGAAATCTTTCGTCAGGTAAATAATTCCTCTATTTCTAAAAAACATGCATAAACTTCTCTAAAATACTCATCCAGAGAGAATTAGTAGTTGTCATAGCCCACTAGGCATTTGCCTATTTACAAGTTTGCTTCTGATTTTATTTAAAGAAATGCTCTCCCCTGTAATATCAATGTGTGCACCATCATCGTTTTTCAGATATTGCTGATAAATATTTGCACGTAGCTTGGCATAGATTAATGTGAAAGTGTCAAGCATCTGCAGTTTGGTCTTGCTAATTGTCAGTTAAGCTCGCCTGACTTTCATTGCTCTTACGATTCCTAGCAACCTCTACAAAAACATGTAGAAAGGGCCTGTTGGCAGACTGGGTAGCAGCCCATGTTTACAACATGTTGTGTACACTTGAACTCACACATTTTTGTGCTTTGTGTTTTTCCTTCCTTGCCCTTGGCTGCCCTTCCAGATGTACATTTGAAAGTCCTGTATTTGTTCAAACCAAATTTGTCTATATACTTCATTTAAAAAATGAGAAATGCCTTGAAAGAAACTTTTCAGAAGAGCTGGATTCCATTTGTACAATTTTGGAATAGATGCAGACCAGCATTGTTAGCACCAGCTGATATTTTGATGACATTTTGTTGAACTATTAAGTCTTCCAAAGGACCTAGCCATTTTATATAGTACAATTTTCTATCTATTGCTGTTGGTAAATGGATATGGAAATAGTATATATTCTTCTTTTTATATTTTTATGCACTGTATTTCTATATTTGTCTGTATATCTATTCAGGTAGTAAAAAATACTTTAACAAAAAAACCAGTTGAGTAGCTTTTAGATCAATTCTTTAAGATGAAGTGTATGAATGCTAGAATTGTTGTAGGGGGCACTAATGTTCCATGATAAATGCTATGAGCTTTCCCCCCTCCATTAGGCATTTTTACTGCCAATATGTGAAGCAGCAGCTATGAGGAAGGTGGTAAAAGTATATCAGGAGTGGATCCAACAAGAAGAGAAGCCTTTATTTATGAAAGAACCAGAAGAAGTTTTGTCATCAAGTATAGACTGTGATGAAAATATTACAGAACATAATTCATCAGAAAAGGGAAAAGAAAGGGAGGAGGTAAACATATCGGAATTTCTTCAAGTTGTTCAGTTTCTAGTTTTACAAAGTAGCAAATGTACTTCCCATATCTCCACACAGCAGCATTTTCTTACATTGCAGATTTTGGAAAAGAGATTAGCGAACAATGAGACGTAGACTTAAAACAGTCTACTGTCAATCATATTTGATTTGACTTAAATATGCTAGGACATATCAAATGATATTCCATCAAACACTTTTTGGTTTTGGCTTTCTAAACAGATGTTACTTTTTAATGCTTTGTCAGTATTAAGTGCACTTTCACCTTCTTCCTTTTGTTGGGAATCAAGCTGCACCATGATGATTTACTTGAATCTGGCTTTTCTCTCTCTCGTGGTGTCTATATGGCATTCTTCATCATCTGGAAAATGATTGCTGGGAGTTTAAGGATTGCAGCAATAGCAGTAGTAAAGGTTACAAGACTTCATGGAAAGAGACAACCCACGCATCAGTGGGATCTGACTTCTGCAACTGTAAGAAAAAAGAGGTGGCAAGTAATCAAAACCTGAAGCCCACAGAGGGGGGAAACCAACCTTCTAAACTGCTAAGTCAAAAGATTAGTAGAGAAGGAAGTTCAGGCTTTAAAACAGGAATGGGAAGCCAGATCTAAATATCCTACCCATAAGCCGCTCACCACTTGTCTAGAAGAGATCTGTAGTGTAGCTGTGCTGACACTTGGATTAAACGCAGATACTCCAACTGGAGTTAGTGGAAGTTTTGTTCCACCTTATAATAAAAGAAAGTGTTTCCAAAGGATGAAGAATGTCCTGCCTTCAAAAAAATAAAGAGAGAAAGGAGAAATGAGAGTATTCTCATTTTTGGCTCTTTTTGAACAGAGAGAATGCAGAACTGTGATTTTTTTTAAAAGCAAAAGCTGAAAATTTCCAAGCAGAATATGAGCCATCCTAGTATGGGTTAAGCAGGCCCTCCCACTTGCTCTAGGCAGAAAATTGTGTGCCTAAATTTCTGCTAGGAAAGGTTCATTCATGGTAAGTACCCATTGTTCCATTCCACCAATTGCTTGGTGGAGGAGCAGAAGGGAAGGCGGAACATAATTCAGCTTCCTGCTGCCCCTCCAAATAGCTGGTCCTTAGGCCTTTTCAAGGGCTGCACAAGCTTCCCTCCAGCTTTATTATTGGGAAGGAGAACCAAATGTGCAGCACCCTTTCTGTATGCCATGCCTCATCAAGCTGGGTTAATGTGTGAGACTGAAACCATATCTATGGGAAGTTGGAAAGAAAAAAATCCCTCCTGTATGTTTTAGGAAATCGTGGGTAATTCTGGTCCTGTTCGAAATCCAAGCTGGACAAAAAATGGTTGTTATCAGGAGATTCCCCATAAAATAGCTGACTTGGATGTCATAGAACAAGGCATACGAGCCGGGGTCCAAGCAGTACTGCAGGTAAAGGATATATTCTCATTTCATTTTTCCATCTCACAGTGAACATTTTCCAAATATATATACTGTTGCATGCCCTGTAACCTTTGTGTAATATTTTCTTCTGAATATAAATATAAATGAATGTATGTTGCAGTGCTAACAGTATAATCCTATACATTATTTCCATTTTTTGCAAAGTTGGTTTATTGAGTTAATAAAACACTGTTTTCCACTTGATATTTTGTTCCACTGAAGTTCTCATATCCATAAGTTTTCACACATGTATCAAAATGCATTGCGGTTTCTAGGATGTTGCTGGTGAATCCAAACCAGTCTGTATTAAGCCATACATGAAAGTTTAATGCTATTGACTAGATTTCAGAGGGAATGCATGTGTTGTGCACTTGAACTGTGCAGCTTCCTCTTATGGCAGCAACATTCTGCACATCCCACAAAAAAACACCCCCCACCACCACCCAAAAAAGCCCCCAGCCTGTCATGAAAGGAAAACTGACAAAATCCTCTAGATTCACAGAGGATTTATGTTTTTGTCCATAAAAGAACAGGATGGTAATTAGATTAGGAGGAGGGAGATGGAAAACTGCAAATAATAAATAAGTTGAATGGGCCACAGTCCATATCAAGGCAGTCTCAAGGCTGGCAACTCTCCTAATAGCATAATATATAAATACAATTACTCAGATGTCACAGAAAATAAACCACAACTAGAAGTGAAGTAAAATCTTTGACTTTATGAAGCATTTAAATAATTGTTGCCACTTACTAACAATTTAGATGACTAGATTAGGTTAGTAGATAGTGTCTACCCAATGCCAATTTAGTGCAATGTTTCATAAACCCAAAGATTTTGTTTTAGTTCATGTCATGTTTTATTGTGTATGACTGATTTATTGCATTTCTCTTCAGCTCTGTTTACAGTTTGCAGTAGTCATTTGTTAGAAATATCTATCCAAATGAAGTTATAACCTCTGTTTCTGGATCAGAGTATAATTTTAGGATCACTTGGGCATGTTCCATTGTATTCTGTTGGCTCTAACTTTGAGTGCCTAGTAAGTCTAAATGTTCTTCAATGCATTTTATTCCAACTGTGATAGCAAGCAGGTGTTGAAACCACTCACATTTTTCTCGGCAAGTTTCAGACAATTTTAAATTAAATCTAATGTTTGCATTTATGTTAAGTATCACTTTATGGAATATATGCAGAGACATTTGAGTATCTTTCATGGCCCCATTCTGAGCTTCTAAAATGTAAAAAAAACAAAACCACAACCCTGTGATTTGTACTTGTGTTTGAAGTGTTTTTCCACTCATTAAAGTATGCCAAATTAGACTTTATTCAACTAACCCTGATGACATCCCAGTTCTTCTGCGGTAGTAATATGATTAATCAATGCAGCCAAGTTTAGCTGAATTCTCAAAATAATGGTTCTTATTTCCCTTTAATCACAGGTTTTCATAACAAATTCCTCAAATATATTTCTTCTTGAGCCAGCAAATGAGATTAAAACACTTCTGGATGAACATACGGATATGTGTAAACGCATTCTTAATATCTACCGTTACATGGTAGTGCAAGTAACCATGGACAAGAAGACTTGGTAAAGTGTTTGTTTTTTATAATGGGGTTACATTGGTTTATTATTATTCCTTCAAGTAATACTGTATTTTTCGCTCTATAGGACACACTTTTTCCCTTCTAAAAAGTAAGGGGAAATGTGTGTGCGTCTTATGGAGCGAATGCAGGCTGCGTGGCTAAGCCCAAAGCCAGAACAGGGAGACGGAGCACTGCGCAGCACTCCGTCTCGCTGTTCTAGCTTGGGGATGGCTGCGCAAAGCCTCCGCAGGGCAGTGGGGTGAAGGCACCCCGCTGCCCTGCGGAGGCTTCAAAGGCTGTCCCCGAAGCCAGAATAGCGAGAGGCTATCCCAGAAGCCAGATCCCTCTTGCTGTTCTGGCTTCTGGGGTTCAGAATTTTTTTCTTCTTGTTTCCTCCCCCCAAAACTAGGTGCGTCTTATCGTCCGGTGTGTCCTATAGAGCGAAAAATATGGTATATATGGGTTATCTCTACATGGCCAGGAAGCTTACTTGATGGTCTTCGGCAAATTACTTGTGCTCTACCTAATTTATCTACAGTATTCTTTCTAGTAAGGCCAAAATGTGTGTCATGTATGTCATTATGAGTTGGTCTGGAGGAAGGGCATTGAGATGCAAATAGGATGAATACATAATGTAACTATTAAGTAATACCTCCTAAATTCCTGGTGTGCAAAGTCAGCATTGTTTGAGTTAAGTCCGCCCTGCATAGAAAATGAAAGAAGCTGGAAACTTAGTTCCTAATGATCGTGAATTAATAACCTCTATATAGTCAATGCAGCTGCATAGTGGCATGTGTCAAGTTCCTTCACTGTCTTTCTGTGGATGCTAGGAGACTGAGGGTGGAATACATTTCCAGAATCCTCTTCGACTTCCGTTTCACTGGATCTGGTTTGAGTAAGACGTCAGGAGGAAAGTAGCAACAAATGGTAAAGGCCATAACTTCAGAGGGATCAGTTAAAAGACTGCCTTTGCCACCAAAGTGCTTCTCACGAATAATGCTAAAAGGTGCTTGAGATGCTTAAGAAAAATGTATATGAGTCCACATACTATACCGAGTCTTATGTTGCTTTTCAGGGAACAGATGCTGCTTGTGCTGCTCAGGGTCACAGAATCAGTACTGAAAATACCATCTCAAATTTTTCTACAGTATCAAGGAAGAAAGAATTCAACATTAGCAGGAAGGCTTGCTGGACCTCTTTTCCAGGCAAATGAATAAATATTAATTTTATTATTGTTCTGAGTCATATCAGGTTGCGTTCAGCTCACCTAAGGTGACTTTCACTCAGCACTGCACTCAGATGAGATACCTGTTTACTTACTTAACATTTTCATAAGCCACCTTACAATGCAAGGTCTTTCAAGATACATATAATTTTTTTTTAAATGCCATAAATTACAAACCAGACAATAAATCATTATGCATGTGAAGTTCAGTTGCACGTAAGAATCACTACTAAATATATAGACATCCCACTTTGAACATTGCATTGATTTTGTACTAGTAATAACTTGAGGATTTCATGCAGCTAAGGCTGCATTTCTCCGTGTATGTATCCTTAGCTTATTATTTTTGCAAAATATATTATGTGATCCGTGGAGATTTGGACTACTAATGTGATTCTTGAGAGTCACTATCAGTGTAAATGAAGGAGACGGATGTGCAAGGTAAACACATCTTACATCTTGAGTTTGACATTTAAAGCTGTTCTAGAAAGATGAGGAATTGGTAACATCCAAATAGAAATAGGGAGGGAGAGAATATGTGGTGTTATGGCGGAACAGTAAGTTACACACACGTGTGTGTGTGTGTGTGTGTGTGTGTGTGTAACAGAAGCTTTATGGCTACTTTTGAAAGAAATTTAGATTTGGGAAGAGGTGATTTAGAGCAGAGACATGGGAGGGATAAGGGTGCTTATCTCTTCTATTATTTTCTGCTGTAGCTCTTTCTTCCAGGCTGTTTTCTCCCACAAGGATTAGGACACTTATTTTTAAAAGTAAATACATTTCTGAAATCAGATACAGCAGAAACTCAAGGGTAGAGAAAGGGATAAGCAACTCCTCCTCATCACCATTTCTCCACTCCCAAAGCAGTTTAAACCTAATAGAAGTAGCCATCAGATTTTTCTTACACACATGTTTGTAAAATGGTTGTCTCTCTAAATTAGGTGATGAAGTGCTTCTAATATATGAGGCTAGGTCACCTATAGTGGTGATAAGCTGTGAAGCTTCTTAAAATCCTGTTTGGATAGCATTAGCAAACTCTGCTAATAAATAATACAATGAAAATGGATCAGTCTTTCATATGAAGTGGATTCTCAATCAGATCGCTTTGTTAATGTGCTTTGGTGACCAGGGGCAGGAATGTAATGAACTTGGAGTGAATATTCCTACATGAAAATACAGGGGGGCCATTTAAGACAGTGTGCAACCTTTAATCCCAATAATGACAGAACTTGCAGGTGGAGAATCCTTTATTTTTATATATCTCTATTAATGGTAGGGGAACCATTATATGAGTTTATACTTCATCATTCCTTCCAGGCTCTGACGCTTTGTGGTTTACATTTTCTATTCTTTGTTTTCTTTTGTTATATTTCTTTTCGGGGGGTGGACAAAGCAATATATATATATATATATATATAAAAGAAAATACATGTAAAAAGTAATGTCAGATGTACTGTGGCAGATGGGGACATTTTTATTGAATGAAGTTGCTTATGGCTGAATGTTCCATTTACAATTTCAGGCCAGCACAACATTGAAGCATCTGGTCCTTTATCTGTTCCTTTGTTCTAATTGATTGAGGCTTTTTCTTACAACTTAGTTTAAATCCCCCAAGGCCCATCCAAGTTTATCAGTTGTTAACAAAGAAAGGAGTGAAAATAAACACTTTAGTTAAAATGTATTCTCCACAGTTAACATAGCTATGCTGCTCTCTTATATTTTTACCGTGTCTTAGAATGATTTGAGTTCCCTAACTCTCTTATGTTGCCATGTGATAAATATTACTATATTCACTATCTGCATGTTTGTTTGTAGACTCTCATAGTAGCTTGGATCAAGGCAAATCTAAATGTGTACATCTCCCGAGAACTTTGGGATGACCTTTTGTCAGTATTGTCATCATTGACTTATTGGGAAGAGCTGGCCACAGAGTGGTCACTGACTATGGAGACTCTAACAAAAGTATTAGCTAGAAACCTATACAGCTTGGATCTCAGTGACCTCCCACTGGATAAACTAAGTGAACAGAAACAAAAGAAACATAAAGGCAAAGGTAAGGCAGACAGGCTTCAGAAACTAATCTAATTTAAAAATGTCTGTTAATGTCTTGTATGAAAGGAAGTATATACAAATGATCATTACGTAAGAGGTGAGGTGGAAACTGCATTCATCCTTTAAAAATATGTGTGGGAGAGATATTGAAATATCCTTAACAATGCTTACATTTAAGTACAAACTACATTAGGATGTGGTATAGTAATCATGCTTGAAGGCCAGTTTTATGACCCTTCAATTAATTTTTAAAAATCCAGATGAATCATCCTTTTGAAGAGTTAGTTCACATTTGCCCCACATCCAGTGCAGTTGCTGATTATGGCTTCAGTTTCTGGTTTGGCTACAGGCAAATAAATCCCTCATTAAAGTGGAAGTTGCCCATAATGTCACAATGCCTGAAATTCTGAAGAGCATTGGGTCTGTTTCTGAAAATATACTTTGACTTCTTGGGCAAAGCTGCAGGCTCATATACTCATGAAATAAATAGTCTACAAGACAGGACTGCAGTTTACCACTTGATGTGGAGTCCTCCTTGGGCATCAAATCTGCTCTTAGTAAACGATTAAAATAGACCTGGTGCCAGGAATGTGTTCTGTTTTGAGTGTGAGGCTGGAGCCCTTGCCACCTGCAGACCTACTCATGAGTGAGCACTCTTAACATGATTGTAGTTACAGGTGGTAGCCGTGTTGGTCTGCCATAGTTGAAACAAAACAAAACAAAACAAATAAAAAATTCCTTCCAGTAGCACAAACACAAATGCATCCATTCTTAAGGAAATCAGCCCTGAGTGCTCACTGGAAGGACAGATCGTGAAGCTGAGGCTCCAATACTTTGGCCACCTCATGAGAAGAGAAGACTCCCTGGAAAAGACCTGATGTTAGGAAAGATGGAGGGCACAAGGAGAAGGGGACGACGGAGGCTGAGATGGTTGGACAGTGTTCTCGAAGCCACAAACATGAGTCTGACCAAACTGTGGGAGGCAGTGGAAGATAGGAGTGCCTAGTGTGCTCTGGTCCATGGGGTCACGAAGAGTCGGACACGACTAAACGACTAACCAACAACAAGCACCTTAGAGACCAACTAGATCTGAAGAAGTGTGCATGCACACGAAAGCTCATACCAATACCAACTAACTAACTTAGTTGGTCTCTAAGGTGCTACTGGAAGGAATTTTTATATATATTTTTTATTTTATTTCTTAACATGATGTTGCTGTTGCTACTGCATATGCCAGACTGGGGATGCTTACTGTCTTTTGCTCTTTGAAAGCGCAGATGGCATACTAACGATTTTTTAAAAAATTGAACCAAACTTAGATGGTGCCAAGAAGCCCACAGGTGAATGATTAATAGTAGTAAATAAAGTAACAATTTGTGTTGTCTCATAGCAGGCATAGTTCTGTCAAATTATAGGGAAGGTTTATAAGCCTAAATGTTCAGCACAACAGTAGTAATGGTGGCTTGTAACAGAAAGCAAAGAACATTATGCAGGTTTCAATTAATGAGTCCCTTCACAAGGACTTCCACTTATGTGATGGGGCTTTCCCCCCTCCTCTGGCTACACTCCTGAAATTGGCTTGGAGTGGTGGGAACACCCCCAGAACACACGAGGGGAGATCATTCCATCTGGGAAGCCAAAATGCTTGTCCTGGTGGAAAGATTGCCTTAGCACAACATTGAATTCCTCCCAATAGATTAAATAACTGGTTGGTATAATTGGGTGTGGCTTTAGTAGTCAGATTTAAATTAAAGAAGATGGAACACACACACATATATATTTCTCCATGGGGAAGCCTTTGCATATTTACCCGAATGATACTCAGAATAAATTGTGATTAACATTCCTTTTTATGTTTTAGATAGTTACCTACAGCTTGCTTATATTATAGATCTTTCAATATAGAATTGAGTTGAGACCAAAAATACAATGATTTTTTAAATACTGTTTTGGTAGTAATATGTATTGAGTTATTTAATTTAAAGTTGGGTGGAAAACCTAATGATCACCATTGGTAATTATTATTATTTCATTTCATTTATACCCTTCCCATCTGGCTAGGTTTCTGTGGGATGGGCAGATATGTAATCATTGATATGTTCTGTCTCCCCTCTACCTTTCAGGAGTTGGGCATGAGTTTCAAAAGGCATCGGTTGATAAGTCGTTTTCAAGAGGCTGGAGCCGTGATCAGCCTGGACAAGCCCCAATGAGACAGCGCAGTGCAACAACTACTGGATCTCCAGGAACAGAAAAGGCCAGAAGTATTGTGCGACAAAAAACAGTTGGTATGTAATAGAGAACATAGATGTTACACAAAAAAGGCAGAAGGGAAATTAATAGACCCAATGCACGTAAATAACTTTCTACATATGCTTTGGGTGTGTCACAGCTAGCAATACATTTTTGTATGTAAGTCTGGACAGTCTTGTGTGGTGTGAGATGAAGAAGTAATTGCCCTTTTGACTGTTAGATGCAAATTATTTTTACAGATATACCCAAACGTGTGGTCACTATGCACTGATCCTGTGATCCATTATGTATGTACCACATAAGGATTTGCCTTATACAACTGAAATCTTGTGTAGATTTCATCATAGACCCATTGCAAGCACAGCATCTACAGTTGCTGCTGCATGTGCGGCTACCCCTACTTCTGATGGCATGCTGTATAGATACCTCTGTTTCAAAAGACATCTGTTATGGACAAATTTATGAGCTAGGCTAGAGCATAGCATCCTAGGATGTAAGGAAAACTGGCAAGATCTTTTCTAGTAGCAAGTGTTTCTGTGTGTTTCAAACCAGAATTAGCTGGCTTTGCGTTCTAGCACACCTGTTACAAAAAGAAAGAGCTATAGCTAAGATGTTAATTGCACACAGCTTGTACGATATCTGTGAGGTAGCAACCAACCTTGGAGGATCCCAGACAACCTGAGACCATCTTCGGCATACATATTTTATTTCATTTCATTTCACTTCCCAAACTTTTCAAAGCTGTCACTCACACTATATATGGCAGTATAAAATAATACAATGCTACAATCAGCCAGCCAGCAGCTTAGCCATCCTGGCACAAACATGTAACCTGTTCTCACATTTCCAGTGCTAGCTGAGATTTATAAATACTTGACTTTTCACTATTGATCTTGGAATGTTCCAGTCTAAAACAGAAAGCTGTGCCTCTGCATACTTCTCATTTTCTTATTTACATGACACTATTAGCTACTTTCCCCCAGACATATGACCCTTGGCACTAAAACTTTAAGAAAGCATTTGATATGAGAGCAAATTGATTATTAATAATTAGGCATATCTGAATCTCTAACAATCCCCTCCCCTTTGTTGCTTGTTGTCACTTGTGACAGAGTTTTGTATTAATTGCCAAAGCACTCCCCCGCCCCCCCCCCGCCAGGCTTATTGATCTCTCAAATGCAGTAATTTCTTTCCTTAGCTGACACAGTGCCTTCATAGAATGTGCATATACTACAATTGCATTAATACCAAACAATCTGGACCCCCACAGTTGTAGCAATTGGATGAAGTGCAAGACTTAATATCCTGGTATTAGTTGGGCTCAACCATGTTGTGTGCTTTTCTTAATGAACTGTCCCTTAGTCCTTACCTCTTTTGCTGCCCTGTCCCAAGTGTAGGACACTATTGTTAAACTGAACAGCAACAGCCACTATTTCACCCACCTCTGTGCCTACATCCATTCCAAAACTTCAAAACTTCTCCAAATGGAATCACTTTAATTTGATGTCTTCAGTTTCACATGTCTTCAGTTGTACCACTTAGTGCAAATTCCTTTCCCATTCTGTCTTTAAGTTTTTCATGATAAATGCATGGGTCTCCTTTTTTCATTCCAATTTTCAAAGTGTTTTTCCCCCCTTTACCCCCAAGTCATGCACACCCGCTCATCAGCCGATATCACTGGTGTCTGCAGCTCATGAGCAGGACCCCATCCTTTAAACTAGTGAGAGGACAAAGGAGCCTGGATAATGCTGGCTTCTGTCTCCTCTCCCTGCCACCCTCTTAAAGGAAAAACGCAGAGCTGCTTCAGAGGGTGCTTTTGCCAAGTGCTTCTAGGCAGTCCACATGCTCCTGTCCCGAGTGGTTCAGGCTGGAGTGTGGTGACTGTCTTAAAACACTTTGCAGGTTCCCCAGTGCCCAACTGCTAGAGGTGTGCAGGGACTGCCCATATGTCAGACGTGTGATATCATAACGTTACTATGTGATTGACAGGTGGGCAGGCCCCTCACACCTACCCATGAGGCCAATCTTGATAAGGATCTGGCCCATGGAACCAAAAAAGTTCCCCACATTTGATATAGAGTGTTTCACTAAAGGGAAACCCAGATGTGAGACCTGAAACACTGTTACGGACTTACTTGTGCTTAACCTAAAGCTCATAGGACTTTATGTCCCAGTGTGCATCCATTAACTCTGATTGTGTACCAGATGTTAGCATAGCAGTTTGTAATTGAGGCCGTTGTACAGCCACAGAGACTATATATCATGTTTGAGGCTGCTGTTATTCCTTATTAAAAAGGTAAAGGGACCCCTGACCATTAGGTCCAGTCATGACTGACTCTGGGGTTGTGGCGCTCATCTCGCTTTATTGGCTGAGGGAGCCGGCGTACAGCTTCCGGGTCATGTGGCCAGCATGACTAAGCCGCTTCTGGTGAACCAGAGCAGTGCACGGAAATGCCGTTTACCTTCCCGCCGGAGCGGTACCTGTTTATCTACTTGCACTTTGACGTGTTTTCGAACTGCTAGGTTGGCAGGAGCAGAGACCGAGCAACGGGAGCTCACCCCGTCGTGGGGATTCAAACCGCCGACCTTCTGATCGGCAAGTCCTAGGCTCTGTGGTTTAACCCACAGCGCTACCCACGTTAACCACAGTATGTTGCATCAAAGCCACTGAAAACTGCATGTCCACAACGATGGCTTAAACACAGGGGTGAACTCAGTGGAGACAAAATTCATGAATGATGTGCTGGCAGGTGTTGTACCAACACAACCTGCTCTCCTGGCATAACAGTTTATTTCACTGAACTTTGGGGAAATCTGGCACCATGAAATGGTTCTTCCCCTTTCCACTCGTATTTGTGCAGAAAGCAGAGACTGTGTTTGAAATCTGGGCTACATTGGCAACCAGAGGCAGATCCAGTTTAAATTCTGATTTCTTTCTGCATCCCATATCCTTTGGTTGACATCGCCACAGTATGGCCTCCTTCAAAGGACTAGAAATGACAACACATTCTTTATTCTTGGTCACTTTTGTGTAGGCTGTGAACAAAACTTTATCTCTATAGCTGTTTCAGCCATCACAGTCTCAGTCGCATTCAGGTACTCTTGGAATTTCCTCCACATGGCCCATCTTTCTGAGTTTTTGGGAGCTTTTCTTCATTCCTCCTCGGATTATGAGACCAATGCCCTCACGTGGCAATAGAGACGCAGGTGGTAGTCAACCTAGTGGTTGTCAGGATGCATTGGTGTTGGCCCTATAGTTGGTTGACCCACCTCTGGAGTAAAAACATAAGTTCTGCACATACATTATGTATCCCTACCTTTGTCCTTTGCTTATGGGTGTTCCCCAGACGCATTCCAAAAGAACATGGAAGCGTTAGGTAAGTTCTAGACTAGAGCAAAAGGAGTAGACCATACATGAAGCAAATGGGTGGCATTTTCTTAGGTATTGCGTTCCTTTAAACTTGGCACCATCATTGTTCAGAGAACCCTGAGACCCAGTAATATGCAGAATAAACAAAAATAGTGAGCATAAAAATACTAAGAATATTTATCAATGGGTGAGGTTGCAACAGATATAGATATATAATATATATGAAGCCTAATGAGAGAAAAAAGAAAAGTGAACAAAAGGAGTCAGGGGAAATGTATTCACTTTTTCTGAGGTTTGTATACAAATAGCATACACTTTGAGGGCAAAATCGCTCAGATCTGCACTGAACTTGTTGCCACAGTTGAGTTTCAACCTGGTCATGGGCATAGGTGGGCCACCAGTGCTTCTTGGCTGTCATCCACATCCTCTGCAGGAGTAGGAGGATCGGACCAGACCTGCACAAAAGTAAGAGCAGGCATGGTCAGTATAAACATAGGATCTCCCCCATCCAGGCCCCTGGTCCAGTCCATGAGCCCCAGCTGTGAGAGACTCCACTCCCATGCACACACTGCCTTGTAAGGTACAAGCATTTGTTTCTTGGAGCTGCAATATGTTTCCACATGCACCATGGGCCAAGGGTCAAAGGTGAGCCTTTCTACTGGCCAAGCTCTGCAGTTACTTGTTGGAGGGTGGCAGGGGTGTGAACTGTTCTCTGCCCTCTCGTGTGAGAGTTTGCCGGGTGGCATGGTTGGTTCCCAGACGGCTCTCCCATTTCCCAGACTGATCTTGGGGGTAGGTGGGCTCCATGAAGGCTTTTCTGTGTGCGGGTTCCTTGCTCGCTGGAGGGCTGGTTCCAAGTGCCTGTTTGAGAGTGAAGCTCAGGAGAGAGATGTGAATAATAGCTGCATTCCCTCCCCTATGCTGGGGAGGTGGGCTTTGCTGAAAGTGCAGCTAAAAGTTCCCTTGTTTCTGTCTTTGCATAGTAGTCTGTGCTCAGTGTTCCTGGGGGTGCAGAGTGTTCTTCCTCCTTGGTGCCCATTCTCCAGAGCCCATCTCTAGAACCGAAATTCCCTGCATGAGGAGTGTGTGAGGCATAACCCTGCGCCATGCAAGGTGTCGTGTTGTTTGCGTTTGACACATCCTGCTGGTGCTGTGCGTTGATTTGCTACAGGCCTCCTCAGCACCTGGAGCTCTCCCATGCTGCCATGGGTGTAGCTAGCAAGGGGAAGCAGCTCAATTTTCCCAGATTGGTCCTGCCCCATTGTTTTCTATGGGACGGGTCTGTCTTGGGCCAGCCACTTGATTAGTGGATGTTCCATCTGTTTGCAGGGCCACAGTCATGGCCTGAGGGGAGCGAATGTGACAGCCAGGCACCCTCACCCCCAGCAAACCTCTTTCTTGCCCTCAACACCTTCCATTTGGGGATATTTTGCCAGGTGGGCCAGTTGTAGGAATAATAATAATGGTAGGATTTACTTCCTCTTCAACTACACCTTTGGCTGATTAACATCTTATACCCCTTTTAAACATGTTTGGGGAGGGAGGGTTATTGGTGTTGTAATTTTATGTTGTGAACTGCCCTGAGATCTGTGAATGAAGGGCGGTAGACAAATTTAATAAATAATAATAGTTCTGCCCACTGGGCTACTCATGGGCAGGGGAAAGGTCTGCCGGTAAAGGGATTTTCCACTGGCGTGGATGGCTCTGCCATATCCTAACTCACTCCAGCCCAATGAGTCTGGGTTTGGGATTGCACAGTAAGTCTGATTATCACCAAAAACTATTGAATGTTAACTTGGCTATATAAAGCTAATATGGTGGATAGAACTCATATAACATGAATATCGTTAGTAGGCTCTTCAGATGCACTGGGCACATGAAAGTCGTTCACTCACTTCAGCTATGTAATCAGTCCATTTATAAAAAGTCCATTTATAAAAAGATTATTCAGTGCTTTAAATTAAGGAAGTATTTGCGCTTGAATTCTTTCAGATTCAAATGGAATGAGCAGTGCGAAACTCAGAAAGTTATTGGGGATGGTGGAGTCTGAATTGTACTAAGTTGGATGTGTTAAAACCCTCAAGTTAACAATGCAGTCTGGTTTTGCATTTTAAGATTATGACGCAGAACTTTGTGATCTGAAAATAGAGGCGATGTTTGCACTTTCGTAACCCCAGCAAATCTCTAATAAAAACACTTTTAAAAAAGATTATGATGCAATTAGGAGCAGTAGTCTGTGCTGCAATTTATAATCTTGTAAGGCATTGAACTACAAAGCCATTGCTTAGAATAGATACCAGGGGATAATACCAGTGTAGTAACTTAGATCCAAGGAGGGCATATGTTAGGCAGGAAAGTTGGATTCTCACCTTGTGTTTAAAAACACTTGCTTTGTTTTTCTGCCTCCATGTTTTAATGTTTCCATTTAGATGGCATGTTTTGCATCCTTTTTTGCTGTATTGGTATATTTTAGTTAAATGTTATGCTTCCTCAGACTTTTACAATTTAAGACATCTTTGCTCTTTGTTTGCTTAAAAAAACTGAATTGTTTAATGTTCTAAATTTATTTTCTAAAGTAATTCCAGCAATTACTTAAAATAATGCTATTAGGAAATCAGTAGAACTCATTGCTTGAGGATATATACATACACACTCTTAAGCTATTCAAGTCAATGATTTATTTACATGGAGAAAATAATATGTAACTCAAGCTGACCATTGATACAGTTGCAGCTATTGGGAAGTGATCCCATAAACATACTGGCTGAAAAATGTGCTGCTTTGAGCTAGTTGCTCTTAGTTCCCATTGAAATAAATGAAACTTAAGTCATGAGTAACTCGACCCAATGGAACCTATGTTAAGGTAACTTAGGCTGCAATGCTACACCTGCTCACCTGAGTGTAAGCCCCATTGAACTCATGGGACTTGCTTCTGAGTAGATGTGTATAGTATTGTACTGTGAGTCTGAATCCAAAGCATATCAGTCACATGTTACATTCCCTTTACAGATACCTTGACAGGGATGGAGTGCAAGTGAGGACATATTTTTAAATGTCTGGACCTGTTCATGAAGCTTCTGTGACCAGAAAGGAACCTAGTTTGTTTTCATTGTTTGAAGCTCTTCAGACTAAAAGATTCTCACTTAAAAAAAGGAAACGTTAGATCAGAGCAAGTGCAAGACATGTGCTTTAACAGTGCACAATTATATACACTCTTCAGCTTGTTGACATTTTTCAACTTGGGAAGAAATTCTATTGAGCTCAGTGGCGCTTCTGAGAATACACACCTGTTAGTGTTTTACTTTGAATACACAGTAATTGTAGTTGTCAAAATATAGGCATTATTGCTGTCTAGCATTTTTTAAAAATCAACTCAAAATGTTTTATGTGCCCACTGATTATTTTTTTCCTTACAGCTCTGCCAATATCTGCTGTGCTGAAATGTTTTAATTTAAATTTTCTTCCTTTTTATCTTTGTTTTCTCTGTTGCTGCTTTTTCTGTGACACAGCCTTTCATTATAGTCACTCTTCTTTTTTTTCCTTCCCCACTTCTTTCTTTTCCTTTTTTAAAGCCATGAGAAGCCGATCCATTGGTGAATGTGCTCTGCCATCGGCCTATATACGCAGTGCTAAAAGTGCTCCTGTTCTGATCCATACTTCCAAACCCTTCTTGCCTGATATTGTTCTCACTCCCCTTTCTGATGAGCTTTCAGGTAGTGCCACCTCTGCTAATTTCTGCACCCCCTTTTCACTTTTTTAACCCTTCTGCTTTCAAAGACTGCATAATCACTACATTTTTCAAAGTAAAATATTTAGGGGTGGGGAGGAAATGGGGAAGAGATGAGAGTGGATATTTTGAGTTTTGTGGTATGCTATATTTACAGCTCATTCTGGAACTGTGAGAAGCTAGCGCTGTGCCAATTCCTATAGAAGTAATGCAATGTTCTGCTTTACAGCTGAATTTTTAAAAAGTTGATTTGACACAAATATCTGAGATACATTGTTGAACTAGGTTTTCTACATCAAATGGCAGGGCAGAAGGACGAAGAAAAGATTTCTCATTGACAGTCTTCAGCATGGAGAGGTTGAGGATATTTTCTATCATTGCTGTTTGGTCATTGTATTTTAATTTACCGGCATCATAGCCTTCTCCTTTTGATTGTTTATTATAATCAATGTCTTGCTGACTATGTCAGTAAATGCATAAGAATTACTAAAGAGGGGTTTACATTAGTAAATACCACATTAAAAACTCATCGATAGACCCAGAAAAAAGTATGTTATTACTTATAACAGTATTATAAACACTTAAGTGCTAACTGTTGTGTATGTTTCTTTTAAAAGACACAACTAGCTGTTCTTCTGTTAACAAAACCCTTGACCCATCTCTAGAAAAACAACATTTTTTAAGCCCCCCAATGAACCATATTATAATAATGATTTTTAAGCTCTGTTCATAGGTATTGTGTCAGTGATAGACAGCCTCAAGAAATGCTTCACAGCTATGGTGGGTTTTCTGTTGAAGCAACCACATTTTATCTCCTGTGCCACTGAATCCCAAGCTATAAATGTATTGTGTTTTTGTTCACATTTCAAATATGCTGAATCATGTATACTGTGATTCGTTGTTTCATAATGCCAGTCAGTTTCAAAGGCTTGTTCAGAGATGATATTTGTAGTAGCTGTTTCGGAAGCGGGGTGTGCGTTTTCTTTCTTGCTTTTTCTCTTCTGTTCCTCTCTTCCATTTTCCTGCCTTATTCATTCATTCTTTTGTTTTCCTTGGTGTGCTTGGCTCTGGGTCTTTGGGGGGATTATGCACACATGAAGGTGATGGATGGTTGATGAAGGACCCTGGGTGAGAGGCAGGGAAGGAAAGAGATCCCATGGTGAGAGGCTGGGAGAAGAAAGGGATGCTCCCAGGTAAGAGCTGGGAGGGTCTAAAACATGGGTAGGCAAACTAAGGCCCGGGGGCCGGATCTGGCCCAATCGCCTTCTCAATCCGGCCCACGGACGGTCCGGGAATCAGTGTGTTTTCACATGAGTAGAATGAGTGCTTTTATTTAAAATGCATCTCTGGGTTATTTGTGGGGCATAGGAATTCATTCTTCTTCTTTTCAAAATATAGTCTGGCCCCCCACAAGGTCTGAGGGACAGTGGACCGGCCCCCTGCTGAAAAAGTTTGCTGACCCCTAGTCTAAAATTTCCTTTGTGAGACAAGGGTTAAGAGCCAACCGTGAGAGAGGACTCCACCTTTTCTTTTTGTTTCTGCTTTTATTTAGATTAGTTTGTTTTTAATTGTATGGTATTATTAAAAAACCTTAATAAAATTTTACGGGGTGGGTGGGAAACAGAAGTGAGATGGACGGCAAAGTGTTGCTGTGTGAAGTGCTTCTGTTGAGGGGGCCAGCCAGGCAACTTTGTTGTCTTCAAGCACACTCCAGTCATTCTCCCTTAGATCTGCAGCTGTGTATCAGTGAGGCTCCATAACGGCTAGAGGAAATAATTTTTTAAAAAAGTTTTTTCTTGTAGTTCTGTTTATTTTTTTCCTAGACTCCCATCCCTTTCTTCCCCTACCCCCAGCAACATGTCCAGACAGGCACAGGACCTTTGGAGGGATGGGCTGCCTGTGTTCACCTTTCAAAACAACACTACAAATGCATTCCTTTTAAGTATAGCCATCAACTAAAGGGGGGGGGAAGCATGTTAATTTGAAATGAGGAGAGTATATTTTTCAGACAGTCTTGACACAGCTTGTTGTTGGGTTTTTTTAAAAAAAAGTTCTCATGATTTGCTCTTACAGTGGTACCTCGGGTTACATACACTTCAGGTTACAGACTCCGCTAACCCAGAAATAGTACCTCGGGTTAAGAACTTTGCTTCAGGATGAGAACAGAAATCGTACTCCGGCAGCACGGCAGCAGCAGCAGGCCCCATTAGCTAAAGTGGTACTTCAGGTTAAGAACAGCTTCAGGTTAAGAACGGACCTCCAGAACGAATTAAGTACTTAACCCGAGCTACCACTGTATAATATGGAACATTCCCAGTTCGAGCTAAAAGAAAATATAGTGTTGTAAATTATTAAACAGTTCAGAAAATCTGTGTGTTTCTTCTTTAGGTTCCTCTAAGTGGCACCTTTATTGATGCTATATAACTGTGTTTAAACTTCATCAATTAATAATCTAGTCCTAATCATTTATCAGTTGGACTATTGCTATCAAAGAATTGTAGTTGCCATGGACGCTGGTAAAACTAATGATTTTTTGATGTCATGCTTAGATTTCTCCACCAAGTTCATCCCACATTTTAAGACCTGCTCACCTCATTCCACAGGCTATTTTTGTAGATTTCAAAAAATGGAACAATCTGTGTTTTATATCAGGATATGTTGACTATGACAAGATTATGTTATCTGTTACTTAAAAAGTCATTTTCTGTATAAACTTATCAGTACAGCTAATGTCTCTAAAAAGTTATCAGCTCAGCTTTGTGTATTATGATTACTGTTTTTCGAGACAAAACTATTATTTTGTCTTAAGAATCTGTTAACATGACTTTCAGCCCGAAGCAGATTGTGGAAGTCTTGTGCTTATAAATTTTGGGGAGGCGTTGAGATGGGTCAGTGGCCTAACAGAATAAGGCACCTTCTGACATTCCTAAGAAGACTGTGCTGGTGGCACTTTGTGTATTTGGGTACCCAGAACAGTAACAAATGGCTGCACAGGAAACAACATGTAGTTTAACATTTCTGGGTGCAATCTTGTTTTCTGCGTGGAGCAGCCTTCCCATCCCATCTAAACTGTGTACATTGCATAGTGGTAGAACAATCCTACACTTAGATTCTGCAGCAAAAATATGTGAGACAGGATTATTTTAGCCGTGTGTGTGTGTGTGTGTGTGTGTGTGTGTTTGGTATCTTTTCTCTACCTTTCCGTGAAACAGTCAACCTTACAACCAAAGTAAAACAACCAAAACATAGAAATAAAACAGCACACAATGTTTAAAAATGTATTAGAAGAGAATGGTATTCTACGAAGAGTTGCTGAAATAAAATACGTTAATAAGAGCATCACAAGCTTCATATTTAAATTTAATGTCATCTTCAGTGTTTGCATCTTCAGTGTTTAAAAGGATGCAGAGGTGCTTCTGTGACTATTTAGAACTCATTTTGCAGTGTGTCCCCCTGGAGCTGTAGTCCAGATCCACTCGAAAGGAAATCTGAAGGGTTGCTATAAGAGCTTCCATGAACCTCTTTGTTGTGCATTAGAGTCTAGACCTTATATCAGTGGGGCTTCTGCAGGAAATTATGAACGAGATTTCCTTTGGTTTTTAAGTGTTTTGTAGGTGTGTGAATTTTAACACAGCTAGCTTTTGTTCTCTTCTCTGACCTCACCTCCTAAGAGGGTATTCTGCTTTCAACAGAATTCTAAAACAGCAAGGGAAAAGGTGAAGTGGGCTCTTCCCCCCCCCCCCCATTCTTAGTGCTAGTTCAGCTCATCCTGAGGGAACAATGGATCCTTCGTTAGGATTCATTTTTGGCCATTTTGATCATTAAAAAAATGAAGATAAGTCAGCTGTAGGTTCAGTAATTGTCAGACTTCCTCTGGATCATCGTATTAGCTTTTTCTGGTTCTTATAAGAAACTAGTATCCAATTTTTAAGAGGTGCTTCAGAAGATCCCAATTGGAGACAGAAAGATGTGTTCATTTGTTCGTAGCTTAGCCTTTTAGAGTTAGGGAACCATCTGCTTTCTTTCACTTGAATGAGGGATCACCCATTATGGACATACCTACCTAGGTGTTTTGTGTGTGTGTGTGTGTGTGTGAGAGAGAGAGAGAGAGAGAGAGAGAGAGAGAAAGAAAGAAAGAAAGAAAGAAAGAAAGAAAGAAAGAAAGAAATATTTACTTAATAATTAAAGATGATACAGCTCCCTCAACATATTGAGTCAACTTGTGGCTAGAAATATTGTCAGTTCTTAGGTTACATATTTTCCCAAAGCAGTCTATATTATAAGTCATTATTTCTGATTCCATGAATTAGTATTTCATAATTTATTGGCACAGCCCTAGCTTTAACAGCATTTCCATGTCTCCCATGATCTTGCTCTGTTTCCATGCATGTTAATATTTTAAGACTGTTCTGATGGTCTAACTCATATCTCACATTGTACTAGATAGCATATATGTGCACGTATGTGCACATGTGTGTGTGTGTGTGTATGTGTTTAACAACATTTTAGTTTTTGGTGGAGAATATTTTATGGTTCTTAAGGACTTCTTTTTAAAGCGTATCACTACCTTGCAGTAGTGAACAAACAAAACAATAGTATACATATATATTAGATTTATGTACTTGATTTCCTAAATACATACTTTTTCTACAGACATGGATGATGCTCAAATCCTCCCACGTCCACCTCGCGTCAGACATTTTTCACAGAGTGAGGAAACGCCCAGTGAAGTTTTTGATGCGTTGAATGAGGAGCAGACACTTCCACGAAGTAGCAGCACATCTGACATCCTGGAACCATTCACAGTTGAGCGAGTCAAAGGTGCAGTTCCTGTCATTGACGATTCATCCCATCATGCGCCAAGCTTACAGAGTTCCACAGAGGCCTCTTCAATATGTAGATCCACTGAAAGTCATGTTACTGATACAAATAGCCGAGAGTCCTCTCTGGAAGTTGGGGATAGTATTTATGACCATCTCTGTCATTTGGTAGGCCCGGTAGAACTTTCAGATACAGCCTTTGAACAAAACCAGTATGTTGACCTTGAAGGTGAAGATGATCTTCTTTCCTCTCTGAGAGAATATCTTAAGGAAAACGAAGAACTTTGCAGTAGCATTGAGATAGATAAGCATGAGCCTTCTTCTCATGAAGTTGATGCAGGAATAAGTAGGAATGATAAATTGCCATTGGATGGAGTAGAGCATACAGACCAGACTGTTACATGTGCAAGTAGTACCACTGTTGCAGAAAGTGCTGATGATGCAGAACTGCAATTGGAGCAAAACCAAAGTGGCTTTATAAGTAATATTGCACCTACACAAGTAGACAGTTCTACAGGAAGCCAAGCTGATAAAGCTAAACATTTAAACATTGATAACCCCATCCAAAATCTGCCTGATCCCAGGTCAAGTAGCCCTAGAGAAAAGGAAACGAAGAGGTATTTGTTCAGACAAATTGCCACTGATGTAGATGTATCTGTGGAAGCAGTGCTAGCTGAAAAGCATAGAAGTGCCCTCTTTAATGAAAAAATAACCAACACAAGTGTTATGCATGCAAAGAAAATGCCACATAAAGCCTTAGTTAACCCTGAAATGCTTCACATTACTGGCATGAGCAAACTGTCACCAACTAAGAGAAGCATATCTGAAACGGTAACCCATAAGGCTAAAATAATGAAAATAGCAGCTAAAAAGCGAAACAGTGTCCATGTTACTTTTAGGCCATCTACTGAATCAGTTCAGTTTTATAATCCTCTAGAAAACAAAGAGGCCCCCTGGAAAGCAAGACTTCGTAAACTCAGTGGTTTCAGTAGCGGGAGCAGTAGCAACAGCAGCAGCAGCAGCAGCAGCAACACAAGCACCAGCTCATCCACAATGGCTGTGCTGGTCAAACCCGGAATATATAGGCCTCTAGATACAGCCAGTACAACTTCTGCTTATAGTAGGCAAATTAAAGAATCAGGAGATGTTCCAGCATTCGTGTTGCAGAAGGAAAGTATTGGAATAAATCAAATGTCAAACCGTAGCCCACCTAAGCCATCGAGTCAGGAGTCGGGACAACAGCAGGGCTCCCTGGGTGGTGTTTATAAATCTGTTGTACATGCTCTTTCGAAGCCGAAGGCAAATGTTTCCCCACAGAGGCAGAGCAGAGTGCCAGCAGAGGCTCCACTGAGGGATCTGTACAGTCATGTAATGGGCTATTTTGGAAAGAAAGCTGCAGGTGAGCACTAACAGTGTGCGGAGCACAATAGGAGAAAGGCAGCACCAGTTTGGCTTGATGCACCTGAAGCAAGCTCTTATAAAGCAAATCAAAAGGCTTTGGGATGATCAGTGCTTTTCCTGTTTGGTTTTGCATGCGCATATGGCCAGCTGAATTTCCCCCCTCCAGCATAAGTTACTTTGATAAACGTTAAATTACTAATGATCCTTTTTTAAAAATAATAGTGAACCACTTTGCTGCTGAACACTTTAAGAGTAGGGAAGAGGAAGAGATAGTAAATGACCTACCAATGGATCCTGTCTTTATCATATACTTTTCCTGGCAAGCCTTGAAAGCCAGTCTTCAACATATATTTGGCATTCATATGCTGTCCAATAGGGGGGGAATTGTTTTGATATCTCCAATTTATCTTCCTAGTGATCAGTTATTTCACTTGAGCCAATTGTAGGTTCAGTTAGTTTTTCTTCCTCCTCCTCCTGAAAACGAGACAAGAAAATTTTGAAGTAGGTTTCAAAATTTCCTGTTTGGACTATCTTCTTAAAACAATCTGGTGTGGATTTTTGTCATTTTTATTTGAGCTATTTCAAAATATGCTTCAGTGCTTTCTGTGTGCATTCACTGGAATGGATGCACTGACTTCCTAAGCGACATCTATCACTGCTTTCCCTCCCCCCTGGGGTCATGGAAGTGCATAAAGGTACCATGATAGTTCTCCTTGAGCTAACCGTGAGCCTCTATGTGTTAACCAAAATGGGCAAGGCTGGCTGTCATTCTAATATCACCATCTTAGTTCATGTGTTCAGTAACTTTTAAAAGAACAGTAAATTAACTTTCAGCAGTGAGGTAGGTTTTTTGCGCTTTTTTATTTACATTGTATGCTGGCATGATTAACAGAATGCTCTGTAATGCATCCTGCATTGAGATGTTAATGCCATCTGAGGGCAGTCTTTGTAAGCATATCACAGTAGACTGGGTAGTAATGTAGATTCTTTCCGGCTAATTTGTTTCAGTATGCTATTTAGTAAAGTTTTCTCTTTAAAAAGCAATGTGCAGTCTGGATTCTAGGAGTATATAGAACGAAATTTTGAAATTTAATACTTCACGATTTTAATGTCAAGACCATGTTATACCTCAGATTAACAGTACGGTTGCTTTGCAGTCTTTTGAGGGGATAACACTTTCTCAAAAAAAAAAAAAAAGATAAGCAAGAAAAATAAAACCTTCAAGGTAAAATAACACAATAGTGTAACAGAATTAAAAACAGTGTAATTCTGTGCAATATTGATCATAAACCACTGACCATTTTAAGTCTTCTGTTAATTTTTGAATCATGTCATCTTTCATTGTTTATTAATTTATTTAAGTGTACTCTGTGTCTACAGTACTGCATTGAAACATAATTCATTGGTACATTCTACTTATATGTTTCTCATTAGCATACACCCGCAGAGTTTGGGGGGGATTATGCATCTGGTGATATGGAGGAATGAAGAATGTGTGCTTAAAGTGCATTAACAACTTTAAGTAGTGCTTATCTGTAAGCTTTCTTGCTCTTTCAAAGGTCACACTGGAAATTGACTAACACCTGCTCAGTGGTGATGGCTAGGGGTGGGGGGGCGTTGAAGGGTGAGGGTAGACTTACTAATTCCTAAAACTAAATTTATTTTATGGGAGAAGGTATTTTTAACTGCATGACATTCTTTTGTATTTACTGTTTTATTTCTGTGCTTTTAAAAAATATTTTGTTATTGAAACTGTTCTTTACTATATACAGTCATTCATTTGCTTTTAGCCAATAGAGAGGATATGAGCCCAAAGCAGAACCCTCTTGGTAGTGATAATGGCAGTAGTAATGCAAATATTCCTGACCTCATGGATGAGTTTATAGCTGAAAGACTGCGCAGTGGTAGTGCTCTGGTAAGCTTTTGCAATTTTCTTTTGTCCTGAAATATAAGATACAATTCTAATGCTAAGCAATTTACAAGATCACCAGTTAATTATGACTGTAAAAATGTTAATAGCTAGTGATGTTTGTTAGTTTGATAGCCTCAAATGAAAATGGCTGCAGTAAATGTTATTTGATGGAAACGGAGCTGGACTTAAAAATCGGTAGTAGCTGAATCATTTAGTTTTGTACAGCCCTTGTCTCTGAAATAGCAAACATGAAAATCATTTCTGGCTGTAAAAGTCTTTTCTCAAACTATTTCTTCAATTGTAATATTTCTTCAATTAGAATGTGACCAGAAGAGGGAGCAGTCCAGGAAGCTTAGAAGTTCCAAAAGACCTTCCCGATATACTGAACAAGCAGAGCCAAATGCGCCCTGCAGATGACCCAGGTGTGCCTTCTGAGTGGACGTCTCCTGCGAGTGCAGGCAGCAGTGACCTTGTCAGTTCCGACAGCCATTCGGACTCCTTCAGCGCCTTCCAGTATGACGGCCAAAAATTTGAAAGCAAGTATTCCCGCATCCAGTTTCCCTTAAAATCATAATACCTCCTCTACATATTTTTTTTTGCAATAGACAGCTTTATGCAGAGAAATTGAGAAGAGTGAATGTGCACAGGTTCTGTAAGTGATCTGGAGCAAAGTCTACAAGGAATGTGTTTGGCTTATCCATTTTATAAGAGCATACAACTTTGGGAGCAGGTATTTTTGTAGACCTAGATCCGCGAAAGAAACAACAGACAACAGTACAACCTTCTAGCAACCTTGGCCCTATATAACCTTGAGAGCCAGTGTGGTGTAGTGGTTAAGAGCGGTAGTCTCGTAATCTGGGGAACCGGGTTCGCGTCTCCGCTCCTCCACATGCAGCTGCTGGGTGACCTTGGGCCAGTCACACTTTTCTGAAGTCTCTCAGCCTCACTCACCTCACAGAGTGTTTGTTGTGGGGGAGGAAGGGAAAGGAGAATGTTAGCCGCTTTGAGACTCCTTTGGGTAGTGATAAAGTGGGATATCAAATCCAAAAACTCTATATGCACGCTGGTGGGGAAGGAACTTCTCAACTTTGCAATCCTTCTTTTCCACTGTGATGGTTTCCTCAGGGTCATGAATATGTCCCTCACACTACAACAACTTGGGTGCATCATCAACAAGAGCTCATTGCGTTTAGTTTAGCAGATCCAGACCTTCATAATTGATCTTTGATGTGGCTCTGGGCAAGGTCTCCTTGTTTTAGGACAGGCAGGACAAGAGCTCTTTAGCACTTTAGACTATATACCTAGTAAAGCTACAAAGGGCCTTAATAGCTTGCATCAATTGATTCGCTGGTTGAGATTCCTGTCCTGTAGCTGGTTATTCCTTTTCAACAACAGTCCACCCTCAATTGGTTTCTAAACCCTGATCATATTGTTTTTGCGCACACAGATACAAGCCTCTTAGGAGGGTATGTGATGCATGCTGCCAAAGCCTTTGCAAAGTAGAAGATTATTATTTTCTAGGATGGAGAAACTTTTTCTCCAGAATTTGTTCTGCCTCATTGTTGAGTCATAAGATCCCAAAACACTGGATCATGTTGCTTAGATTTGTTGGAATCTGCACATGATTGCACAACTCACTTGCATTAAACACAAGATGAAAGGTAGCAAGAATGCCCTTTGTAGGAAAGTCCTATGTTTTTGAAATTGATCAGGTCTATGCTTTTAGTTAGGCCATTGAGATATGTATCTATTTCTCTCTGTAGATTTCAGCTTTGGCCCTGAAGGGGGCACAACAACCTCTGTAGAGTCTGATGCAGGTTCAGGACCTCAGCAAAGTGCTGAAGAACAGGAAGTTGCTAGTCTAACTACACTCCATATTGATTCTGAGACCAGCAGTCTCAATCAACAACCACTATCTGCTGAAGCAGCAACTATTACAGGTAATAATAATAATAATAATAATAATAATAATAATAATAATAAATAATGTATTATTTGTACCCTGTCCATCTGACTGGGTTATTCCTCTGTTGCAAAGCAGAGGAGTGAAATTTCTGAGTATTTAACTCATTTCTAGAGGATTAGCCATTTTATTCTGTTGCAGCAATAAGACGAGTTGGGGTACCAACAACTTAAAGACTAACACATTCATTTTTACAGCCTTCCTCTTAGAAGTGGTGAAAAGTATAGCCTATAAAGTTAATCTGAATAATATAATTTATGGGGTATATTTTGCCAGTTAAATTGATTTTTTAAAAAAAACAACCCAGATTGTTTTCTGGAATAATAGACCTCTTCATATCAAGTAGAGATTGTAGCCATGATCCAGAGGTCTGCACATGGCAAAACTACATCCATACTAACCTTTTTTCTCTTCATCTGTCACCCCTATAAACCATCAAGCAGCTTTTAAATTTCCCCAAAGTTGAGCAGGAAATCAGCCTGCTGAAGACCTCAACAGCATATAGTAAGCATCCAGGGGCTGGATATTTTGTTGCTGCCCCCACTTTTGATACATAAGATATTTGGAAATCATTCCTATAACAAATAAAATTACAAATTTACCAGTGCCAGCAACTTAAATTTGACTGTATAGGTGTCCAAAGTGCTACTAATAACATATTTTTAGATGTGTGCTTGTTGTGCCGCTGTTGAGCTTTGTATGCTACTTGCAAATCAGAAATGAAGGCTGAGTAAATACACTTTTTATTCTGATAGCTACAATGTCATTTGTAGGTTCTGAAAGCGCATCACCAATCCAGTCTGCTCTTGGATCACGATCGCAGACACCATCACCTGCCACTCTGAGTGCAGATCACAACGAACAGAAAGATCTACAGCTGGATGAGAAGCTCCATCACTCTGTTTTACAGACACCAGATGACCTAGGCAATATCTTAGATAGAAAACTTAAAGAATAGCTTTTATTTCATTTCCTATACAGTGCTCACTATTTTCAGAATTGGGTTGTCTCGGAGAACAATACTTGTGTTTTCTGTTTGCCATTCATTAAATTTGTCTTACTAATTACTGTATTTTTTGCTCCATAAGACGCACCTTTTCCCTCTTAAAATCTAAGGGGAAATGTCTGTGTGTCTTATGGAGTGAATGTGTGGTCCCTGGGGTGGGGGGTGGGGCTGAGCTGGCGGTGGCTTTCTCCAAAGAGCAGGTCGGGGAGCAGCAGAAAGCCTGCACGCAGCCTTCCTGCTGCTCCCCGGGGCTGGCGGTGGGGGAAACTCGGCTTTCCCCCACCGCCAGCCCCACAAGCTCTTTGGGTTGAACAGCTCTGGGGTAGCCCGGGAAGCCTCCGCAGGGCAGCGGGGAGCCTTCATCCCGCTGCCCTGGGGAGGCTTCGCGCGGCTATCCCTGGCTTTTGCGGGAGGTGGGGGAAGGGACAGAGCGAGGCTCTCTCACTTCCCCCACCTCCCGCAAAAGCCCCCAAGAGCCACATTTTTTTTTCTTTAATCCCCCCTCCCAAAAAAGTAGGTGCGCCTTATGGTCAGGTGCACCTTATGGAGCAAAAAATATGGTATGTTTTTAACTCCTGGGAGAAAGTAAAAAATTCATCTGCTTGATTAAAGCAGGAGCATGGACTATTTATACATTAAATAAAGTGGGTAAATGTGGCATAGTGGGGGATTGAAGGACCATATCTGCTCTCTTCTACCTGGCTATCATATATTTTGATGCAACATATTAATGGGTTTTTCTTGGGAGGAATTCAACATCTTGCTGTTGTGGTCATTCTGTCAACACAAGCATTTCAGCTTGCCAGACGGAATGATCCCTTCTTCTTCCCCACATGTGGTTCTCTGGGGGGTTTTCCTGACCCCCTTAGAGCCAGGGGATCATGAGGAAGGAGGAAAGCCCCACTGCACAAATGGACGTTCTTGCACACCTTGCATCATCTCCCTCCTTAACTTCTTAATCCACCTCCAAATAATAGCTGGCCTGAAGTTTTGTTTGTTTTTCCTTCTCTTACAGAAACTAGTGATTTTCCATCTGAATGCTGCAGTGTGATGGCAGGAGGAACAGTCACTGGATGGCATGCAGATGTCGCTACCGTAATGTGGAGACGAATGCTAGGAATTTTAGGAGATGTCAATTCCATTATGGACCCTGAAATACATGCTCAAGTTTTTGATTACCTTTGTGAACTCTGGCAAAATCTTGCTAAGGTATTTGGAGAACTGAATATTTTTAGCCGCTCAGCCTAAAAAAAGTATTTTAAGGTAGAATTGAAGCAGCAAATTCATCTTCACACAAGTTTGCATTGTATTTCTAAATAATTTCAGATTAGAGACAATCTTGGCATTTCAGCTGATAACATGACATCACCTTCTCCACCAGTTCTAATTCCTCCGTTGCGAATTCTGACTCCGTGGCTATTCAAGGTAAAGAAAAGTGTAGCCCGTTCTGTGAATATGAAAATGAAAATGGGGCAACGTATGAAAGTGTTAACATTGTGGCTTCATTCTTTAATATTAGGCAACCATGTTGAGTGATAAGTACAAACAAGGCAAGTTACATGCTTATAAACTCATATGTAATACAATGAAGCGGAGACAAGACGTTTCTCCAAACAGGGACTTTTTAACTCATTTCTACAATATAATGCACTGTGGACTACTTCACGTTGATCAGGTAAGGAGCCTCAATAATTTAAACTTTATTCTGAAGCACATTTCTGAGCAATCGTGAACCCAGAAAATTAAAAACGTGTTGCAGAGTATGCCTTTGAGAATTTGCAAACATAATCCTCACTTGGAGTTTTTATTCATTGTAAATTATGTTTTAAAGAAGTGGTTTTCAAACTTTCTGATATTGGGGAACCATTTCTACATGCTTCTTGCCACTGGCAAGAAAACTCTGTATGTTGTACAAGAAGCTGGGGAGTGTTATAGGGTACATAGTATCAGGTTACTGGCTGGGCCTTTCTTGAGTAAACTTAGAATGCACCCAACTAATTCTTGTAGCTACATGTTTCAGGGAAAGATCACTAGTGTTGAACAAGCTGCGTTTCAGGACCCTTGCCTGCCACTTCTGATCTCTTCACTGATAAGCTTCCAAGAAAAGCATAGGATTTTTTGAATAATATTTTAAAAAACGATTGCTTCTTAGAGACAGAGGCTTAGCTCTTGCAAACAAAAGATCTGTGTTTGAGCTGCACTCTTTTGGATTGTAGATGGGTCCATACCCCTCACTCAAAAAACAAACAAGCCAACGAGCTATCAGGGAGAAGTGTTCTAAATTTCTTTTTTAATTGACATCTCATTTTCTTTGTGATTGAATGCTCCTCCAGAAATAATTAAAAACCAATCATAAGAGTCACACCTACAATCTATAGTAGAGCCTATACACAGGATTGCCACCTCATATGCTGTTCATGAGAACTAGCCCAGAGTCTTTGTTCTTCAAGTCTGAATATAGGCTGTCTTACCGTAACTTCAGTGACAATTCATGCAATACACTGCAAGATTTTGTCTCATACTCACAGTTTCAACTCCTTGCAAAACAATCTAATTACCAATTTATAATAGTTCTGGTAAAGCTATGCCTTTTGGGTATAATTGCCAAGAATCTGTCATACTGCTGAATAAGATACCTTCCCAGAAATCTAAGGGTCGTTGGCAAATAAGGAGACATTGGTTCCAGTAATCTTACTCATCTTCTCTTAGAGTTAGCAGATACTTTAGAAGGAAACTCTACTCCCATTTGTTAAATATTTTGTTCTGCTTTTTACTGTCTTTCATTTTCTTCTTTCTCTGATGGTCAGTTCTAACTTGGAGGCATTTCTGACTAATCATTTTGCACCCTCAAGACAAATTTAGGTTTTATTCCCGTTTTCACATTTGTGAAAGCCACCTAATACAAACATTCTCTGGGCAATTAACACTAAAAAAGCACAATAAAAATAGTAGCAGAATAAATCCTGATTTAAAGCCAACAACTCCCAATGTCCTAGGCACATTTTGTGACAGGGAATTTCATCAACGTGAGCAGTTTCTGAGCTCTACATGTAAGATTTCAGATTAAAACTGCAGAGTGGAAGGAAAAGGAGGATCTTTTTCTGCCTCCCCACTTCCAGCTACTCTCTGAAGACTGGAGAAGAGACCCTCTTAAGAATATGACAGAAGTGGGCTGGGGAAAGACTCAACCATGTGAAAAATGAACATAATATTTTAGCTGCAGTTCATTCATTTCCAGCTTTGTATTCTAGTTATTTAAAAAGTGCCCATAACATAGGTTTAAGGTGCTGTTTAGCTCCTAGCTTTCATATCTCAGTTTCTAACACTGGGAACGACAGCAGTACAGAAGTTCTCAAGTGCAGTAAACATTTAAGATTGAAATTTTAAGACTTGAAAAGCCTGGAGAAATAAAATGGACTTTACCTGGCACTGAAGAGATCTGTACAGCTTAATAAAAAATGATACCAAGAGCAGTAATCCTACTTTTCTTGAACAAATTTGTGAATAAATTATTTTGAGAGAATGTTCACATCTTGATAAGTTCCAGTGTAACTGCAAATCCTAGGAAGAAATGTGGCTAGATTTGGGTAATAGTTTTATTCTAGTTCACTGGGAAATTATTTTTCATTCAGGTTCAGCTTGACTCCCTAGCTGCACTTGGACATCATGATGATTTCCTCCATGGTTTATCATTAAGGATATGAACGATACACAAGTCTTGGGCTTGTGTAGCACACAAACCCTTCTCCTGAAGGAACGATACAGAAGCCTTGGGCTCGTGTAGCACACAAACCCTTCCTACTCCTGAAGGAGGCTTTTGCTTTTGCTTCCATTTTTTAGTTGAACACAGCTTGTTGTTTCATCCAAACCCAACAACCTGTGACTAAATCTTAACACTGGTTTGTTTCAAATAAACTCCTTCATACCTATACCGTGTAAACAGTTTAGGATGGAGACAACACACTAAACTGTGATGAATTCAAAACAGAAGCAAGCAGCTTCTAATCTCCTTGCAACCACACCAAAGGGGAAAGTAGGGGCAGGGAAACCCAGTATTTGCTGTGAATTATTCCCATCAGAATAAAACATAGATTATCACAATCTCCAAATGCTGCCATTGGCATTCTCAAAACAGGGTTTCATACTATTTATTTTGTCTTTTCGTTAGTCTTTTTATTTAACAGAGTGTCTATTATGGAAGTTGCAAGCGATCTGTCTGTTAAACAGTTCTTTGCCTCCTTTCCTCCAAGGATATCGTCAATACTATCATCAAGCACTGTTCTCCTCAGTTTTTTTCACTTGGTTTACCTGGTGCTACCATGCTGATCATGGACTTCATTGTCGCAGCTGGTAGAGTGGCGGCATCCTCTTTTCTCAATGTGAGTTTCCATTAACAAAAATTATTGCTGCTGTTTAAAATTATTTACAGACCACATTTCGTTGTGAAAAATACCAAGGCAGTTTACAAAATAAAACCAGTACAACAAAGTAACAAATATATACCAGAGTTCACTGTAGTCAGTACTAAGGATTGGTGCCTTGAAACGTTGGTGTGAATAAGTAAGTTTTTGCCACCGAGGAAACTCCTGCACCACAGGTGCCTGACATATCTCTAGGAGGTCATTCCACAGTGGGAGGGCCACCACAGAGAAGGCCCTCCTTTTGTTTTATGACTGGGCTGTTTATACAGAAGGAAATGCTCTATCAGATAGCCTGGTCCTAAGCTGTTGCCCAGGTTAATTATATTCAGCAATTGCTATTAGATTTTCTGTGGGTGTCCATCCATCAAGTAGGATCTAGCACCACCCGGTATTCAGAAACAGGATAAGCAACTCAAGAGTCAAGGCATATACAACCCCTTCCAGTGCTGACTCCTGTCCATTTCCTGCCTTTGCCTGAGATGGATTGGTGGTCTTAGCTCTCCTTTTGGTTTTTTTTCTTGTGTTCAATATGAGTGTTTTCCTTTTTGTTCTCCAGGACAGGCGTCCCCACCATTTATGTGGGGGTTACATTCCGGGGGCCCATGCGCATAAGTGAAATTGCCTAAAGTGGGGAGCATCTTCTAAAAAGCCTCTTTTCCTATTTTCCCCTGCTCTCTCTCCACACAACTCTTTTTTCAACTAGAGTTGAAGTTCTGGGGCCAGCTGGAGGCCATGCAGAAAAGCGGCTGCAGTGGCTGCTATGCTACCCTCTGTGTCAGCTGTTAGGTGGGGAGGCCTGACTGCCTAAACAAATCCCCACTATGCCTTCAATCTCTTTTATTTTCTTGCTTGTCTCCCCACCCGCCACTTCACTTCCTGGGGTTTGTGAGTCTTTTTTCCACTCTTGTATCCCACTCACCTTTAGCCATGAGGTGGTGCTAGATCCTACCTAATGGATGGCCACTGGCTAAAAGCACCATTTGGGTGAGTCCAGCAGTCCATTTATATACAGCTTATTTTTATATATAGCTATGAGTTATATAACACACACACACACATACAATATGTGTGTGTGTGTGTGTGTGTGTGTGTGTGTGTGTTACTAGGATGTTGTGTACAAAGTTTACCAACTAAAGTCTCTCTAAGTAGGGACTTTGTCACCTTAAAAGCAACTTAGCATATTCTGTTTATTTACTACAAAAGTGTATTATTAGAAAGTTGTATATTAGATAATGTACAGGTTGTTTACATTCTTGACATCCTTGTTTTATACATCCAATTGCTTGCAAATTTGCCTGCCTTATACTGTGCTCCTTTGCCTTAGGGAGCTTGCAATCTAAATTTAAATATTACATGAAGATAGGAAAGGGAGAGGTAAGGGTATCAAACAACAGAAACCGCCCTGAGACCTCCGGGTATAGGGCGATGTCTAAACTGAATAAATAATAATAATAAAAGTGGGAAGATCTGTGAAAGGCAAGCATAAGGGACGAATGTAAGAAAATGGTGCTATTATGTTGTGCATGTTTTTAACTTGGTTCTAAGTTACCTAGAAACTGCTATGCATAAGGTAACTATCAAACTGAATAGCTAACAAATAACAATAAGCTGTAATACCTGAAGGCAACCCCAGTGCAATTGCATTCTCAAAAAAATAACTCTGAAGCATCCCCAGCAGGTCAAGCACATCACCAGCATATGAGCCAACAAAGCACTGCAAGCAGCTCATCATCATTCTGGTCCTTGGGTGATTGAAGGGGCAATACAAGTAGAACAGGGCTTTACCCCATCCCACTGGCTCATGGCTCATGGCTCTGGCCAGCTTTCTCAACCCCAGTGTACGCTCTGCAGCAGGAAGTGTCTTCTAGTTGTAGGGGCTCCTTGTGTAATTTAAAATCCTGCCAGGGCTACATGGCCCTTTCCCCACTCATGTTGCCCCTTCATGACTGCAATACCCCAAGAGACCTGTGCTTAAAACGTTTCAATTCAAGATGAAGACTAAACTTTATCATCTGTTTGTATCTTTCTCTTTTTCTCAGGCACCAAGAGTAGAAGCACAAGTTCTCTTAGGCTCTCTGGTTTGCTTTCCCAATTTATATTGTGAACTCCCAGCTCTACACCCAAGCACTCCTGACATTGTTGTCTCTCCGTTTACAGATGTTAAGGTAGGTTTTGAAATGCTGTGTACTCTGCATATATTTCCCCTTGTTTAGCTGTTTTCAGCTGAGCAGCAGCTCCTGGCACAATCCTAGGCATGTCTATTTATTATTATTATTAATTATTATTATTTATCAGTTTGCTTGTTGAATTTGCATCCTACCTTTCCATAGTCAAGGCAGCTAATAATAATACAGATGCAGTGAAAATAGTGCCTGATTTAAAAAAAAACACACACATAAGAACAAGGCAGGTAAAATACATCAGTAAAAGCAACAAAAAGAACCAGTTTCAACATATATGTTAGCTAATGGGCTAAAAGACATATCTAAATAAACAATGTTTTTGCCTGGAAAAGGTCACCAAATAAGGAACTAGCTAGATGTCTCTTGATAAGGAGTTCCAAATACTGGGAGCAGATTCTCTCTGTAGAGCAGAGTAGTCCAACGCAAGCCCTCACGCTGCCTTTCCAAAACTGGGTAAGTGGGGCACTAGGACCCTGCCATAGCCTTGTGCCTCCTTCCCAAAGCCCAGGGCCTCACTCAGTTGGCTTTGGGAAGGCAGCGTGAGGAGAGGACCTTCCGCACCATTTTTGAAACTGGTCCTCCAAGGACAGGAGAGAGCTGCTTTCAGTTAATTGCTTAAGACTAACCACAATTTGCCCTGTGGTAAGTTAAAAACAGTGGCAAGGGATTCTGAAGCGCGCATACCAAATGGCAATTCATGTATTGATAAATATTGTTTATTATTATGTCTAAATGCAGCTGTTGTGGTCAGTGGAACAAGTAAGTGTGTCTAGGATAGCAGCTTCAGTCATTTTTCTTCTTGTTAGGAGATTTTTTGTGTTCAAATCATTCATTGCTATTTGCTTAACCAGAGCACTTGGGTGGCAATGTGTTTGGGGTGGTTTGTTTTTTTGAGAAAGTGGCAGCTAGTAGCAGCTCCTCACTGTAAGGGAGTGGATGTTTGTGCAGCCAGGCATGGTATGGTACCCAAAGCTGAAAGATTCAAGAGAATCATCAGGGATGTACGGCTGAAACAACTTTGGATTCCTTGTTCCATTGGATACTGTCTCTGAGGAAATAGTATGAACAAACAGTATGATAGTAGGAACAAATGCAGAGTGTTTCGTAACTCTCCCATTTCTGTGAACTTTTCCTATCACATAATAAAGCTTTATTTTAAATTTAAGGGGTTTTTGGATGACTGACTTTGAACATTCTTACTTTAGGAACTGATCATCAAAACGGTATTAAGTTCTGCCAGAGAGGAGCCATCTGGACCGGCAAGGTATGAATAAAGAAGGATCACTGCAGATCCTCAAGCAAATAGGTCAATTTGTATGTTCAGCTAAATTATTTAAATAGCACAATATGGGTTGACTTTTGCTGTTAATTTGAATCATGGTTTTCTTTTAAATTTGCCTTTGCTCAACTGCATTATGAGTTATCCAGAGAATATATCTGAGAAGGAGATAGATAAGCATTCTTAAAATCCTTTTAAATTCCTTTTAAAAGGAAGTAGCAGTAGATTATGGTTAATGAAACAAACCAGTGAAAAAATAGTGGCATGCACCATATATATTAGTTTAGACATTTAGAGATGGCTTCTCTAAGGCTACAATCCTAAACAGGCTTACCTGGGAATAAGTTCAATTGAACTCAGTGGAGCTTACATCTAATTAGATGACCATAGGGTTGCACTGTTGTCCTACCTCAACAAACTCTCAATATACCACAAGTTTTCTACTCCCTTGACATTAGTTTTAGCTTGGCTAAAGTCAGTGCTTACATTGCTATCTAACATTGTTTTGCAGATGTGTTGCTCTTTGTAGCCTTGGCATATGGATATGTGAGGAACTGGTGCATGAATCCCATCATCCTCAGATCAAGGAAGCTCTGAATGTGATCTGTGCATCATTAAAAGTAAGCATGTAACCATTCGGATTTAAAGGGCCCTGTGTAGTGTTTCATGTGCACCCTGTGGCTTTTCTGGCCTTCTTTTCTCATTTTCCTAGAAGGATCTCTAGGCAGCGCTAGGGCTCACATAGATAAACGTTGGCTGGTTTCTGTTCATAACTACTAAGGTTACAGTCCTGTGCACACTCACTTGACAGTAAGCCCTGCTGAACCATGTGAAAGTGCGTTAAAGCATATTAACATCGCATTCATATGCAGGTTACATACGTTGTAATACTTGTTTACTCAGAAGTAATTCCCAACATGTTCTGTGGGGCTTACTTTCAGGTAAGTGCACATAAAATTACAGCCAAAGATTAGAATATAAGTAAGATTCCACATCAGCCTCTTCAATTCCCTTTCCAACAATAGTATTCAACCAAAGCATGCCAATTACTTTTATATGCTTGGTGGGGGCGGACCTAAAACTGTGCCAATTTTTATCCAAATTTTCCAGGTCTCATCGCTGTTACAAAGCAATGGTTTAATTTAAAGTAATTTTAAATATGAATGCTTAAAATATAAAGTGTAGTACCTTAATACAGCACTTCTTTTAGGTGCTTCAGAGTAAGGGGAAATAATTGATGTCATTTTTCCTTCTTCTTTTTAACAGAGATTTAAAGTTCACAAATACAGTTTTGTGCCCAGAAGAATCACACATTGAGGCTCTTATTTGGAAACTAGATCACACATTATTCAAAGACTCTTGGAGTTGGCTATTTTTCTTGCAGAGAGACATGAATTGAGTATAGATACCAGATACTATGTTTCTTGTCAGTTGTATTGACAAGTGCAGAACGCACACTATTGAACTGGACAAAAGCAAATTGCAGGCTTATAACACAGATGCAGCAACACTTTCTGAACTCCAACCAAGCTGCTCTATCAAAGTATAGGCAGTGTTTATTTCCTCTAGACAGTGTGAAGTCACAACTTTTGTCTCTCAACCACCTTGAAAGCCTTAGTACAAAGATCCTAATTGCTCTTCTCAACCCCTGCAGTTAGAGACTGTGTTATGTGCCGCTCCAAAATAGCTTGGGTTCTAAGTGACTACAAAACCTCATCCATGCTACAGAAAAACTCTATTGCTCAAACCATTTTTTTAAGCAACGGGTGAAGCTGAACCACTGTTGAAAGTTTAGGCTAGAGAAAGGCATACTGGCTCTATGGATTGACTCCAGTGGACCAACATGGAGCTTGAATTGGTGTCTAATAAAAGAAATCCTTTATAACAGAACAGAGCATAGTATTTTAACATCAGGCTTTTTTAAAGGGACCGTTGACAAAAAGTCACCGTTATCAAGAAAGTAAGTTCTTTAACTTCTCTCTGCTGAACCCACTGAATAGGTTCATAATACAAAGAGTCACAAATACAGGCGCAAAAGCTAGGTTTTAGTTGGATATCAGGAGAAGCTTTTAACAGAGTAGTTAGACATAGGGACTAATTACCTAGGGAGTCTTCAAGCCATGGTTGAATTGCCGTCTGCTGGGGATGCTCCAATTCTATAGCTTGATGCTCTAGCTAGAATTCCTTCATTGAGCAGGGGGCTGAACCTTTCTAGCTAAATGATTCTCTAATTTAGATGTTAAAGACAGGTTATTCGGAACTTTCAGAAACCTTCCATCATGGAGATTTGCAGTAAATTAAGGTTAGGGTCAAAGCATGTCCCCTCCCTGAATAAAACTCCCCAGATATTTGGTGACTTGACATCACACCTGCAGCAAATTAAAAATGCACAGCTTCAGTGCAAGTGCAATGTATTCTAAGAGCAAGAACTTAGCACAGCCCTATATGTTGTCCAAGGCAGGAGTGGCAAAACTTTGGCTGTTCAGATGTTTTGCTTAACTATTCAGGTCCCATCACAGTGGTGCAAACCAAGCTTTTATGAGCAACCTGATTTTGAAGATTATGATTCCTCAGTTGTGACTATAATTTAGAAATTATTATTTTTTTGTGGGCGAACGCATATAAGAGCTAATTATGCAGTAAGCCTCCCCAGTCTTACTTACTTGTTCACACTTACTCTTTTAGACCACTTTTTCTCAGACAGTGATCTAGGATCCACCAGAGAGTCCTGGGCCTTAATGCCACAGCTTGCCTAGTGCCTCCTCACTTGCCTGCCTGTCCCTTAGACATGTCATTGCCTTCGACTGTACCAACGGCAGCCCCAGCAGCTCTTTCCTGCTGGGTAAATATGGCCAGGAGAGAAGAGATATTTAGTGGGGAGAAGGGAAGAAAGTCAAAGGAAGTGTGGAGGGAAATTAGAAAGTGAGATGAAAGGTTAATAGTTAATAAAACATTTAACTGGAAATAGAAGGAAAGTAAAGAGGGAGGCTGTTATAGGAAGAATAAGTGAATGTAAAAGGGCCAGGGAAGAGGGATGAAAGAAACTCACATGGTGTAGGGAAATAAGGTACAGTGAGAAGAGAATAGGGAGAAATTACAGGAGATGGGTAAAAATACTTCAAGAGGCATTTGAAGGGAAAAGCCTTCCCCACTTAAATCCTCTGGATCAGCAGCTTCGTCTAAAATTGGGAGGCTGAGTCACAATACCTCCAGAGCAAATGTCTGTACAATACAGGAACGCTAAGCTATGGAACTCCTCGCCACAGGAAAAACACTTGTGGCAAATAATTTAGCAAGTTCCAAAAATGGATTAAGTATCAGTAGAAAGTCACCTCAGTAATTGCCAGCTAATTATGCCATACTACTTGCATCTGCCACCATTTTGTGACTGATGGGCCTCTGTAGTTTTCAACCATCTCAATTGGCCCTAGGGGTAGAAAGCTTGAGAAACTCTGTTTTAGGCAGTCCTTGGGTACTTCAGATCTGCCCCCTATTTTTTTCTGAATAAGAATCATTTCCATAAAATACAATTACTGCTTAACCTGATAATATTTGCCTTGAATAATTCCTGACTATTTTTGTGCAAAGGAGTAGCTATTAAATTCAGAGCGTATAAGTAACATAGTAAACGTTGCTGCTGTTTGTTACTGGAAAACACATTTGCCTCTTGCATGCAGTTTGAGCTTCCCACAGAATGAAAAACCTTCCCACAAATTGGTGGCATGTAATTGCTGACAATTTGAGTAGGTAAGGCTGCTTCCAAGGTCCATATTTGTGGTACTTACCTATAAATCCGACAATAGAACATCTCCAACTACTTCACCTATTGTCCATCATGTACAGGGTCTGGCTTTTTTGTAAAGGCTGTTTTCAAAGAACACCTCCAGCTATCTGCATTTGATTTGTTGGAGCGTCTGAATTTTTCTTTGATGTTCATCATAATAAGTTGGAAGCCACCCAAGCCCTCAGGCAGACAGCAGACAATGTGTATTCTGCCTGCTGCATTCTGCTTTACCACTTCCTCAGCATCCCCTGGCTTTGTCGTTAAGACAAGTGCTTCAGCATGGCACTTACAATGCCAGTTATGGTCTTACAACTCAGAAAGAGGTGGAAGTTGCATGGTTTTTTTTACAGCAAGTTTCCACAGTATTTAATCCTCACCCTCTGCTGCCATCTCCAACGTGAAATGTTCACAATACAAAAGCTATAGATAAAAAAAAAATCCTGAGTGTACCTCTGCCTTAGCTATTTCATAAATTCAGCAGAACCATGGGAGAAATAAGGCCATTTCATTCCATGGCAGTGTTTTCACACCACATGTAACCATAGTTTAGTGCAACATAAGTGAGCAGGAACTATCTGTAGTGAGCTTCCCCTTCTTTCACACAGCTGGAAGGGGTTTAGTTTGGTTAATCATAGCTAGTCATGTCATCTAGGCCCAGAACCATGATTAACATTAACTATGATTGTTTCAGCTAGCCATAGTTTATGTTAACCATACTTTTTCAGTCTAGTTGATAGGACAAATTATGGTTAAGCAGAAGCAACAGCTTCTGAACTGCTCCCTGCTGTGCAGGAGTAGGAAAAAGGAGGCGGCAGTGCACAAACTGTGGTTTCATATGACATGTGAATGAGGCCATTAATGTCTACACAAGCCCAAGCGTAAGATCATAGAACCATAGAACTGGAAGGGACAACAAGAATCATCTAGTCTAACTCCCTGCAATGCAGGAATCTTTCACCAAACATGGGGCTTGAATGCAAAGACATGAAAAAGTGGTCCTGTGGCCGTATGCATTCAAAATACACTTTGCATACCATGCCCTAGACCTCCTGTGTTTTCCATTATATTGCATATTTACACAATTAAAAGAACAAAATATTGTGACAAAACTTGTTAATTTAAAATAAATATATCATATTTTACATTTTGCAGATTTTTAGAGTCTGGTTTGCATCAAATTCGGCCACATAATGGTGGGTTTTTTTTTAAGGAAATACTAATCTTGGCACAATGCATGCAAATACAAAATGTTCATCCAAATAAATCTGTTGTTTTTCAGCACAAACCTCAGACCTTTTACTGGTTGTTTGCAATCCATAATTGTTGACTGTATTGGATGTTTCTTTATTTAGGTTTTAGATCCAAGTAAAGTAAAGCTGTGCTGCTTCCTTGACAAAAGACTGGGTTTTTTAAAATTTGCTTTGAGTGTGTGTAATTCTCCTCCGAATATGTAACAGTCATGAGATGCTAGTCCATCACATGGTGTGCGCTAATACTGAAATCCATGCATTTTTAACTTTTTCTGTTTTTCTACAGTTTCCAAATAAAACGGTTGCGCATGTTGCCTGCAATATGCTTAATATGTTGATTCATTATGTACAGAGGCTACAAATGTACCAAGCAGATTCACCATTAAAAATTATTCAGGTAAGTATAAACATGAGGAAAAAATGGAACTTTAGCTTTATAATCCTCGCTTTAGAAATATGAAGCAAAATATTTTCAAATGGTCAAAGTCAGAGTTTTTTTGCCATACAGATTTTCAGTTGTCCGAAAACGCCCAAATGAGGAGTGTTTTGTTTATAATTCTTCATTTGGAGTGTAGGTGTTGGTAAATGTGGGAAAAAAGCTAAAGGAAGGAAATGTAAAAATATTTAACTTTATTATATATATTATTGAAATGTAATCTACCTCCACAGACGGTGCCAGTGTGCTTCAGAATACCAGTTGGTGGAAACACCCTGAGAAGAGAGGGCACAGAACTATATGCAACATGTAATTCTGCTCTAGGGTGCAATGTTGCTTCAGGATAACCAGTAGCACATTGTGTCCTCTTTCTAAAGACAATTCCATAATCTTGAAGTATTAGACAAGAAGCAGCAGATCCTTTCTATCCAGATCTCCTATAGCAGGCATGTCCAAAGTCCGTTTCGGGGGCCTAATCCAGCTTCCTGGTCAGTTCAGTCTGGCTCCTGTGGCAGCTTATTTCCTGGGGTAAAATCCTAAAAATAAAAAAAACCTCGACGACAACAACAACAAATTATTATTTGTACCCCACCCATCTGGCTGGGTTTCCCCAGCTACTCTGGGCAGCTTCCACAGAGATCAAAAATACATTAAAATGTCACACATTAAAAACTTCCCTGAACAGGGCTGCCTTAAGATGTCTTCTGAATGTCAGGTAGTTGTTTATCGCTTTGACATCTGATGGGAGGGCGTTCCACAGGGCGGGCGCCACTACCGAGAAGGCCCTCTGCCTGGTTCCCTGTAGCTTTGCTTCTCGCAATGAGGGAACCGCCAGAAGGCCCTCGGCGCTGGACCTCAGTGTCCGGGTAGAACGATGGAGGTGGAGACGCTCCTTCAGGTATACTGGACCGAGGCCGTTTAGGGCTTTAAAGGTCAACACCAACACTTTGAATTGTGCTTTGAATTGTCACCAGTCTAGCTGCTGCATTCTGGATTAGTTGTAGTTTCTGGGTCACCTTCAAAGGTAGCCCTACGTAGAGCGCATTGCACTTCAACCCTAAACAAGTTTGGTTGACCCTTTGGTCTGCCCTCAAGGCCCTTCACTTCATCAAATCTAGTCCTCTTTGAAAAAAGTTTGGACACCAAGTGTAACAAAAAGTACATGAAATTTTGCAAAAACAACAACAACCCAGTGCACAGATCTGCCTTCATCTACAGACAAAGTCTTTGAAGGAGGTCCTGTGTCTCCTCAGACTTCCCCCTCCCCACAACTGTAATTTGAGTAGTTCAGTGCCTTACAGCACATGTCTACTCAGGAGTAAGTTCTATTAAATTCAGTGGGGCTTACTCCCCGGTAAATAGGGTTAGGGTTGCAGCTTATATACCATGTTTCAAGTTTAGTGACACGGGTGGCGCTGTAGTCTAAACCACTGAGCCTAGGGCTTGCTGATCAGAAGGTCGGCGGTTCGAATCCCCGCGACTGGGTAAGTTCCCATTGCTCGGTCCCAGCTCCTGCCAATCTAGCAGTTCGAAAGCACATCAAAGTGCAAGTAGACCTCCAGTGGGAAGGTAAACGGTGTTTCCGTGCGCTGCTCTGGTTTGCCAGAAGCGGCTTAGTCATGCTGGCCACATGACCCGGAAGCTGTACACTGGCTCCCTCGACCAATAAAGCGAGATGAGAACCGCAACCCCAGAGTCGTCCATGACTGGACCTAACGGTCAGGGGTCCCTTTACCTTTACCTTTAAGTTTAGTGAAGTTTCTTTAAATGGCTTTGCTATGTCATTTATATCGTTGTAATATAGAAGAGAAGCATATATTATAGCATTATAATTGCACAACCTTCTACTTCATTAATTTGTGTGGGCCAATTTAAATCATTGAGATCCAAGGGTACATCTGTTTACTTTAGATGCTTTCATTCTTGTCGGTTATTGCAATAGGGGATTAAAAAGAGGGGGGAAGGTGTCCTAACAGTGGCCAGGATCTAAAGCAGTCTGAATTCCTACATGCTGGTAAGCTCTTTAGTTCCTCCATTCAAGTAGCTAGAGGTAGTTTGAATTGCCCCTGATTTACATCTTCTTTTTTGGCTGTCTTCCTGATTTCTTTCTCAATATCATCCTCAGTGTTTTAGCTGGTGGGCAGGGCATCCACAGCACTAAATTGTGTTTTAGACCTCCTATTTCTGCCCACAGTTACTCTGAAGTTTGTGCCCTCTTTAGCATGTAGAATAAATCTTACAATGTATCCCTCCTGGGCTTTTCTTAGATTCTATATCCAGGGATGATGATGATGATAATACAGTGGTGCCCCGCAAGACGAATGCCTCGCAAGACGGAAAACCCGCTAGACGAAAGGGTTTTCCGTTTTGGAGGCGCTTCGCAAAACGAATTTCCCTATGGGCTTCCTTCGCAAGACGAAAGCCCATAGGGAAATCTCCAGGACAGCGGGGAAGCGCAGCGCGTCTTCCCCACTGTCCTCGGACCTCCTCCGAAGGCTGGCGGTGGGGCGGAAAGACCTTCTCCCCGCGCCAGCCTTCGGATGGCTGTCCTGAAGACTTGCGGTGGGAGGAGGGTTTTCCTTCCCACCGCCAACATTCAGAATACTGTTCTGAATGTTGGCAGTGGGGAGGAAAAACCCTCCTCCCACCGCAAGCCCCGGGAACAGAGGAGAAGCGCTGCGCCCCTTCCCCTCTGTTCCCGTACCTGTCCTGAAGGCTTGCGGTGGGGAGAAAAGCCCTTCTCCGCACCGCCAGCCTGGCAAGCGGTTTCCATAGGAACGCATTAATTGATTTTCAATGCATTCCTATGGGAAACCGTGCTTCGTAAGACGAAAAACTCGTAAGAAGAAAAAACTTGTGGAACGAATTAATTTCGTCTTGCGAGGCACCACTGTAATAATAATTTTTTATTTATACCCCGCCCTCCCCAGCCAAGGCCGGGCTCAGGGCGGCTAACAAGAAATAATAAAAACAAGTTGAATGATTACAACTTAAAACAAAATTAAAATACAACATTAAAATATTGAAACATTAAAATATTAAAATGCCTCATCAAAATGCCTCATCACAGGAGGAGAAGGAAAAGAAAAAAGAAAGAGAGGGAGGGAGGGAATCAAACTGGCTTCAAGCCAAAGGCCAGGCGGAACAACTCTGTCTTACAGGCCCTGCGGAAAGAAATCAGATCCTGCAGGGCCCTGATCTCATGAGGCAGAGCGTTCCACCAGGCTGGAGCCAGAGTTGAAAAGGCCCTGGCTCTGGCTGAAGCTAATCTAACTTCCTTAGGGCCTGGGACCACTAGGGTGTTGCTATTTATGGACCTTGAGTCTCTCCGTGGGGCATACTGGGAGAGGCGGTCCCGTAGGTACGAGGGTCCTAGGCCATGAAGGGCTTTAAAGGTCAAAAGCAGCACCTTAAATCTGATCCTGTACTTCACCGGGAGCCAGTGCAGCTTGAAAAGCACTGGGTGAATATGCTCCCATGGCAGAGACCCCGTGAGGAGCCTCGCTGCAGCATTCTGCACCCACTGGAGTTTCTGGGACAGCTTCAAGGGCAGCCCCACGTGGAGCGAATTACAATAGTCAAGCCTGGAGGTGACCATCGCATGGATCACTGTGGCCAGGTCAGGGATGAACATACCCCATTGATGGTCACTATTTTGCAAGCTTTCTAATAAGCACACTCTATGTTGTCATCTTGTAAATGTTGTTCCAATCAGCACCGAAGCTTTGGGAATGAACATGTGAACACCTAAATGGTATATTTGTGTTCATTTTCCCTTCTCCTAAGCAGTTTTGTTTGGCTCTTTGGCTTCCTTAAATCACTCTTTCTGTATATTTATCAACACTTCCTGTATCCTCATTGCCGCTTTGAATACTAATAACACAGAGCTCCTTCCAGGAAAACCTAAATAGATGCTAAGCAATATGGCCTCAATCCAGTGTCTGTGCCCTACTTAACATTATCATATTTAAACCCTGATCAATTTGATGGGGTACGGAATAGTTTGTGTTAACATAACTGTTGGTGCACACTGAGAATAGCAGGTTCAGCTACTATGCAGCCTGCCAGTGTGGGTGTAGCCAGGATTTATGTTGGGAGTAGGCAGGACACCCACCTGTCATCATCCTCTGTCTGGCTCTAGTCTAGCAGAATTGGAATGAAATGTCTCAACAACAGTTGTTTTAAATTACTCTCTTTTTCCTCAAAGTGCTCAGAAAAATCTGCCAAAATCTTTCTACAATTTCTACTTTTAGTTAAGCATTTTTATTTACTTACTTGATTGGGGAGGAGCAGCTGTTTGATTTTATTGTTTTATCTTTTTGTAATGTGCTTTGAGGTTTGTTTGTTTTTTACAATCAAGCGGTGTATAAATTTTATAAATAAATAAAATGAAACACACTGTTACAGCCACCTACTCTAATGGCCCTCACATTTTAAATCTCACCCAAAAGAGAAATATGAAGCAGGTGCCATAACAGAATGCAAATGTTTTTTTGAAAAATAAAAACAGATAAATATGTTTGGGCACAATAATATGCATGAGAAAGGAATATCTCAGTATATTTCAGTGAAGTGCAACGGATTTTGCTACAAGCAGTTGAAGGCAATAAAATAAAGCAAACACCAATTCTAAGTGCATGCTGAAATCAAGGGAACTGACTTCTGAGCAAATGTAGTTAAAGATCAATTCTGCCAGTACTGATAGCAGCAACTATTAAAGGCTTCGATTCTGGAATTACTCAGGCTCTTAAGCAGCTTCACAACTGCAGCCTAAGTCTTCAAAGAGCTTAACAAATGACTTACTAAGTGATGGTGGAGTGGGAACACTCTGAATTGGAACAAACACTGCTGCCTTGTCTGTAGTAATAATAAGAAATTATAACAACTGAAAAATAACCATTTGCATTGATTAATTTACCTGCAAAGATGATCCAAAACAACTGATTGCATTGACAGCCATCATAAATCCCTACACAATAGACATTTTCTATACCCTAGTAAACTAAAATGAAAAGTGGAAATAGACCAATGTATAAAATTATGGGTAGTATAATGAAGGTGAAACTTTCTCTCATCATGATACTGGATTCCAGGGTCATCTGGGGGATTCAGGATAGCCAAAGGAAGTACACAGTGCACAGTGGAAGTCACATCCACAAGATGTATTGATGGCCACCAACTGTTAGACAAATTCAGGGATGCTAAGGCTTATCAGTGGTTACTAGTCATGGCAGGTGTGTTCTACCTCCACTTTGGTCAAGGCTATATGTTTCTGCAGACCAGCTGGTTGGCCAATGTAGGAAACAGATAACTGGTCTGTATCAGTAGGCTTTTAGTTTGAACCATCAGGGTTCTCACATTCTTCTGTTCTTAATGTGGAAATGTATTTAAATATAGTGACCCAATATAGTGATCAAAATGCAAATGACTTCATAGGAGGGTTTAAACATCTTGAAGTAAACTGTTATTTTGATAGATTTAATATGTTTTGGTATGTATTATGCATTGCATGTAAATTGTTATTTCTTTGCTACAGTTACCTGCTGAAGAGTAATGAGACATTCTCATGACACTTGGAACCAAAGTGTGTGTTAGTTGCAGGGGATGGGGAGAGGGTTAGTTCTACTTCAATTTGTTTGTCTGTTTATTATAGTGGTTCTGGGTATGTTTGCAGAGGGAAGTATAACAGTGTGATGCAATTGTATCAGCTTATTTTATTCAGGACATAACTTCTGCTTATGTATGTATTCTTGAAAACCTAAGAAAAAGTTTTAAAATACAAAGGCTGGGGAAAAAACTACCAAAAATTGTTTTTCAAAGTATGTCTGCCAGCAGATTAAAGGGTTTATTTAAAGTCTAAAAATGGTAGAAATGGTACAGCAAATATTTATTTATTTCCCATAGATCCTGATAGCAACCATCACTCATCTCTTGCCCAGTACAGAAGCTTCTTCTTACGAACAGGACAAGAGGGTATGAATTATCTCATCTTTCTTAAGTAAATCACTGGTCCCAGCCATTTGTTTTCTTTGCAATAGAAAGTGGATTGTATCCAGGGTTTTCAAGGGCTGCAGGTGAGAGACTGGAGTGGGATGGCCTATTGCTGGAGTTTTCTGCTCATGTATAGTGTGGATACCATCCAATAGTTATAAAGACTCATTGAAGTGACTGGTTCCTGCAAGAAACTATAACCTTTTTTTGAGTGTTCAAACCATATACAGTGGTACCTTGGGTTACATACGCTTCAGGTTACAGACTCTGCTAACCCAGAAATAGTACCTCAGGTTAAAAACTTTGCTTCAGGATGATAACAGAAATTGCACAGCGGCGGCAGCGGGAGGCCCCATTAGCTAAAGTGGTGCTTCAGGGTAAGAACAGTTTCAGGTTAAGAATGGACCTCCAGAACAAATTAAGTACTTAGCCCGAGGTACCACTGTACAGACTGCCACATAATGTATCTGTTTTTCTTCTTTGTGTAGCAAAGTATTAGGTAGTCTTTAATCACTCTGCTGCCGTTAGCATAGGTGTATTCCATTCAAAGTTAAAAGTGTTGTGCTGAACTCTCCTAATGACACTCAAATAGATGACGTTTTAGTGCGTTCATTTGGCATATATGTTTCCCCCCCCACACACACACAAAACAGTTGGACATAATATACAAAGTACTGTGCTACTATTGAGCTAGATTAATGCTGAGACTAAATTAAGAAAGAACAAGAGATTCCTCTTTATGGTTAGCTGTAATTTAGAAATCTTTCTGTTGCAGCTGGTGGTCTCTCTACTTCTCTGTCTGTTGGACTGGATAATGGCATTGCCTTTAAAGACACTGTTGCAACCTGTTCACACTTCAGGATCTGAAAATGATAAAATGGAAAAATCTGTTCTCAATTGCATATATAAGGTACCTGCTGCTGCTCCCCCCCTTCCCCTGCTTTGATTTATGGTGTGAGTGTGTTACTTTTTATTTAATCTTTAAAGTTTTTACTAACAAGGTGAGAAGAATAAAAGGGTTGGAAGAAACAAGCAAAACAGATTAACAATACAAAACAGATATGCAACTTCAGAAGGCTGTCACATAAAAAGACAATCCTTCCAAGTACCAAGCTCCTAAGCCGTGAAGGGCATTGAATATGAAAAATAGCACTTCAGATAACCAATAAAAGTTCCCTCAGTGGTCATAATCAGATGACCATGCCTTATGTAACTGCATATGGCAGCCTTGTTCCTCTCTTCACACAAGCCAGGAAAAAAATCTGAACTGGGAAACCATGGTTAATGGCTCCCTAACAAACCATGGTTTATCATTGACTTCATATCCTTGTTTGTTTAGAAGCTGTTGAATATAGTATCCCACTTTGGATTTAATGGGAGATTGTAGTTAACTTCCTGGCTTGTTCACTTACTTGCACAAAGGGAGGAGAGAAGTGGCTGCATGTGGGGTTCATATCTCTGTTTATGAAGAGCATTTTGAAAATCTAAACACATGCAATTGGGGTAGAATAATTGTCAGTACCTGTAGTACATATCACAATAGTGAAATATCTGTCTAAAGTGTGTGTTTTAAATTACCGTACATCTAATGGCAGATCTGTGAAACATCATAGTAAAAACAGAAAATTGGAGCACTTAAAAACCAACTAATTAACTAACCAACTACTGTATCAAATCTGTTTATTTTTATTTCTTTTGTTTGTTTGCTTTCTTGATACTTTTATGTTAAACTTCATTTTTATTCTTAGGTCCTTCATGGGTGTGTTTATGGATCTCAGTGCTTTAGCAACCCCAAATATTTTCCTGTGAGCCTATCTGATTTGGCATCTTCTGATTATGATCCTTTTATGCATTTGGAAAGTTTGAAGGAGCCAGAGCCATTACATTCTCCAGATTCAGAACGGTCGTCAAAACTCCAGCCAGTCACAGAAGGTCAGTTTGCCTTGATGAACACCTCCCTTTGACCAAATAATGTAGATTTCTGATACTGAAGTGTCTAAAGTGTGGATTTTATATTACATCTAATGCCATTATGATCTCTAGATAGTGCTAAATCAATGTGGAATAAATCAGTGTAATTTTGAGCAATTGCAACTCTGTTTACTAAAATACGTACATAAAAATCTATTTAATATGGGTCTTTTGCCCTCTGTGCAACATTGCAAACAACTAGCATTATGTATAATTTTTTGGTTTTAGAGGAATTATCTTAATCTTTTCCAAACAACCAGATACAGAATAGTTGAGTTCCGATAAAAGCAATTTAATATAAAGTTGACATTTTGTTTTATATTCGTAAAGAAATGTTTTTGTGAAGCTTCATTGTTTCCTGAAGAGCTTTCCATGTTGGGAGTATTTTATTTTTTTCTCAGTAAATACACCACCTTGAAATAAAGGTTGCAAGAAGTTTTAAGCTGATTTTTTTTTCTTTTAGCAAATATCAAATGGTCCTGGTGGACGGAAATTTGGAAAAGATAGGCTTTAATACTGATACCAAATATTCTGTGTGGTGTCATTCTCCTCCTGTATTAAGCTGTTCCCTTTAGGCTTCCATAGTGGCATTAAGGACTAGATAAATGCAGAACCTTTTTGTAGCAGCTGTGTGCTAACAGCAGGTGATTTTGTGGTCTGTAGTGACTCCGTGCTGTTTTTTTTATGTGGAGAAAATGGCTAATCATTGTGCCCTTGTCTAAGGCATGCTTCATCATCTTCAAGTACTTTTTTGGCCAAAGAATTCTGAACACAGAGCTGTCCTCTAATAAGCTCAGTATTGGATTGAACAAATCTGATTTGAGAACTATTGGCAGGAGGAGCGGTAATTATTAAATTTACTGAAGAATGAAGCAAGGTACTGTAGTTGGCTTTTTGTCAAATGGCTGTGGTCTTATTAGCAAAGAGTAATCATCTGCAGGGTCAGAATGAAAGAAACATCGAAGGATTCATTCTGCCCTAATTACAGTTTCACCTATACATATTATGCAAAGCTAATATTTAAAGTATTTACCAAAATTAACTTCCCCTACATGTTCCATTGCAAGTGTAGAGAATTGCAGTAGCTTTTTGTGCCTTTCTGCTTTTGTATACTATAATAATGTGTAATTATGGGTTTGCAGCAAATGCTGTGTGATTTGTTTAATCTGGCAATTTGAAAAGACAACCTTGAATAGCTCCCCCCTCCCACTCTTTAAATGAATGTCTCATGCACAAAACCTTAGCATTGCTATCCTTCATTTGTACATTTCCCCACAGGACTAATGCTTCTGGTTTCTTGTTAAAGCCCTAAATTTATGTATGTGGTGTTGTTTTATATAAGTTAGTAACCTAACTTTTTCCATTTAGAATAATTTCCAAGGAAGTTGGGTCAGATTAATGAGCTACTGTTCCGTGGATTTTAGTGCTGGTTTAGCAGTATTAAATATTAAGGATGGTATCCAACATTACTCATGCGCAGAGTGTACCCATTGAAATCAATGGACTTCTTACACAAGTCCATTGATTTCAGTAAGTCTCGTCTGAGTATGTCTGATATCAGATATCACCTAAGTATTTTTCACTATTCCCCAGCAATCTGTAGTTCCTGGAACTCTTAAGAGCGATTGAGAAAAGAAAGCTTTTTTTAAGTACTCAGGGGTAAAATCATGTCAGAAAGCAAGACCCAACCTTAGATGTTGGGAGGCTCACAATGGAGCCTTGGCTCTTTGTATTTCCCTCTTTCTGGTCAGCCCTCCCCCCCCCTTATTTTTAGCTGCCTGGTGTGACTGACCATTTTACTGGGTCCATCAGGGTATCAATTGTTGCAACTGCTGGACAACAGAAATGTATGATCCTGAAACACATCCTGGATATGTGGCAATAGTGGCTAGGTGCAGGGCTTTGAACCAGTTCAACACCCCAGATGTCCAATATATGTCTTGTTGACTCTATGATAGCCCAGTCCCAAGACATCCAGTTGATGCAAGCCCACTGGGTTTTCCAACATTCAGTAATATGAAGAATACTTCATGAAAGAGAGAGATCCAGTCTCATTTCTCTTTTCAATATAGCACATCCTTGCCTGTAAGAGACTGAGCTTTGGTAGGGATTTCAGGCATATGGAAAGGTAGTTTGGTGCATTTCCAATAAACTGAGGTACATTATAGGATACTAAAGCTGAAGAATCCAGGACAGTGGGCACCCTAGTTTGGATTTGTCATCACCTCCCTGTGTCTGTCTACTTTCCTTGATGCTTGGATGCTTGTATCTGTCTTATCTTATGCAGAAGTGTTTCAGGATAAAAGCTCTTGTAATGCAGAGTGCTTTGAGAGGCACTACTCTGAAATTTCAGCTACCCTGTTTTTCTACAAAACAGGCAAGTGGACATGGTGACAAATAGAAGGAAGAGCTTTAGTAGGTGTACTAAGTGAAGCATACTGTTGCTTCTTCCAGATGAGTATGCCTTGAAACCCAAGAATAACTGTTAAGAACTCATTGAAACCCAGTAACAAGTATATTGAATCCCATGGTGCAATAGACATGTGAAACTCTAGGAGTTAATATCAGCGAAAAGGATGGAACAGCAGCAGCAGAGCTGGTCCCACCATGAAACGTGCTGCCTCAAGCAGTAAATTTCAGCCACGTTTGAAAGGATAGCAGATTGTCAGCTACTAAACTGGCAAATGCATTTCATTTGAATTGTCCTCCAGCTTCAGAGATGCACAAGCCTTCTTTAACAGAAAGGCTTGTGCACATCTGCTTCTGAGCCCTTGCTTCCTTTTAACTACATGAGTAAGAACATACATACTTTGCATCTGCCTGTCATTCTACCTGATAGTAAATCAAATCATACTACTCATGATACATGTATGGCAGGAGATTCATTAAGCAGTTTGAGTCTGCTGGTGGTTAATGGCAAAAATGTAACAGATGTCTACACAGAAGGGGCACAGCAATCCAAACCCCTGATTCACAATATTGGTGTGGGTTAGATAAGGTATCAGGCCACCCAACCCTGTCCAGATCTGCCAGCCTCCGTTGGAGGGTGCGGGGGACTTCACTGCTATTGAGGAAACCCCACCTGTGCAGAGTGCTCCAGTGCACCCAAATAAGCAGCAAACAGAAGCCACTTTGGCGGGGTGGGGCTGCAGCACAAATAGACAGCACAAATAGATGCAGGGAGCTGCTCCATTAAGTCTCTAAACTGGATGGGCCTTATCCACAAGCAAATGGATATAGAACTGAATTCAAAGTGTAGGGTTATGCTGTTTTTACCTTCCTGTTTTCAGTATTTCTTTCTGGAATTGTCGTCGTGTTTCTGCTGTGTATGTTGTGGTTGTCTTTTTTGAGTGTGATACTATTTTTAATGTTACATAAAATGTAATATTTAATAACTTTAAATTATAAAACTTAAATAGCCAGCACTGAGGAAGACTCCTGACACATTTATTTTCATCATATATTAATGGGTTTCAAGCACTATTAAAATCCAGAAGTTATAGAAACTTATTATAACTGATGCCAGTCATACATAGGAGTAAATGGTATGAATAGCACTATGCCAGTGCAGATGTGGTGAGAAGACTGAGTGAGCAATAAAGTACTGTGGGGAAAAGAGGGCTATCTCTCAGAGTCGCTGTAAGCCAGAGTCTCGGAGATAGTTACTCTCTGGTTTTTAACATTTAGCCCTTAACAGTGTTTGCTGTCTCTCTCTGAGCTGCACCCTTTTATTAGAATCAGCGGGTGACATCTGAAGAACAGAGATTTTCGGGAACCACCCCAAGTACATTGTTTCCATTGATTGAAACCAGTGTTGAAAATGGAAAAGAAAAGAATCATAGAATTGGCTCGAAAGTTGTGCCTTCCTATCATCCAAGGGAGGTTTTGGTCTTACCACCTTATGAAAGGTTGACCTCGGGATATATATGGACAGAGGAGTCTCCTGAGGAAGGAATTGCCTGGTTGTTGTTTTTTATGAAGACAACCACTTAATCAAATTCTGAATAACCTTGTATACTCAATTGAAAAGTAAAAATCAGATGGACTCATGAAGCTGTCATGCATTGACAATATGCACAAACTACACAAATAAAGCAAGAAACCCTGTTGCAATTTGCCACTGATAGTTTTTGGAAATTATCATTGGAGAAAATCAACAAGAGGTCTGCTATTAGAATTTACATAAAAATGAAAGTATGGGCAGCGCTTTTCAAGGCACCATGCATTTGGATTCAAGGGTTCAAAAAGCTGTTTGTGAAACCTAGAAATGTACCATTAGTATAATCTCTGTGTTACAGGTAATTATTAAATTCAAATAACGGGGTAGGCAACATGGAGCGCTCCAGCTGTTTTTTACTACAACTCCCATCAACCACAGCCATGGATGGTGGGAGTTGTAGTCCATAGATTCTGGAGAGCATCCAAAAAGTGGGATTTGCTTGGCATAACCTTATCTGAATCCATAGGATCACATGCTGAGCAGCTGAAGATATGCATGCAGTGCCCCTTCAGCAATATTAAAATCCTGTGAATCAGGTGTTTGTCAGGGACAAGAGATGAATCCAGATCCCACTCCTCCTCCTGAACTCTCTGCACAAAGCCTCAGCTGTTTTATTTGTGTGCAGAATATTTTCGGGAGGATTCCCCAACTCTCTGGAAGCGATTTGCAGGCATGCTGGGGGCTACCGTAAGGAAAAGAAGCATCATTCTTTGGTACAGCTCCAGCTGAGAGCCTCCTTCCCTCTAGCTAACAACTATCATTACTGAGGCCATCAGAGGGAAAGGAAGAAGAAGCCCCTCTGTTGTTCTTAGATAATTCTCCATGGCCTGTTGGATTACTGTGTGTCCTGTAGAAGGGAAGGGCTCTGGATAACAGAAAGTCAGTTAGTCTAAACAGTGGCTAAGAAAGTGCTGTTGAAATTCCAGAATCTTTCCATCCATTAGAATAAAGTTACATAGACTGAGAAATCAGAACATTCCTGGAGGGAGATGGAGCCAGGGTGGGGTGACCTAGGCGCCAAAAACAATATTGGTATGTAGGGATGGCAGAATGGTTTGCAGGTAGATGGGTAAAAGGATGATCACTGGGGGTCTTTACTAGAAGCATTGCCTGGTGGGTTGTTCTGTAAATTATATGGAAGCATAATGTTCCTGCTTTTGTGTATAAAGTGAATTATCCTGCTATGTATAGGAAACTAATTCTCTTTTCTCTATCTGTTTGGGAGGGCTTTGCCCTGAAGGGCAACATATAAAGTCATTAAACAATAAAATAATAGAATTTGATCACTGTATAAATAAAATTGTTTTCATCACATAAGCAGTTTAATAGTCATTTATATGCATTTCTTACAGTGCTCTAAATAGGCTTTGTATGGAACCTTTGCGAAATGGTCTGGTGCCATTAAAAGTAGGGGGTCTTCTGCAAGTGGATTGTACCAGCGGAGTGATACTCTGAATTCTAGAGGGGTAGCTCTGTGTTAGAGCATTGCAGGAAAACATGTCTTGTGGCACCTTAAAGATCACTCAATTTATTCTGGCATAAGACTTCATGGGAAAGAGTCCACTTCATCAGGTGCTTGAAATGTTATCCTGAGTTGCTGGGGGTGCAAGTCTGGGCACAGTAAAAGCAAAAGCAGGCATCAGGGCAGCGCTGCAGGGCCTGCACTTACTGGTGTAAGGCAGGCACGCCAATCAAGCCTATCAGGTGCACCTGCACTGCCCCAACCTGCACTGCCACTCTGCCCCACCCCTCACTGTCCTGGTATGTGGCAGTGGTGGTGCTGCCAGGAGGCTCCTGCCTTACCACACCACCCATTCCTGAGCCAGAAGGAAAGGAAATGTAGAGAGAACAGACGGTGATAATTACGCTATTAACTGTGACCATTCACACAGTTGTGTTTTCATAACACAAACATCCTGGCAATTGAAATTGGCTCGGGTGAGAGACCAGCTGCCATTTGGCGCTTCATTTCCTTGAACTGTTTCTATTCCAAGCAACCATTATAAGAACAGCTATGTAACTTTACGAATTGGAGCATGAATTTTCTCTTTCTCTCCATTCCATTCTCTTTTTGTGTTGTGCATTTTCACTTGTAATCCTTGAGCAGGGACTGAGTATGGTATTTAGTAAAGTTTAGGCCCTTCTGAAATGATAAATAATAACAGCATCATTGACATAATTCTGCCTGTTTTGCATTTATTGTTTGGCACAGAAATCCTAGGACTGGATCGTCGAAGTGCTTCTTTTCTTCTTTGTTCCTGTTGCTTGAGAGTGCACATGATCCCTAGGGGAATGTGTTTTTCTCTGGTTTCATGCAGGTCACCTCAGAACTCCTCAGACTTAAATGTTTCTTTTTGTGCCTAACCAGCATTTTAAATTTTTTTATCTATATAACTTAATCTATTGCCCTTTGTTTTGCAGTAAAATCTCACATGCAACAAGGACTGATCTCTGTGGCAGCTCGCACTGTGATCACTCATTTGGTAAACCATTTAGGCCATTATCCCATGAGTGGGGGACCTGCTATGCTCACGAGTCAAGTGTGTGAAAACAACGACAATCCTTACAGTGAAAGCCTTGAACTTTCTCCTGAGCTCTTTGAGAATCCCAATCTGCAGTTCTTCGTGTTAAACAGAACAACTTTAGTTTCCTGTATACAAATCCGAGCGGAAGAAAACATGCCTGGAGGCGGTTTGTCCGCTGGGCTCGCATCAGCTAATTCAAATGTTAGAATTATAGTGCGTGATCTCTCTGGCAAGTATTCCTGGGATTCTGCCATTCTGTATGGACCTCCACCTCTTTGTGGTTTATCTGAACCAACTTCTTTTGTCCTCTCACTACCCCATCAAGAGAAGCCAGAAGATGTGTCAGAACCTACTGTGTATGTAGAAGAAGTATGCGTAAAGGATGGAATTGCACTCCAGGTAAAGAAAAGATGTAGAGAGACTGTACCAACATGGGACACAATTAGGGACGAAGAGGATGTCCTTGATGAGCTCTTGCAGTATATAGGAATCGCTAGCCCAGAGTGCTTACAGAGGACAGGTGTATCGCTCAATGTTCCTGCTCTTCAACCTCTGTGTGTTTCAGAGAAGCAGGAACATGATGTAATTAATGCAATCCTTAAGCAACATACGGAAGAGAGAGATTTTGTTGAAAAGCACTTCAATGACTTAAATATGAAGGCTATGGAGCAGGATGAGCCAACTCCGCAGAAGCCCTCTTCATCATTTTACTATTGCAGATTGCTTCTTAGTATTCTGGGAATGAATTCTTGGGATAAAAGGTAAAAAGATAACATTATTCACTGTTAAAGACTAGCTGCTCTTTCGTTTGTACTGTTCAGAACTGAAGTTGACGTTATAAGAGAAACTGTGGTGGCTGCTGAAAAGAGCAGCAGCACATTTGTCCTCCTCAACTAATACTTCCCTGACCCACCGACTTTTCCCATGCAAATGAGCAAGGGTAGGGTAAATCAAAGACATGACATGCTTTGTATTATCAGAGGTTACCTTGGGGCAGGGGCTGCAGGGCAGAGAAGGAGATACAGGACTGCTGTTTTTTGAAGTAGCCTCATATCTCCCTTAATGTCTTAAGAAAAAAACAGGAATGCGTTGCAGGATGAGACCAAAGTCCTATCTATTCTGGCATCTTGCTTCACACTGTGGTCAACCGATCTGGGCGTGAGGACCCTCTCCTGCTGTTGTTCTCCAGCAACTGCTGCCTCTGATTCTGGACGGAGCATAATAGCCGTCATGCCTAGTAGCCACTGATAGCATTATCCTCCATTAATTTATTTAATCTCCTTTTAAAGGTATCTTAAGTTGTGACCATCACCACAGTTGTCGCATTAAAATTTAACTGTGTTTTGTCTTGTTAAAGGGCAGCTTATAATTGCTTTTAGTGTTATTAAATGTTCTGACAATGCTTAATTTAGTTAAGTGTTCTGATAAACTTGCAACAGACTGGCAGAAAATCATTTTCATCCCTCCCTATAGACAGCAGAGGAAGGGAGGTCATTTTGCTTTTTGTGTTGCACTGATTCCCCCCTCACAGAGTTTGGTTAGGATTTATATAGAGGACTGCCCTTCTTTGTTCTTAGTCTGAACTCCTATATGGCACCTTTAACACCTTTTATTCTTAGTCAAGACCGATCATATTTCAAAGTTTGGGTCAGCAGTTTGTTTTTATGGACATTATTTTTAAGGAGGGGTTATGTGTAAGCTTCTAGGACAATATGTAAAATGATGGCATAAGAAAATTTAGCAGACTGTTCCTTGAAATATTATGCAGATATCACACAGCAGACAAACAAAAAACAGCCATTTCTTCTGCTTGATTTATAGTAATCTTGACTGTGAATCAAGAGCTAATAAATCAAACGTTTTAAAGCATTTTTTCCATTTACAATTATTTACTTCTGCATAGGTTCCAAAATGAAAGGGTTTTAATACAGTTAGCAGATACTTAATTAACCCATCTATTATGGACAATATTTCCCTGGGGGAAGCATCAGTATATGAACAAAAATCTAGAAATCTCAATTTTAAAACGTACTGTTTTTTATGAGAGAGAGTGAGCTAAAAATTTCTGCAGCAGATCCACTTCTTTCTTTTTCTTTTCCTTTTCCTTGACATGTTATTTTTGTCAAAGCAGACTATTCTCTTTTGTTGGCACTGTTCTTAGGAGTCCTCCGCTCACAGGTTTTATGAGCAGTGCCAGAAGTACAAATAGTAAGTGGAAGATAGCTATTTTACAGTAACATCATTAGGCTTTTAAAATTCTATAGCTAATCTGGGGGAACCTCTCGGCTTTGCTTACTCTGTTATATTGCAGCCTACAGTTCAGTGTTTTTTGTTGTGTTTTTTGGCTGGCATGGAAGTACCTTTTTATCACTAAGCAGTTATCGCCTGGCCTACTAAAGAGCAGGTTTTATGTGCACCAAAGGGAGTCCTGTTCAGCCCTCCAGATTAAATGGGAAGAAGGGGAATGAAGTGGGGATTATGTTCAAGTCGCTAACAAGGATGCAGAAGACCACCTGGGATAAAAAAATAACTATATGTATATATTATTTTTAAAAGATCTATTCATCTTTGATATGGAAAATGTCTTACAAAAGGCAAGAAAACCGTAGGAGATTGCATGAATGGAATTGAAAATGCCTTGTGCTGTCCTATATCTGTCATTGCACAGGCAATGAAAACATTTGTTATATTTCCTTATCTAGGAGGAGCTTTCATCTTCTGAAAAAAAATGAAAAGCTGCTTCGAGAACTTAGAAATTTGGATTCAAGACAATGGCAAGTTACCTGCTATGAACTCTTTTTAATCTGCGTTAAATCATCTCATTGTTGAAAATGCTTTTGTAGCTAATGGTTTCTACTTCAGCATGTGTTTCAAGAAATGGTGTTTGTGATCAGGGTGCGAATTCTATCAATTTCCAGGATTTCCTGTTAAATAATTGTCTTTAAGATTGAGGTGCCAATTCCTACACTGTAGTTAATTTTAATTCAGTTCAGTTTACTGGTGGTCTAAGCCATAAAGCTGTAAAAAGAGTTAAAAGTAGTTAATTTCTTAGCTGTGGAGTAAAGTCATTGCTTAAGCCAACATTGCTTTAAAGGGAATGGAGCTGACTGCAGGTGAAGTATTCCAAGAAGCGAGGGAAGAACTATTTCCCTCAAGACTGAATAATTCCTTTGGAGGGCAGTTGCTCAAATTAAGGAGTACTGAAGGTTTTTATTTTATTTTAAGCGTCTACTTTTATTGAACAATTTACCAATAAACAAAACAGGTAGCATTTCAGCATATTGCCTGCTCATATCTTCAATGATAATTACTATGCATGGGGAATTGCTACTGAAATCTGTGTGTTCATATCTGCCGACTAGATTCATAGAAAGGTAAGAGCAGGCTTCCTCAACCTCGTCCCTCCAGATGTTTTGAGACTACAATTCCCATCATTCCTGACCACTGGTCCTGCTAGCTTGGGATCATGGGAGTTGTAGGCCAAAAACATTTGGAGGGCCGAGTTTGAGGAAGCCTGGGTAAGAGTAAGTTCTTAACTTCCTCAGTGTTTTCCTTACACCTCTGTTACCCCTTAATTTGTCCATTGCAACTACAAACGAACCATTATTCTGAGCCATGAACTTAAGTCCCGTATTTTTCTGTGTATAAGACGCCCCCATGTATAAGACGACCCCTATTTTTTTAACCCGAAATTAAGTTGTTTAGCTTTTTTGGGGGGTGGGAGAGGTCACTTCCACCAATCGCTCACCCGCCTGCCCACCACTGCCAATCGCTTGCCACTGCTGATCGCACACCTTGCTGCAGCTGCTAATTGTCTGCGCAATCGCCGTCACCAACAGCCCACTTGCCACAGCCGCCAGTCGCCTGCCCGCCTCACCACAGCTGCCAGTCGCCTGCCCATTTGCCACAGCCAATCATCAGCAGGTCTTGCCGCAGCCACCAATCACCCGTCCAATCGCCGCTGCCGATCTCCTGCTTGCTGCTGCCCCCTCTGCATTCACTATCCATGTATAAGACGACACCCAATTTTTGCCTCATTTTTTTTTTAGCAAAAAGCATCTTCTTATACACGGAAAAATACGGTACATTTAACGTGAGTGTTCAGCTTTATGAACTTGGCAAAAAAATTGAAAGGGGGCATGCATCCAGGGAGAAAGACTTTAATAGTCCCACCCACCATTGAATCCAGTGTGTTTTGACTATGCGCAATTTTGGCATTAGGTGCAGTCCCTGGAATGTAACCACGTCATAAGTTGCAGGCTTGCTGTATATAGGCAGGCATTTAAAGGAAACCAATCTAATAAGCATACCTTCAGTGAAGAAGGGAAGTGATAAGTGTAAAAATGTTAGAAGAAAAAGCATTTAAGACATACTAGCACTGCTTTTTTTGCAGTTATCGCCCCTTTTCTGTTTGCATATCTCATTCTTTAGTGACTTCAGAGTACATTCTTATGTAATTGCAGTCCTGTGTCTTACAGCCGAGAGACTCACAAAATCGCAGTATTTTATGTTGCTGAGGGACAAGAGGATAAACACTCCATCCTTACTAATACTGGAGGAAGCCAAGCCTACGAGGATTTTGTAGCAGGCCTTGGTTGGGAGGTACCTTTTTTATTGTTCTTTGTAGTCATTCAGGTTGACTGTATGTTACCATTGTAATAGTAGCTACTGAGGAATTCATCCAAAGACTGGTGAGAAAGAACTCTTGTGTCCCGCAGGCTAGAACATTTGTCCAGGAGTTGATATTCTGCCTGGTTCACAAGTTGTTTATAGAGCTTTCAGGAGAATGGAAAGTCGAGGATACCAGCCTGCTGCCTGAAGTGGGATTTCCACCCCCTCTCCACCAGGACTCTCAAAGTGATATAAAAGGAAGAATGCATAGTCTTTCCTAGGTCACTTTTCCCTTAAAATTCTTGTTTGGGTGGTGGGATATGAGAAATTGGGGATAGGAGGAAGTTGGCTTCACAAACATTCTGACAATCTCTCAGAAATATGCTGTAACTTCCAGCAATTATGCCTGTGAAATCTGCCAGTTCATGTCCAGTGGTAGGAAGATAGTATCTGATTGGCTTACTGGTCCTGATTGTTCAGAATCTAGGACCAAAATACCATGTAATTGTAGGAGAAAATCGGCTCCATCTTACTGCACAAATGCTGCAATTCCTATATCTTACCATTATCCCTAGATAGGGTAACAAGAGGATAGCTGAAGGGTAGCTATCCTCCAGCTGGGATCTCTGGCACCTAGAAGTGCTAGTGCAACCTGAGGTGGCACACTGCATGCCATGAACGAAAGTACCAGCAGGGCAACAGCCAGAGAGTTGAAAGCAGCCATTAGAACACTAATTGTGTGTATGTTGATGTGGTGATGGAAATAACTGCAGAGGAGATTAGACCAGAGCAAAGTCCTCTTCAGTACTCTAGGGTTACAGTGTGTGTGTGTGTGTGTGTGTGTGTGTGTGTGTGTGTGTGTCATCGTCCCCGTCCCCCCGATGTTTCCATCAAGTTCCTCAAAGCTTAATAGTTTTAATCATCCAAGTTCTCAGATAGTTAAACTGAAACCTTATTTACTGGCCAAATGAATCCTGGAAGAACTAGTTACAGGGTGATGGTGTATTTGAAGGTTTGCCAGAATTATACAGACTCTGTAATCAAGAGCATGGCTAGGAACATGCCTTAGGATAGAGAAAAAGAGTAAACAAATCAATGATGCAAAAACCCTTTGCAGTGGCCACGCAAGAGCTGCCTGAGTGTCCAAGAAGTGTCCCCTGCTCTTTGTGGCAAACCACATCCTCATCCCACACAGATCCCATCTACACAGGTTGAAACACAATGTGTATCTGCACCATATAGTAATTGACATTAAGTGTTTGGGCCTGACCAAGAGTGCTGTGTCAGCCCATGCTGGGGAAAATCAAGGCCCCTTACCCAGGCATGCAATTTGCATTTGGTGCCTTGTAAAGAGTCCACCAACAGAACCATAAAATTACATGGCAAGTCTTCAACTAGTAGCATGCCTGCTGAACAAATATTGGGTTCAATACTAGTCAATAGCTCCCAAGGATTTCTTCTTCCCATCTCTTTTTTTTCTTTGTATATGTTCAGTATTAAAAGGATATATTATTTTTCCTTTGGAATGAGCTGACGGCATGCCCTGTCGTGGGTACATGGAGGTGATCCTTTCATTGGTCTCTTAGGTCTTGTCTTCCCGGCAAATGGGATGTATTAAACCATCAGGCAGGCCTCATGCCATCTATTTTCTGTCTCTATACATGTGTTAATGGTGCAAATAGGAATAATCATTTGGCACCATAGAATTCACATTTTAAACATGCCATAGAAATGGTTCTGATAGTGTTTCCACAGTTTTGCCACCCTTCTTCCTAAAATCTTTTTCCTCTAGGCTCTGAAACTGAAAGTACTAATGTGTCAAGTATGTTGGGGTGCTCTCGTGCTTATATAGAGTTGGTTGGCTTTCTGTTTATTTCTGGTTAATTAGGATCCTTTGATACTTCAACACAGTAAAGTGGTAACAATGGCTCAGTTCACATCTAAGTGCTTTATATGCTTTTCTGAGAGGCATGTGTGGGACTTTATATTAAGCTTTTTCTAATGTGATGATGATTTCTGTGCTTTTTAGGTGAACCTCACAAACCATTGTGGTTTTATGGGAGGGTTGCAAAAAAACAAAAGCACTGGACTGACCACTCCATATTTTGCTACCTCTACGGTGGAAGTAATGTTTCATGTATCAACTAGAATGCCTTCTGATTCAGATGACTCCTTAACAAAAAAGGTAGGTGTTTTGAAAATTACCTTATCCTTTAGATTGATAATAAGACCAGGAAATAAAGAACAAATAATTTATTCAACGGTTCGAGATCTTATTGCGGCTTTTGGCTGTTCATACCTGTTGACAAATCAACTCTGCCACGTTTCATCACAGTCAATACAGTATCTTGGTGCTTCTAGATAAGAAGTATACTAGTCTGATATAAATTTAAAGGATGCTTCCTATCATAAAGGAGCTTTGGTACAAAGATCCAACATGTTTCATGTTTCCAACATGATCCTTTCAATAAGAGAGGGCCCTGTAGTGCATTGTAGCACTCAGCAGTGTACACACTTCCACATATATTGGAAGACGAAAGAAGGAAGTATGAATATTGTTGCCTGCTCTATTTGCCAGAACAATGACTTACAGAGTTCTAAATCACATGGGGGAGTCTACACATTTGCAGAGCAGGCTTCCTGCTTCAGATCCCAGCCCCAGTATATGGAGGGAGGCAGTGCTGAATGATGGCAATGCAAAGGAGTGGGAGTGTCCTGCAAGCATAGCCCCACTCAGTTCATGAGATTCTAGGATAGGACTACAGTTAAGTTCAACCATCTCAGTGATCTTCTGGGGCCCGTCTAAAGATCTCACTCAGCTATTTGTTGTAGTGATAGGGAATATGTACATAAGGACAAGGTTGGGTCTTAATCAACTCAGACTTTATCATACACACAATTTTTATTCTGTAAACCACCATGTGATCCTCAGATGAAGGGCAGTATAGAAATGTACTAGACCTTCCTTCTTCCGAGGATCATGGGGCAGTTTGCAGTATAAAAACACAGAGATACATAGCATAATAACAAACAGAAATATTAACCTTCCCCCATTCTGAATTGAATTTTCATGAAGAATAATTGCAATCCCCTATGTCGATCATGGATAGGATTCAGCAAGTTACTTATACCTGTCAGCTGAGGGAGTCATATGCTAAGTTGGTCAGTATAACCTGCTTGAAGCAACATATGTTTGAAAGTATGAAAGAGAACTGTTTCCAGACTATCCACCCATTTCTTTATCTACCTCCAAGGTATCATAAAACTGGAAAATCCAGGGTATTTAGAAATTGATATCCCACAGAGTTGCCAGAGGATGCACCCTTCATGCTTAACATCTAATATGTAACGTGAAACATTTAAATATATAGGTATGCAATAATTAAATGTGTTTGCAGCCAACCTCTATGATCAGCAAGTACCAGCTATTTTCAAACCTCCCTAAGAATAAACTGCTCTGCACCATTGGTATTTTTTCCCCTTGTTTAAATTTAATAAATTCCACATTAGTGGTAATAAGTTGAGACCTTGAACATTTGCCCTATTACAAATGAACAATTGGCTATCATTAGACTGTGCCCCCTCTATTCTGTACATATATCTTCAGATGTGCTAATCCATTCAGCAGACACATTAATGAGCGCTGGTTGAAGTGTAATATTGGAGGAAGTGAGGCCAGTTGACCTCAGCGTGGAGTTTAATACTTGTAATTGAATTAGATCGTCAACAGTTAGTGTAGAGAAATAGCTATGCCTCTGGCTAGCTTCAATTATTGATGACTCTTCATTTTATGTTCATCCTGTAAATAATTTTCTGTATTATTATTTTTTAATAGACTTCGTTCTTTAAAAATTTTCTTTCGTATCCTGAAAACTTGTGCCACACTGCTAAATATTTTTTTTAACTGTTCAAGATGACCTTGTCCAAGCTAGGCCGCACTTCATAAAGTGCATTCAGGCTTTGGTTGGCATTAAGATATGAAACACTAAACCATGGTTTAACCTTACAAGAACAAGCCTCACTGTGCTGTATGTTTGCACCATCTTCCTCTGGCATAGCCATTAGATGATTTTACATTTCTGGGTTTCAAAATGACCTTTGTTCAACATGTCATCCAAACCCTAAGCTGTGGTTAACCTTCACTATGGTTAGTTGGAACAATGGCTTGAAATTGGCTTGTTTCAACTAATCATAGTTAAGTTTAACCACAGTTTCTCAAGGGTCAGTCTAACACTGAAGAGAAAACTTACAAACCCTTTCAAACAGTTGTGCCAGAGAAGGGGGAAGCATACAAGCCTGAGGCTCACCGTGGCTCTTTTTTATAATCCAAACCAGTCCTGTGCATCTTCTGTTGTGCAACACTTCGTGAATGGGCTACGATAAATGAAACCAAGCTTTTAGTTTTGGACCCTTTTTCCCATGTACTAGATGTTCATGTAGGTTATTTTCCACATTTTGGAGCTAAGTTGTAGACAGTGGCCTATGACTGTGTGTAGGTCACAGCTTATGCTTGTAGATAGCAATTCTGAACTGGGCAAAACACTTAATTCTTAATGAAATAAATGGGACTTAATCAAAGGGATAAGTTCTGTTAATTTCAGTATAACATTGATTTCAGTGCACTGTAGGGTTTTTTCTGCCTGCAAAATCAGTGCATATTTTTAATAAATAACATAGATATATAAGCCTTCTTGCTTCCATACTTGTTCTTTTGAAACATTTTCAATCAAACTTTTCCTTAAAATAGTAATAATAAAGTAGTATCTAATGAGATTCATCTTTGAATAAGAATGGAGTTGTCTTTCTCCCCTTCCCTTCATTTTTCTTTTATTCTGTGGAACAGCCATCACAGATCTAACACCACAGGCTGGGTTTTCGTATATCATCTCGTACATGATACTCTCCCGTGGAAATTATTGTGTCAAGGCTGAGCCATAAGTAGTGGTCTGAGATGAGCCATGAACCAGGAGAAAGGAATTCATAGTTAAATGTTGAAGCCAGAAGATAAAACTTGAAGAACAAGACAGGGTCAGAAAAACAACCAAAGAATACAGAAACCCATCAAATACATTGTTATTTATGCAAGCAGGAAACTGGAGCAGGAAACTTATCTTTCCTGCTTTCTTGTCCATAAGGATCCAGTGGCCATACTGGGTGGGCAAACTAGTTCTATAGTTCACTGCCCATGTAGACGCTCCAACCCGTGGTGTAGTGGCTCACCACACGTGGCAGCCAGAAACCGTAAGTCTATCCATCTCAGTCATATCAGCTCTAATTTAGGAGCATGGGTGTGTTTGCTGCCTAGCCATCCAAGCCCGTAATCTTTTCTATACACCGCGTCATCCACTCCAAATTCCTTACACAAGGTTATGAAAGCATAGCTTCATTTCTGAAGCTGGAGCCTTTTTTACTGCTCACACAGTGTCAGGGAACTGACATCGGAGCTAGAGGCGGAGGGAAGGCTCTCAAATGATGCTGGAGAAGGGCCCAGCAGGGAGAGAGGCAGCTCCGCAGATGGGGAAGCAAATCAGCGCAACACCAGGGATATAGAGGGGCTGATGGGGGAATTGGCGAGAGGGCTCCAGGACTCTTCACCGGACACCAGCAGGGAGAGCACCGGTCCTCTGCTACCCATGCCCACCCTGCGCAGAAGACTTCCATGCAGAGAGAGTAGGAGGAGACTGGGTGTCAAACAACTTTTATGTTGGAAAAGATTTAAGAAACGCCCACTGACGGATTCTGCTAGCGACTGAGGCAGCCACGAATTGAAGGGCTGTCCAGACAGAAAGGTTTAACAAGGCAACATAGCCAGGAGAGGCGGCAACTTACGCACGGGCAACCCCATACCCATTACACACAGCTAAAGACAAGGAGCTAGCGAAGCTGCATAAGCAATATCTTGTTTCCAAGCTGCATGGATAAAACTTACTCAGGTACAGTCAAATGCTGACTCTGTGACTGAATGTACATTTCAGGTTTTAGAGACTCGATGGGGGTGAAAGAGGGAATTCTAGACAGCCTAGTTATCAGATTTGAATAACAGGGTACAAGTGAAGAAAGAATCATTCATGTAAAAAAAAATGCTTCCCTAGTTGCTGAATATTCACAATCAGTCTGTACACATCTGGAGTGGAGAATCAGGACCTCTGGTTCAAATCATGCACACTTGGGATGGTACTCAACTAAGTTTTTTTAAGAGTAGACCCAGTGAAATCAATGAACCTTAGTCATGTTCATTAATTTTAATGGGCCTCTTATGAGTAAAACCTAAATGAATACCACCCTTGAGTATAACCAATTTTATCTTTAGAAGTGAACTACATGCCATACATATCTGAGTTGGGAATGCTAAAGGGCTTGGGCCTTCTCTTTTTATTCCTTTGAGCAATACACTCCCATTTTATAAAACTAGCTGTTTTTTGGAAGTGACCCTTAATTTCAAAAGCTATTTGCTATGCCTCATGGACAGTTGCCATTTGAGACATTTAAGCATGAATCCCCCTTCTGTATGCCATATTGGATGTGTTGGGTTCCTTGGATTCCTGCTATTATGTGTGCGCATGTGTATGGTTTTATTTTTCTGCTTTTGAAGATTTATCATAGATAGAGTCCCAGTTCTTAGCAACACGTGTGCTTTCAGAAAACTTTGTTTTCCTCTTTTTTCTTCCAGGTTCCATTTTCTCTCCCCTAACAAATCACCAGAGCACTTTTTAACCACCTATCCCTGGTATTAAAAGCAGTTTGGCAATTTAGCACAGGAAAAGCTTCCTGAAGTTAGAACTGGAATTACAAAAGCAAAACCCTTAGCTAGTTCATGGCCTTCAGGAAGTTGTAATGTCTTTTCTCATCCGTTCTTTAGATCAGTAGGTTCTACACATTACTGGCAATTCTGGCAAGAGTTCAAGGGTTAATGCAATAGATAAATAAAAGGAACTTTCTGTAAATTGAGCCCTGCATTATTTCAGTTGTCTTCTCTTTCCAAAACTAACTTATTTAATTTTTTTAAGTAAATACTTGAATTCTTCCTGCCAGTGTTCTTTGCTTTTACTATCGTTTATTACTTCAATTATACTTCGTATCACTTAGAACAATCTGCCATTTGGAAATCTCAGTATAGCCTGCAGCTTAGTATTAACTCTGGCTGGTATTGTAACATGTACAGCATATGACATTAATGTATCAAATTAGATTTGATCGTCCCTTCTGGTTATATTTATTTCACATTTCTTTTGTATTCAGTTAACATAAACTTATTAGGAAAGCTGACACATGGTGATGGCTATAAAGTAAGAATGTTTTAAAGTATTTCGATTTTTTAAAATGAAATTTCAGATATCTCTGCTTTTCCAATTTGTTGGTTTGTTCAGTGATGGAGTAGAAATTGTAACTCTGTGCTGTAGCAGAAGAAATAGTTAAACTAATCTTCATTGTTGTAGATTACCATTCTACCTACAGTAGTCACAGACACTGGACATTATGGTAGCACAGTGGCGTAGTGTGGGGGGTGCAGGGGGGGCTGGCCGCACCGGGCGCAACATCTGGGGGTTAGGGTTAGGGGGCGCAAATCCACAGGTTAGGGGGCGCAAATTACTTGCCTTGCCCCGGGTGCTGACAACCCACGCTACGCCACTGTGGTAGCAACCCTTCCTGCAGAAAGAACTATCAGTGGTGAAAAGAGAAGTTATAAAAGAAAAGCAGTGGTGGCGGCAGAAGCAGCCCTTTTTTCTGGGAAGTTTTGTCTTGTACTTGGTCAGGGCAAAGAGCAATTGGCTACAATCACAATTAGATAGTACCCAGGCACAGTCCAGAAGACAAATACAACAGGCTTCCCCTAAACGCTGAGTATTTCAACATTTGAACATCTTGTGAGATGTTTGTGTTTTTGTTTCTTGTTGTTGCTGATGTTGCTGTTAAGTGATGTTGTATTCAGTGGTTTACAGAATCAATAAAATTGCCACAGAATAAAAACGAAAACCTAGTGTGACAACAGCTACACAAAAACTTGTATATCATACAAGTCAGATTTAGACTAAATAGCTGCAGATCAAAACATCCATCAGCATCATATAAAAACGAACTGAAATAAAACCTGCTTTCTGAAAACTAGTAAGTTGGGCAACTGGTGAACCTCCAGGAGCAGAAAGTCCCACAACTGTTTCCTTCTCTTCCTCTTAAGTTTCTGGAGGTACCCTTGGGCCTGGGCTGATAAAGTTCCATTTGCTACCTTACATCTTACCTTGGGACCCAGGGTAAGGGGGCTTTTACCCTCCCTGCAGTCCCAGTCCATATAGGAAACCTGTGCCTGCTATTTGCATGGGAAAATTCCAGTGGAAGGCTTTTTTCTCTAATGCAAATAGCAGGTAAAGGGGGCTCAGGAAGGTCAAAGGGTTAAATCTCCCTACCCCCAGCAGCAGGATCCCAGTGGAACAGCCAAGACAGTCCAGGGCAGTTCCCCAGCAAACATCCTGCTCCCCTTGCCAGCACCAGCGCTACCCTCAGGGCAAAGGGTGAAGGAGTCGGCTGCTGATATGAGGCAGAGAGGTTGCTTTTTAGAATGCAGCTTTTCTTTGTTTCGTTCCCAGAGCACCAGCCATGCTCCCTCCCTATTGTTGCCTCCACATGTCTTCCTTTCATCCACATCCTCCCCACACTGCCAGCACTGTCACCCGCGCCCCTAGTTGTGGAGGGGAATGAAGGAGAGAAAGTTAAGGGTTGTGCGAGCGAGCTGTAACAGGAGAAAGGATTGGGCAAGGTGTATACATGGAATTGGCGGAAATGACTGGCAGAATCCGAGACCAGGGAGAAGAGTGGGTGGAAGAAGATTGGAAGAAATTTAAAGTATATTTACAGAAATATTGCAAAATTAATGAATGTTAGAAGGATGCTGGAATGAAGTTATATGGCTTTAGCAGAAATGTTATAAAGAATTAAGTAAAAATAGATTGTTAATGGACCAAAGTGGAAAATGTAAGGTTATATTGTCTTAAGATAAATTATAGAACGAAAATTGAGAAAGATGGAAAGGATTTGCCGAAATAGCTAATTGAACTAGAATACAAAAAAGGGAGGTGTGAGGAGGTCGATGAAACAAGTAAATGAAAGGTAAAGATACGGAATATTGGATGTGTTTTTAAATGTTTTTGTTTTTCTGGTTGTTTTGCTGTATTGTTTTTTGTTTTTTCTTTTGTTTTTTGATGTATTGTAAGGTATTGTTTTATTTTGTTTAATTTTTTTTTTGTTTTGTTTCTTTTTTCTGTAACTTTCAAACCTCTAATAAATATCATTTAAAAAAAAAAGGATTGGGCAAGGTGTAAAGGGAGGGGTTGGCGGGTAGGCACAGGCACGGTTGCTAAGCGGTACAAGTGGGGCTCATCCCCTATTACAGGGGTCAGCAAACTTTTTCAGCAGGGGGCTGGTCCACTGTCCCTCAGACCTTGTGGGGGGGGGGCGGACTATATTTTGCGGCCCAGAGATGCATTTTAAATAAAATCACACATTCTACTCATGTAAAAACATGCTGATTCCCGGACTGTCCGCGGGCTGGATTTAGAAAGCGATTGGGCCGCATCCGGCCCCAGGGCCTTAGTTTGCCTACCCATGCCCTATTATATAAACATGCAAATTCTACATTAAATGCAGCTGGCAAGCATCAATTCCAACTATGCTGTTTGTGAAAAAGTACTTTCTTTTGTGTAACCTGAATGTTCCAATATTTGGTTTCATGGGATGAGACACACACACACACACACACACATTCTTGTGTGAGGTGGAGGGGAGAGAGAGAGACTAGTAAAATTTTGATTCTTAGAAGCAAAGTTCAACTCACTAATCATTGTCATTCAAAATTGTTTCACTTCCATATTTTGGGTAAGAATGCTCATAACAAACCTAATAACTCTTGCAAAGTTTTGTAATTGTTAAGGCAAGAAACTGTCTTATGTCAGTCATTAGAGGACCTTAGGAAAGCAACTATATGTGCTGGAGACTTTCTTAGAATAGGTGACAGTCAATTATGATTCTTGCGTGTGTGAAATCAAGTAAATGGCAACATTCTAAAATACAATATTTGGAATCCTTACTTTGGAGAATATCCCATTGATGAGAGTGTGGTTTGCTTATTAGTAAATTATTAGTAAATATGTGTAGGATTTCACTGCTAGAGTTAATATTCAAAGGTTTTGTCTATGAGAAGTATGTTCTCCATTAGTTCATGATATAAACAGTGAAAGCTGACAAATTAAACTGAAGAGCCAAAGCTGAATCAATGAGATACTTAGCTGAAGAACTTGTGGGCAACTTGTTTGTTTAAAACTGACACGTCTGATTTTTAAAGTTCTCTCCTCATCTTGAAATAGTTTTTTGTTCCAGTCTTAAAATGAGACCCATTCAATCTAAAATGGGTTCCATACTCTTATCTTAGTGATTTTTCAGATTCCGCACTATTTTACATCCTTTTGCATATTTATTACTTTTCTTATTTCAGCTAAGACATTTAGGAAATGATGAAGTTCACATTGTCTGGTCAGAACATACGCGAGACTACAGAAGAGGAATAATTCCTACCGAGTTCGGAGATGTGCTCATTGTTATATATCCAATGAAGAATTATATGTTCAGTATCCAGATTATGAAAAAACCAGAAGTAAGCTTTTTATTATTATTCAATGCAGTTTTATCCTTCTCTTCAGGGAAAAGAATCTCTTGAGTGGCTTATATAAGAGCAAAAACAAACAAGGCAGTGCCTAGACTTTTACAATCTTCTTAAAAATGGCAAAAGAGGAAAAGGGGATGGGGAGAGAAAAGGAAAGTAAGGAAATTCAAGCCCTAGTTGTTAATGTTACAAAATTATCAACTTAGATGGAAACATTTCATGGAGAGGAGAAGCCAAAAGGAGCTGGTGTCTCAGCAGAGCCAAATGGCTATAACCCAAGGGGATAGTAGCTGCTAGAATTATGTACTATGACATTTAGTTTATAGCAGTGCGTTAGGGCTGTGCAAGAAGTAGAAAGGGGAACCACATTCAAATAGTGCTTTAAGGTCCTGGTTAGTTAATTTACAATCAGAGTTTCTCATTTCAGACATCATGGGAGACTTTAGTTTAAACTAACCAGGACCAGTGCACCGATGAAAGGAGGAGGCAGGGGGAAGAAGTGAAAGGAGAGCATGATGTCCTATGCTCACTCCTTGCTGCTACACTATTGTTTAGCAAGCTGAGAAATGTATGTCTAAACCAGGCTTGTGTGCATAGATGTCAGAGATTTGTGCAGGAATGTTAAAGACAAGAAGGATTCTTGGCACAGTATTCAACAAATTGTTTGGGTTGTAGCATGATAGTACCAACCATCATTTGGGTGACCGGATAGATCCAATCCAGTGCTGGTTGTGTATATTCCTGAGTCAGAGCCTATATACTTAGCAGATGCATACAGCATAAATGTGTGCCATTCCATGCTAAATCAGGACTCTTTTTTTTTTAATCATGCAGCTATATCCCAACAGGTGATTGTGATTGCTTGCTCATTAGTTGTATGTTAAGATTGCTCTAATGAACATCGGGCCGTAAACTTATATTAGCAATTTTCTTTCAAAGTAATCATATCCCTTCAGCAAATGTTCCCCTTCTCCAGTCTCACTCAGACTTTGACCTTCAAGAACATGGCATTCGTGATCATTATTTGGTTTTGGCATTAAACTAAGCCTGAATGAGGTAAATTATTCAAATGGTTATTAAAGCAAAATAAGGAGAAGGATTATTTCTTGCTGATAATATCAAGTGATCATATCGGTATACTTTTATAAGGTGCAGCATCTCCTAGAGTATTTTGAATAACTACTGTGATTAACTGAAGGTGAGAAGAATGATCTAGCTGAGCAATCCTTTGTTAATGCTGATTGCTAATTGTTATAGAAAAGAATGATTTAATGGTCGGCTTTCTCAATTTCCTGATTCAGGTCCCATTCTTTGGTCCATTGTTTGATGGTGCTATTGTGAATGGAAAAATTCTTCCTATTATGGTTCGTGCAACAGCTATAAACGCAAGCAGAGCACTGAAGTCACTCATTCCATTATACCAAAACTTGTATCCTTTTAAGTAAGACTACAATCCTGTGCACATCTACCCGGAAGTAGACCCCATGAACACAGTGGGACTTATTTTCAATAAATCCATCAAGGATTATTCTTCACCCCATGATTGATATTGAAGAGTTCAATAAGTGCAGGGGTTTTGTGAAAAAAACAAAAAGCAAAAGCACAAGGGTAACAAAATATTCAGTAGAAATAAAATATAAAGCTCAACTGGATTAATGCATTAACAGTACTTAAAGATATGTTTGTAGTAGTACTGTTGACATATTTTTCCCCCTGTAATACTAAATTTATAGTAATAGTCTTCTCCTTTCGTTAGGCATATTGTCATTGGGGGGAAAGATTGTGCCATTTTAATTCCCTGTTGCAAAAGGAATTGCAGCTTTTTCCCACCCACCAAAGAAAGAGTGAACTGGTTTAGATGTACCACTAAACTCCTCACACCTATGCCAGAGTAACAAGGCTCCCTAGGGAAGACTACACTCATTCTCATAATCCTGAACTGTACTTTTATTGACCGAGGAGAGGTGTGCATGATTGTGTGACACACATGGGATGTTAAGCTCTTATAACACCAACATGACTGCATATTTTTGTAGAGAAGTCTGGAAACAGTGGTACTATTTTGTTCAGGAAGTGTTCAATAGCAAATCAGCATACATTGAAATGAAAACATGAGGTAAGTCAGTTCATTTAAAACCAATACCGTATACTTTGTAAAGGAAATGTTGATTAAAATAGGCAGATGTCTTGCATCCTATGTACAGCAGTATGACTGCATTCACATTAATGGGAGAAATCTGGTGTCAAGTGAGCACACTTCCACTCTCACAATGGGACTTCATCATCCTTCTCGCCCCAAAACAAAAATCTACACACACACACAGACCCCACAGCATCCCCTCCCCCAAATCTGCATCCAGCTCCTGACCTTCAGAGCAGATTTCAGGTGCATTCAAAAGACTGCACTGGGCAGGAGAGGAAGAAGAATTCCTAGTGCATCAGCCATAGCACACACAAACGCTGTTGGATTTCACTTGGTGACTCCAGGCAAATGGGTATGGGAGGACATTATCTGCCATGTTGTTGATGAATGAGATGGGTAAAGGGAGACCAGGATGTGCTGCTTCTTCTTGCTGAGGAGAAACATAAGAGAAATTTGCTTAGAAATAACCAACATACATTATAAAATACATCTGCGTGTATCCGCTTATCTGTGGAGTTGTGTTGGTCCTTCTATCTACCTTCTTAGAGGCACCTGTCTATGCCTTAGCAATGCCACATAAAATAGTTTGGTAGATCTGCTCAACTTCATTTATCTTATTAAAATTCAAGAAATGCTGCTAATAGGCTAATTCCCCCCACCCGCCCCCTGTTTTATTTATTAAATCTGTATACCTCCCTTCATCCGAAGATTACAGGGTGGCTCACAGCATAAAAATACAAAATGAGAACACAAAATGCATAACAAAACAAAAGCATTCCACAAACAGGGAGCCACTGCAGAAAAGGCTCGTTCTTATGTTGCCACCCTCCAGACCTCTCATTTTCTTATTGATAATAGTCTTATTCAGCCAAAGAGACCCTTTGAGTCTTGATCCCATACCCAAATAAAATCACATTTAAAGGTAAAGGGACCCCTGACCATTAGCTCCAGTCGTGGACGACTCTGAGGTTGCGGTGCTCATCTCGCTTTATTGGCCGAGGGAGCCAGCATACAGCTTCCAGGTCATGTGGCCAGCATGACTAAGCCTCTTCTGCCAAACCAGAGCAGCACATGGAAATGCCGTTTACCTTCCTGCCGGAGTGGTACCTACTTGCACTTTGACGTGCTTTCGAACTACTAGGTTGGCAGGAGCAGGGACCGAGCAATGGGAGCTCACCCTGTCGCGGGGATTCGAACCGCTGACCCTCTGATCAGCAAGCCCTAGGCTCTGTGGTTTAACCCACAGCGCCACCCGCATCCCTAAAATCACATTTGAGAGATAGCAATTGCATATGCTATCTGTTGATCTGCCAAGCATTGCAAGCTAATTTGCCCCTTCCCCATTTTTTCCTGTCTAAGACTGGTGAAAGATTGTTAGCAGTAACGTCACCTTGAGGCTTGGAAGTTTTGTGGTTAGTAAGAGGTGTGTGTCAAGTATTTGCAGTTTTTCCTGATATTCATGCAGTACTAACTTAAGGGGCTCCTGAATTGGTATGTTAACTGAATAATAAAATTTCAGTGCTCTAAACATAATGTCATACTTAATATGTGACCATCCTGATAACAGATTTTCACATGCAAGAGTTTTTACTTGCAGCTTTTCTTTTGCTTTAATTTCTACATCTGATTATGATTATAAAACAGATATTGAGACACTGTGGGCAGATGAAGTAGCTGTAAACATATATATTTTAAATGATAACCAATATCTTTTTCACAGTTACCTAGAAACAGAGATAATTTGGAAAGATATAATCACAGGTGAGGCATTGTAAGCCTCAGAATAATGAAAATTCTAAAAAGATTTAGACTTACTTTGTGCCAATAATTATATAGATGTGTCAGCTATTTTATACCCACTAAATAGTCCTGAGATTCCAAAGCATAAATTGTGTGATTTATGCTCATTAAAAGTAGTCTGAGACTTATCTTGGGCACATCTTGGCTAACTATGTACCTAATGCTGCTCAGTAAATTACAAGAGTATATTGATTGGCATATGCTGCCTAAATCGATCGCCCTGACAGCCAGAATTACAGTAATCTGTCAGTATTGATGACTGTCTTTCAGGCTTTGAAACCTCTTCTTCATTTGTCTTGTCATGCCTTACTTGTTTCTGAAGTGCATTTTCTTGCAGCCTCCAGTTTTGTCATGGTAGGTACTTTATAGTCCTTTTTTTTGTCCCTCGAGACCAATTTATTGGCTTGATCATGCAATTAGAGGTAAAATACAGCACTAGGGAGCATGGGTAGGCAGTGTTCTGCCTAACAATTGGACCTTAGGTGTAGTGCAGGCTTGTTCTCAGCCATTTATTAGTTACCTGTTGAAAGAGCAGGGGTTTTTGTTTTTTTTTTAATAATGACTAATTCCAAAGCATCACTTTAAATGCCTTTGATTTTAAGCACTAGACTACTGATTGAGTAGACATTTGTGATTGGTTTTAAACTCTTGTATTAATGCTTGCCATATAGATTGTCCACCTATGCCTTATTACAATTATTTAGGGATTTCTACATTGATTATCCGTATATGTGTGCTTGCTGCACTGTTGGGTAAGGGCCACGTAAATGTTTTATGCTTTGTATTCTCTCCCCTCTGCTGCCCCCCCCCGCCCCCCGGTCTCCCATGGCTCGTGCTCAGAATGAAACATTTTAGATAGGTAGAAATAAATAAAGTAATCACAGAGTGCTCCCCGCTGTACAAGCAGAAAATCTGTTGTTTTTTTTTCAACTGAGAAAGCAAAAGATTTTAAAGGGGGGGAAATGAAGTAAAATTGATTCGTTGTACTCATCTAATTTGCCATTCACAAAGTAGAGAGGTAGTCTGCAATCTTTGCTCCATTGCTAAGCTGTGTGTGTGTGTGTGTGTGTGTGTGTGTGTGTGTGTGTGTAAAAACCCCCACAAAAAACCTTGTTTCAACATGTTTTTGTAATGTTTATTCTTCTTAAACACCACATCCAAATATCCCTACAATTACCAAGGCTTTTTCTAAAGTGAAATGCGCAAGATTGAATGTTGTACTAGATTAGTTTTAAATCTTTTTGAGGGAGGAATTGCACAATATTTGGAAAATACTGACTGCATGAGAAATCATTACACCTGCTTTGCCCCAGTGTTGCTTAGAAGAAATAGAAAGAACATTTTCTAAAAAATGTATTATGAATGTGCTACATTTTAGTGCGCCATTTTAAGAGCATTTGAATAATCTAAAATGTGCATTTGTGCACATTTTATTTTTCACATGGAAACTTCAGCAAAATATAGGGTTTTAATACTGTTAAAATATAGTTTTAATATATAAAAATATATTTAAAAACTATATAAAAATATAGTTTTAATACTGTTATTGCCTTTTAATATTGCTGTTAGAACTAATTTTTTTTTAAAAATGTATTTCTTTTAACATCATTATATAAAAAAAATAAGGACAAAGGTCACTGATTCACCCCTTTTGCTTGAAGCACTTCTACTTATTACCAGTATGGGATTTTAAAATTGCCAAACCACAGTTTCCATCCATCCATCTGTTCTTGCTAATTGTGAAAAGGTTCAATTTTCAGCAAAGCCATGCATTTCACAGAAGGTATGTGAGGTGAAATTTCACAGGGGACATGATGGATCCTGATTCTCAGCGATAAACCTTTGGGGCCAGCCGGGTTGGCATATGTTTCAGCATGATATGAAGGCTTGGGTTCCCTGGCTTCACTTTTTTGGCGTGGAGCTGATAAAACCTGGCTGTGTATTGTTTCACTGGACACCAATCATGGGCAACGGGAACTGCCCATTTTAACTCTCTGTGGGAAGGAAGCCCAGACCCTGTTCACAATAGTACTATTGTCATGTTACAAACTATTCTGAACAGCTTGACAGCTTTAGGGAGGAGGGGGAAAGGGGGTCGCTTTGCTAATTGGTGCTCCAAGGAAAGATGGGGAATGATCTCGAGTTGATATATTTACACTGTTCTTCCATATAGGCTACCAGTTTTTAATAAAAAACACAAAAGCGCCATTCTTGAACAGCTGCCCGATAAAGCTTTTAAAGTATATTAATCATTTTATACATACACACAAATAAACTATAATAACCAATTACAATAATAATAAAAGGACACAGCATAAGGATTTTGTGAGTGGAGCGAAGTTCCATTAATAGACTTATAATTAAATGTAGATTAACCTTTAATGTTTACACTCTGGTTTTGCCGTTGTATCACCTACAGAAGGATCCTTGGAGTGCTACCTGTTAAACACAAATTCTGTTGTGAAGTTCTGGATCTTCAATATTCATTAAGTTCTTGCGTTGGTCTTTTAGCTCCCAGCTCTTCAGTTTCATGTTAAAATGTTGAATACTGGTTGTTGCTTCTTGCATAAATAAGTGAAAACAATAAAATATTTGTGGTAGAGGTAATGGTCCTCTGGAGTTGGCTCACACAAGATCTTATTTTGGGAGAAGCACAGATGTTCAAAGTTATCATCTGATCAAGCCTACATAGATTTACTTGTGTAACTGTAATTCATATAATTTTATGCCTAGGTTCTAAGCGGTAGAGCTTGGATAAAAGGTAAAGGTAAAGGGACCCCTGACCATTAGGTCCAGTCGTGGCCGACTCTGGGGTTGCGGCGCTCATCTCGTTTTATTGGCTGAGGGAGCCGGCATACAGTTTCCGGGTCATGTGGCCAGCATGACTAAGCCGCTTCTGGCGAACCAGAGCAGCGCACGGAAACGCCATTTATCTTCCTGCCGGAGCAGTACCTACCGTATTTTTTGCACCATAACACTCACTTTTTTCCTCCTAGAAAGTAAGGGGAATTGTCTGTGCGTGTTATGGAGCGAATGCCTATGGGTGGCGGGGGGGGGGAATCTGTTGCAGTTGTGAGCAGAGGATCCATGGTTCCCCTTCCTTCCCTCCTCCGTGGCTCGCTTTGAAACAGCAAAGCGGGAGAGGAGCCGCTTACACAGGTGTCAGCGGCTCCTGTCTGGTTGGCTGCTTTAAACTGTGCTCTCTGTCCCTCTCTCCTCTCCACTCAGCTCGCTAAATAGCAGCAAAGCTTTTCAGCTCTCTAAGCCGGGGAGGAGGGAGAGAAGCAGAGCCTGCTTGTTTTAAAGGAGCAAAGTGGGAGAGGAGAGGAGCCTTCTCCCCTTATACCCCTCTTCTGCATTATTAGCAGCATCCTTCTCCACACACCCCACGCATGCTCCTTGTCCCTTGAGTGCTTTTCCTTCCCTCCCCACATAAAACGTGGTTACAAAGCACGGGTCCACATGGATCCTCAGGATTTTTGCATTGGGCTACCCCAAACACACCGTCAGATCACATGTCTGTGGCCACAGCATAAACCACCAAAATCATACATCCACTGTTTCGTTTAGAATAATTTTTTTCTTGTTTTCCTCCTCTAAAAACTACGTGCGTGTTATGGTCAGGCGCGTGTTATAGAGCAAAAAATATGGTATTTATCTACTTGCACTTTGACGTGCTTTCGAACTGCTAGGTTGGCAGGAGCAGGGACCGAGCAACGGGAGCTCACCCCGTAGTGGGGATTTGAACTGCCAATCTTCTGATCGGCAAGTCCTAGGCTCTGTGGTTTAACCCACAGCGCCACCTGTGCTAATAGTCACATGTTTCACAGCCATCTGTTTGGTTTAAGCTGGGGTGGCTAACCTGGAACCTGCTAGATACTGTTAAACTCCAGTTTCCATTATCCTCATGGGACATTAGCATGGCCAGTGGTGATGGGAACTCTAGTCCAACAACATCCACAGGTTAGTCAAACATATTTTAGAGGGTTAGAAAGAGTAAGCAGTGGTCAAAGTACAGTTTCTGCTCTAATTATTGAGAAAATATATTAATGCTGTATTTCATAATGGTAATTCATTGAATGCCCATTCTTCCTTTTACAGCAGGGTAGATTATATTTAAGTCAAGATTAATGGATAGATTCTGATGTTAAAATCCAGTCTCTGAACCTGCCGTTCCCTGGAGGCATATAGTGCATTAGTTTAAACCAATATGCAGCTTATCATAGATACTGTGACACAGTCTTAAATGATGGTTTGCTGTGCATTGTTACTGCTTTCTCTCCTAATAAAATCACTATTTTGTATTCTTGATCATTACAATATTAAATAGAAATGTAATCAAATTATTGCACATTTAGATACAGATAGCTCTTAAGTAATTGCCCACTGTAAAATTTTTGATCCCTCTTCTCCCCCCCCCCACCAAATAAGGTCCTCTGTCAGTGTGCATATTCAATAAAATAGAATACTTGTGTGGCTTAGATTAGTTGAAGCAAAATCTTTTCAAGTCATCATCTTTTTAATCCTCATTTTTTACCTACTTTAAACTCTTCAAGCCGCATTTCCCCTTCTGTCACTCGCTCGCGCTCTCACACAAACACACACTTCTGCCTTACATGAAGACCAGTAACTGCCCTACCAATGTCTGAGCCATGGGAGAAGTTTCCTCTTCACAGAGCAGCCTTCAGCTCTAACTAGGCTCTTGTGGGGGAAATCAGCCAAGCTCACCCAGATGGGAAATTGGGGAAGAAAGAGTCACTGAGCTTTTTCTATGGCAGCAGTTGGGAACCTCTAGCCCAGGCATGGCCAAACTCGACCCTCCAGATGTTTGGGGACTACAATTCCCATCATCCCTGACCACTGGTCCTGTTAGCTAGGGATGATGGGAGTTGTAGTCCCAAAACATCTGGAGGGCCAAGTTTGGCCATGCCTGCTCTAGCCCCAAGCTTAATTCAGCACACCAGATCTTATAGTTTGGCCCATGAGGCTGTTTTGGGTGAGCCACACCCACCTGCTCAACGTATAAAGGTGCAGCTAGGCCAAAACTTTATATTTGACTTTCTTCAGTAATGTTTCATTCTGGGTTGTTTTGTTTAATAGTTTAATGTAGGAGTAAACTGCTTTGAGTTTTTTCCACCTTTAAAATTTAAAGTGCTATAGAAATAATAATAATAATAATAATAATAATAATAATAATAATAGTAGTAGTAGTAGTAGTTCTGGAGTAAGTATATTGGTATGTAATGAATGATGCTTTACAGGGTTAAAGAAAAAGAAAAATGGTGTTTTTTTAAAAAAAGTACAAAGGTGGAAGTAATCTAATTAGACACAACAATATAGTTAGAGTAAATTTTTTGAGGTCTTAGAACAAAGGAAGGAAGTCAATACATGTTTATATACGTAATGATATGGTTTTTTCTGTAGATGTGTGCTTTTTCGTTTATGTTTAGTTTAGTTTTGTTTCCTTTGTGTGGTTTTTTCCTTTTTCTTTTCTGTTTTTTTTCTGTATGTTCCTTTTTTTGTATAGTATTATTTTGGATTCAATGTTTGTAACTTTTGTTATGATTCTGCATTGAAAATAAAAATAAATAAATAATAATAATAATAGGAAGTTTACAGCTGTCCAACGGCACCTGAAAAGCCTTGTGCACAGCTCTTTGCATCATGTCAGGGCTTGTAAAATGCAGGGATGTATATGGAATGGCACAGCTGATGTCACTTTGACGTTAAGTGACTGACAGGTGAGGCAGCCTCACCCAACTGCAAAACCTAGCCCATGGGGCAGGGGTAAGGATCCAGTTTCCCACACCTGTTCTATAGACCTTAGATATCATTGTTTCCTTGAAGGAAGGAATAGTTCCTACTGCCTTGAAAAAGGTATTTATTGAAAAGGACCTATATTGAAGAAATCAAAATTGGGCCCTATGGTCCTTGATATTTATTGTTGTATCTTTATGGCCACTCCAATATCTCTTCTGAGGGGTCCCCCAACTCTCTGTAGCAGATTTGGGGTGCTTAGGTGAGGAGAGGGAGGGAAACTTCTGTTATGTAAGTGGACGTCCTTGCATGAACAGGATGACTTTCTTGGATTGCAAGAAATTCCAGTTTCTTTTGTACCGTTCTTAAGCAAAGTCAGTACTGCAGCTGACTTTTGTTTATGGGGTTGTTTCTGACCTGTTTATGGGGTAGGAACAGCCTTGATTCTGC